>NC_047044.1:101107603-101707603 GCF_011762595.2 Tursiops truncatus | reverse complement strand
AGTTCTAAAGCACTTCTTTCCTTAGTCCTTTGCAGCCTAACATCTTGCCGTCAGGTGATATGCGGTTTAGTGAACCCCAGTGATGAAGCGGCACGGAGGGTGAGGAAACCGGCTGTGAGATGATGGGGGACAGGGCTACATGTGTATGTTTCTGTGGATTTGGCTCTTTTAAAACGTTTCTTTCTCCAGCTTTATCTGTAGAATAAGAAACTATGAAAGGAAGGGGATTTGTCAAGCAGTTGGCTAGAAAAGGATGTTGACAAAAGATAGAAGGAAGGAGGAAATACAGAACCAGGATGAAAATGAAAAGCAAACAGGCAAGCTATTCTGCTACCAGAAGTGCACGGTTGCCTATAGTCCTTTAGTTACTTTTCTCTGCTGTCTACCCTTTTCCCCTGCCTGCCCTGAGGCTCTCCAGGTGTAAGAGCCCATGCTTTGGAATCCCTGTGAGGTGTGTTTCTATTTCACCACAATCTGCTGTTTGGTGGGCGAATTTTTTTTTTCCTAGTATTTCTTCATTTATTTATTTGGCTGCATCGGATCTTTTTTTTTTTTTTTTTTTTTTTTTTTTTCGGTACGCTGGCCTCTCACTGCTGTGGCCTCTCCCACTGCGGAGCACAGGCTCTGGACGCACAGGCTCAGCGGCCATGGCTCACGGGCCCAGTCGCTCCGCGGCATGTGGGATCCTCCCGGACCGGGGAGCACATGGGTTCTCTAGTTGCAGCGTGTGGGCGCTCCAGTTGTGGTGCATGGGCTCTAGAGAGCGTGGGCTTAGTTGCCCTGCGGCATGTGGGATCTCAGTTCCCAGACCAGGGATCGAACCCGTGTCCCCTGCATTGGAAGGCTGATTCTTTATCACTGGACCACCAGGGAAGTTCCGGTGGGTGAATTTTTTAACCCTTTGGAACCTTCCTTTTATAAAATGGGGAAAGCATATACGTGAAGCTTCTTTAGAATTAAGTTGGTCCACATAGGAAAAGTGACCGTGCAGTGCCTCACACAGGACAGGCCTGGGGTAAGTAACAGCTCTTTACCGTCACTTCCTAAACCTCACACTGTGTAAGGTGGTGTTGTTGTCATTTAAGGGAGATAAAGAACAGACTGACCTTTAGAAATTCTGATTTGCTGGTCCTGAAGTAGAGATTTCTGGTGCTGCGGTTAAAGAGACGAAACAGAAATGTCTCTGCGAGAGGCCCCCTGACTCTTTACACCGGGCACGAGCAAGGAGACGTGATTTTGATGTTGTCGTCATAATCGGGTTTTAGTTTCTTGCTTTCCAGGAGCAGAATCTAATATTTTCAGGATCCTAGAGGCAGTTAGGTTCAGGTGGACGGATAACGAAATGCCCTTCCAAACTCTCAAAATACTGATCTGTAGGCTGACACGTGAGCGGCAGTAACCTACACCCCTCCCCACGGGGAGTCAGACTACAGCCGGAAAGCTGAGTTTAGAATCAAAGAGTGTCACTGGGGTATTACTTAAGTGACCTTCCTGACCTGTGGGGCATGTCTCTTAAGTGGACAGGAATGGTTTAGACAAGGGACAGTGCAGTTTATGTCGATTCGGTTCCAGCTTCCTTGGCTGGAGTTCAGTTTACTCCAAGTTCCTACTCCCTTGATTGGATTTCTGGGTGGTGGTAAGAGTCCTCATTTGTCCATTTCCAGACTTCTCGTGGGTTATTTTTACCAGTGGCTGGCATCACTCGGTACAGCTCCACTTGATGCTCACTCTTTTAGAGTAAACCTGTCTCCGTACTGTTGGTGCCCACCCCGACCGGCATGACCAGTGTGGACAGTCAGTTCCAGCACAAAGAGAACTGTGCTTGAGGGGTCTCTTGGTGAGGAGGGGCTGAGGTTTCTTTCAGCCAGATGTCTTATATCATAAATGCTTCAAACCTTTGTGCCGTAGCGTCCTAGATTCTAAAGGCTTCAACTGCTCGGGAGTGGTTCCGGGCTGGGTGCAGGTCCAAGGGAGACTCAGAACCAAATACAGGGCCACTTCCTTCTCTCCACCCTCACTCCTCAAATTCTGATTGGTTTCTGAGCGAGCATGTATGTTCTCCCTCTTTAAATCCCCCAAATCATTCCAGAGATCATATTCAATAAGGGAGACACGTATGTGGAAGACTTACTAGGACGAACTGTTCCCAGCGGCGTTGGGTGGCCAGCAGTGGGATTGAGAGGCGCTCTCTCTGCCATTTAAAGGGCCTCGGTCCTCTTTTACCAGTAAGCCTGTACGTGCTTACCACTTACGAGTAGATGCCAGCGTGCTCTTCTCAACCACGTGAGATTTGTCTCCGGAGTCCCTTTCAATGTCTGCTTTAGTTATAGAAGCCAGCATTTATTATAGACCATTGGAAAATACAAACTAACATAAAGAAAATTGAAATCACTGATAGTCCCGCCTCCCGCAGGTAAACATTGATGACACTTTGTTCTCTGTGCAGAGGCTGCTTTTTCTAATAAAAAATGGAAGCATCTTGCCCAGCTGCCTCAGTAGCTTGCTTTCCACGGCTGTGTCACGTGGCTCTTTCTGTGTTGGTCACTCATGATCGGTAACCTGGGCGCTTCTGCCTGAGCGCGAGTCCCCTGGGAGCCGTGGTAGCGCTCTCGCTCGCATCTGTGTCCTTCGGGCAGCATCTGCTTTATCGTACCCCTCAGAGAGCGCGTGTGGAGAGAGAACACGGCCGTAAAGTGAGAAGTGATTGGACACGGGCTGGGCCAGCCCCACGTGGGTTCCAAGCTGACTACCCAGGTGTGTAGATAACTTTTTCTTTTTCCACTCTTTGTAGGACCTACTAAATGAAGCCAAACAGAGGCTCAGCAAAGTGGTAAAAGATACGACCAGGTACCAGGTGCTGCTGGATGGACTGGTCCTCCAGGTAAGTTTGTAGGTCGGATGCACCACTGAGAGCCACGTCCCTGCAGAGTCGACAAGATGGGATAGAAGCCGGCTGTTTCTCCTGTGTTCTCATTTTAGCTCTTTTCCTCGTCTGGCCGGGAGATGTGTGGGAGGACGGTGGTGTCTGGCTGGTGGATGAGACTGCTGTTGTCTCACTTGCCCTTTGTAACCTCCAGCTGTAAACTTTCCTGATTAAATTTTACCACTAAATGCTTGCTTTAGATACGGAGGTTCAGATCCCAGGCTGTGTACATTTTAATTGTTTGCTGTTCGGCTGTTAAGTACAATACTTGTCCTCAACCTAGTTGATGTAAGACTCCCGTATGAATTTCATTCCATCACCAGAGCATTGGGTATATTTATCTGGTTTGTGATATGAAGATCTTGCCATGTTCTCATACTGTGTAGGCCATCTTTGGGGGAACTTAATTAAACAAGAGGACTGCTTTCCCAAACTAGATGATGAAAGAGTTATGAAGACATTTTATTTACTGTTGTTTTATTTTATAGTTTGCAGTTTTTACTAATGGTATCTGATTGTGCGTTAATAGGGTTTGTACCAGTTGTTGGAGCCCCGAATGATCATTCGTTGCAGGAAACAGGATTTCCCTCTGGTGAAGGTAGAGCTTGAAGAAATCCTTTTTCTTTTTAAAGATCAAAATGTTAGGGATGAAATGCATGCTGTAATAAATGACAGCTCAACTATGGGGACTAGAAGAGTCTTAACATGTTATAGATACTAACTTAAGTGTACCTGAGCCTCTTATTTATTTTCTTAAACAAATCAAGTTGCCATCTGAGTTAGTACCCTCCTCCCTTTCTGGAGAAAACAGTACCTACTGGATTGGAGCAGAGGATAGGCAATACCATCTAAATAAGAGACAGAGGCGGGGGGAGGGGCAGGTGGAGACCATGTTTAATGGAGACAGAGTTTCAGCTTGAGAAGGTGGAACGTTCTGGAGAGGGATGGTGGGAACAGTTGCACAACAATGAACGTACTTAAAGCCACAGAACTGTACACTTAAAGCTGATCACGATGGTAAATTTCATGTGCATTTTACCGCAGTTTTAAAAAGCAGTGAGCTGGGGGAAGTGGAGGTGTAGGACAGATGGAAGGGGGTTTCTCACGCTGCACTGCACTGTGTGTGGCGTGGAAGTCCCATCTTCGGACAGCACTGTAGGCTTCAGGAGACACGTGAGAATGTTTTCTTGAAGGAACTTTCGTCTTTTTCTGACACGATTACTAGTTGAACAGATTGACACGTACATTGGGGCTCAGACAGCACCCGTGCTTTTGTGACGGGCTTATTTCACTTGGCAGTAATGTCTTCAGGGTCCATTCACCTTGTAGCGTGTGTCAGGATTTCTTTCTTTAAGGCTGAATTATATCTATAGACCACATTTTATTGATTCATTTATGTGTTAATAGACACCTGGGTCGTCTCTACCTTTTGAGTATTGTGAGCAGTGCTGCTGTGAACACGGGTGTACAAATATCTGTTGGGTCTGTGCTTGTACTTCACTTGGATAAGTATCCAGAGGTAGACTTGCTGGATCCTGAGGTGATTCTGTGTTTGATTTTCGAGGGACTACGATACCATCTGCCACAGCGGCTGTACCGTTTTACATTCCCACCAGCAACACGTCTGTTCTTTTACTTGAAAAATGCGTAGGAATATCTTTGTTTGTACAGACTGTTGGTTTTCTGGATACCTGCTCCATAGTTTCTGATAAAACCTCTGTGTTTTGTGTTTTTCCAGGCTGCGGTGCAGAAAGCAATCCCCGTGTACAAAATCGCCACCAAAAGAGACGCTGATGTCCACATTGACCAGGAGGCCTGCCTGCCTGAGGAAGTGTAAGGGGCGCCTCTGCTTTTAGCCCCTGGGCTGCTCTGGCCGCGCGAACGGCCGTCCGCCCGGCCTTGCGCATGTCCTCTGGGCGCCCCGGGCAGGATGGCGGTGTGGCCACCCAACGCGTGCCTCGTGCTGCCTCGTGCTGGCGCCTGTCGGTCTCCCCCTTGTTAACCAGCTTCTTGTGGCTCAGCTTGCCTAGCAGCAGCATGGATTCTGTACCCAGAACTTGAACGTGGGTCCACGTGTGTCCTAGGTACTGAGAAAGGTGATCACTCCCTCTGACAAGGAAGTAGCCATGTCTGGCTGGCAGATCCCTTGGTGTGGAACGCCAGCACCCGTGGTGCTTCTGCTGAGTGCGGGGAGACTCGGCGTGGTTGGGAGGGGCGGTAGGAGCTCCTGGCCGGGGAGAGCCCGGGGCATGTTCCCTGTGCGCCTGCCCACTGGTCCACCCCACGGGCCAGCATTGCGGAGGCCTTGGGACACATGAATTTAGGATTGCAAGGCCTAGTTCTGAGTCCCGATTGGCCTGTTGCTCGCTGCAGGACCTCGAGCCCAAATCCCATCATCTGTAAGAGGGATCAATCTTGCTTGCTTCATAAACTGAGGATCAGAGATAGGGTGTGTGTGTGACGGTGCTTTCAAGCTGAGGGCCTGTGGGAGCCTAAGCATTATTGAGCATTACTGTCAGATCGAGGTCTGCTTCTCCACTCTGCCAGGTGTTGGCCAGGTAGGGCTGGACTAGTTACTTAGTCTTCCTCATCTCTGACCTGGGATAACAGCACCCGCCTCACTGAGCTCTTGGAAGCTGAAGTGGGGTCGTGTCTGTGCAGCATTGACAGCAGGGCTCAGGATCCACAGTGACTCTGCTGGTGGGTAGTCAGCGTGTGGAGACCATGCGGGACTCGGCAGTTCCAGTCGGGACCACTGTGCCGGGTGCTTAGAGCAGCAGTCCCGTACGTGCCCTACGTGTTTGAACGGAAGCAGGAGCGCTCACACCCGAGGGGTACTTATGCAGGGACACCAGCCGTTTGCTGACAGGTCACTGGAGCCCGGTTCAGGCTCTGGAGGCACTTGAATTAGATGGTTTTGTTTTCAGAGCCTTTGAGATTCAGAATTGCAGGTGAAGGACTCTGCAGATTTAAACTGGAGTTTTATTCAGTAAATTGGTCCTTTTATCCACTCTTAAGCCTGTTTCCTGGTTTATAGGTCCCTGGGGAATAGGAGACATGGAAGGGCCTGGACTTGGCGTTCAGGAGTGCCTGGTGCACAGCAGACACCCCCCTTCCCCTGCTGCCCGCATGGGGACAGGGGCTGTTCAGAGAAACAAAGAGGAAATGGGGGAGGAGGATGGAGTAAGAAAATAATATTCACGTCAGAGCCCTTTGAAATTTTCTAGAGAAAATTTGCAAAATTTTTCCCAGCCTTTGCCTCAGAGCCTGCTTATTTCAAGAAATATTTTGTAAAAAGTAGAATTGTAATGTAGCAAAATAATTTCATACCTGAGGCTCCTTGTAGTAGGATGTGACCTATCGGCCTTGCACCACTGAGGACTGGGTTTGGCACCTGCTGGGATGGAGCCTTTTATCTGAGACACAGGCACTGAGGAGGACTGCCTGTCAGCACCCCTGGTCCCTGCAGCACTGGCCTTTAAGAAGCATTCAGATGAGGACTGTATGTATTGATCTGCAAACTGGGACGCAGCCTTCCCCCTTTTCGTCCAGTTGGGGAGGGCTGGTTGTTAGAGTAACGTGAAATCAGATTGGCACATAGTCACTTGGTAATGAGTTATTATCAGCCTCTTTACCTTGAAGCTTCAGAAGCTTCTGAATTAGTTTCAAACTTATTGCATATGTTTATTGCCCCTAAGAGTGTTGAGACCATCCACACACCAAGACAGCTGTTCTCCAAGGGAAGAAGCTAATTGTACAACGTGTGTCTGTTTCCCTCAAATCTATGAACGTTGTTTCCGGTGTTCTTTGTAGAGCTGGCGGGGTTGAGATCTACAACGGGGATCGCAAAATCAAGGTCTCCAATACCCTCGAAAGCCGGCTGGACCTCATAGCCCAGCAGGTGAGTGTGGGGACATGTCTCATCAGTTAGTTGGCCTGTGGTTACCTTGAGGAGGTGCTGCAGAGAACATGTCAATTGGCCGTATTTGGACTTCATTGATTCTTTCTACGTTTTTTGACATTTTCTTAAAAGGAGCAGGGATTCAGGCATTTAGTGCCATTTGCTGGGAGGATATGTTTACATGAGGGTGGCCTTGGGGTCAGAACGAGGGCTTTGTGTGTCTAGGTTTTTTTTTTTTTTTTTTTTTTTTTTTTGCGGTACGCGGGCCTCTCACTGTTGTGGCCTCTCCCGTTGCGGAGCACGGGCTCCGGACGCGCAGGCTGAGCGGCCATGGCTCACGGGCCAAGCCGCTCCACGGCATGTGGGATCTTCCCGGACCGGGGCACGAACCCGTGTCTCCTGCATCGGCAGGCGGACTCTCAACCACTGCGCCACCAGGGAAGCCCTGTGTCTAGGATTTTAATGTATCTATTTTACTGCATGTGGAGATGCTGACCCAAAGCCCCAGAACCCCAAACCGCAGCAGGAATGATGGAAAGTCAAGCAACTGCTCTTAAAGGAATTGCCACAGGGCGCCAGGCTCTTCAGGTGTTTCCGGGTTTGCAGGAAACCAGCCAGAAAACTTGAGTTGTCCCGAGTGCGGGGCCTCTTCCAGAGGTGTGGTCTGCTGCCCCGACCTTGACCGGCGTCTTCTGGTAACTTACACCTCAGAGCCATGCTACCCACCAGCCACACGTGGCTAATTAACTAAAGCTAGGTAAGGTGCGCAGTTTGCCGCCTCAGTTGCACTGGCCGCACGTGGCTGGTGGCTGCGTCCCGAGGTTGAGTGCTTGGGCTTTTCCAGTTGCTGCGGCGCGCCTCAGCACAGACCTGTGCTGTCAGCTTTCCACCCGGCGTGCGCTCAGCACCCGTTGAAAGAACGAGTGTAGGTGCTCCAGAACGTCGCCTCTTCTCCCCATATCGGAGTGGGAGGGAAGCCTTACGGCCATGGCGCCCGTCATTGGTTCTCTTTCCCCCTAAGCAGTGGCCTTAAGCCCACGTTTGCGATCGCCGAGTCTCTTGGTCGGACTCGGGCGGTGCTTGGCCAACTACTGGGCTTCGTGACTTCGGGGCGGGGTTGAGGCGCGGGGGACGGCGCCGCCTCACGCGGGAGCTTCTTTCTTCACAGATGATGCCCGAAGTGCGGGGAGCCTTGTTTGGGGCAAATGCCAACAGGAAGTTTTTGGACTAAGCCTGAGGGAGGTGGCGTCCACCCACTGCGTGACGTGGACGTTTCTGACAGTTGAAGAGACAAGATGGCCTGCGTAGCTTCCTCTTTGCTGTCCTCCTGTCCTGTCCTGCATCTATCGGTGGAAGCCCTGCTGTAGCTAACACCCCGGCTGGTGGGGACCAACGGGCGAGAGTCTCACTTAGTACGATCAGGAAACCTTCCTCTAGCTTGTCTCAAAGTAACACAACTTCCCGCTGTTCTGCAGCACAGAGGCGAGGGGTCAGGTGGTGGGTGCATGAGTGTCCCCAGGCCTCCTGCTCTCCTGGGGTCCAGCCTCGGGGGGGCGGAGTGGTGGGCTCTGGGGTCAGGTCTCCACTCTTTGGGCTTCAAGTGCATGTGGGGCCTCATTTCTTCCAGCAGCAGCAGCTTCACTGTTAACCTGTTTGGGCCTAGAAATGTCTATAAATGTGATTTAAGATCTAAGCCGTGAATATGCTTTATTTATTAAAATGTAACACGTACGTGGATGTCACTGATTTATTACACAAGGTGCTCGCTGCAGGTTGTGGTTTGAGAGGGTGAAGTTCTCGGGAATCTGGAAAGAGGAAGCATTTTCCAAACCCCTGGAGCATTTGCGGGTTGACAGCCATCAGCAGTTGAAACCATGAACCCTCTCTGTGTCCCTCAGGCGCATCTGCCACTTTCTACCAAAGCCTCACCTAGAGGCGCCCTCCCAGCCCCTTAAGACTGTCCGCACACAGGTGTTCCCTTCCTTCCCGGGCCCCAGAGCACCTGACAGTCATGTGGGCCCGGTCCCCGCAGAAGGGCCTGGACTACTCTCCCAGGCCCGACCCTGCAGCCCTGCCCGGTTCTGCCATCCTGAGTTTGAACATCCTAGAAGAGCACAGAGGCCCCTTGGGGAGCCGTCCCTCTGGCCTTGGGTTCCTCTCCCTGTTCCCTGGGGCCGTTCTGTGTCCAGCTTGGGGAGAGGCCTCACCTGAGGAGGGCGGCTCTCAGCCCCCAGTAGAGCCCCACCAGGCCCTGGGTGCGGAGCAGCTCGCTGGCGATGAGGGCCGCGGCCGGGCGCCTGCTGGGGGAAAGGGGGCCCCGCGGGGCAGGGCTGGCAGCGGAACCCTGGCCGCGGGCTGCGGGGAGGGAAGGCAGCCCCTCGGGCCCCGCCCTTCCTAGAGCTGAGGGTTGTCCTAAGGTGAGGACATCAGTTCTTGGCTCCAGGGAGCTCTCTCTCGGGTCTATATTATCTAATTAATAGGATGTCCCTGCTGCTTAGGCTGCTTCCCAAGGGCACGGCCACTGCCTGCCCGGCTTTCTTTATAGGAAACTGTGGTAGGACCCCCTCCTCCGCCACTTCTTTATCCTCCTGTTAAAACTGTGCTTTTGATCCTCCTTCCATTCCTCAACCGTCTCTCAACTTACCTGCAGAGTTTCACGGGACTCGTACTTTGGGACACAGGAATCCCCGTATATCTTCTGCGTAATTTGTAGACCAGCAAATTATCTTTGTTCAAAAACTGCCCTTCAGACTTACTTAAGGGGCGCCTCCTTTCTCTAGAATTCCAAGACTAGGGGAACATGTCCCATTTTATGGAATTAGGTTCTTCAGATGTCAACCCTTTTTAGTGGAGTAATTCAGAGCACATGATCTGATGAGTTAAGCATCTAATAAACAGAACCGAGTTTTTCCCCTGAAAATTGGTTATTGATGCAAGCGTGTTGAATGTGGGTGAGTCTCATTAATGACCACAGCATTCGATGCACTGAAGTTGTGTGAATATTAATTTTTTAAATTCTCAGTGTTTGAGACACTTGGCCTAGATTTTAAGCCCTAAAAGGAAGCTACTTCTTGCCTCAGTTTTGACTGGTATCCAGCAGAGAAACAATGCATACTAAGAAGGTACTTGCTGCCCCTTTTACCATATTTCATAGGGTAGAAATCTAGGCACAGGTCTCAAACGAGTAGCTTTAAGAAGGTGGTCAATCAGTGAACATTATTTTCCGCATGGTCTGCCTTAGGTGTACATAATTCACCCATCCATCCATATCCTGAGTTTTACTTCTTTTTGAGTGTTGGAGGAGAACTAAGACTTCTCGTCCAGGTTGAAAAACGAGACGTGACAGAACCTTACCCTTTGCAGATCAAAACACAGCAGGGGCTTCCAGTGTCTGGACTTCACTCTCTCCGCAGTTGTTTGCTTCAGGCTGGTCTGATCCAGCCTGGAAACCTGGCTAAATTCCAGCTCAGCATGTGTGGCCAGCTGGTTGGAGGGGAGACGCACACCCAAGGCCTCACAGGTGCTGTGTCAGTCCCGTGGCTGACACGCCTCGCCCTGGGGAGACACCCTCTGTGCCCCCCGCTGGCCTCCTTTCATGGGACACACCCCTGTCCTCGATAGATGCTTTGATACCCGACCAGTGTGTCTTTGAGAGGACCCAGATTTAGGAAAGGGCCAAACTCCTTTTCCAGAGAAAAGCAAAAGAATAGGAATGGCCCTCTTCTCCCTTTCACTGCCGTCCCACGGAAGGCCAGCTTCCATAGCAACACTGAAGTGTGCATGAGCAGGCCACTGACGTTGCTTAAAATCTTTAGGAAATCGGGCCTACATGTTAAGGCAGCAGGACAGAGGTAACAGGGAAACATTCTCTCCCCCTCCAGAACCGAGTCTCATCCCTGCTGTTTGTCCTACAGCTGGAGGTGTTGAAATCCACAAAATAAAGACTTCTACTGACCTGGAGCGCTGACTGGGTCACAGTCTGGCGGATGAGTGAGAACGTGGGGAAATCTGTTCTGACAGCCCCTTATCGATCCTGCGTGAAGGTGGGAGAGGCCTCACCCAGGCGCCCAGCACGCTGCAGCTGAACTTTGAGCATTTCCAGGGGACAGGTGACCACCGCCTGGCACAGCCCAGCTCCACACCCGGCGAGCATCACCAGCTTCAGATTCCGCTGTGCCCTGTGGGCCGGAGTCAGGCTCCCTCGGCCACAGGCAGCCCTGCTGCCCCACCCTGGCCCGTCTACCCTCCCCTAGGTATTTAGTCCCCCTGGGCTGGCTGCCACTCACCCCACTGGGTAAGTAGTCAAGCTCAGTCTCCTTAATGACAAGAGACTAAATTTAAAACAGGCTGCCAGGGAGGCTGAGACCAGGACCATGAAACAACCCATTGCAGGACTGCTTCCTTCCTGATCCCCCAACAACTGTCACTGGGGCAACGGGAAGCACAGAGAGAACTACAAAGTGTCTGCAGTTGATCTGTTTCAATTCATCAGCATAAAAACAGACACAGAAAGATGGACCAGAATCCAGAGCCCAGAAATGAACAACTGCATAGACAGTCACCTAATGTTCGCCAGGGAAGCCAGGGATACTCGATGGAGAAGTGACAGCCTCTTCAAGGAACGGTGCTGGGAAAATAAACTCCTGCATAGACGGTCACCTAATGTTCGCCAGGGAAGCCAGGGATACTCGATGGAGAAGTGACAGCCTCTTCAAGGAACGGTGCTGGGAAAACTGGATATTCACATGGAAAAGAACGGAACTAGACCTCTATCTTATACCACTCACGAAACTATCAAAGTGGATTAAGGACTTACATGTGAGACCTGAGATCATTAAACTCCCAACAGCGGGAGAAGTTCCTTGACATCGGTCGCCTAAAGCACAAGCAAGAAAAGCAAAAATAAACTAAAAAGCTTCTTCACAGCAAAGGAAACCATCAACAAAATGAAAAGGCAGCCTACTGAATGGGGGAAAATAATTGCAAAAATATACCTGATAAGGGGCTAATATCCAAAACACACAGAGAACTCATACAACTCAATAGCAAAAACAATCCCAAATAATCCAATTTAAAAACGGGCAAAGGACCTGAATGGACATTTTCTGAAGAAGATATTCAAATGGCCAACAGATACGTGAAAAAATGCTCAGTGTAATTAATCATCAGGGAAATGCAAATCAAAACCTCTCAGCTATCGCCTCACACCAATTAGACTGGCCATCACCAAAGACAACAAATACCAAAAGTTGGTGAGGACATGGAGAAGAGGGAGCCCTCATGCACTGCTGGTGGGAGTTTAAGTTGGGTATTTTCCCAAAGAAAACAAAAACAGTAATTCAAAAAGACTTATGCACCCCTGCGTTCATAGCAGCATTATTTACAGTAGCCAAGACGTGGCAACAACCAAAGTGTCCATGGATGGACGAATGAATAAAGACGACGAGGTGTATATCTATTTATTTATTACAATGGAATACTACTCAGCCATTTAAAAAAAAGAAGGAATTCTTGTCATGTGCAACAACTTGGATGGACCCTGAGGGCATTACACTAAGTGAGATAAATCACACAGAAAGAGACAAATACTGTATGATCTCACTCACGCGTGGAATCTATAAAAATGCAAACTCATAGAAGAAGAGTTTGGATTTGCGGTTCCCAGAGGCAGAAGATGGGGACTGAGTGAACTGGGTGAAACGGTGCAGAGCTGCAGTTACAAGGTCAGTGCGTCCTGGGGACATGATGCACAGTATGGTGACTGGAGTTAACGACACCGCTGTGTATGTGAGGGTTTTGCTAAGAGAGCAGATCCCAGGAGTTCTCATCACAAGAAACACATCTTTGTAAAAAACAAAAGGGTACTTCCCTGGTGGTCCAATGGTTAAGACTCTGTGCTGCCAATGCTGGGGGCCCAGGTTTGATCCCTGCTCAGGGAACTAGAGCCCACATGCAAGCTACAACTAAGGAGCCGGCGTGCCACAACTAAGACCCAGCGCAAATAAATATTTTAGAAAATAAAAGAACTCTTAAAAAAAACATTTTTGTTAACTCTGTGAGCGGATGGGTGTTAACTAACATCATTTTGCAGTATATGGATGTCAGGTCGGCAGGCTGAACACCTTAAAGGTACCCAGCGCTGAACATCAGTTGCCCTCAATAAAACTGAAAAAGGAATTCGTCTGCAAAGCCACCGCGATGAGAAGCCCACGCACCGCGACGAAGAGCAGCCCCTGCTCACCGCAACCAGAGAAAGCCCATGTGCAACAACGAAGACCCAACGCAGCCAAAAATAAATTATTTATTTAAAAAAAAAAATCGTCTGCTGGTTGATGACGGAGCATATAGATCCTATACGGCCCGTCTTTCCAGGTTAGAAATCACCTTCCATCTGCCAAACCACACCAGCGCTCAGCCACCCATGCACGTTTACACACTTGCTGACAGGTGAGCCAACGCGTGGTTGCCACCCCCTCCCGCCACCTTCCAGAAAAGAGCGCGATGCACCCGTCCTCCAGGAGCTGCTGCCGGAAGTCACTGGCTGCCAGCTTGATGGCCTTCTCTGGGGTGACCACGGTCAGGTTCACCGCAGCTCCTGGAAGGAAACCGCGAGGGTGGGGCGTCTGCAGCCATAGGGACCCCTCCCCCAGCCAGTGAGCTTCCGGGATGAGTGAGGCCCCTGGGAGTCGGGGGGCTCCTCTGCCTATTTCACAGAAACGCCCTTTCTTTTCTGCTGCCCCGCTAGGACTGCGTGTGCCCAACGGCTCCTTCGTGCACTTCCCACAAGTCACCTGCGTCTTGTTCGTGCCACCCACCCCCCGACAAGTGACCAGTTCCCCAAATTCAGCCTGATCGCGAGGTCCTGCGGGGCAGGGCTGGCAGCCGTGTGGGTCCCAGGGCTTTGCCTTTACGCTCAGGGCCACTGGCGCATCAGCCCCTCTCAATCCAGCCTCGTGTCCATCTTGCAAGGCTCGACAGCCACGGTGTGCGGCCCTGGCTGGGGACACTGCGGGGGCGGGACCAGCAGGGGCTGGTCCCGGGGAGGAGCCCCTCCCTCTGCAGCTGTCCCGGCTCTGGGGCGGGGGGAGCAGAGAAGGTGAGGCTCACTGGCCTCCACCGCCACACACAGTGGTACCAGGACGGGGCCCCCGCGCCTCACCACATGCAAACGTGTTCCCGCTCCCCTCGCAGAAGCAAGGTCAAGCCCCCCAAGTTTGTGCCAACCCGGGTCCTGAGGAGCCCGCTTTGGTTCGTGCCCAGGAAGCCCTCCCCCCGAGCTGTCTTCCCCGGCAGCCCACTGCCATGGAGGCGGAGGCCAGCAAGGTCAGGGTGAGCAGGCAGCCGCCTCGCCCTGCCCAGGCCTGCGGGGCCCCGCACCCCGACGCACCCCTGGCCCCCAACATCCATTCCTTTGTAGATTTCCTGTCCACGCTGGTTCTGTAGCCGAGCCTCGGCCAAGTCGATGGGAAGGTGGGTCACCTGGGGGATGGGTCACCCCCAGGAGCCCTGGCACGCCTCCGTTGATGAGCGTTGCTGTGACACTAGGCCCGGGGTCGGGGGTGGGCACAGTGGGGGAGGCTGGCCGCACAGCCAGGATGGGACCAGGGGACGGAGCGCAGGACGGAGCGGGGAACGGGCACGAGAGGCTCCTCGGCCCCTGCCCCACAGGAGTTCAGAGGCCCCTCTCCTCGGCCCGACCAACCCTGCAGGGCGAAAGCACCGCCCCCAGCCCCACGGGGAGCCAGGAGGCCGGGCGGGGGCTTCTGGGAGGGAGGCCAGCTCCGCACCCAGGGGGTTCAGCTCCTTCAGGGCTGCCTCCGGGCTCTCTGGCCGGTCCCCACCCTGGAACCACGTGTAAAAGTTTCAAATGATTTTTCAAGCAGTTTTATTTCCAGCTTAAGGTCAGGACTGAGTGTGAATCCTGGCCGTGCTGTTTGCTTCAAGCAGTCACCTGCCTCTGATCTCTCACCCCCAGTCCCCCAGGTGAGGCTGGCCTCACTCCAGGGTTTGTGAGGATAAAGAGGTTATGTGTTTGGTAAATGAGAGCCACAATCAACAATAAGAACACACGCTTCTGATAAAGGAAGAGAACCAGGGTTAGAGCTTGAGATGATCTGATTGTGGCCAAAAGGAAAGAAAGTCACACTATATACATCGTGAGGTCCCTCGTCCTTGAGTTTGGGAGACTGAAAATGGAAAACAAGGCTCCTCGGAACCTAGCACAGAGTCCCTCTGTCTCAGGCAGAGGCAGATCCTTGCAGGTAGATTACCTGAGAGAGGATAACAGGACGTTTTTCTCAGGAGTGGACCTTGATAAACAAGCCAGAAACTGAGGCAACAAACAGACTGTGACTTAAGTTTTGCAGCCTGAGAAGATGCACGGCCAACAATTACCAGTTCCATGGCGTCCAGGGCACCGGGGGACAGATGCTCTCCTTGGGACCGGGAAGGGAAGCCGTTCACCTCAAATCCTGGTCGGAGATCGTCGGGAAGCTCCCAGGGCCGCGGCTCCAGAGCAGGGGGAGGTCAGTCGCCTGGGAACCCGTGCCAGCTGCCCACGTGCTCAGTCCGCTCTCTTCCTGGACCTCTTGGGCCTTGGGATCAAAAGGTCAGAAGAAAGCGGGTGAGGATGCTGGCGCTGGGAGTCCCAGCATCTGGAAGGCCCGTCCTCGTTCCCGGGCAGCCGACACGGCTCAAGCGTCTCCAGCGATTTTGTTTTGGGGAAGAAGAGATCAGCATCTCTCTTGGTGTGTATTGTCCCTTTCGGGAAAAATGGACTGAGTGCTAGGCGCTGGGTGCCCCAGGTCCGGGCGAGAACGCTGGTTATCAGGAGCCGCACGTGAAGGAGGAGACAGGCGGTAGCCAAAGCAAGTCCTGGGGGACAGCCAGTGACCTGCCTCTGCCCAGAAAGACGCAGCGGGGAAGGCGGAGACTCCGGGACGGGGAAAAGGCGACCTGAGGCCCCAGAGGGCATGAGGGCGAGGGCTGCGGGCGTCCGGGAAGAGCATCCAGTGGGGCAGGCGCCGTCCCTGCGAGCAGGGACACCGAGTCACGGAGGTGGCGGGGCCGAGGCCTGACCTCCTGAGGCCTCTTGCCTTTGGCTTTTCTTCTGAAAGAGTCCACTGAAGAGTGCTGAGTCTCAAGGTGACGGGACGACCGGCCGCTGCGTGGAGAGCAGATGGCGAAGGTCAGAGGTGAGGGCGGACAGAGAGGATCCAGGCTGCACGGGAAGGTGGGCGGGGTGCGTGGGTCGGAGCTGGGACAGGGAGGCTGCAGGCACCGGGTCTGAGCGCTGGCAACATGGGAAACTGGGTCTGTGGGAGGAACAGGGCTGGAGGAGACTGGTGGGGGGGATGCTCGATCCCTGCCCTCAGGATCCCTCAGCAAACGAGGTCATTAGCACTGGTTTGCAGTGCTCCGGCCCCAGAGCCTTCATCATCCCCGACATCAGCAAAGGGACTGAGCATCTGCCAACCGCAGACCCGGGCCTGGAGTTGGGGAGAGGAGGGGGCCGGCGCCAGACTGCAGCCTTAGGAGCCCTAAGGCCAGGAGATTCGTGTCCTGGCTGTCCTTCCAGACGCTTGCTAAGCTGTGGAGAGGACGTGTTGAATTCCAGCTGCAGGAAACGACGGGCCGCACGGAAAACCCTTCCTGTCGGAATCCAGACATTCAAATAACTGAGAATCTTGCAGCCGTATCCCCTGCTCTTTGTGGAACTAAATTACTCGTTTATAAATTGTGGTTCACTGCCCACTGGAACAGAGGTACCTAGAAGAAGCCAGAAAAACCAAGGGCACCCGGATCCCAGGGCCAGTGGAGCTGCAGGTGCCCCTCCACCAGACGACGGGCCCATGTCCCCAGCCACATGCCAGGTGCTATGGCCTGGCATCGCCCTCGAGCCGTGAAGGCAAGGTTTGTGGGTGGTGAGTGGATTCTCAACAGTCAGCAGAAAGAAAACCGGCAGCCAGGCTGCCCTGGAGTCACATCGCACAGATGCTCAGCCCAGGGCGACCGAGGCCCGAGTGCCTGCCGCTCTGCCAGAGCTTGTTGGGTGCCTGCCGCTCTGCCAGAGCTTGTTGGGTGCCTGCCGTGTGCAGGGGGAACTCAGCTGAGAACAAAAGCAGCCCCCCCCCACCCCGGCCCCAGGCAAGGGCAATTCTTCCAGAAAGCAGGCCTGAGGCACCCAGGGGCTCAGTGTGCACTGCAGGGACAAGGCCGCCCGGGTGCAGGCGCCTCCCTCACGAGAACCTTTCACCCCTTTGACTTGCAAGGCCCCCCACCCTCCTGGGACCTGTGTCGCTGGATCCCAGTGCCCTAGAACACCCCTCCCTCCGCACACCGCCTGTGTGAGCTGCCCGGCTCCCCCGTCAGCATCCTCCCCGCCTTCTGGTCATTCCCTGCCACTCAACACCCAACCCCCCAGCCCCTGGTGGCCTCTCCCTCCCGTCCCCAAAGCCAAGCAGTCTATGCCTTCACACTTCCTCCGAAAAACAGGGCCCCGCACATGCTGGGCGGGGACTCAAACAGAAACTGGGTCAGTGCTGAGAAACCATTATGGCACCTTGAGTAATTTCATGTTTTAGAATCTAACAAAGATGTGCGCTTTTGTTTTTTTAATTCTATTTTTCTAGTAATCCATTTTTGCTGTATCTCACAAAATTACTGGTCCACAGTAGGCTGGGGGGAAACAAGCCCCTCTTCATGGGTAGAAATGCTGCCCAGAGGCCAGCTCCCGGCCTCTGCCCGGCACCCAACCTGCTGCTCCCAGGACCCTGACCCTGCCTGGGGTCCACCTTATGGCACCCCCGCACCGTGCCACCCTTGAGCCCCCCACTCACTGTCCCCCTGATGGGACGGAGGTCCTTTGGACCTCTGCTCCCCGCATCGGCCCTTTCAGCCGCTCCCACCTTGGCCTCTGCGGGCCCACCTGACACCCAGGTACAGGCCCAGCCCAGGGCTCCAGCCACAGTCCGCGGCTGGCATCCCATCCAGATGCTTGGCCTGGGGGAGTGCCCCGAGCCCCATCCTGTGCCCCCTCCCACGGCCCTCGGCTCCCCAAGCATGCGAGGCCCTGACCACCTACTGGAGGCCTCCAGGATTGGAGCTCTGGCGCTGCAGCCCCCAGGGCACTGCACTTCCACGTGCGTACGGTGCCCGTGCAGCAAAGGAGACGAGGCCGTGCCACAGCCTCCTGTCTGGCAGAAGCAGCTCCTCTCCTCCTCACTCTAAGCTCGACATGGACAGTCACCCACCTTCAGCCAAAGCTTCTGCCTCTCTACTCCCTCAATAGAGGCCAGATCCCCGCCCGCTGTGGGACGACTGCTTTGCGAGACCCCCACTTGCCTACAGCAGCCCCTTCACCCCGAGCCATCTCCTCTCCTGTTTCTCCAACAGGCGGGCTTGAACGAAGCCCCAGAGGCTATTACTCGGGGGCAGGGGGCGGGCGGGGGGGGGGCAGCCCCACCTCCCCAGAGGCCTGGAGTTCAGGGAGGAGGACGAACAGCACCGGCCTGCAGGCCTGTTCCGGTGCTCTCTCCGCACGGATACCTTCTGTCCGTTTAGAGGGAGAGGGCGCTGCAGGCTGGTTTGCAAGGTCCCTGCACTTTGAAGAACATCACAGCTGAGCTGGGAACTCAGTGCTGCCCTAAGGATTCTTCCAACTCAGGGGCTGGAAAGCTTTAGAGAGGAATGTGATGGTCTTAAAGACCAGCTTCCCGAGCGGTCAGGCTGCGGCTCCGGACGCAGGGGACTTGTTGCTCAAGTCAGCACCCCCCGCTTTAGCCAAGTGATCTCACTCAGTGCGTCTCGTCTCCACGTCACAGCCTTGCTGAGGACCACGCAGGGCAGCGGGGCAGAGTAGGCTTTGCAGTCAGGCTGCTTACGAGCTGCATGATCTCATTTACCACTCACTAGCTGTGTGACCTTAAGCAAGTTACTTAACTTCTCTGTGCCTGTTTCCTCAACTATGAGACATACTCCGACGTAGAGAACCTGGCACAGCACCTGGCACATACGAGGCGTCCACTTAATGGTACTGTCCCTCCCCTTCCTGGTGGCAGTGGATGCTGACACAGGGTGTGAAGCTGGGTCCAGAGGGCACAGGCCAAGGACATTACGATAATCCAGGAAAAGGCAGGAAAACCTGCAGTGGGAGGGAAGGGATGCGAATGCTTTCTGTGAAGCAGCAGCATGGCCAGATGCCATGTGTGAACCCCCAACCAGCAGGAGGGGCATCAGGAGGGCTGCGGCGGTGAGGACACGGGGGCAGAGAGAAAAGCCTGGCTGTTGGCATGAACTTAAAGCATCGCCACAGAAGAGACACCATCGCACACCAGCTAGGGTGCTACAGACAGAGCTGGAGCTACTGGCTGGGCCTGGCGCCCTGTGGGTGGGAACGTGAAGTGGTACCGCATCCGTGGGAAACAGGATGGCAGCCCCACACGAAGTTAAAACCTGCGTTACCTTATGACCCAGCACTTTCACCCCTGGGTGTGCACCCAGATTTGAAAGCAGAGCCTCGGACATTAACTGTGCACCTTGTTCACTGCAGCATTATTCACAGTAGCCAGAAAGGCGAACAACCCAAACACCCATCGACGGGTGGTGCATAAACACGATGTCGTCCATCCACACAGTGGAGTGTCACTCGGACTGAAAAGGACAGAGCTTCTAACACCTGCTATGACACGGATGCACTGGGAGGGCACTGCGCTCAGTGAAATAAGCCAGACACAGAAGGACAGATACTGCATGATCCCACTTATCCGAGGAAACCGGATCAGTCAAAATCACAGACACAGAGTAGTAAAAGTGGTTACCAAGGGTGGGGGGGTTAGTGTTTAATGGGGACAGAGTTTCAGTTTGGGATAAAAAACTTCTGGGGCTGGCTGGTGTAGTGGTTGCATGATGATGTGAGTATGCCCAATGCAACTGCAGCACACACTTACCAATGGTGAAAATGGCAGATTTATGTGTATTTTACAATAAGAAGCAAAACAAGAGGTGAGTAACGAAGGTCTTAAATTACATTTAAACATGAATGGGGGGCACTGGGGAGCGGAGGAAGGTGTCCACATTAATGTGAATTACAGTAAAATGGTTAAGAAAGGGTTTTATAAACAATATACAAGGTGTAGGAAATAAAGTCTGGAAATAAAATTGCCGATTGTTTACTAATTGAGGAATTTAAAACACTGGCAAACGAAAAATTACCAAACAGCAGCAGGACACATGGGTGTCAAAGTCCAACAGGAATTTGGAAAGGGGATCAGCGTCTCAGAATTGATGGAAGCGCCAGTCGGCTGCAGTGACAACTGAGGTTACAGGTAAAAAAGTCTGGTCGTCTGGAGGAGGCGTCCAGAGGAGAAGGGGTGGGAGTGGGGTGAGATGCGGCAGTGGGACAGGCCTGGGCCCTTCCGGGAGGGGCTGATGCACTGCCAGGGGCCACGAAGGAGCAGAGGGCTGTGAAGTAGGTGTGGCCAAGGCAGCAGCTCAGTCCCCACCTCCAGGAAGGGAAGGAGGAGCCAGATGCCAGGAGAAAAATGCCAGGTGAAGAGCTGGGATGAGTTGGGATGAAGTAAAGAGAGGAGACTGGGGCAACGTTTATGGGGAGGGGACCCAGGGGAGGAGATGGGTGTGGTCAGAGGACTTGCGGGGGGTGGGGGGGTGGAGCGAGGACAGTCCGGCCCCATGGACCTCGGGACGTTCCAACCCAGGGTCCAGGGTCTGATCTTAATGAGCCCTCACAGGATTCCTGTGCACACCGAAGCTGCAAGTTGTGGGGAGTGGTTTGCAATGCTGACGGCACAAAGGTCACCAGGAGAGCTCTGAAAAACCCCGGTGCCAAGGCTGCGCCCCAGACCAGGGAAAAACTGTGGGGAGGGCCCAGGCATCTGGTTTTTTTAAGTCCAGGTTTTTAAACCCCTAATGGGTGGCCTAGATTGGCAACCACTGGTCTAGGGCATTGCAAGGCCGAACATAAGGTCACTAAAATTTGTTGGATCAATCACAACAGCAGCGGCGGGAGACGCCACGGGGAGTAAACGGATGGACGGCAGAAAGGACCGGACAGCAGGTCTGCTGGGTTTAGACCCCAAAGCACCCACCAGTCCAAGGGTGGGACTCGAAGCAGAGACAGGCAAACGGGGGCAGGTGTCAGGAGGGCAGGGCCGGGGATGCAGGGGCGGCGAAGGGCTCATCAGCCCTGAAGCCACGCGCACTCGGCACCCTGCCTCAGGCCCACAGGTGCTGGCTGAGGCCCAGCTCGCTGTGATTTCTCAGGTCTGGGACAGGAAGCCGGAATCCGCACTTCTAACGAAGCCCCGGGCAGTGCTGCAGCCCAGAGCCACACTGGAGCCCCCTCCCTGGGCCAAGGGACACACAGGACTCCTCCCAAGGCCAGCTCCACCCCTGCGCCTTGGGGATCACTTCCAGAGGCTGTTTTCTGCACTGTGTCACCTTCACTGCAGTTCAGCCTGGCCGGGAGCAGAGCCGGGGTGAAAGGGGAGAGAGGGACTCAAGCCAGAACAGGGCTCAGAGGAGACAGAACGGAACAGGCCTGAGAGGGCCTGAGACCCTGCCCCTCAGGGTCTGGCCCTGCGCCGGCGTCTCTCCTGACCCGCCATGGCAGCTCAGCACTGCGTTCTGCTCATATGTTGCTCTCGTGCAGCGTTTTTGCCCTGTTTTTCTCCCTTTACTGTGAAGTCTGCAGACAAAGTCGTATTTTTCCTTCTGTCCTGTTAGTAAGTACGCGAGCGCCAGGCACACAGAAGGGATTTAATACTTACTGAGAAGGTGACTGCGAGTTAGTCTGTTTTCATCTTAGTTCCTGGGGCTGGGCCACGTCCTTGCCTTCCTCCTGCCGACTCAATTCCTCCCCAAAGCAAAAGCTGTGGACACGCTCCAAGGAACCAACTGCAAGGCTCTAAAAAATAACAGCCAGCCTTAATTGGCCAGAACAGCTCCGCCATCCTGCCACTTGCTGTCTGGAATGAGGTTCAGACCCAAGCAGCTAGGAGCGGGCAGTGCTTTTCCAAGTCGGAAGACATCTCAAAGGCACCTGAATTGGTACCCACATCAGGGATGCAGAGGGGGTGGGGCTTCAGAACACAACAGCCAAACCGGGAGACTTTCCAGCTGCCTCCTTGGCTAGTATATCACCGTCCACTTTCACTCGAGATTTTTGCTAGAATTGCCTAAGCAAACTAAAGGAGTGAACCCTGGTAGCAGAAAGGGAACAAAAACAGGAGCACATATGTTCCCCTTTTAAAAACCCAAAGGAAAACCATAAGGCCAGGAGACAGATCTCCAGGATGCAGTTGGGGGAGGGGACAGAGTGGGCTGCGGCAGCCTGGACACTGAGTCCGGACACTCGGCCCAGAGGCATTTCTCCCAAAGTCCTCTCCACAAAGTTTCAGGGTGAAGGTCGCCTCCAAGGGCCCGACCCTGGATTAATCTCACCCTGGAGGTGCCACTTGTTTATAAAATTAAGACATCTTCCCTCCCAATGACAGGAATAGGTTTAGAGACAAAAGCCATTACTGTCTAACAAGACCTCTGGATGTTTCCAAATGTCAAAATGGAAAGTTCCGGGCTTCCCTGGTGGCACAGTGGTTGAGAGTCCGCCTGCCAATGCAGGGGACGTGGGTTCGTGCCCCGGTCCGGGAGGATCCCCACATGCCGCGGAGTGGCTGCGCCCGTGAGCCGTGGCCGCTGAGCCTGCGCGTCCGGAGCCTGTGCTGCGCAGCGGGAGAGGCCGCAGCGGTGAGAGGCCCGTGTACCGCAAAAAAACAAAAAACAAAACAAAATGGAAAGTTCTGTCAGTATTTTGAGACTAACCCGCATTGATCACTCATGGCTGGCTTCCTTCCTTTTCCCTAAATCTTCCCCACCAGCTTTCTTTTCACGCTCCCATCTATCTAAAGTAAGCACGGGTATGGTACCCATGGGGCTTAACAAGTGTAAATGTCAAACAATGATTCTGTAAACAGGGATAGATTAACACCATCTGATGGACCAGGTTTTGAAACAGAGTTGACCAGTGGAAGACACTTTGCTTTGGTCCCAAGGAGATAAATCTGGGAAACACCCTAAAGGCATTCAGCTAAGAGCTAAGTTCCTACTAAAAAGTCAATCTCTGGCTAAAACTGTCAGAACATTCTGGCCTTCATTTGGTGAGGAATTCATGTCATAGTAGGAGGGGTTCCAGTTGGGAATCCAAAAGTTAGAAATCAAACTTTACACGCACGTATTCATACGAGCACACACAGGTCCACACATCAGGATGCAAAGGGGGCCAGGCCAGGGTCCTGGCCACCTGCCCCCGGCCCCGCCCAGGCTGAGGGGACTGAGAGTCAAGCAAGACAAACACTCCGACTGGCATCACATCAAATTCGGGGTTTACTAACAACTTCCATTTTAAAGTTCATTTTTGGGGGGTTTCAAAAAAACACATGGAAATGCAACTACTCAACTAGAAAATGTGATTGACATAGTGTTTTATAGGATAAGTGTTTTGTATGGGAGACTGACTGCACTGTGAACACAGTTCTTAAAAAGGACAAGGGCTGAAGTCTCAAAAATATATACCAATATATCAATGGGGATAATGTTACAACAAACAACTGAAGGTCATGAAGGTCACAGCCCAGAAAGTGATAAACCTGAGGGGGAACAGATCTGGAAACTGGGACTATCTGTGGTAGCATTTCTACGGAAAGGTATTACTTACAAGGATAAAACAGGCCAGGAATGTTTGTGACCTAAGACTCCAGCTAACTGATAACAGGCGGCTCCTCTTCATCTCTCCACCCCCTCCCCCAACAACAAACACCCTCCCAGGAACTGGGAAGGAAAACTAAATTGGGAGGGGGGAGAGCACCGCCTAGTCTCCAAGCCTCCAGCCCAGGCGCAGGCGCACACTTCACTTACGGGACGGTGGTCTGGGTTTGGGTGAAGCGCTGTTTGTGCAAGCGCCTGGGCTGGTGAGGATGGCCCTGGGCTGGGCGCAGAAGGTGGGGCCCACAGGCCTGGTGGGGAAGAGTGTGTGATCCCCACACGCCGCCTGGACCCACCAGCCAGCTTGTTACTGCTCAGCTTCTCTGCAGAGTCCCCGCCACCGGTGCGGGGCCCACCCCGTCCCCACCCCGTCCCCGCCCAGTGCGTGGCCCGCGGGGACCATGTGGGCTGAGATGGGGCTGCCTTTTTAGGTGACGGCCCTGGGGCCTAATTCAAACCTCTGTCCTGATGGGAGTTTGCCCCATGATGAAAGTGACACAGGACACACACAACTCACACGTATCACCTTGCTATTTTAAGAATGTACTTTATACAAAATAACCAGTTCATATGGAAATAAATCTACAGACCTCCAAGGATCAAAAAGCTTTTGAAAAAGTTCTTTTAAAAAATTATCCAACACACAGCATAGAACTAACTATTGAGGTAAGTGTGGCTCTCAGTGAAACAGGGAATCAGCAGACCAGACAAAATATACACAATATAAAAATAAATAGCATTCCCCTTTCCAGTACTGGCCAGGAAAGCCCACGGGCTTCTGCAGCAGGGGAGCCGGGCACGAGCCCCAGCTGGGAGGGCAGCGTTCAGTAACTCACTCCCGAACCCACCTACCCTTTTCAAAACCACAGGTCAGCTAGCTGGGTTGAGGCGTTTCTACATCAGCCCCCAGGGCAGAACGAGGGAGAGACCAGTGTGCAGGCAGCCCGCGGACGCACTGCTCGGCAAGGGCCTACAAAGCAGTGGGGATGAAGAGCGGCCAGCCTCACGCGAGAGGACGCAGGGCACGGAAGGCCCGTGTCCCAGCAGAGTCCAGTCACGGGCTCAGCCCCTGGCTGGGGACCCCGCACCCCAGCAGCCGCGGCCCGACGCCCCAACTCCCACACGACCCGATTTCTGAGGTGGGCATCCCAGTCCTTCCGCTGGACTCTGAACGCCCTGGATGCCGCTGTTCTGTGACGGTCCCTGCCTCGGGGCGATTGGGTTAGGGTTTCACGGGAAATTTCAAACCAGGACTTGAGAGCAGTGTGTAGCTGTAGATAGGAACTTCCTTTAAAAAGTGAGAAAAAAGCTCAGCCCAGGTGACGCTGGCTGTCCCGGACAGCACGCAGCCCACTCCCGGACCGGCAGGAACTAAGACAAGTGATGACCCAGCAGATAACCCGCGCGACAGAGACCTGGACGCCCAGTCTCGTCTCAGCCCAGACCTCTCACGCCCAGTCAGTCTCAGCCCAGTCACGAGAACGCTGCCAGGCTCTGTGGGCCAGGCTGGCTGAGGGCCGAAGGCTTTCAAGCAACATGTAAGTTTTCCTGTTCAGAGGCCCCCGGGGCCCCAGGTAGGGCGTCCTGCTGACAACAGGCCAGTGTGTCCCCACCCCCACCCCCTGCAAGGGAGACGGTGCAGCAGCTTTAGTTCCACTTTTAAAAGGTGGGATGAGAAAAGTGTTACCAACAGGATCCTGTGTGTCTGTCCTTACTTAGTCTTATGTTTTTACTGTAATGAATTTTAGCCAAGAGCTAATTTTAAATGGACAGACTCTGAGGGGAAAACCCCAGGCCAGACACCTCCCCAAAGGCTCTACTTTTCTCTCTGGATCTTTTATTTCCCTGGGTCCTGGGGAGATAGTTTCTAACCAAGGTCAGCGGTGGACGTGAAGTCCTCCTGGCCCCTGACAGGCGGCAGTAGCCCCAGGGGAAGGTCCCTCTGGGACCTCCTCCCAAGCCACGTTCCAGCTGGGAGGAGCGCAGGGGCCCGGCCGGGGACGGCCCTACCGGCCAAGGGACACAGCCAGCTCACCACAGTATCCACGTGGGGCTCCACTCCCTCCACACCCCCTCAGTGTCCACTCACCCAGAAGGGAGGCTCCTGTCCTGTCCACAGCTCCTGGGGCAGCGGGTGATGGGGGAGGGGCTGCGGCGGGGGGGGGAGCAGAGCGACCCGAGGCTGCGAGGCCCCCAGGCGGAAGGAGAGGGCGGAATCGCTGTGGTCCCTCCTGGCCCTGCCCCGGGCTGGTTCGGCTCAAGGCAGGGGTGCCCACAGCCTCGCACCCAAAGCAGCTTCAAGGCCGGCGGGGAGAAGGCTCTGGGCCCAGACCAGCTACACAAAGCTGCGGTCTCCCCTCCCAGCTGGCGCACAGACACGCGGGGAAGCACAGTGTCCTGGGCACGGTCCTTCACAGCTCGGGGGCCAACCTGGACCTGCCCGCAACCCTACCCCATCCTTCCCAAGGGGCGACGCTGACCTCCCCACCCTGAACCACATCACGCCCGTGACAGGGTTCTAACAAGAACCAGGATCTAATGAGAACACAGCCCCCAAACTCACTCCATCTAAAAGCACGCCAAATTTTAGTCTGGTAAGGAAAAATTCGTGTTTCTGTGCAGCGTGTCTGGGAGGCGTCCGCGTTCCCAGGGCTCAACCTGCCCAAGCCTCGTGCGCCCCGCAGGTCAGCATCCACGTGTTTGGAGCTGGTGCCTGGGTTCCACGTGGACAACAGGGATGTTTCCAACTTGTTTCTTTTCCTACTGAAAGCGCAGGTTTATTCCAGCTTCATCAAGGACGCTAGGACTGGAGGCAAGGTTTTCCCGGCCTCTCACACAGCTGAATTTATAAGAAACAAGTGCAAATCAACCAATCAATGTTTTATGGAAGCTTTTCTACTAACCCAAAGGCATGCTTGAAAAATACACTATTCTTTACAGAAACCTGTTAACTTGAGGGCATCTTCCTTAGCTGTTTTTTTTTTTCTTTTTTCCTTTGTGGGATATTCGAAAGTTTAAAACGTATGAGTCCTAACTTTGGTGGCATCTCAGCTAAAATCAAAGAATGCTAAACAGGGAGAATCCAGTGTCGTTGGCTTCTAAAACTGTAATAAAGTAACTTAATACTGTAAAACTGTTTCCTATCACAGACAAACAAGTGATTTCAAGAACTTGCTCTTGATAGCTATTTTAAATCACCATGACTTATTTTACTATGATTCACATAAAATGAATAAAAACTATATATACTGAAATATTCCTAAATTCAAGCTGTAAATCTATGGAATACATTTTCCTATTAAAAACTGTGCAGCTTCTTTATTGATACTAAACATATACAAACCTGAGTAGTCACTGCCACAAACTGGGATTCGTGCCAGGAAGCTTGTGGCGTCTTCTAGACCACAGTCCCGGCAGGCCTGTGATGGGGACAGGTCACCTCACCTTCTAACGAGCAAATGCCTGATACTGGTTCACAACTACCTGGCGGGGCAGCTGGCCAACCAGGAGGGGCGCCGCTGTGTTGGATCAGGACCTGGGCGCCAAGCCAGGGGGCTGCCCCTCATGCTGACAGGAAGAGCCCGTTAGAGGAAACACGGCGGCCTTGCCCGCCCTCTCCCCCAGCTCCCGAATGTGAGTGGGTCAGGGCTGTAAACAGAGGAGGGTCAGCAGGGCTGCAGGCCCCCCAGCCAGACCCCACCCCACCCCCCGCCCTGCAGGCTTTGTGTACAGTACATTCACCACCACCGACAGAAATCATCTTCAAGGCAACATGAAAACTCTGTAAACTGGACCCAGCTCCAAACACATCCAACACGAGCAGTCCCTTCCCCAAACGTATACCTGAGTGCAGCTGCCATGACAGCCCACCAGCACCGCCCCCCCAGGTCAGGATGATCTTCCCTGAACAAGAGTCTCAGGGTCTGGAAAAGCCACCAGAGTCCAGCCCATCTGGTCTCTACTCTCGCCCAGGACCTCGCGAGCAGGTGCGTCGGTGAGGAGGGGCGTCCAGGCTCTGGGACGCACAAAGTGATGCCAATGACGGGAGAGGTGGGTGGGGCTGCGCCCCCCTCCTCCCCATTCTCCACCCTCGTCATGTGCAGCTTTCTGTTTCCCTGGGGCTTGTTTCCTCCTTGGACTAGCTCTGAGGGAAGCAAAATAAAGACAATTTAAACAAAATTAACATGTGTTAACTGTTGAGAACAATTAAGCTCAAGCACTCCTCTCCGTCTGGGGAAACAGCCTGATCTGGCTTCGTCAGCCAGTTCTGCTGGAGTGGAGTGCGGGCTCTGAATCCTGGACCGCCCGACTCACAGCTCAGCCCTGTAGGCCGAGGACTCCTGCCTCCAGGGAGGCCGGGTCGGGGCAGGGGAGAGAGAGCAGGCACGGGCAGCTCAAGGCACGGCGCCCAGCACCGTGCACCAGCCTCTCCCAGATGAAGTAGGTGGGGAGGGTAAAACAGACAAGGGATGGTATCCAAGAAATGCTGGCAGCCAGTCTGGGAAAAGGGAGTTTAAATAATCCCCAAACAGCTGGTGCCGTAAGAACAGGAATAAGGGACTCGCCAGTACGGGAGGGAAGCTGCTTCCGAGGCCCCGTCAGCTGGAGTGCTTGGGCCGGGTCCTCCCCGGCTGCCCACAGGACACAAAGCCCTTTCTGGGGACAGTCTCTGCATCGACAGCAACAAACTCAAGTCCTTACTTCCTGCCACCTGGAAGAATGAGAAGACCTCTGATATTTCATCATTCTGACCTGATCGAGAGGAAGTGTTGGGGGCTTATGTGGTGGCAGCCCCTCCTGTGGCGCTGCTGGTGCCGGCGTCTTTGGGAACGAGGGCCGGGACTGGGCCGGGTGCATCTGCAGTCTAGAGACGTAAGTAAGGAACGGTTAAGAATGAGCGAAGACAGACTCAGTGCAAAGGAAAAAACCTTTAATTGTGAAAAGTCTCACACAGACCCTGCCTTGACTACCCAGGAGATCAACACTGCACACTGACACAGGTGCTTCCAAGTGTGGCGGGCGAGAGATGCCTGACACCACCTGTGCAGGACTCCTGACAAAGGTGTGCAATGTGACTCGGAACATGAGAAAACAACGAGAAGAACCCAGGGCCTGGGGCACTCTGACAGCAGACGTGGCCTCCGGACTTTGAAAAACAAAGGAAGCAAAGCCAACGTTGTAAATTAAGAGACTACACAGGCACAGCAACCGAGCTAGATCCATGAACCTCGAATGGATCCTGAATGGGGGAAAAAATCAAAAAGCAGCAGAGCTACAAGGACACTCTGCGGACAACTGAAGAAATCCAATAAGGCCTCCATCAGACCAGCTGACGCTACTTCCTTTGCTGGGGTAATGGCCTGGGGCTGCGCTCCAGGAGGACAGAGACAAAGATAAGACAAGAAACATAACAGGTATTCAGAGAGGCCTAAAGCAAATGCGGAAAGGTCTTCTGAGGCTGGCCCTGGGAGGGACACTCGGGTTCTTAAGGTGGACGGTGCTGGTTTTATGGTGAGGCTTTTTCAAGACTTTTGACTTGAAAACTTCCTGGATGACAGATTACCCGGGTGGGTCTATCAGAATTCTCATGGGGACAGTAATGTAACTTGCCCTAGCTCTGGATAAACCTAGTTTTTTCATTCAGTGTTACAGGAAGAAATGAGAGGCAAGGAGTAAGCCTGGGACACCACCTGTGACCGCCCACCCCAGGTCTGAGACCCCTTCACCCAGGTGACAGCCTCTGCCTACAGCTCCCAAACGCTGGCCATCAGGTGTCCAAAATCTAACTGAACGGTCACTTAAATGCCAATTCACTTTCACGAGGGAAAAAAACACCACAGACAAAACTGGACTCCAAAGCTAGCACCTTCCCAGTAAGTCCCCAGCACCCACAACCCACATGCTCTTCCCGCGCCCACACCACGCACACCACCTTCATTACCAAGGCCGTTTTTCTTTGTTAAAACTACCATCTACTCTTTTTTCCCCTAGAAAACAGCACTCTGTGCAGCCTTACCCGGACGGTCTGTACATCTCCTGGAAAGGCACCCTCACCCCACTTCCAGGGCCCATCTGTTCCATCATCACAGCCTGGAAGTGGCCCAGGCCCTCTTCTGGATAGCGGTAGAGGGGGCACTCAGGGGACAGGCCATTGGGCTGGGCCACCACTGGGCGGTGAGGTGGGTGAGCAGCCGTGGGGGAGGAGTAAGCCCTGGGCTGGAAATGCCCGGCCGGCCGCTGCGGCGGGTAAGGAGGCCCCGCGTGCAGCATCACCCCGTGCGGAGGGCAAGCAGACGAACCGAAGCCCACCCCCGAGCTCAGCGGTGCAGGGGGCGTTCCGTAGAGATACTCGCTGGCTGACAGCGAACTCTGCCGCTTGGTAGCTGCATTGTGGTTGTCCAGATCTAAAAATTCTTTGGGACTCTCTGGCCTCTCCATAGACTCATCCTGCTTCTCCTCTGGGCCGGGATTCTGCCCATCAGCTGTCTTGGCGACCACGGTGTCCACCCGCGTGGGGGAAGTTAAGGCAGCGCTCAGTGCCTCGCAGCCCTGCAGCCCAGCCCCAACGCTCTTATCGAGGAAGAGGGGCCTGGCAGGGGCAGGCTGAGCCGGCGGGGGCCCGCTCGGGCTTCCCGGGGCAGGGAGGTGTCTCTGCCAGTCTGAAAAGCCCTGTGGACACGAGTAATAAGGAGTCCGCGGGTAGTGATGGTAGGAAGGCTGAGGTGGCGGCTGGTAGGGGTACCTCATTCCCTGGTGGGGGCGGTACCGGGGGAAGACTCCAGAATGAGGGTCGTGGGACGGAAACGCCCGAGGGGGAAAAGGCTGAGGGTGCGGGGCTGAGGGCTTGCCCCCCATCACAGGGCCCACAGCCTGCAGGCCTGGGCCGACGTGGTACCGTGCAGTGGAGCTGGGGTACTCCAGGCCAGGCGCATACAGGGGGGCGCACGTGGGCTCGGCGGGTAGCATGGCCTCTGGTGGCGCTCTGCCCTTGCCCTCGGACCCACACGGGGAGGCTTCCACCCTCAGTCCGTTTTCAGGCAGTGCCCCCGGGTCAGCTAGGGCACACCCCTGGGCGGCTGCGCCTGCGAAGCCGCTCCCCGAGAGCCAGGCGCCCCTGCCCGCGCTCACTGGGCAGCTGTCTCCAGGCTCCGAGGACTCGCGCCTGAGCTCTGGGCCATCCGAATCCCTTCCCTGGGGCGAGCTCCGCCTGGCACAGTCGGCCTGCAGTGGGGGCGCGGGGTGAGGTAGCTGCTTGAGGAACGCCCCCTCCAAAGCACCAACACTGGCTGGTTTCTCCTCGAGCCCAGGCAAGGGATCTGCTGCAAGAAAAACGGAGACAAAGTTGCGCCTCGGGAGCTGAAACCTCAGCATATGATGGGCAGTCAGACAATGTGGACGTGGGGCCCCGGTGGCGACACCCTGATTCCCCCAACCCAGACCAGGGCTAAGGCTCTGCAGCTCCTGCAAGATCTGCCAGAGAACTCGCGATCCCTTCCGCACTAGCAAGGGTGTGCAATCCGTGTGCCCAACTCCAAGGACATGTGAAACATGGACGGAGGGCGCGCTGGCGCTGGAACTGCAGGCCTGGTTGGGAGGCTGTGGCCTGACAGTGAGAAAGAGGGACCCGGCATGAGGACACCAGGAATGCCGGAACCCGACCTCTGCCGTCAGGACACCCGCCCCAAGGGAGTAGGGACTAGGTTCTGTTCCCCACCACACACTCAGTCATTCACACAAAACGGGGCTCGATCAGTATTTGCTGAATGGATGAAAATACACGTCTTGTCTGGACATCTTGAAAACAGGATGCCGACAGTGTTAACACTCAAAAGGCACCTTCAGCATATTACAGAAATTTAATAAACAATCAAACTAAATTACTAGACTCAATTGCTTAATTACAAACTCAGAATTCTTTTCCTTGCTATTGTGTTTAGCCATAAACACGTCTTATTATTATGATCTCTGAGGTAGGGCAGAGTTGTTGCCCAGAGGTGGTCACAATAGGATTCTGGTGAGAGCTTAAGGACAAGATCAAGAATTCATGACTTTTAAGATCAACTAGGATCACAGGCTCCTGATAAACTAATGCTGGCTTTAAAGATCAAAGGTACAAGCTATACAATGATAATGAAAATGTGCACTTTTCAACATTCAGTCAACATAAAACACGGCAACACCTCACACCACACACAAAAATAAACAAGTGGGACCTAATGAGATCTCTCTCCCAGAGATCTCCATGTCAACACTAAGACCCAGCTCCACTCAACGACCAGATAGCTCCAGTGCTGGACACACTATGCCAAACAACTAGCAAGACAGGAACACAACCCCACCCATTAGCAGAGAGGTTGCCTAAAATCATAATAAGGTCACAGACACCCCAAAACACACCACCGGATGCAGTCCTGCCCACCAGAAAACAAGATCCACCCTCAACCACCAGAACACAGGATGGAAAAAGATATTCCATGCAGACGGAAATCAAAAGAAAGCTGGAGTAGCAATTCTCATATCACACACAAGAGACTTTAAAATAAAGACTATTAGAAGAGACAAAGAAGGACACTACATAATGATCAAGGGATCGATCCAAGAAGATATAACAATTGTAAATTTTATGCACCCAACACAGAGCACCTCATTACATAAGGCAAATGCTAACAGCCATAAAAGGGGAAACTGACAGTAACACAATCATAGTAGGGGACTTTAACACCCCACTTTCACCAATGGACAGATCATCCAAAATGAAAATAAATAAGGAAACACAAGCTTTAAATGACACATTAAACAGGATGGACTTAATTGCTATTTATAGGACACTCCATCCAAAAACAACAGAATACACTTTCTTCTCAAGTGCTCATGGAACATTCTCCAGGATAGATCATATCTTCGGACACAAATCAAGCCTCAGTAAGTTTAAGAAAACTGAAATCGTATCAAGCATCTTTTCCGACCACAACGCTATGACACTAGGTATCAATTACAGGAAAAGATCTGTAAAATATACAAACACAAACACACGGAGGCTAAACGATACGCTACTAGATAACCAAGAGATCAATGACGAAATCAAGAGAAAATCAAAGGACACCCAGGAACAGGGCTGCCCTGGGGGCGCAGTGGGCGAGAGTCCGCCTGCCGATGCAGGGGACGCGGGTTTGTGCCCCGGTCCGGGAGGATCCCGCATGCAGCGGAGCGGCTGGGCCCGGGAGCCATGGCCGCTGAGCCTGCGCGTCCGGAGCCTGTGCTCCGCGACGGGAGAGGCCACAACAGTGAGAGGCCCGCGTACCGCAAAAAGAAAAGAGAAAAAAAAAAAACACAAACAAATGACAATGAAAACACGATGACCCAAAACCTATGGGATGCAGCAAAAGCAGTTCTAAGAGGGAAGTTTACAGCAATACAATCCTACCTCAAGAAACAAGAAAAATCTCAAATAAACAACCTAACCTTACACCTAAAGCAATTAGAGAAAAAAGAACAAAAAAAATCCCCAAAGTTAGCAGAAGGAAAGAAATCATAAAAATCAGATCAGAAATAAATAAAAAAGAAATGAAGGAAACAATAGCAAAGATAAATACAACTAAAAGCTCATTTTTTGAGAAGATAAACAAAATTGATAAACCATTAGCCAGAGTCATCAAGAAAAAAAGGGAGAAGACTCAAATCAGTAGAATTAGAAATGAAAAAGGAGAAATAACAACTGTCACTGCAGAAATACAAAGGATCATGAGAGATTACTGCAAGTAACTATATGCCAATAAACTGGACAACCTGGAAGAATGGACAAATTCTTAGAAAAGCACAACCTTCCGAGACTGAACCAGGAAGAAACAGAAAATATAAACAGACCAATCACAAGCACTGAAATTGAAACTGTGATTAAAAATCTTCCATCAAAGAAAAGCCCAGAACCAGATGGCTTCACAGGTGAATTCTATCAAACATTCAGAGAAGAGCTAACACCTATCCTTATCAAACTCTTCCTAAATATAGCAGATGGAGGAACACTCCCAAACTCATTCTACGAGGCCACCATCACCCTGATACCAAAACCAGACACACGTCACAAAAAAAGAAAACTACAGGCCAGAATCTCTGATGAACATAGATGCAAAAGTCCTCAACAAAATACCAGCAAACAGAATCCAACAGCACATTAAAAGGATCATACACCATGATCAAGTGGGGTTTATCCCAGGAATGCAAGGATTTTTCAATATATGCAAATCAATCAGTGGGATACACCATATTAACAAATTGAAGGATAAAAACCGTATGATCAGAAAAAGATGCAGTAAAAGCTTTTGACAAAATTCAACACCCATTTACGATAAAAGCTCTCCAGAAAGTAGGCATAGAGGGAACCTACCTCAACATAATAAAGGCCATATATGACACACTCACAGCCAACATCGTTCTCAATGGTGAAAAACTGAAACCATTTCCTCTAAGATCAGGAACAAGACAAGGTTGTCCACTCTCACCATTACTGAACATAGTTTTGGAAGTTTTAGCCACAACAATCAGAGAAGAAAAAGAAATAAATGGAACCCAAATCGGAAAAGAAGTAAAACTGTCACTGTCTGCAGATGACATGATACTACAGATAGAGATCCTACAGATGCTACCAGAAGACTACTAGAGCTAATCAATGAATTTGGTAAAGCAGCAGGATACAAAATTAATGCACAGAAATCTCTTGCACTCCTGTACACTAATGATGAAATATCTGACAGAGAAATTAAGGAAACACTTTCATTTGTTACTGCAACAAAAAAGAATAAAATACCTAGGAATGAACCTACATAAGGAGACAAAAGACCTTATGACAAAAATTACGGATGACACAAACAGACGGAGAGATATACCATGTTCTTGGATTGCAAGAATCAATATTGTGAAAATGACTATACTACCCAAAGCAATCTACAGATTCAATGCAATCCCTAGCAAACTACCAATGGCATTATTCACAGAACTAGAACAAAAAATTGCACAATTTGTATGGAAGCACAAAAGAGCCCGAACAGCAAAAGCAATCTTGTGAAAGAAAAACGGAGCTGGAGGAATCAGGCTCCTGGACTTCAGACTATACTACATAGCTACAGTAATCAAGACAGTATGGTACTGGCACAAAAACAGAAATATAGGTCAATGGAAAAGGACAGAAAGCCCAGAGATAAACCCACGCACATTTGGTCACCTTATCTTTGATAAAGGAGGCAAGAATATACAATGCTTAAAAGACAGCATCTTCAATAAGTGGTGCTGGGAAAACTGGACAGCTACATGTGAAAGAATGAAATTAGAACACTCCCTAACACGGTACACAAAAATAAACTCAAAATAGATTAAAGACTTAAATGTAAGGCCAAACACTATAAAACTCTTAGAGGAAAACACAGGCAGAACACTCTGACATAAATCAGAGCAAGATCCTTTTTGACCCACCTCCTAGAGAAACGGAAATAAAAACAAAAATATACAAATGGGACCTAATAAAACTTAAAAGCTTTTGCACAGCAAAGGAAACCATAAACAAGACGAAAAGACAACCCTCAGAATAGGAGAAACTATTTACAAATGAAGCAACGGACAAAGGATTAATCTCCAAAATGTACAAGCAGCTCATGCAGCTCAATATCAAAAAAAACAAACAACCCAGCCCCAAAATGGGCAGAAGACCTAAACAGACATTTCTCCAAAGAAGATATACAGATGGTCAACAAACACATGAAAGGTGCTCAACATCGCTAATCACTTGAGAAATACACATCAAAACTACAATGAGGTATCACCTCACACCGGTCAGAATGACCATCATCAAAAAAATCTACAAACAGGGCTTCCCTGGTGGCGCAGTGGATGAGAGTCCGCCTGCCGATGCAGGGGACACGGGTTCGTGCCCCGGTGTGGGAAGATCCTACATGCCGCGGAGCGGCTGGGCCCGTGAGCCATGGCCGCTGAGCCTGCACGTCCGGAGCCTGTGCTCCGCAACGGGAGAGGCCACAACAGTGAGAGGCCCACGTACCGCAAAAAAAAAAAAAAATCTACAAACAATAAATGCTGGAGAGGTTGTGATGAAAAGGGAACCCTCCTGCACTGTTGGTGGGAATGTAAACTGATACAGCCACTAGGGAGAAGAGTAGGGAGGTTTCTTAAAAAACTAAAAACAGAACTACCATACGACCCAGCAATCCCACTACCGGGCATATACCCTGAGAAAACCATAATTCAAAAAGAGTCATGTACCATAATGTTCACTGCAGCACTGTTTACAATAGCCAGGACATGGAAGCAACCTAGGCGTCCATCGACAGATGAATGGGTAAAGAAGATGTGGCACATATATACAGTGGAATGTTACTCAGTCAAAAAAAGAAACGAAATTGAGTTATTTGTAGTAAAGTGGATGGACCTAGAGTCTGTCCTACAGAGTGAAGTAAGTCAGAAAGAGGAAAACAAATACTGTGTGCTAACACATATATATAGAATCTTAAAAAAAAAAAAAAGGTTCTGAAGAACGTAGGGGCAGGACAGGAACAAAGACGCAGACGTAGAGAATGGACTTGAGGACACGGGGAGGGGGATGGGGAAGCTGGGACGAAGTGAGAGAGTGGCATGGACATATACACACTACCAAATGTAAAACAGCTAGCTAGTGGGAAGCAGCCGGAAGCAGCCGCATAGCACAGGGAGATCAGCTCGGTGCTTTGTGACCCCCTAAAGGGGTGGGATAGGGAGGGTGGGAGGGAGATGCAAGAGGGAGGGGATATGGGGACATATGTATATGTATAGCTGGTTCACTTTGTTATACAGCAGAAACTAACACACCATTGTAAAGCAATTATACTCCAATAAAGATGTTAAAAAAAAAAAAAGGTGAGTGCTTAATTGACAGCTTAGAGAGCCAAAGGGCAGATGAAGGTGAGCCTGAGAATTACCTCGGCCGTTCTCAGGCTCCAGTGTTTCCCTGCTGTCCTGTGTCCGCCCAGGGTCCCCCGAGGCAGGCTTGGGGGCCGCCACGCCCACTGGGGGGAAAGGGCCAGGCGCAGGGGGCGGCACGGGTTGGCGGGGGCGGTAAGGCATGCCTGCCGGGCACCCCCGCGAGGAGAGCTGCTGCATGGCGAGCATCTCTGGGCTGTCCAGCATGGAGTCCCCGCCCTGCATTCCCCGCAGGGCCTGGGCCGGTGCTCCAAAGAGAGAACCTTGCGTTGGTGCTGGAGGGGGCTGGAACCGATGTCCACCAGGTTTACAGGGTGGTCTCATGTACCCCGAAGAAGGAACTCCGTGAGGTAGGAAGCCTGATTGTTCTGGCCACTGGTTTGGGGGGAGGGGTGCTCTCATCACTCGGGAATCTATCATGTGACCCAGAGTGCGAGGCTGGTGAGAGGGTCCTGGCACCATGGGGGGCTTCTCATCTGGCCCCAAGGGTCCTGGATTTGTAGCACCGTGATTCCCATTCCAGACTGCAGAGTGTACTCGACTCAGGTACTTGTAGGATCGGTACATGTGGCTGGGAGGGATTTCTGAACTCTCAGGAAAGGCTGGGGGTCGGGCCGGAGCCCCACCGTGCCTGGGAGGGATAAAGCCTGGCTGGAAATGAGCTGGAGGATACATAGTCCCCTCCTGGCTGGGGCTGCTCATCTGCCCGAGCAGCGAGGGTCCAGGACGCGATCCCATGTCAGCAAGGGGCGCTAGGCCCCCGCACACCGGCTTCTCGTCGGGGGGGCCTCGGTGATGGTTAATTCCAGCTGGAGGCTGGCAACAAGAAAAGAGATGTGCTTACCACAAGGTAATGGGAAATTACAAGTCCAATTTAACCTGGGGAGAGACTGTATTTCTGAAACGCACCTTTGTACCTGTGCATGCTGAGCCGTTTGCTTACCTGCACTGCTAAAGGCTGGGGATGCTGTCCAGGCCCGCCGGGGTGCGGCTCTGGGGCTCCAGAGGAGACACGGATGGTGGCAGGATCCGACCCTCGGAGAGGACAAAACGTTCCCTGTCCTGCTGGCCTCTGGAGGGCACGGAGCAAAGGCAAGAAGAAGAAGAGAAGAGGCACACCCTTCGCATCCGGAAGACGAATGTCCTGCTGGAGGACAAGGCCGCCACCTGCTCTGTGCGCACACTCACCACAGGAGGGCCCAGAGCAGGGGCTTCCCGTCCTTGTCTCTCCCCAGAGCCGCCTCCGCCAGTGTTCTCCCCAACTGCTCCCCTCGTGAAGGGTTCACTTACATACTGTATGTACCTCTGTGCCTTGAACTTAAAAGGGGTTAATAATGCCCGTGCTGAGAATGTGTGGTTCAAATGATTTCGAAAAAGAAGGATTTAAAATAAAGGAAGGATAGAGGAAGGGCAGACAGGGAGAAGAGACCACCCATAAGCAGGACACCATGTTGGGAGAGGATCTACTGAGAAGGCTTCACGCCCTGCCCCAGCCCTCAACCTGGGGAACCCACGATGGGACAAAGCTGCTCCTCACCAGCTGGCTTGCGAGGGGCGCCTGGCTGGGTCCACCGTAATGCAGGGGTCCAGGGAGGCTGTGGCTGCTCGGGATGCCCACCTCGCCAGGGGGCTGCGCAGAGCCGCGGCTCTCACCGGCCGCAGAGGATGCAGCGCGGCGCCCAGGGGGCAGCGACTTCCCCCCGTTCTCCGCAGGCTGCTGCTTCCGGCCAGGCGCCTCCGAGTCCCGGGAGCGGGTGCACACGTGGCTGCGTGCAGCCCGACCACGCCTCTTCTCCCGCTTCTCCTCCTCTCTGACCCAGAATTCTTCGTCCGTGTCCCCATCCTCACCAGGAAAATGCTTCAGCATTGCGCGGTGGAAGCACCTCTCCAGGTTGTCCGACATCTTGGTGTACTCTGCGGGGGACCGAGGCCTGAGCCCCGCTGGGCAGGCCCCCAGACCTCCGCCCACAAACATGCAACGGGGCAGCCCCGGGCTCGACTGCGCGGCTGCCTGGGCTGCAGCGCTTCCTATGTTGTAGGGCTACGGACACGAGACCAGAACAAGAAACCAGTACACGGTTTTCTGGCCTCCAGCCTGTGTGGCTGGGACAGTGAGCCCAGTACCCCAAACCGGTAAAAATTGAATTCTTTAATGCCAAACCGCAGAAACATTAAGTACAATCACTGAATCCGTCTAGTAAAAAAAAGAAGGCATCGTGAGCTCCAGTTTCAGCACCTGGCGCGACACGGGCTGTGTCATCAGAGGTCTGCTGTGTGATGCAAAGGTGGCTGACGGTGGGGGCCGAGGACAAATAGACCCAGGCGGGCGGGCCTGGGGGAAGACGAGGACCCGGGCCGCCAGCCACCGCTGCCCCTCTGGCCAGGTGGGGCGGGACAGGGCCCGGCACGCCCATCCCACAGCGTTAACACACATTCTCCTGATGGTCCCCAAGGAAGGTCTGAATCTCTGGAAGGTGTGTTTCTAAACGAGGGGGCGCGTTGCTCTTGGTCCTACTGGTGTGCCAGTGTGCGTCCACAGCCACCCCTCTTGTACTTACCGCTACTTTCCCCGTTATATTTTCGACAGTTCCTGAACATAGTCTTCATGTCATTCACAAACTCCTCCTTGGAACAGTATAAACCTCCATTCAGTTTCTTCTCCATGCTTGAAATATCCATGGGGACCTACAACAGGACACGTTAATTATCACAGGCTGGAGAACACAGCATCCTGCAGGTCCTGCGAGGCGGAGCGATCACAGCATTAGGAGCTGCTCAGAAGCCTGGGGTGCACCCAGCAGCCCTGACCCTTGAGGGGCAGCAGGTGAACGTACACACAGCAACACAGACCACTAAAGATGCCCACACCACAGTCGCGCACAGCTGACAAGGCCACCTCTACCTTGATAATCTGGTAATAGTTAGGGGCATACGATTCATCCACTGGTTCCAAAAAGGGCCAGGAATCCTTGTGAGCCTTCACCACGTCCAGAACTGAGGGCCAAAGAGGAGAGCTGGGTTAACACACCGACGTGGGAACACACTTAGGCAGAACACGGGAGCTGAGTGTGGGAACTGACCTTTGTACATGGCAGTGAAATCGTCGTCCAGCTCAAAGCTGTAAATCAGAAAAGAAGAGATTAGCGGTAGCTGAGACCACCTTCTCTCCTCGGAGCTCTTGCTCCAACCTCACACGCAGCTCACTTGCGCCCAGGTTTGGAACAGTCCCAGTACACCTTTGTTAAGGAAAGTCTGTAACACTGAGAACGCTCCTGACAATGCGACGAGGATGAGGGCCAGCATACGTCAGCCGAACAGGACCACCACCTTTTCCATCTACAAAATGATGGTTGCGTGAAACTCATTTATGATTCTGTAACGTTCGTGATTTAACAGCACACTCTTCGCCAGGTTTTACTCTACTCTAGGAAGTACTTCTGTGATCTAAAGAATAATAACCCAGCAAGTCAGACAGCAGCGGAAGGAGCTCACGAGCACTGGCCACGACCCCCACAGAGGGCTGTTCTAAGGACACGACGAGGCAGGCTTGGGGCCACTCAACACTCACGGGTCTCTCGTCCTCTTCTCTTCCCGCGGAGGGGAGGGAGGGTCCAAGTGGGACAACTCGGGGGGGAGCGCCTTGCCCTGAGCCAGCAGCCAGGCCCTCTCTTCCCTGAGCTTCCTTCTCTTGGCGCGATCTGCGTGAACACAAAGCACAGGTGCGTCGGGCTCCAGAGGGGCAGACGTCTGTTCTGAGAGGAGGAAACAGATCACCAAACGCTGACTTCTGCTCCCTTTGAGTCCTCTCTTTGCTAATTCGGATGGTGCTAGAGATGCAATGCTTTGTGGACCCACTTCCTCCTAGTCCTACCAAGTTCAGGTCGGGGGGTGAGGGAGGAAGGCGGCCCCGGACGGGGACGGGGAAGACCAAGAGAGAAGGAAAGCAGAATTACAGGGACAGGGAAAAGCAGAGCACTGACTGAGGGTCACCCTCTCTGACAACCCCAAGGCCTTCCTAACTTTCCAGCAAGAAGACAACATCCCCTTTTTAGGACCAGACCTCAATCCAAACACACCCAGGACGGTACAAGCCCATCGCAGCTCTCACACCAGCTATCCTTGCTCGGCGGCCACCCCACCCACGGCAGCTGGTGCACCCTTGCCAGTGCAGGAGGAGGGCTCCTGCGAGCGAGGGAAGAAGCCAGCTGGATGGGCCAGGAGCTGGAAGAGGGAGGGCGTTTTCTGGCTCCCAGCTGTGGCCACAAGAAACATACTTGACACTGCACTGCTGGCTTGCCTGGCCCTCGTGCCAGCAGGGCGGAAGAGAGGCAAGGAATGCAGAACACCATCAGAAGGCAAGACCCAACGATGGAGAGAGAGGCCCGGGAAGGTGCCCGGTGGGAGCACGACACAGCCCTAAACGTGCAGACAGCGTGCTCTCCCCAAGCTCCCTCTGCTCCTACTTCATGCTCATTTATAAATAAACTTTTAAGTGTAAGAGAATCTGTATCTGCTTTAATTAATCAGAGGCACTTTGCTATGAACGACGTTCAAAACTGTTTTTTAACAAAGAGAATGATTTCAAGCTTAAAGAAAAGTATAACCAAATTAACGAATATCCGCATACCAAGCTGTCAAACTTTAACATTAGGACTCTGATTCTTTGCATCGTGAGAACCACCCTTTCGAGAGAGGCGCCTTCCCGAGCACGGGTGAGCCCCCCAGGGTCCACGGCAGCAGGGACCTGCCAGGTGCACTGCGGAGCCTTTACAGGCTCACAGCTACTCCTTCACAAGTGACGCAAGCGAGCTACCTCACTCTCACATCGAAGGGGACATTTTTAGCATTTTTTCTATCCTGATACATATGACGTGGAATTCTGATGTTTCTGTTTGCCTTTTCCTGATTGGAATGACACAACGTATTTTCATGTTTATTATCCTCTTCTGTGAATACCCTGCTTATATACTTTGCCTTTTTTCCCTGTGGGTTGTTGGAGTCCTAAATGATTTGGAGAAGTGCTTTTAAATAACGTGGATAAGAAGTCTTTATTAAAACTATCTTCTTCCATACCTGATTTGTCTTTTCACTTTGTTTAAGGTGTTTTAGTCATTTGTAAATTTTAAACAATTAATGTCATCGAGTATATCAATCTCCTTCCCCCGTAGTTTATGCTTTTGTTACTTAAATTCTTTCTGTCCCAGCATCTTAAAGACCCTCACCTATGTTTTCTTCAAAAAGCTTTTGGCCTTTGGCCCATCAGGCGGCAATGGTGCTGGCAGCGCCTGGTGAGGAACCAGGTCTGTTTCTGGCTGTTCACTGCCAGGTCTCACTACCCATCTCCAAGCCAGTAACACTCTCCCACATTCACGGCAGCTTTTATTCTGCTATCTGGTAGAATGAGTGTCCTGAACATATCGATTTTTAAAATTATCTTGGCTATACTTGGCCCTCTGCTCTTCTGTATGAATTTCAGGAACATAAAATGATTTATTTAATATTTAACATCAAATACTGAGTCAAGGTCAAACCTACCCACTTGTTCAATAATTTTAAGTTGGTTTGTTCAAATCAAATCCAAAAAGGTCCAGACAGTGCATTTGGTTGGTATGTCTCTTAAATTTAGTGGAATGTGTAACAATGTCCTCTTCCAATTCATCTGGTGGAGAAACTGGGTCATTTTGTCTTGGTAGAATTTCCCACGTTCCGGATTTAGCAAGTGGCATTCTCATCACAGTGTTAATGTGCCCTGTGGTAGTTCTATTGAGGGCCTTTGACCAGACAAACGGTGTGTTTCTTGGCAATGTTATTCCATAGGTGATGCCTGTACTTCCTTTTTCATCACCTCAGCAGACACAATATATGGTTACCTTTTCTTCTGTGGTGTTAAATTCCATTAGTGTTTACCTGATCCTTCCATTATAAAGTTCCTATACTTAAAGATCAAACACAGTTCCAAGATAGAAGTAAACTGTAGAGAAAATTATTTGTGTGATTGTTTTCTCAATAATTCCAAGGTATATACCTAGTACTACGTGTAAATATATGTGGGACAGAAGTTAACTCAACACATGTAACTGGATGCTTTAGGGCCGAGCAAAAACTCTAGCACGCAGGGCAGGGAGCAAACTACTTTTGTGAAACACACACACACACACACACACAGAGTTTTATAGAAACACAGCCCTGCATGGCCGCCAGGGCCCTTCACAGAAAGTTAGCTGACCCCTACTGCAGGGCATTCGGACTCAGCAGTCTCCTGGAAGCTTGGTTGAGGAAAGCTTTGTCTAGATCCACCGTTTCGTTACTTGTTACTCTAATTCTAGTATTTCTGCTAAATTTATTGACCGAATTCTTCTTTTCTCATCAATTATTTTCATATTCAAAATAAAACATAAAGAGGAAACAAAATGCTTCATCCTTCGATTTTTACCAGTTACTGTTTAAAACTTTTATTCCATTCATTTAAACTAAACAGACAGACCAACATAACCCAGTTCTCTCACTTCCCCACCAACACTCTGCCTCCTGTGACCAACGATCTGTTCTCTCTAATGAGCTTTTTTCTTTAGAGATTCCACATATAAAGCGGCTCATCCTGTGCTTGTCTTTCTCTGACTTATTTCACTTAGCATAATGCCCTCTAGGCCCACTCATGTTGTGGCAGATGGCAGGATTTCACGCTTTTTTTTAATGGCTAAACATTACTCCACTGTGTGTGCACCAACTCTTCTTTATCCATCTAGTGATGCGCACTTACGTGGCTTCCGTATCTTGACTATTATACATCTTGCTATGAACATGGGTGTACACGTATCTTTTATTATAATTAGTTTTGTTTTCTTCAGATAAATACCCAGAAATGGAATTCCTGGATCATATGGTAGTTCTGTTTTTCGTTTTTTGAGAAATCTCCATAGTGGCTGCACCAGCTTACATTCCCACCAACAGTGCACGAGGTTTTGCTCTAATCCACATCCTCGCCAACACTGGTTATCGCTTGTCTTTTTGATACTAGCCATTCTGACAGGTATGAGGTGGTATCTCATTGTGGTTTTGACTTGACATTGAGCATCTTTTCTATGTCTTCTTGGGGAAAATGCCTATTCGGGCCCTCCTTTTTTTTTTAAAATAAATTTGTTTATTTATTGGTTGCGTTGGGTCTTCGTTGCTGCACACGGGCTTTCTCTAGTTGTGGTGAGCAGGGGCTACTCTTCGTTGCAGTGCGCAGGCTTCTCATTGCCGTGGTTTCTCTTGCTGCAGAGCACGGGCTCTAGGCACATGGGCTTCAGTAGTCGTGGCACGTGGGCTCAGTAGTTGTGGCTCATGGGCTCTAGAACACAGGCTCAATAGTTGTGGTGCACGGGCTTACTTGCTCCGCAGCACGTGGGATCTTCCTGGACCAGGGATCAAACTCATGTCCCCTGCGTTGGCAGGTGGATTCGTAACCGCTACGCCACAAGGGAAGTCCCAAGGTCCTCCATTTTTTAATTGGATTGTTTGGGCTTGGTGGTTTTGTTTTTTGGGGGGATTTTTGCTATTGACTTGTATAAGTTCTTTACCTGCTTGGGGTATTAAGACTTTATTAGGTATATGATTTGCAAACATCTTCCCCCAATCAGTAGGTTGTCTTTTCATTTTGTGTATGGTTTCCTTTGCTGTGCAGAAGCTATTTCGTTTGCTGTAGGCCCACTTGTTTATTTCTGCTTTTGTGGCTTTTGCCTTTGTAGTAAGATCCAAAAAACCATCGCCAAGACAGATGTCAAGAAGCTTACTGCCTATGTTTTCTTCCAGGAGTTTTATGGTTTCAGGTGTTACATTCAAGTCTGTATGTCATTTTGAGTTAATTTTTGTGTATGGGGTGAAGCAGTGGTCCAGTTTTGTTTGTTTGTTTTTTTTTGGCTGTACCAGGTCTTAGTTGAAGCCAGTGGGCTCCTTAGTTGTGGCACGTGAACTCTTAGTTGCAGCATGCATGTGGGATCTAGAGTTCCCTGACCAGGGAGGGATCGATCCTGTGTTCACTGTGTTGGAAGGCAGATTCTTAACCACTGCACCACCAGGGAAGCCCCGGTGGTCCAGTTTTTCCAAAACCATTTATTGAAGAGACTGTCATTTCTGCATTGTATATTCCTGGACTGGTCCTAGACTTTTGTTTGTAGGAAGGTTTTCTTGATGACCAATTCAATCTCCTTACTAGTAATTAATCTGTTATGGTTTTCTATTTCATCATGATTCAGTCTTGGTAAGTTGTATGTTTCTAGAAATTTATCCATTTCTTCTAGGTTGTCCAGTTTGTTGGCAATGTTAACTGTTCTCAGTAGTCTCTTACGATCCTTTGTATCTCTCTGGCACCAGCTGTAATATCTAGTGTTCACTTCTGATTTTATTTATTGGAGTCCTCTTTTTTCTTGTGAGTCTAGCTAAAGGTCTGTCAGTTTTGTTCATCTTTTCAAAGAATCACCTCTTGGTTTCATTGATCTTTTCTATTCTTTTTAGTTTCCGTTTCATTTATTTTTGCTACGATCTTTATTTCCTTCCTTCTAACTGTGGGATTTTTATGTTCTTCTTTAGCTGGTTCCTTGAGGTGTAAAGTTGGTTTGTGTATTTGAGACTTTACTTTTTTCTTGAGGTAGGCATTTATCAAAACTTTCTTCTTAGAACTGCTTTTGCCGCATCCCATAATTTTTGGTATCTTACATTTTCATTTTTGTCTTAAGGTATTTTGATTCTCTTTTGGATATTCTTTTACCCATTGGTTGTTCAGGAGCACATTGTTTAATCTCCCCATGTTTGTGAATTTTCCAGTTTTCTTCGTGTTATTAATTTCTAGTTTCATACCAGTGTGAATGGAAAATATTTCCATCCTATTAAATTTATTAAGATTTTTTGGTGGCCTAACGTTTCCTCTATCTTGGAAACGTTCCATGTGCACTTGAAAAGAATGTGGATTCTGTTGCTTCGAGATGGAATGTTCTGCAAATATCTGTTAAGTCCATGTCTATCTGGTCTAACATATAATTTAAGGTTTGTGTTTCCTTATTGATTTTCTGTCTAGATAATCTGTCCATTGATGTCAGTGGGGTATTAAAGTCCCCCACTATTATTGTTTTGCTGTCTATCTCTCCCTACAAGTCTGTTAATATTTGCTTTATATATTTACATACTCTTCTGCTGGGTGTATAAATACTGGCAAATGTTATATCTTCTTGAAGACTGACCCCTTTTTCAATATAGATAGCTCCTCTCTATCTCTTACTACAGTCTTCATTTTGAAGTTTATTCTGTCTTATATATGGACAGCTACTCCAGATTTTCTTGTGGTTTCCATCTGCATGGGTATCTTTTTCCATCCCTTCACTTTAGTCTGTGTGTGTCCTTACATCTAAAGTGAGTTTCTTGTAGGCAGAATATAGATGGATCTTGTTTTTTCTTTATCCATTCAGCCACTCTGTGTCTTTTGACAGGAGAATTCAGCCCATTTACATTTAAAGTAACTATCAGTAGGTATGTACTTATCACCATTCTGCTAACTGCTTTGTGGCTGCTTTTGTAGTTTGTTTCTTTCTTCTCTTGCTCCCTTCCTTTGTGGTTTGATAACTATTTTTAGTGATATGCTTATAATCCATTTCTCTTTATCGTGTATTTACTGTAGGTTTTTGCGTTGTGGTTACCATGAGGCTTACATATAATAACTTACATCTACAACAGTCTATTTTAAGTTGTAACAACTTAAATTCAACCCCATTCTAAGCTCATCATTTTTACTCTCCACTCCCATGTTTTATACTTTTGATGTCATGTTTCACATCTTTTTATCTTGTTTATCCTTTAATTGTTATAATCATAGTTATTGTTACTACTTTTGTCTTTTAACCTTCATACTAGCTTTATAGGCAATTAATCCACCACCTTTATTATGTATTTACTTTTCCAGTGAGATTTATCCTTTCATGTGTCCCTGTTACTAATAAGTGCCCTTTCTTTTTAATTTAACAAAGTTCCTTCAACATTTCTTACAAGTGGTGATGAACTCCTACACTTTTGCTTAAATGCAAAGCTCTTAATGTCTCTAATCTGAACGATGTCTTTACCAGGGAGAGAATTCTTGATTATAAGTTTTTCCTTCAGAACTTTGACTATATCATGCCTGCAAAGTTTTGCTGAAAAATCTGCTCACGTTCTTACGGGGAGAGGGTGGGGTTTCCTTTGTATATGACAAGTTGTTTTTCTCTCCTTGTCCTTAACTTTGGACAACTGAGCTATAATGTGCCTTGGTGTGGGTCTCTTTGAGTTCTTGGATGTCTGTTTCCTTCCCAAAGGTCAGGAAGTTTTCAACCATCGAGTCTCCGCCATTTTGGTTATTGTATCTCAGTCATTTTGGTTATTGTATTCTTCAGCTGAGACTTCTCTTTGGCACTTTCAAATATTTTCCTTCTCTGTTGAAGTTCTCACGTGTTCATGCATTCTTTTCCCCAGTTTGGTGAGCATCTTTATAACCATTACTTTAGCTCTTTATCAAGTAAATTAGTTCTGTCTCATTAAGGCTTTTTTCTGAGGTTGTAATCTGTTCTTTCATTTGGAACATATTCCTCTGTTTCTTTTTGCGGTACGCGGGCCTCTCACTGCTGTGGCCTCTCCCGTTGCGGAGCACAGGCTCCGGATGCGCAGGCCCAGTGGCCGTGGCTCACGGGCCCAGCTGCTTCGCGGCATGTGGGATCTTCCCGGACCGGGGCACGAACCCGCGTCCCCTGCATTGGCAGGCGGACTCTCAACCACTGTGCCACCAGGGAAGCCCCCTCTGTTTCTTCATTTTGCTGGACTCTGTTGACGTCTGTGCAGAAAAGGAAACAACCGCCTCTCCCAGTCTTGAAGGCGGGGCCTCATGTGGGAGATGAGCCTTTTTGTTTAGCTCTTCCCAGCTCTTGGTCGTCTCTCAAATCGCTGTGCTTGTCCAGGCAGCCTGATGTATTTCAGTGGCTCCCAGCAGTTGAGGGTGTGCCAAGACCTGTCAGTGTCCCAAAGGGGAGGGTCTCAGAACCCAGATTCAGACTGACTGGACACTTTCCTCTAAAGTTCACAAACATACAGGGATGTGAGCAACTGCAAGCCTGAGTCCCACTGGCCACCAGTCAGGGACCTGCAGTGACCCCTGAGTGGCAGTCACAGACAAGTGTATAAACTCTCTTCCGGGGGCCCACCTCAGGGAAAGTGGGAGACAGCAGGCACTCACAGCCTCCAACCTATGAGAGCACCCAACCTAAGCCTGTCCCTCAGGCTGACGCTCCAGGACAAGCAGGGTGGCCTCCATCACGTGACAGCATGGAGTGTGCCAGCCTGTCCCAAACTGGCCCTCCGCTCACCACAGTCCTGTGGGACCCAGGAATACAAGCCCCTCTGGCCACCAGAGCCAGGTGTTCAAGGTGTGAACCATGGGTGTCAGATGCATGTAAATCCTCCCTCCAAGAAATTTGGGCTCTGGAGGGCCTGCCCTCTGACATCTCTGGAAAGGATTCGGGGGCCCCTAGATGCAGGCTTAATTACAAACCTACCCCTCAGGCCGCAGCCATGGTGATCAGCTAATAAGTCTCCACCAGAAAGACCGAGCTCCTGGTCTATAGTCTTTTGCTGTGCCCTGGGGGTGAAGAATCTGCTGTATAAAATAAATAAAATTTAAAAAAACAAAAAACAAAAAGGGAACCCTTCTGATGTTTCCATATTAAGTAGAATGTTTGCTTACATTTAAGAAAATAAATATTGGTTTAAGGAAGTTCCCAGAGGAAACGAGAAAAGAAGGAACACAGGAACCACCAGAAGCTAGAAGCAGCACAGGAGAGTATAACCCCAGAGCCTCACCAACACCCAGATTTCAGACTTCCAGCCGCTAGAGCTGTGAGACACTTACTTTCTGCTGTTTTAAACCACCTAGTTGTGGTAATTTGTTATGGAAGCCCTAGGAAACTAACACAAAATCCAATCCCATTTCCTCCTGAACCCTACTGCTGCTCCTGAGAAGTCTGCTGTCTCTGTTACAGAACATTCTCTTTTCCCGACTGGAAATGGGCCATGTGTTCCATGATTCGGTCCCTTGGGTCTGTATTCTATCCAGTTTGTATCTCATCTCTCAACCATTCATATCTAATATTTCCTCTGCCCCATCACTTGATCCTTCCATTTTACAACAGTGGACAGACACACCCTGCAGCTCTGGTCTGTGACCCGTGAGTCAATTATCAAGCAGTTTCCCCACTCTCTGCCGGCTTTATATTCCGCCACAGGGAGCACTAGAGGGGACAGGAGACGGCAGGGGGTGGGGGGGGGATGGATCTCTCCCCCCCGGGTGCTCTTAAACAGCCCACCAGCTTGTCCCTCCTTAGGAAGACGTCCATCACTGGGAAGGCACAGCTGGCAGTTCCAGAACCGGGCTGGCGCCTGCCCTGAGACTAACATCCAGCTTGCGAGCCCCTCCTCACCTGCGGGTCTGATGACCCCAACCCTTCTCTTTATTCCCCCTGCCTCACACCCTTTCAGCTTTTGTATTTCTCTAACTTGCATTAAAACAAAGACCCACGTGAAGTTCTCCACTGAAGCATCTCTGTGACCGCACACTGAACGATGGACCAGAGGCGACTTCTCCCGCCACGTCATCCCCTTTATCTCCGTGATGCATTCTGCACAAGCCCCACGCAGCTCTTCCAGTGTGGTTCTCTCCTCAGGTCTAACTAAGCTTTAGAGCCCAGTTATCAAGTTATTATTCCAATTACCATATTTACATTTCTAGAAGTTCCTTCAGTATTTGTTTCCTTTGAATCTGCCTGTACTTTCCTCAAGGTTATTTCTTCCTGATGTTTCCAATTTCTTCTTTTTTATACCTGATAATGCTAAATATTTTTCTATTTTGTCTGCTGCCACCTACTAACCGCTGCTCACAGTGGTGCCTCCTCATGTCTATTCCTCTTCAGCACGGGTTTATCCATGGTCATCCTTCCCGGGGCAGAGATTCCCTAGACGGACCACTCCACACCCACAATTCGATCTGACAGTCTGTTTCACTTACTGCTGTTTTTAATCCCCCTAAAAGCAGCTTCTGATAATTTTCCTTACTTGGTTAAGATTTCAAAAATGTTCTTAAAAAGGGTATTTACACAATATCAGACACAGTATTATACTGAATAACCAATAGAATCTCCACATAATTGAGGCAAGAAGAATTTTTAGGTTTCGCATCAACCACACTGAGAACAAGGAAGTCTCAATGTCCCCTTCCATATGGGCTCATTTCACTTAGCATGAGTATCTGTCAGACTCCAGTCTTGTAACATCCTTTTTATACAAAGACAATCCTAATAAATAGCAGTATATTTATTTGGACTTTTCCTTTTCTTTTTGCTTTTTAAACATTTTAGTGAGAAATATAAACACGTACCTTTATAACCACCTTACGTGTATGATTCAGTAGCATTAGGAACATTGACAGTGTTGTACACCCATCACCGTTATCTACCTCCAACACAAAACAAAACGGCACCAAACTCGCAGATGAAGAGAACACAAAGAAGGGGGGCCGGGGTGGGCGAAATGGGTGACGGTGTCAAGAGGTGCAAACTACCAGTGACAAAACAAGTCAGTCCCGGGGATGTGATGTACACTGTGGCGACCACAGTCCATAACACTGTACTGTGTATGTGAAAGCTACTCTCATTACAAGAAATCAAATTCTTAACTTACTGTGGTGACCATTTTGCAATGTACATAAATGTCGAATTGTGTTTACTCCTGAAAATAAGGGAATGGTGTATGCCAATCATACTTCAACTTAGAAAAAAGTCAAATGACAATGGTACCTAATAAGAACTCCATTGAAAATTACAGAACTCTACTGAAAAATATAAAGAAATAAAAGCATAGTTACTATTTTGAGGAATTTAAATCTAGCACTGGAAATAAATTACGCAAAATCTCAACGTATGATATACCACCAAATGTGGCACAGGCTACATTAGTAGATTAAATGCACTAAGCATTCTAGAATGAAGAAATGATCAAGGTCAGAATAGGGTTAGCCTATTAAGAATCAGAAGGCAGGGCTTCCCTGGTGGCGCAGTGGTTAAGAATCCACCTGCTAATGCAGGGGACACGGGTTCGAGCCCTGGTCCAGGAAGATCCCACATGCCGCAGAGCAACTAAGCCCATGCACCACAACTACTGAGCCTGCGCTCTAGAGCCCACGAGCCACAACTACTGAGCCCACGTGCCACAACTACTGAAGCCCACGCACCTAGACCCCATGTTCCTCAACAAGAGAAGCCACCAAAATGAGAAGCCCAGGCATCGCAACGAAGAGTAGCCCCTGTTCACCTCAACTAGAGAAAGCCCGCGCACAGCAACGAAGACGCAACATAGCCAAAAATAAATTAATTAATTAATTTAAAAAAAAAGAAAAAATCAGAAGGCAATACCCTAGGAATGAGAGGGGAAATCACATAAGGCCAGAATCCTTTAAATTTTACAGCCAAAATGTGTTTAAAGTTTGCATGTTAACACTGCATTAAAAAGCCAAATCTGGGACTTTCCCAGTGGTCCAGTGGTTAGGACTTGGCGCTTCCACTGCCAGGGCCCAGGTTTTATCCCAGGTCAGCGAACTAAGATCCTACAAGCCATGCAGTGTGGCTGGGGGAAAGAAAAACAAAAAAAGCCAAATCCGTGTTATGCTATTTTATTTAAACTTTAAAAAAGTTCAATAGGACTTCCCTGGTGGCGCAGTGGTTAAGAACCCGCCTGCCAATGCAGGGGACACGGGTGCAAGCCCTGGACCAGGAAGATCCCACATGCCTTGGAGCAACTAAGCCCGTGTGCCACAACTTCTGAGCCCACATGCCTCAACTACTGAAGCCCACGCACACAGAGACTGTGCTCCACAACAAGAGAAGCCACCGCAATGAGAAGCCCGTGCACCGCAACGAAGAGTAGCCCCCGCTCGCCACAACTAGAGAAAGCCCGCGCGCAGCAACGAAGACCCAATGTAGCCAAACATATATAAATAAATAAATTTTAAAAATAAATAAAAAATAAAAAGTTCAATACATTTACTTAAAATACTGGTCTGTATTTAACAAAGCCAAAATGCTCTGCTATCCAGTGATTTATCAAGTTCAGCTTATAAACACCACTGCATCTAACATGTGTGCTTTAAGTACAAAGGTTAGAAACCCCGCATGCCCGCGCACACCGGGGCAGAGCGAGGCTTTTCTTAAGTACATCTCCTCTGTGTGTAAGTTTACTTCTGCGAGAGTCACCTTTTTTCAATTGCACACGGGGATGCAGCGGAGCCGAGAGTGAAGGCGGGGACGGAAGGACCCCAGGATGGCAAGGGCGAGGGCACTGCCAGGCTGGCCCCGAGCCAGCCAGACGGCAGGGCTCCAGGGTCCCCCCCCCCCCCCCCCCCCCCCCCGCCCCAGACAGCCCTGCTGCCAGAGCCCTGGGCAGAGCCCTCCTACCTTCCACGGCCTTGACCCTTTCCTCCAGCTCCCGTTTCCTCTCCTCCTTCAGCAGCTGCTCCTGCTCCTTCTTCTGCACCGCCAGGAGGATCTGGCGCTCCTCCTCCTCCGCCCTGCGCTTCTGTTTCTCTATCCTGCCGAGCACAGGGGTCTCCTGCGAGGGGCCAAGAAGTTCAGTCAACACACAGTAAAGCAAGACCACGCCTCTGAGTAAAGATTCCACGTTCTCTATTCAGCACATAGTGCCAGACAGCTGGGTGAGTTACACCCCAGCTACAAGTTCATCTTCTCATCTGTACAATCAATGAACGGATGCAGACACACACTCACATTAAGACACACAGTGGGGATCAGAACAGGTAAAGGCTTGGCCCCGATGACGGATCTAATTTGTAGTCTTTGGGAGATAATCTGGAGAGCAGACCGGAGCAGAGAGGCAACATCACTCTTAGATTTAATCTTTGATAAAAGTGGTACCTTAAAAAGCACCTTTGGGCTTCCCTGGTGGCGCAGTGGTTTAGAGTCCGCCTGCCGATGCAGGGGACACGGGTTCGTGTCCCAGTCCGGGAGGATCCCACATGCGGCGGAGCGGCTGGGCACGGCTGGGCCCGTGAGCCGTGGCCACTGAGCCTGCGCATCCGGAGCCTGTGCTCCGCAACGAGAGAGGCCACCACAGTGAGAGGCCCGCTTACCGGGGCGGGGGTGGGGGGGAGCACCTTCATCTAAATAACTAAGAGAAGGGTGAGCTAGCACGATTTCAATAATGTGCACGCCTTCGAAACTCCCAACTTCTGCACTTTTCTTTACTAATCAAACAGTAAATAAAATGGAGGGTTCGGTGGGAAGGGCCACCGTTTTGCCTTAAGATACAGAAAAGAGATGAAGGTGACGGCACAGAAATGCACTGCTTCCCTCAGACTGGAGAGCTTTCCCCTCGTTTTTCAACCCAAACAGCATTAATACATAATGATTTCAGGTGGTTAGTGCGAATGCGATTGCCTAAGAAATTTAAGGAAAGAAGAGGAAAACAGGACCATTACCATCATAATTTCTGAAAGTTTTACTCTGGGTATTTCCAACACAGCTAGTTCTGAGCCATTCTGTAGCCCAGAACATGCAAACGAGGACTGAAATCGTTATTTTCAATTTCTTCCCTTGACTTCTGTGCTGATGTGTAAGGTAGAACTTTTTCTTTTTTAAAATTGTTATTGAAGAGGTAATAATTGTTGCCTGCAACAGAGAACACCTGTAAGTTGCACAGACACAGAAAAATGAATCAGGTGTCTACGAAGGGAAAATGCCAGTTCCCCTTACAGAAAAGATAATGCTGATTATCCCACGTTAGGCAAAACTAAATCAGGAATATGACTTTTTCTTAACAGATGTTTTCAGTAGGAAGAAGACCTAATAAGAATCTTCTATGCTAGATATCTGTATTCTGTGGAAATTACACAAGTGGTCTTAACGTTGGGGGAAAAAAAATGACAGCCGACTGCCATCTATACAAAGTCATAACTAAACACTGAAACCATCTCGTTGAAATTTTCTACTATTTTTTTATGGTCCTTAAAACTTGTTTCGATTGTCATTTGACTCATAATTAGGAAAGCAGTCTTCCCTAGATAGTAGACCTTTTGAAAGTCAAAGGTTTTACTGTTCAAATTCTGAGCCTGACTTTAAAATTTAACGGTGGCTACTTGACAAGGTAAAAATATGAACTAAGAGAAGAGAGATGAAAATGAAAACAATGTTAACCATTATTACTGCACACATGACACTGTACTCAGCCACCCAAATAGAATTAAACGAAGTTCCCTAAAATCTTTCTCCTACAACCAGAGTGGGCAGGGTACACGAGCTACATGTCCTTCGTGACACTGGGCTGTCGCTGGCGTTGCACACAGACAAGCCTCCTAAGGCTGGGGAAGCACCTTCCGGCGCTCTGCCCCCAGCTCCACAGGTCCCTAATTCTTCCAACTTTGGGGCAACATCTTTACCTAGTTGAGAAGTTACAGTGGAGCTACTGTTTACAAAGCAAAGCAAACCAGAAGAACATGCCTTTACTCTTTTCAGCTGTATAGTGACTCCAAGCAGATGCCCCTAAGATGTCAACTGATAGGGTGGCAGAAAGGCAGGGCAGAGAGGCACACAAGCCTCGCCAAACGCATTATTTCATTCAAAGAAAAGGGCACTGCTTTCTACGCATCAGACCCAATGAAAAAGCAGAAAAAAACAAGCACATATAATAACCACTAGTTATTTACTGCATACAATGATGACAGCAATGTGTGTGTCCTGCCCCTGCCTAACAAAGGACAACATGAGGAATGCTCTCCCTTCAGCCAGAACAGAGACATACCAGAGAGGATCTGCACCTTAGTGAGGACTGAGGACACGCAGCCCCAGGGCTGCTCACCAGAGTCACCTGGTCAACACACAAGAGAGGCACTCACGCGTGAAGACAATGGAAGGAGGGGAAAAGGGAAAAATAGGTAATTACGCACATCCTAAGAATATCTACACAATTTTTTCAACAAATACAACGACGTACTATTCTTAATATGGGAAGATGTCTTACAAAGCAGTTAACAGTAGCCCCCACCAAGAAAATGAAACATGAATACAAAATTCACAGAAGTAGGTAAAACACATCCATGATCATAAGGAAACGCAAAACAGCCTTTTCACTTACAAAACTGTACAAGATGAAACACGTAACACGTCTGCTAAGACATGGTAACAGGGACTCCCTCAGTGAGCTGGGGACACAGATCTTCTGGAGGACAAGATGGACACACGTATCAGGAACCCTGAACAGAGTAATTTCACTGCTGTGACTTTATCTTAAAAGTGAGACAGCGAGGCAAAATATTTCTAAGTACGTTAAAGTCAACATTATTTAAAACAGTGAAAAACTGTAAATATCCTAAATGTTTACAAATAGGTAAAATTACATAATCACGATGCAATCATTAAAAATTGTTTTTTCTGAGGACTATTTAATGAAATATGAAAAGGCACCTTGATGTTAAATGAAAAACACATGTCACAAGACAACAGTCAGTGTGACCCCAGGTTTGTAATAAATGCATAGAGAAAGGGCCTGAAGCAAACACATGAAACTGTAAGTAGGGAAACTGTTACCACGTCTCCTGCACTTTTTACGAGAGTTTTCTGTAAGAGCGTGTAAATTCTTTCGGACACAGAACAGCCCCTTCCCAAATAAGCTGGGGAAATCACCTAGTATTACCTGCTCTAAAACGACCGAATTTTTATTAACTTCTTACCCCCACTACCATGTGATCCCTATTAAAAGTCTAACATTCAAAGGTTAAAGTACCAAAAGGTTACTATCACGTACAGATTTTATGGTGAGGTATTAAAATTGATTTTAAATAGCTTAAAATATTTCGGTAACAATGCAGCAGGAATTTTTTTAATTAACTTTTTCATTGGAGTATAGCTGGTTTACAATGCTGTATTAGTTTCAACCGTACAGCAAAGTGAATCAGCCATACACATGTCCACTCTCTTCTAGACTCCATTCCCATATAGATCATTACAGAGCACCAAATAGAGTTCCCTGTGCTATACAGTAGGTTCTTATTAGTTATCTTTTATATATTGAAGCAGGAATTTTAAAACTTAGAAAATTATAAATGCCAAGGACTGCTGCTAAATCAGAGATTCTGCATCATTCAGAAATACATGTAAAGATACTGCAGTGAAATTCACAGGAAATGAACAACTTTAAGGTGCATAACCTTAAAGGGGCATTCAGTATATTCACAACGTGTGCGACCACCATCTGTGTTAAGTCACAGAACATTTCACCACCTGAAAGAAAGCTCCGCACCCAATACGCAGTCACTCTGCATCCCCCACTCCCCAGGCCCTGGAGGCCACCAAGCTATTCTTTCTATGGATTTACTTATTTTGGACATTTCACATAAATGGGATCATACAATTTGTTGTCTAGTTAGTTCTTTTTTAAATACATTAATATTTATACTAAGCACATAAGATGTAACAATTGAATAACTTGAATTTACAGCATCTTAAAAAAGCAAACTGTTATAACAACAGCTAACAATCCTGTGAAAAAATGGGCAGAGGATCTGAACACTTTTCCAAGGAGGACATACAGATGGCCAACAGACACATGAAAAGATGCTCAACATCATTAATCATCAGAGAAATGCAAATTAAAACCTCACACCTGGTAGAATGGCCATGATGGCCATCATCAAAATGACAGGAGATGGTAAGCGTTGGTGAGGGTGTGGAGAAAAGGGAACACTTGTGCACAGTTGGTGGGAATGTAAATTGGTGCGGCCACTATGGAAAAGAGTATGGAGGTTCCTCAAGAAATAAAAAACAGAATTATCATATGACCCAGTAATTCCACTCCTGCGTATCTTTCCAAAGAAAGTAAAAGCACTAAGTTGAAAATGTATATGGACTTCTTTGTTCATTGCAGCATTATTCACAACAGCCAAGACAGGGACACAACCTAAGTGTCCATGGCTGAAGAAGAGGTGGTGTATATACAGTGGAATATTACTCAGTCACAAAAAGAAGGAAATGCTGCCATTTGTGACAACATGGATGACTTGAGGGCATTCTGTTAAGTGAAATAAGTCAGAGACAGACAAATACTGTATGACCTCACCTGTATGTGGAATCTAAAAAAACTGAACTCACACCAAAAGGATTAAAGACCCAGATGTAAGACCAGACACTATAAAACTCTTAGAGGAAAACATAGGAAAAACACTCTTTGACATAAACCACAGCAAGATCTTTTTTGACCCACCTCCTAGAGTAACGGAAATAAAAACAAAAATAAACAAATGGGACTTAAACTTAAAAGCTTTTGCACAGCAAAGTAAACCACAAACAAGACAAAAAGACAACCCTCAGAATGGGAGAAAATATTTGCAAATGAAACAACGGACAAAGGATTAATCTCCAAAATATACAAACAGCTCATGGAGCTCAATATCAAAAAAACAAACAACCCAATTAAAAAATGGGCGGAAGATCTAAATAGACATTTCTCCAAGGACGACAGATGGCCAAAAGGCACATGAAAAGCTGCTCAACATCACTAATTATTAGAGAAATGCAAATCCAAACTACAATGAGGTATCTCCTCACTCTGGGTCAGAATTGCCATTATCAAAATATCTAGAAACAGTAAATGCTGGAAAGGGTGTGGTGAAAAGGGAACCCTCCTGCACTGTTGGTGGGAATGTAAGTTGATAACAACCACTATGGAAAACAGTATGGAGGTTCCTTAAAAAACTAAAAATAGAACTACCATATAACCCAGCAATCCCACTACTGGACATATACCCTGAGAAAACCATAATTCAAAAACAGTCATAGGGCTTCCCTGGTGGCGCAGTGGTTGAGAGTCCGCCTGCCGATGCAGGGGACACGGGTTCGTGCCCCGGTCCGGGAGGATCCCACATGCCACGGAGCGGCTGGGCCCGTGAGCCATGGCTGCTGAGCCTGTGCATCCGGAGCCTGTGCTCCACAACGGGAGAGGCCACAGCAGTGAGAGGCCCGCGTACCACAAAACAAAAACAAACAAAAACAGTCATGTACCACAGTGTTCATTGCAGCTCTATTTACAACAGCCAGGACATGGAAGCAACCTAAATGTCCATCGACAGATGAATGGATAAAGAAGATGGGGCACATATATACAATGGAATATTACTCAGCCATAAAAAGAAACAAAATCAAGTTATTTGTAGTGAGGTGAATGGACCTAGAGTCTGTCATACAGAGTGAAGTAAGTCAGAAAAAAAAAAACAAATACTGTATGCTAACATACATATATGGAATCTAAAAAAAAAAAAAAGGTACTGATGAACCTAGTTGCAGGGCAGGAATAAAGAGGTAGACATAGAGAATGGACGTGAGGACATGGGGTGGGAGGGGGAAGCTGGGGCAAAGTAAGAGTAGCATCGACATATATGCACTACCAAATGTAAAACAGTTAGCTAGTAGGAAGCAGCAGCACAGCACAGGGAGATCAGCTCAGTGCTTTGCAATGACCTAGAGAGGTGCGTTAAGGAGGGTGGGAGGGAGGCTCAAGAGGGAGGGGATATGGGGACACGTGTATGCATATGGCTGATTCACTTTGGTGTACAACAGAAACTAGCACAGTATTGTGAAGCAATTATACTCCAATAAAGATCTATTTAAAAAAACGAAGGTGGTCAAAAGGTACAAACTTCCAGTTATAAACAGGTGACCGTAGTTAATAATACTGTACTGTGTATGCAAAAGCTAGTAAGACAGTAGATTTTAAAGGTTCTCATCATAAGAACAAATCTGTAACTGTGTGAGGTGATACATGCTAACTAGACCTATTGGTGATCATTTTGCAGTGTGTACAAATATCAGATCATTATGTTGTACACCTAAAACTAATGTTATAAGTCAATTACATGTTTAAAAAAAAAAAAAAAAGTCTGTGATTTGGAGAACTCGACAACAACAAAACTCAAAGCCCGCGGAGCGCCTAGGAGCAAGAAGGAAGGTCCAGAATCCGTGCTGCAACGTCCTGACCGCCCCCGCCTGCAGTGGCCCTTCTCCGGGGTTTCAATCCCTGCCTGGTCTCCAAATGCGTTCTCCAGACTGCCCCCACCCTGGGGTGCCTGCTGGCATAAAAACACCTCTGCTTAGTGAGATACCTCTTTGCCTCACAATTTCTCATGCCCCTTTCTCCTGCATCATAACGTGTTATAATTCCAGCAGTTCCCATCTGATGTGAATTCTGAACAATTATCATTTTATATAAATTGCATCACACACATTTGGGAAAAAATATGTACGTGGTGCACCAAGAGTCTGTTTTAAATTTCCGTGCTACTTTTCAGCAGTGGATGGGACTTATGACCTGAAGACACCTGTGGCAGTTCAATAGTTTAAACTCCAGTAGTTTAAAGAACAAGTACATAGAGTCGAGTCAACAAAAACCAAACAAAAAACTAGCAGTTAAAAAAAAAAATCTTACACTGTTTTGCATTGCAACTTTTTTTCTTTAGAAGGGGTCAGCTGCAGACGGGGCAGGGCTGTGTTTAATGCTGTGCAGAGAAGAGGCCTGTGGGACCGGGACAGGGTTTCAATGAGAAGCTAATTAGAAACAGCACTTTGAAATCCTCTCAACAATTACAAATAGAATCTGGCTGAAGCTGAGCCCAGGACTCCCCGTCCATGCCCCCCACCCATCCCCAGCACACATGGGACCCGAGCTCCCTGGCAATGACATGTCCAGAGTCTCCTGACAAAAACAGTCCAGGAGGTCAGGGAGACAGTGTCCCTTCACTGGTATTTCCCCAGGAGTCATAATTAACAGACTTTCTGAGGCACTAAGATCGGACTCCTGGGTGACCAGAAACCCTGCCTATAAGCCATTAAAGACCTGAAGATTTTCTGCTGTTTAAACAAAAGCACAAAACTCATGCCACACTGAAGGCTTTCTCCAGGATGTTCAGCACTGTAACTGACAGCACGAATCTCTTCAATACCACGGTTACTTGTATCTAAGACCAAAGAGCAGAATAAACAAACAAACAATGCTGCAAATAACCTAAAACTTTAGTGTCTGAAGCCAGGCTTTTGCTGGCAGCAGTGAAGAACCTGCCTATCTGTATTCAGATTACTCTGCAACCAGATGTAAACTATGGCATTTAGGACTCAGCCCAGGGCAGTGAGCAGAAAATGGGAAGACTTTCAAGGAGGTGGTTAACTGTCCAGATACAAAGGCAGCGAGAGCCCGTCAAGGGGAATGAGGCAGAAAACCAGTTGAGAACTACAGCTGGACAGCCTGACTGAGGCCACCTCCAACCAGGGCCTCGAGGGAAGAAGGGACTGGGGAGACCTGCAAATCAGGCAGAACAGGACTGCCTCAGTTTACCTCCTGGTACAGACATACTTATGAGCTGAAGAAAAAAGACCCAGAGGATAAGTCCAAATATACTGGAAATACAGAGATTTATAAATGAGCTTCTCCCCTTTCGGGGATCAAGGTAGGATGTACTCGGTTAATGGCCAAGTCCCTGAACACACAATCTTGCGGTCACATCAACGACCGCGAGGCCGCAGAGGGTCCACACTGTCACAAGCCAGCCAGACACGGCCTCCAGGGGAAACGTGCTCTGACCACTAACTGCTTGAACAGCCAATGGGATGGATGCTAAAAGGAGACAAGGCATTAAAAAGTGGAGCGAGTCTGGGAACTGGGCAGCAGGGGAAGTGGGGGGTGCCCCCTCAGTCCTGCCCGCGCCCCCCTCCCCCATCCAACCACTGTCATCAAACATCCCCCCTCCCCTGCAGTCCAGGTCCCTCGGGCCTCATTCCGCCCCCATCTGCCCACTTTTACATTTCAGTAAATACAAACAGCAGTTTCGTCCCTTCCTACAACTGTAATGCTGAACAATGTCACAGAAGTTCCCAAAGAGAGGTGGCTCCCGGGGACTGCTCCCCCCGAAGCATCTCTTCACCAAACACTGTCTCAACTCTTACCCTGCCCCTCCCAGTTCGTGTCTCCCTCCAGGACATGCGAGCGCCCCTACTGCACAGGGAGCACCGGAAGCCCATGGACGTCCTGCTCCAACTAAGGAAACGGGGCCTGAAATGCCGAGAGCTCTCCTCCCTGCTGCTTCCTCTGCACTTTGTCACTATTCCTTTGTTTTCCTTCATGGCCAGACCTCTCAAGAGGTCAAACACCACTCTGACCAGTAACTCCTCTTTTACTCACTTGCAACCCGACCTTCATTCCTATCATCCCTCTAGTGAAGTCCTCCCCCCAAAGGCCATCCTCCCCTCTAGGCCCACGCTCCCAGAGCAGGGACCCTACAGCTACTTGCTCACCTTGCAGTTGTTCCTGATGGGGTCTGACCCCAGATGTGTCTTCCTGAAACAAAGACCGAACGACACAGCCTCCGACCACTGCCTCCCATGGACAAACAAGCAGGGGACGGCCAGGGGACTCCAAAGTCTGACTGTTCCAGCCCAACCGCCACTCTGAGTCACAACATATCTTACACGCCAGCCACGACCCAGCACACACGCTCTCCGACTGCACTGCACACAACCCTGCCTCTGTACTTCTGCTTGCCTTGACCCTCCGCCCGCACTGCCACCGTCAAAACCTCAGCCACCCTGCAGGGCTCAGACGACACAGTTCTGCTGCTCCAACTCGCAGCCCCAGTTCCTTCCATCTTTGCCTCTTGCGTTCCTATTACATGTGTGTCTGTTACGGAACGCATCAATCTCCTCGGTATTACAGTAAATAACGATGTGAGTATCATCCCCGGAGATTAGGAGAGCCCAACAGTCAACTTACGTCTTATTTTTACAACTCCTTCTCTTTCTAGAAATGCATCTTATGTAAAAGAATACTCCATAAAGGCTTGAGGTTTTAAAAATGAAATCAAGGTAAATAAAGAACTTGGGATAGAAGGAGTACACGAAATAAAACGGGACAATCTTTTCTGAACATGTAAACCCTTCTCTCTGCTCCCTCTCACACACTCACCTATTGCTCAGTGGACTTGACGGACAGGTGGTCAGACCTCCGCCCAGGCTGCAATCCTGTCCGTGTCCTCTGTGGACGCTTTCCCTACAGTTACAAGTGAGGAAGAGCGAGGACAAGATGGGTGAGGGTATCCTCAGCTGCTGCTGTTGCTGCCACTGCCACCAGTCGAGAGAGGCCTGGAAGGGCCAGGTGAGGCTCTACCTAAACAAGGGCCCGTGGCACCCCAGGCCAGTCAGCAAAAATGACAACTCAGCTCTGCAAGGCCCCACGCAGCTTATTCACTTAAAAACGTTCAAAAAAGCTCAGAGATACCATGTGTCAAACTCCCTGAATGGTGTTAACACTTTTAACAAGTTTTGTCTCATATTACCAAGGAAAAGCCAGTTTCATCACCTCCAGCTGCTGGGAGTGGCTCTCAAGGCGGATTCCGAGCAGCAGGAGGGCAGCTCTCCTCTAGAGGCGGTTCTGTGGCCGGTGAGGCTGGAACAGGTAGGAGGACGAGAGACGACAGGCTCAGCCAGGAGGGATCGCAGAGCTTCCTGGGGGTGTTAGACCCCCAGATGATGTCAGAGGCTTGGCAGCGGCCGTTACACGGAACTTCAAAGGCCAACGTCAGTTTTGGAATTTCTGTGGACTGAGCCCCAAAGCCTCGCCATCATAACCTCGTATTAGGAAATGGTAAGCAAGGGCTGTGCAGGTGAGGTGAGCGCGCTCTGCGGCGTCACATCAGCACCATGTGCGTGTGGTCTGGTACCACTTAACTGAAAAACTTGAGACCTGTGGCATCAACGAGCTAAAGCCACAAAGGATGGAAAAAGCTCAGTGGCGCTAATGCCACTAAGTGGTGGTTTATGCAACCCAAACGAACCACAGAACGGCAGGAGATCTGCTGAGATGGGGGATCTAGAAAGCTTTCCCATTATGAGAATGACCAGCTTCAGTAGAGATAAAACCCCAACCGTCAAAGGGGGGCATGACCCCCTTTACCCCAAAAGCTACTGCAGCAGCTCCTCAAATGTGCCTATGAGCGACTCCTTCGGAAGTTCAGGCCCAGGGGAGGAGCCCTCGGGCCACGAGCTCTCTCAGGGGACCAACAGCAAAGGGGCCAGGGGGCTACCTCCACCTCTGCCGAGTGAGGCAGGTGCTGGTGCCAGACAGCGCGGCGGTTTCGCTGTCCTCACAACCACCTTCTATGTGACTTATCAACTTACCTGTTAAAGACCTGATATGTATAACACACCTGACTATCACTGTCTGTAACCTTAGCTAAAATGCTTTCACTAGTCTACACACCCTTGACTTTAATCTCGCCATAGAAGTTTAACTTTCATGTGGTCAAAGCGGCCTTCTGGTTCTTTCATTATTTCAAAGTTTACAGGACTATCATACCTCCATGAGTTATCCCATCAGCTTTGCCTCTCTGCAGACTTGCAATTATTTTGGTAAGAAACGTGGATTTAGTTTTCTATCAAAATTCCTCGCCAGTTACAAGCCGCCGGAAACAATGGAGGGACCAAGTGTCAATCCATCGCTAAGTACTAGGCCAGGTACTGGACAATGGTCCTTCCCACAGAAACTGGGAAGTTACAGCACTTCATATTTTACTAATAAGAAAACCGAAATTCAGAGCTATCAGGAAGCTCATCCAAACGGGCAGCTGGAAGAGGGCGGCGCCACACCTACGGGGGTTCCTAGAGGAAAGCTCACGACGCGCAGCCCCCCAGACCCTGCGGCTCTGCGCTTGTCATGCTGCACTGTAACCTGTAACGGTGTCTATTCTGTTTTACTGGCATGTGATTTCCATTTCACATTCAAATCATAGGTGTGTTTATTACTAGAACAGACCCCTTTTGGCCAGTATAACTTGGATGGGTACTGGTAGGTACACACAGTCACTGTCAAAGGAAGAATCTACACAGTGTGTGTGTTTTAACTTAATGTATGAAAATGTACTGCCATTCACTAGTCATATGATGCAGGCCCACTGAGGGGGTTCCCGGAGATTCCCTCCCAATAATCACCCTCTTATACCTTTATCTGCCCTTCCAGTTTTGTTTTTATAATCGCAAGTGAGATGTTAATGATACTTGCAATCCAAATACCGAAACCATAAGATTGTAATGAATTTTTTTCCTTTCATTTTTTACTATTTTATCCTAATTTGACAGTCAACCTTTCAGAAGCAACTCACCTTTCATGTTTTTGTTTAATAAAAACTTTTTATAGAAAATTTTATGCCCTTATTTTGTTTCATAATATTTAATTGTGTAAATTCAGTAACGAGAACAACGGACACACACAAGTCTGTGAAAACATCAGCAGGATGCCCAGCTCGCAGGTTGTCATTTCCCGTGGGTGGCCTCTCGAATGAAGACCCCCCCGAGGGTGCTTCTGATGTCTGGCCTCTGTGCCAGGACAAGGCAGTGCTAAAATGGGTCACCCCACTGCCCCCACCCGCAATATCTACGTTCACCGGGTATTCTCGAGGAGAGCTCTGTTACGCTGGGACTTGGCTAAGGCGACAACAAACCTCAATTTATCTTGGTGACGACTGACATCTAAACTTTCCTTCAAGAAACAGAGAGGTCTGGCATCCTTACTCGACATGTGAAGAGATACACGTCCTCACAGCTTTGTACCTTCTTCTCTCTCATCAATTCTGCACAGGCACAGTCAGATTCACAGCAGCACCTGTTTTGCGGCGGCGGCCAGTAACTGTTAACCTTTAGCAGGCACAGGAATGAATCACAGAGCAACAGAACTACCTCCAGCCATCCTGCCAGGCTGGGACGAGAGCAGGGCGGGATCCGGCGTCTAGCGCGCGGTCCAGGTGATGCCCACGCAGGACGTCGGGAGCCAGCACTGCTGTGGTCGCTAAGCAACAGACTTCGTTAAGCGCAATTCTATTCCCCCAGACGAAACGCTCTAAAATTCTGCCTCTTACTCTTTTCTTACGTCACACACACAAGACTTCCAAGACAGTATTCCCGTAGCACACATGCCACTCAACCCCGATGGGTTATGAGTTATTATTCTTTTGATGAGGTCTTTACTTGTTAGTGCACCTTTAAAGGCTTGACATTTATATTACTGAATGAAGAGCGTATTTAAATTCATCAGGAATGGGGCACTAAGATAACTATATCTCAATGGACACAGTAACCAAGCCACTTCTTTCTTTATTTTTGAACTGTTCGGAAATTATCTTTTCGTAAAGGTTTAGAAAATTTTACCTGTGAATAAATCTAAATGATTCTGGAGCTTTTGATGGGATGCTTTTGTGAAAACTCTTCTTCCCTAATTACTGGTCTGCTAAGGTTTCTGGCTGCATAATTTAGATTCTGGGTTTTTTTGGGGGGGATCAACACCCCATTTCACTAAGGCTTGCAAATTTACAGCACTGTATAGCTTTCAAAATATCAAATCTATTATTTCTTTTTTCAGCTTCTAATTTCATGGTTCTTGAAATTTGTATTTAAGGTTTACCTTATTTTAATTTTTTATTCTCTTGCAAAGAATCAACTCCTGAAATTTTCTGTATCAAAACCATCCATTTTATGCCTGTAAAAGTTTTTTCCCTTAGTTACACCATTCAAAAGTCTGAGGTTGAATATTGCAGTTAAAAAGACAGAATTATAAAAGAAAGTTTAAGCAGATTAGGTAAATGCCTTACAGATGATTTAAGGTGCTGTCATTAATCATATCAATAAAGTCATATACAAGGTTACGTAAAGTTATAAAACCAGCTCTATTTAATAGCTACTTTAAGAAAACTAGATTACGTATTTCAAGTCCTGGAAAAATGGTCACAGTGCACTGTGGAGGACAAGATCCAAGTGTAATTATAGTCAACGGGATTAAGGACGTCGATGGGGAGATGCTCACCCATGAAAATGCAATTCCGTGACTTTCTACAGTTCACCCCAAACCACCAACCTGCTCAATGGTTACAAATATCACTGGAGTCACGACAAATCAAGTAATGTATCTGTCACGTGACCCCCCCCCCCGGGGGGTGCTGCAGTAAGAGTTTAAAAACACTTTCTCCTCAAATGTCAGGGGCAGTGCTCACATTTTTCTGTCTTCTATTAAAAAGTATTAAGAATCAGAAGCATCAGATTTATGGAAACTGGGTGGTTGCCAGGCATCCACCACAGAACGGGTGTTCCAGGAGGTCACCTGTGGGGTTACAATGATGGGGAAGACATGGCTCCTGATCCAGAGTTGCTTAGACAACTCCCAATGAAATGAAGCCGGGAAGCACACCGGGGGGGGGTACACCCTCGCTTGGGAGAGGCAGGGGAGAGCTCACAGACACAAGGCCCTCAAGTGGGGCTTCTGAGAGCCTTGGAACAGGCGGGGGCAGGCGGGGTGCAGGACGAAGCCAGGGTTCGGTGCCCTGCAGTCAGAGGGGGCAGCCAGCACTAGAGCCACAAAGAAAAGCACCTTTAGAGCCTGCTGTTAGAAGAAAACAGACCAGAAGATGATCTTTTTTAAAAAGGAAAGAAAAAAAAAAGGCAGCAGTCTATGTACAGGGAGAGGTACACACAGGGTGCTCTGCAGAGACACACCTGGGGCTCAGGGGGTGGTTCCCAGGGGATGCTGGGGAGGAGGAGAGCTGGCTCCCAAGGGTGAAGAGCGGTGAGGACGGGGTAGAGGCATGAGGATTAAATCACATGGCCCATAGTGAAGGAGAGTGGGGGCACGAGGTCCCATTTTAATGTCCCAGATGAAGAAAGATGAAGGCTGGACCAGCTGCAGGAGAGCGTGGAGTGGAGGGTGCTCAAACCTCTAATGAAGGAACCCTCTACCAGAGCAGCTTGACGCCACACACGGAGGACAGGGACCCTGTCTGCACACCTTCTGGGCAATCATGCTGCAGATCTCGGGCAGGAAGTCCTCGCTGAGGAGCTTGTAGAGCTGCCGCTCTCGCAGGGAGGTCCTCTCCCGGAAACTCTCGGTGACCTGTCTCCACTCGTCTTCTGTCTGGCACAGGAGCCACCAGGAGCCTTGGCCTGGCCCCTGGGACCCTAGAAGAGAAAGGGGTGGCTCAGTAAACAGATCCCATGAGACCTGTTTCTTTCTATCTTCAGTTTCAGTTGGACCCTGGGTTACGATCAAAGCCAGGTAATCAGAAAAATGGGGGGCCCATTACCTTTTAAGGTTGATGCTGTGTACTTCCGATTTTCCTGTTACTATCACTGTTTACAACTAAGAGATAAGAACACGTAAAGGCAATACAAATGTAACTATTGTAACCTTCATGATAGATTCTAATATACTAGAAATGCTTTAATGTATTTACTTTTCTACAAAATGGTTTCGATTGAGCTTTTGCAGTCTCGCTTGTTGCACTGAGATACACTAAATTGCTATTTCTCCCCAAATTTATACAATTTGGATTCCAGAACCGAAGTCTAGGTAGGAACCCAGTACACTTCCTTATGTAGTAAAGCATTTGACTGGGTTGGCCAATAAGTTCGTTCAGTTTTAAGTAAAAATAAGACACATTTTTCATTTTCACCAAGAACTTTATTGAACGTATTCACTAACCGAACAAACTTTTTGGCCAATCTAATACATTAAAAGAAAGCTCTCAGAGAAGCTGCTCATTCACTCCAACGTTGGGTGTCTATTCTGCTGGGCCTGGGTAAGGGGGCCCAAGTGAAAAGACCTGGTCCTGCTCTCAAGCTATCCATCAGGGGGAGAGATGGGCACAGGGAGACGATGTGTGAAGGGTGAGGAGGCTAGTCAGAGGCTACTGTAATAGTCGTAACGCTCTGCACTAGACTCTGGAAAAGGACACAAGTCAATCATGTTCATGCAATCCCTTCTGACCCCGACAAAAGCCATTACCATTTCTTGTCTGCAGCTCAGATGCTAAGGAGTTTTCTTCCTGCTTTTCACTGAAACACAGGAAAAAGAGGCACCAATTAAAACAAAGACATGGGGCTTCGCTGGTGGCGCAGTTGGTTGAGAGTCCGCCTGCCGATACAGGGGACACGGGTTCGTGCCCCGGTCCGGGAAGATCCCACATGCCGCGGAGCGGCTGGGCCCGTGAGCCATGGCCGCTGAGCCTCCGTGTCCAGAGCCTGTGCTCTGCAACGGGACAGGCCACGACAGTGAGAGGCCCGCGTACCGCAGGAAAACAAGAAAAAAAAAAAAACAAAGACATGTCCAAAATTGTTGTGCTCCCCTGTAAGGTAGACCCATGACTTACTACCAAGAGTGTGTGTTGGCACAGAGAGGAAGGACAGATACACGGGGACACAGGAAAGGAGAAGTTCAGTGTCCACAGGTAAATGCCAAGAAAAGGGCTTCCTCCCAGACTGCACTGAGGGTGGCACTGCAGGCGAGGCATACTGAATTGGCCCTCACAGCAGGCTGGGGTGAAGAACACAGGTTCTGAGGCCGGGCCACCTCTATTCAAGGCTTGCCACCACCCACCCTGTGACCTCAGAAAAGTCACTGAACTTCCCTGTAAAATGGGGCTATTAATAATGCCCACCTCACAGGGATGCTGGAATTAAATTATAAAATACAAATGTGCTCATCAGCCCGACAGTGTTAAGTCTCCCTGAATCATGGACGACATTCTCTGGATTTTCTGGTCTCTTTTCAACCACCTAACCCAGCACTGCCCCGAACAGCCTCCCGGGAGAAGGAAAACGTCCTGTACTGTCGCTGTCCAACGAGGCAGCCACGGGCCACGAGTGCCTGGCTCAGCTGAAGTGTGTCAGGTGTGACTGAGGAACCAAACTTTAAATTTTATTTATTATTTTTAAAAAATAATTTGTTTTAGGGGCTGCCCTTTCTCTTTACTTTTTTCCCCCTTCTACACATCTTATTGTCTACATTTGTTTTTCATCATTCTTTAAAAAACGGAGGTATAGTTTTAGATGTACAACACAATGATTCACAATTTTTAAAGGTTATACTCCATTTATAGTTATTATAAAATATTGGCTGTATTCCCTGTGTTGTAGAGTATATCCCTATAGTTTATTTATTTTACCTAGTAGTTTGTACCTCTTAATCCCCATCTTGCCCCTCCCCCATCCCTCTCCCCGCTGGTCACCACTAGTTTGTTCTGTTTCTATGAGTCTGTTTCTGTTTTATTATATCCACTAGTTTCACTTTTTAGATTTCACAAAATTTTATTTAATTTAAAAATATGTAAATACTGTATTGGATACAGGAGTCTAAAGAATAGAACCACCAGCAGAGGGCAGCATAAGCACACACATGCTTCTTAAAGTGACTACGGCCCCACCACTAAGGCACTTTAATTGTTGGGACTCACAGGGAAACTGAGAGAGTACAGAACAGATTTCTGAATGTATCACGAGGTGTAGATCGCTAACAAAATCCAGAAACAGACGTCTTGTGTATAAAACATGATTATAAGAACATTTCTCACAAATACTGGTGGGAGGAAAGCTGCAATCTGTAGTCAAAATTTCTGGAAAGTGTAACACTGACTGTTGTAGCAAAAAAATCAAATTCTGATTGATTTATTCATAATCTGATTCCTAAAAATATTTCTTAGTAGTTAATAAGCAGCACAGTGAAATCTGGTTCACTTCAGGCATTTAGGTTACTTAAGTAGTTCTAAAACACCGAAGGAAGCAGCAGCTTCTCCTGTGTTATTAGAATTTTTAAGACTATGACCTAACTTCCATAAGTGAATAATGACAGATCTGATCCTCCAGTAAAAGGAAAAAGTATTTCTACACAGAACAGGTCAGATTCTGAAAACTCTTATATTGAGATTCACATTGTGGGAATTCCTAAAAGGCAATGATATATTAAAATAAAATTTCCTGGGACTGCCCTGGTGGCCCACTGGTTAAGACTCCACACTTCCACTGCACGGGATGCGAGTTCGATCCCTGGCTGGGGAACAAAGATCCCACATGCCGCGCAGTGCGGCCAAAAAAATAGTAATAATACAATTTCCCAATCGTAAGAGAATCTTTTTCTTTGCTAAAATTAAATATAAAATAAACACTATAAAAATGTTTAAAGTCTTACCTTTTCTTTATTGTAAGAAATTGTATTCTACATAGAACAAAGCATGTTTACTACTAAAATCTCCTTACCAAGAAAGAATTAACTCCTAAACTCATACACAGTATTAACTCTCTCCACACTCCTGTGAAGAAACGTGTGGTGTAGGGATGGGATTTTCAGGGCACTTCCTGCAGGCGGGCTCAGTTCTCGGTGCCGTCCACTGTCACGTTCACTGTCAGAGTCCCCACTGTCCACTGAAAGCGAGGGGCCAGGCAGGAGGCCCCTGAGGACTGTGACGCAGGGCCCATGTCCCCCCCGAGGCACAGAAAGCAGGATGGAGGCGAGTCCCTCCAGCGTAAGGGTTCGCATTAGGGACCTACACAGACTAACAAGATTTACTCACCTCACTAGAGTTTCCTCCTGCAGTTTTTTCCGTTTTGGGGGTCTTCCTCTTCTTTTCCCTGTTTTCCCAGGAACACTTGAGACATTTTTTTGTCCTTCAGTTTCCCTAAGAAATAGTACATTAAATAGAAATGTTCTGTCATAGGACTGATGCGTTACACATGATTTATAAGCTAGTGATTATGGGGCTTCCCTGGTGGCGCAGTGGTTGAGAGTCCGCCTGCCGATGCAGGGGACATGGGTTCGTGCCCCGGTCCGGGAAGATCCCACGTGCCGCGGAGCGGCTGGGCCCGTGAGCCATGGCCGCTGAGCCTGCGCGTCCAGAGCCTGTGCTCCGCAACAGGAGAGGCCACAACACTGAGAGGCCCGCGTACCGCAAAACAAAACAAAAAACAAAACAAAACAAAAAACTGGCTTTAAGCTAGTGGTTAGCTTTTCTGGCCACGAGGTTATAAAAAGCAACAAAGGCAGCAGTTACAGGGAAAGAGCAGGGTGACCTCCCGTTTTCCATTGTTAAAACGTGGAACCAAGGAAAACAACATCTCCCACATGAACATCTGAGTGAGGCCTCAGGCTTCGCTAACAGCAAAGGGCCCAGCAACCGGGACGTCTGGGGAAGATGCAGCATCGCTCTGGGATGCTGGAGACAAGCCCTCTTCCTCACTGAGGACATCAGCTCTAGTAGGAGAAGGGATTCTCCAGAACCCACTCTGCTGGAGGGAAAGGCCCCAGGGAGCACTTGTGCTGCTGAGAACCTGGCGGGCAGAACGGCCTCTGGGGTGGGGCCGCTGAGAGCTGGGCTAGAGATTAATTCCTTTTCACTTTTGTGTGAAATAACTCTTTGCCATCTCTTTGTAGACATGCTGCTACAGCTAATTCCTTCATGAGAAAAAATAACTTGTGCTGCGGAATTCCAATGTATTTGATTTTAACGGTGCTCTTCTAACAGTGGCTATGGCAGCCCTGACCTTTAGGAAGGTACCTGCTCAGAGAGAGCTCTCCGTTGGATTTTCCTTGCACTGGGTCCTCCTTGTACATTCGCGTCCCATAGAAATACCAGTAGAGGGCCCCGGAGTTGTCCTCACCCAGCGGTTCCACACGGAGACTGTCTGCATCCAGGCCCTGGGCAGGACAAGGAAAGAGGTTTGGGCTCACAACGAACAAAACTAAAGAGACAACTGAAAGAAGGATTCTGAATTTATCCTCACATATCCCTCATATTAAAATGCTCAAGCATCTTAGGTAATTCTCAGTCAGGGTACCCGACACACGGGACGGGGAGAAGGTGCCTGCCTTAAGAGCAGGATACGGAAGTACTTCACACGAATCCCACTGCCACCATTGCCCCACCTCACCAGAAAAAGAGCAACCTGAAGGGATTTTGGTGAACATGTGACATACTTGGTTTAGACGTGTATTCTGTGTGTACCAACAAGAGGAAAGACAATTCCAACAGGAGAGTCTGCTGCTGTGGCAGCCTCGTCCCCCACGACGCTCTGTCGCCGCCGGCCAGTCCGGCCCGGGGCTCCCCACTCCCCCAGCCTGACCTGCGCTGCCAACCCTCGGGGGGTGGAGGCCGAGACCTCAGCGAAGACTGTGCTGGGCTGCACTGCGGTTTTCACCATGGTGCCCACCTGAGCCCACGAGCACCGTCGACGCAGTTCATTGTTTCTGACCGACCTCCCAGTGAGGGCAAAGCAGAAGACCGCCCGTGCCCTCCCTCTGAGACAGGATAAGAGGGAGGGGGGAGGCGTCCACAGCCCCGCCCAGCACACATCTACAATGTGCACACGGTGTGCGGTGAGGATGGGTTAAAGTCCTTGGGAGGTTTCATAAATATTTCAATTATTCTAAGTCAAATTTCAGATCTCAGGAAATAAAACTCAGTGACTAATGTAACTGCAATTCTGACTGATGACAGAGCAAACAGGAACCTACGATTGTTCCCATGTCAGCGGGAACTCGGTAAACAGAACGAAGAACAAACCAAAGTAGAAGTTAAACCAAAATAAAATAACATGCAGTCATCTGAGCGTGTGGCTTGGATCCTCCTGGCAACAGTGGTAACAGCTGCATCCACAAGATTCCCAAGACCAGCACAGCATCCCAACGCTGGCTGCTCTAAGTTCTGCTCCAGGGACAGGGTGCCTGTCAGCTACGCACCTTGAGGAGATCGAAGACATCGTCTGCGTCCAGCCGGTAGTCACAGAGGCGGTGGAGGATTTCCACACGGGTGCGAAGGGGCAGGTCCTGGAAGCTGGCTTCCCTCAGGGGGTTAGGCTTCCCTTCTTCCAGCTCCCAGCGGTAGCTGATGATGTCCTCCAGGTAGCTGTGGAAGGTCTGAGGCCTAACCAGGCGGCCCCAGACACAAAGACACATGAGTACCACATAGAGAGGGTGGTGTAGAGGGCGGGGCGGGGGGGGTGGGGAGGCGGTGCTGGAGGTGGTGGGTGGCTGGACAGCTGACAAATCTTCAACAGCAGCAGGAGTGGAAAGTGCCAGGAAGGGCCCAGGGATCCCTTGAGGAAGCACTATGTTATTACACCATCTCCTGGGACCTGACACCGTCAAGTCCCAAAGATCATCAATATTTAAGAAGGTTGCGGGACCTTCCCTGGTGGCACAGTGGCTAAGAAATCGCCTGCCAATACAGGGGCCACGGGTTTGAGCCCTGGTCCCGGAAGATCCCGCATGCCGCAGAGCAACCAAGCCTGTGCACCACAACTACTGAGCCTGTGCTCTAGAGCCCGTGAGCCACAACTAGTGAAGCCTGCACGCCTAGAGCCCATGCTTCGCAACAAGAGAAGCCACCACAGTGAGAAGCCCGCGCACCGCAACAAAGAGTAGACCCTGCTCGCCACAACTAGAGAAAGCCTGTGCACAGCAACAAAGACCCAACGCAGCCAAAAATAAATTAATTAATTTTTAAAAAAGATTAGGTCCACAACCTAGATGGCAAACAGCAAAGAATGGCAATGTCTGCCTGGCCTAATCCATTTATAGTTCAGGTTAAGATGCAAAGGTTTGAAAAAACCTTCTCCAGAACACAGGAGGCTACTCCAGGGAATTCCCTGGCAGTCCAGTGGTTAGGACTCCATGCTTTCACTGCCAAGGGCCCAGGATCAATCCCCACAAGCCGCGCTGCGTGGCCAGATAGATTAATTAATTAATTAATTAATTTTAAAAGAGGCTACTCCAACGTGTAACTATACTTTCATGTGCTGTTACACGTAAACTCGTGGGTGTGTTACGAAACACTAAATTTGAGGGTTTTTTCTATAGAAAACATTTAAGACAACTTAAATTTTTGATTGTTAGTTAAATTTAACAATTAAAATTTTAATTGTTAGTTATTTCATATCTCAACTATTAAAGAATCTGGATATAATTTCACCTAATGCTTGATTTAAAAATATTTTTCTCAGGCTTCCCTGGTGGCGCAGTGGTTGAGAGTTCGCCTGCCGATGCAGGCGACACGGGTTCGTGCCCCGGTCTGGGAAGATCCCACATGCCGCAGAGTGGCTGGGCCAGTGAGCCACGGCCGCTGAGCCTGCGCGTCCGGAGCCTGTGCTCCGCAGCGGGAGAGGACACAGCGGTGAGAGGCCCGCGTACAGCAGAAAAAAAAAAAAATTTTTCTCACTAAACAAAGAGCTCTAAAGGAATTATGTGTCAATATGATCTTTACAAGAGGCATGTATCATGTTAACTGATAATCTATGTAGTTATATTTGCAGAAAAAGTCAGAAGAAATACTCATAGAGAAAAAACAAAGGGCCTTAGGCAAATAAGAAATTAAACATTTTGCTTTTTCAAAGAGAGAAGAAACTTTATTTCCTTCCTGTTGAGACCTCAAATGTGGACACTGTGAATGTGGTTACCTTATCAAAATGCAGCATTACACCTGGAAACACAGGGCTCTCAGCACCATGACCTGAGCCCTGCCTGCAGGCACCTGCGGGAGCCTTGGGACCAGCCTGGCCTCCGCCCGCAAAGCCGGTGCTACCCCTTCAGGTGGAGGAGCCGACAAAGAGCAGCTCTAGCTGGCGGTGAAAAGCAGGTCGTGTGGCAAAGGAGAATATGAACATAAAACGGGGTGCTTTTTCGTTTCACAGAATGTGAAGAAGACAACCTGCCTTTGGTAATAAACCCCTTTATCTGCCACATGCTTTCTAGGATTTCTACTGCACACCAAGTACCCTAAACAACAAGGTGTGTTCTTCCTGCAGTAAAATGAAACGTGGACTCCATGACATGAGATCATGACATGAGATCATTCCGCGAGGACGCGGCAGGAGGCGAGGAAGCACAGACAGCCACGATCTGCCTGAAAGCCCCTCCGAGTCCCAATAGCTACATGTCTGAGATTCCTTTCCAACAGCCCTATTAACCTACTCAGTTCCAATTACATCACTTCTGCTAAAAGTTTCTTAAGTCATCTCCATACCACCTTACCAAGAGATACTAACGGACTTACAATTCAAGATCACTCCTTTGCCTTGTATACAGATAAGCCTCATAAAAATCTGTATCTTTCTTTTAAGGGTCAGATATTCGAGGGAAAAATTTTTTGAAGGCAGCGTGGTCAAGGGTATTTGAAACGAAAAGGCTCAGTAAGCCAACAAGTAGGGTTAATACTTTGTACTTCGCGGTTCTTCATCTTCTCTAGGACACAAAACTCTTTCAGAATCTGGTAAGACCATGCACTCCCGCCCTCAGAAAAATGAGCGCCGTGATCCTGTGTGCTGCTCAGAGGAAGAGTGCGTGGCAACAGCTGCTACAAACTGATCCTACGTTGTAAATCTCTCAGCTCAGCTCAGGGCACTTCTTCCTGAGTTGTCACTAATCCTTTCAACAGGATGTAGGAACAAAAAGATGGAACCAACTGGAGGTTCTGAGCACAACCAGGTCAGAGCTCCTTGTCTGAGAAAAGTTCCAAATGCTAATTATCCCTTTATTTCTTAAAATAGTTTGCACAAGAGAGAGAAAAAAAGACAGAACTATCTTTCCACAGTCGCAGAGTGAGCATCTCTTAGGACCCCAGCAGAGAACTGCTTATTTTCCTTCAGACAGAACAGGCTTGCACTGTGAGACCCACATTCCCAGGGACAGCGCGGCCCGAGCAGAGCTGGCAGGACCCTGCACCACGGAGGAAACAAGCTGCCTGAGAAGATCACAAGGGAGAAGGCAGGCTCTGTGTCAGTTCTGAGACGTGAAAGTGTATGTGCAGCCCACACACAGGGAGCAAGGAAGACCTGGCACCACGGGTGCCATGTGGAGACTAAATGGAAAAATTTTATCTTCCCGTTTGCTATGGCTACTGGTGCAGCTAATGAAACACCCATGTTCACAGTTAGGCCACGTTTAACACAAGTACTGGGGGACTTCCCTGGAGGTCCAGTGGTTAAGACTCCGCACTTCCAGTGCAGTGGGGGAGGGTTCAATCCCTGGTCGGGGCACTAAGATCCTGCATGCCGCACAGTGCGGGCAAAAAGCTTTAAAAAAAAAAAAAAAAAACACACATAAACACACAAATACTGGATTGAGAGAAAGATTTTGGTTCCAAGTGAAGCAACAAATAAAAAGCTCCATAAGAAAATGTGATGAAGTGCTTATTCTTAAAGATCATAAAAAGATTCAGCCCAAAACAACTAAAATAATGTCTCTTCTATAGGACTATATACTGCCTGCCATATCCTGAAATATATCCTGAAATCAATGTGAGAGCCAGGATAAGTAAAAAATCATGACAATTTCAAATTAAAGGAAAATATGATTAAGATACAAAACATATCTTTTTAACTGGGAAATACGTATATAATATAGATTTTATTTGTGTATATGAATGTTTATGTTAAGTAACAAAGAAAAGTATTAAAAGTCATCTGGGGGATTTCCCTGGTGGCACTGTGGTTAAGAATCTGCCTGCCAATTCAGGGGACAGGGGTTCAATCCCTAGTCCGGGAAGAAGATCCCACATGCCGCAGAGCAACTAAGCCCGTGTACCACAACTACTGAGCCTGCATGCTCTAGGGCCTGCATGCCACAACTGCTGAGCCCACGTGCTGCAACTACTGAAGCCCACATGCCTAGAGCCTGTGCTCCGCAACAAGAGAAGCCACTGCAATGAGAAGCCTGCTCGCCGCAACTAGAGAAAGCCTGCGTGCAGCAATGAAGACCCAACACAGCCAAAAATAAATAAATTTATTTTTAAAAAAAAGTCACCTGGAAATCAACATGTATTAATCTTTAAATAACCCAAAAGAAAGCACTGAAGGACAAAGAGAGAAAAAAAGAAGGAAACACATGAAAAGATGCTCATTCGTCATTTGGGAAATGCAAATCAAACCCCAATAGGGTACCAGGTCACACCCACCAGGATGGCTAAAATTATAAAGACAGATAAGAACAAGTGCTGACCACTTGTTAACAAGGACGTAGAGTGGGAACCATCATATACTGCTAGTTGGAATGTAAAATGGTGCAGCAACTTTGCAAAAGTTTGGCAAGCTGCTCAAAACTTAAACACAGAATTACCATATGACCCAACCATTCCACTCTTAGGTATATACCCAAGAGAAATGAAAACATACCTCCAAACAAAAACGAGTAGACAAATGTTCATACACAGCAGCATAATTCGTAACAGCCAAAAAGCTGAAACAGCACCAACGTCCATGAACTAACAGATAAATAAAACATGTATCTATACAACGGAGTATTTGGGGGCCATAAAATGAATGAGTATGTGATTCACGCTACAACACGGATGAATTCTGAAAACATGCGAAGTGAAAGTAGCTGGATACCTATATGTATGCATTCCACCTATAAGAGGTACCTAGAATAGTAAAAACAGACAGGAAGCACATTAGTTAGTGGGACTGGTGACTGGAGGAAGCAAGGAGTGACAGCTGATGGGTGTGAGGGGTCTTTGGGGGTGATAAAATGTTCTGGAATTCAACACTGGTGATGACTACACAACCTTGTGAATATACTAAACACCAATGAATTGGACACTTAAAAACCCCCAGAACAGTGGGGACCAACCATACCAGTAACTGCACTAAATGTAAGTGGGCTGAGCAGCCCAGCCGAGCGCTGCCTAGAAGGAAATTTACAGCTTTAAAATGCCTGTGCTGAAAAGAAAAAAGGCTCACAACAAGTATTATAACTTGAGAAGAAAGAAAAAGAAGAGTGTGCTAAAGCCAAGGGAAATAGAAGAAAATAATAAATCAAAAACAGAAAAAAATTTTTTTAAAGAAACCAGGCAAACAGTAGGTAAAGTTAAAAGCTGGTTCCTTGGGCTTCCCTGGTGGCGCAGTGGTTGAGAGTCCGCCTGCTGATGCAGGGGACGCGGGTTCGTGCCCCAGTCCAGGAGGATCCCACATGCCGCGGAGCGGCTGGGCCCGTGAGCCATGGCCACTGGGCCTGTGCGTCCGGAGCCTGTGCTCCGCGACGCGAGAGGCCACAGCAGCGAGAGGCCCGCATACTCCAAAAAAAAAAAAAAAAAAAAAAAAAAAAAGCTGGTTCCTTAGTAAGCATTTGAAAAGTTGATAAACCTGTAGAAAGAATAGAGGGAGAGAGAACAAATTCCAACATCAGGAATGAAAGTGGAGAAACCACTGTAGATCCTACAGATAGTAAGAGAATATTATGAATAGTACTATGGAAATAAATGTAAAATCTTAAATAAAATAAACAAACTTCTTGAAAAATGCCTAAATTACTTACCAAAATTGACTTAAGAAATAGAACACTCAGGAGAAAAGGGAACCCTCCTACACTGTTGGTGGGAATGTAAATTGGTGCAGCCACTATGGAGAACACTTTGGAGGTTCCTCAAAAAACTAAAAACAGCTACCATATGATCCAGCAATCCCACTCCTGGGTATATATCCAGACAAAACTGTAATTTGAAAAAATAAATGCACCCCTATGTTTATAGCAGCACTATTGACAACAGCCAAGACATAGAAGCAACCTTCACCCATTGAAAGATGAATGAATGGATAAAAAAGACATGGTACATATATACAATGGAATATTACTCAACCATAAAAAGAGGGTGAAATAATGCCATCTGCAGCAACATGGATGGACCAAGAGATTATCATATCAAGCAAAGTCAGAAAGAGAGACAAATACCGTATGATATCACTTATATGTGGAATCTAAAATATGACACAAATGAACCTATTTACAAAGCAGAAACAGAATCACAGATATAGAGGTCGGACTACTGGTTGCTATGGGCAGGGGGAGAGGGATGGACTGGGAATTTGGGGTTGATAGATGGAAACTATTACATTTAGAATGGATAAACAACAAGGTCTTACTGTATAGCACAGGGAACTATATTCTATATCCTGTGATAAACTGTCATGGAAAGGAATATGAAAAAGAATGTATATATGTAAAACTGAATCACTTTGCTATACAGCAGAAATTAACACAACACTATACTTCAATAAAAATTTTTTAAAAAGAAACAAAACACTCAAATAGCCTTAATTAAAGAAATCAAATCAATAATACTCAATCAAAAACTTGCACACAAAGAAAACTACAAACCCAAAGGCTTTCAGTGGTGAACTGTTTGAAAGAAGTTACACAAACTCGGACTTCCCTGGTGGTGCAGTAGTTAAGAACCCACCAGCCAATGCAGGGGAAACGGGTTCAATCCCTGGTCAGGGAAGATCCCACATGCCGCAGAGCAACTTAAGCCCGTGCGCCACAACGACTGAGCCTGTGCTCTAGAGCCCGTGAGCCACAACTACTGAGCCCATGCACCACAACTACTGAAGCCCGCGCACCTAGAGCCCATGCTCCGCAACAAGAGAAGCCACAGCAACAAGAAGACTGCGTACTGCAACGAAGAGCAGCCCCCGCTCGCCGCAACTAGAGAAAGCCCACACACAGCAACGAAGACCCAACGCAGCCAAAAATAAATATAAATAAAATAAATAAATTTTTTTAAAAAAGAAAAGAAATTACACAAACTCTTTCAGAAACGAGAGAAGAGAACACTTCTCAACCCTTGTGCCAAAACCTGACAAAGATTCATAAGAAAATAAAATTACAGACCAATATTCTTCATAAACATACATGGAGAAATCCTCAACAAAACAGCAGCAAACTGAATTCAGCAACAGACAAAAGGGACAGCACTTCATCACACTTGAGGGTGAAAGGCTGAACACTTTCCCCCAAGATCAGAACAACACAGGAGTTGTGGCTGGCACAGTAATAAGACAAGAGAAGGAAGCTCTTGGGACAGAGAGCCGGGATAGAGGCTGGAACGGAAACAGACTACAGAAACTCCTGTCAGCAACAAGACCAATAAACTAAGAAGTGAAATCAGGAAGACTATAGTAACACGGTCAATATAAAAACCTCAATTGTATTTTACATATAATGGCAACAAATAGCTGGAAAATATAAAATACTTAGGCACAAATGGAAAGGTGTACGGTATCTTTACAATGAAACTATACAATATTCCTGAAATTAAAGAAAATAAACAGGGACTTCCCTGGTGGTCCAGTGGTTAAGACTCCACACTCCCAATGCAGGGGCCAGGGTTCAATCCCTGGTCAGGGAACTAGATCCCACACGCCGCAACTAAGACCCAGTGCACCCAAATCAATAAATAAAAAAAAAAAAAAAAAATTCAAATAAAGGAAGATAAACAAGTGGAGAGATACATATCATGGTCAAGGACTGGGAAACTCAACATTGCTCAAAATGTCCATTTTCTGTGGCAGGCCTTTTTTGGGGGGTGGGGGAGTTGACAAGCTGATTTTTAAATTTGTATGCAAAGAACCCAGAATAGTCAAAAAAAGCAAAACTAAAATATAAAAAGGTAGAAAACTCACCAATTTCAAGACAATCTGGTACTTGTATAAATATAAGACATATAGATCAATGGAATAAGGCAGAGTCCAGAAACAGACTGAACATAGATGAAATTCGTAAGGAAAAATGGACACTGATTGACCTTCTACTTCATACCATACACGAATACTAACTCAAAATGCATCATAATGCCAACTGCAAAAAGCGCTAAAGCTCTAAAACTAAGAGAAAACCTCAAAAAAATATCTTGACATTAAGGTATGTCCCGATTTCTTAGGAAAAAACATACTAGAAAAAACTGATAGATTAGACTTCAACAAAATTAAAATTTGCTATTCTTTAAAATACAGTGTCAAACAAATGGAAAGGCAAGCTACACATCAGAAGAAAATAGTCACAGCCCATTATATATCTAGTCATCAGGGAAATGCACATTAAACCCACAATGAGTTACCACATCACACACAACAGAATCAGTAAAATGAAAAACTGGGTAAAATTAAAATTAACAGATGTCGGGAAAGATATGGAGCAACTGGACTGTTCATGTGTTGCCGGTAGGAGAATAAAGGTCACCGCTGCTTAGAAAACAAGTCAATGTCAATCGTGCTCTCACGCACGACCCAGCGATTCCTGAGAGAAACGAAAAGACATCCACGAAAACATCCGTGCAAGTGTTTACAGCTGCTCTATTCTCAACAGCCCCAAACTGGAGGCAACATACAAGTCTACCAACTAGCAGACAAAAAAACTGTCATATATTTTTGCACTGGAATCCAATGCAGACCCCCTCCCCTAAAAGGAACGAAGAACTGATACAAATAGCAGTGTCAGTATCACACAGACCCTGTGCTTCCTCAAAGAAGCTGGACACGCAGAACCCACACTGCATGATCCCAGCCACACACACACGAAATTCTAGAATAAGGCAAAACAATCTGCATCAATAAAAATCAGGTCACTGCGTGGGATGCAGTGGGGTTTTGGGGGTGTGGGGAGGTTAGATTTAGTGCAAAGGGCACTTTCTGAGGAGATGGAAATGTATTATCTTGAGCAGCATGGTGACCGAGTTTGTGTAATTAGAAATAGGAACCTATTTAATTTTCTAAAAACAGGGGCAAACTATGGCTCATGGGCCAAAGCTGGCCTGAATGTCTATCTTTAGCCTGTAAGCTAAGAATGTGAAAATCATTCTTTTTTAACGGTTGGAAGAAAAAAGAAATCAAAAGAATACTATTTTATGACAAAGGAAAATGATATAAAATTCAAATTCCAGATTATGAAAATCTAATAAAACACAGCCACAATCAGTCACGAAGCACTGCTCTGGCCACTTTTGCACTGGGATGGCAGAGGGGAGTAGTTTAGACCATGTCACCCACACAAAGCCTAAAATGGTTATTCTCTGGCCCTTTGCAGAAGTCTGCTAACCCCAGTTCTGAGACGTGCAAACCGCAACATTTAAGACATTGGCAGTAGCCTGGGTCAATATCCACTTCCTACTCCACACACGTAGATGTTTCTGGTATTTACTAAAAGCTCAAGACTGTTCTAAGGCTGTCATGAGTGAACTCATTTAATTTCACAATAAATTTAGTAATAGGTATGGTTATCATTCCCATTTTACAGATGAGGCGAGTAACGCACAAAGAGATTAAGGAACTTTCTTAGCTCCACATAACAGGTAAGCCTTAGAACCAAGAAAGGCAAGCATTCATCTGTCCAAAATCCTCTTTCTTTAGGGTGGGATGAAAATAAAACTTCAGAGAATACCGAGCACAAATTCACTCTAAATGTACGTGGATACCACTGGAGGGACAGAATAGCAATCACTTTAGGCAATTCCTTTCAATGAAAAGTAAAATTCACTGTGATGTTTTCTTGTCTGAGTGATCACTGCGTAGGTGTATTCAGTTTGTACAAATTCACTGAGCTGTATGATTAAGCAATATGCCCTTTTCTGTGTGTATTATAATATATCGACAAAAACAAGTTTTTAAAGGGCTGAAGCCTGAGCCTCACTTCAGACCAATTAGTTCAACTTGGATCAATCAGACCCCAAACTTACTTGCCCATTCAGAAGTTTTTTTATTTCATGTATACTTAGCTGTTTTTAACACAATTTACAGATTATGTTTTCAGCAATGCTCTGACACCTCACAGGTATGATATGAAAAAGGGTGGAACCATCACTTGCCTCCCTGGCCCAGCACAGAACAGCAGGACCAACACTGCCACCCGCTGTCCCCAGGAAAGGGGGACGAGCTCGGAGGGCACCAGGATACCCCCACCAAAGGGGGTTGACGGGCCCCCCACTAATTCTGCTTCTGTCCATCTGAGACTCACAGTTTCCTTCAAAAGCAAAAAAGTCACAGAAGCAGCTGCCTGTAAAAGGAAGGGGAAAAAACTCTTCTCTCCTCCCGGTTACAACAGCATCTGAAATTTTATGACATTTATTTAACTAGGGTCATTTTTTTGTTTTTTTAAAATAAATTAACCTCTCGTTTCAAAAGAAATCATTTAGGAGTAACTGACACAGTGTGTCATAAGGAAGAAACTAGTGTTAAGAGGCCTGCCATCAGCACTGGGGAGGGCGGGCAGCTCTGCACCGTACCCAGAAGCAGAAGGGCTGGGGGAAGACATAGAAGACAGGGTGACACGGTTGTCTGCGGGTGTCTGACGAGCCAGCACAGCTTGATGAGACAGACACATTCTGAAATATTAAATGCTATTTGCACCTCTAGCTACACACGTGTGAAAAAGCAAACTGTCCAGAACAGCCCACCTGGCACCCCATCTTAAGAACGCGTTGGGTTTCTGCTCTATACTACTTTAGGCGATGCTTTAAAACTTTTTTTTTTAATTTTTTTTTTAATTTTTGGTCGCATCGGGTCTTCGTCGCTTCGTGCGGGCTTTCTCTAGTTGCAGCGAGCGGGGGCTACTCTTTGTTGCGGTGCGCGGACTCCTCATTGCGGTGGCTTCTCTTGTTGCGGAGCACGGGCTCTAGGCACGTGGGCTTCAGTAGTTGTGGCACATGGGCTCAGTAGTTGTGGTTTGCGGGCTCTAGAGCACAGACTCAATAATTGTGGCACGCGGGCTTAGGTGCTCCACGGCATGGGGGATCTTGCCCGACCAGGGATTGAACCTGTGTCCCCTGCATTGGCAGGCGGATTCTTAACCACTGCACCACCAGGGAAGCCCAGAATTTATTTTTTTATACTGCTAAAATCATTAATTTTATGTAAAGACGACAGAAAACAAAGAGTCAGAGTTAGAGACTCAAACTGCAGATTCTATGAGGGATGAAGATCTGGGCTCCTGATCTCTCAATTCTCTGTAGGGATTATTCATCTTCTAACCAGCTACCTAAGTCTCTGGATGTTTCCTTCCCTGTAAAACAGGACCCGGTTAGCCTTTGAGGGGATCTCCCTCTACCTCTTCTTCATAGCCTCACAAGAAGACTGAGGAAATGAAATGTGCCAAAGTGAAAGTAGATGAGTGATGGGAGAAGCCTGCGCCTAAGCTAAGAATATCCTGTAGAACACCCGTTATCTTCAAACTAATTGTTTTTCTATGGGAGATATTATCAATGTAAGTACATTTATAGTGGAGGCTAATGGTAAATATGGGAGAAAATTAAACTAGGAACAAGTTAGTTATAGCCATTTACTGAAACAAAAGGGAAAATCAAAACCTCTTGTTGACAATTCATTTATATAGGACCACATGTGACTATCCAAAAATCAACTGGTTCTTGTCCAAAAGCCTAGGAAAAAAGAGAACTTATGATACGTTGTTAATAACTAAGTACACGTGATTAGATGCAGCATAAGCCTCCCCACCAATATGCAGTTTTCCTCTGGAGAAGACAGTCACTATTAACAAGCAAAAGCATGTGCAACAGGCCCCCTGGGGTTCACAGCATGTGCTGGGCTCTCCCAAGTGGGGCACAGCCCATCTGGGGCTCGCTTCTGGTCACAAAACTGGGCAGGCGAGGGTACTCCCGCGAGCACGCCAGGTCAAGAGAGGAGACACAGCGGGGCCAAGAGGGCCGCATGGAAACAAAGACCTGGGTCCTACAGCTGCCAGGGAGACTCTGCCAGCAGCCTGAAGGACCCTGTGTCCCTCCCCAGCTAGGCCTCCAGACACGCCGAGCGGGGCCCCTGACAAGCCACGTGCAGACCCACAAAACCGACCGATACCAAATGCAGTTTCAGCTCTTCGGCCTGTGAACTGCGCTAAGCAGCCACAGGAAACAAACATAGGCCCTCCCGAGGGCGGGCCTGCGGTGGCCACGGTCCCAGAAGCATGGCCGGGACATCAGATTCCTGACCCACGGAAGCTGATGTTTAAAGCTGCTAAGTTTTAGGGTAATTTGTTACATAGCAGTAGATGACGAATACAGCATGAAACAGGCAGAAGCACAAACACGAAAAGGAAGGGGGATGATAACCTAGAACAACAAGAGAATCAACTTTAAAAAATCAAGGTCAATAAACTGGGCAGATTCAAGATACAAACACAAGAATATGTTAGGAATATATCACATTCTACACTTGGAAGTACTTGTACAGTGTGTGAGTATCACTCAACTCTTAGCAGCAACACAAGTTACAGTAACCCAGGAACGGATCTGACCTACATGAACAAAGCTACAACTTTTTACTGAGCAACATCAGGACTTTTTTTTTTTTAAATATATTTATTTATTTATTTTTGGCTTTGTTGGGTCTTCGTTGCAGTGCGCGGGCTTCTCATCGCAGAGGCTTCTCTTGTGGAGCACGGGCTCTAGGCCTGTGGGCTTCAGTAGTTGTGGTGCAAGGGCTTAGTTGCTCCGCAGCATGTGGGATCTTCCCGGACCGGGGCACGAACCCGTGTCCCTTGCATCAGCAGGCGGACACTGCCACCAGGGAAGCCCGGCAAGCAGATTCTTAACCACTGTGCCACCAGGGGAGTCCCACAACCTAAGGACTTTAATCAAAATAAGGAGATTCCTTATGGAATATGACAAGATTGTATCACTTTCTGGAAGAACTAACAAGCAGGATTAGTTAAGAACAATGGTATCAGAGCCAAAAGAGACTGGCAGGTACAGCCAGGAAGAGCCGAGTGGATTCTCACGTGTCAAAAACCTGGTGAAATGTCAAATAGACACCACATGCCAACAGGGAAGGGAAGCTCTACTCCATAGATGGTATGAGCCAACTCTAGCTATTCAGACCTTCAACCGCAGCCTGGCCCCCATCCCCACCATCACACAGAAGGCAGGCGTGCGACACCTGCCCCGCAAATTTTAAATGGGCGTTTCTTGTGCTTGATCATCAACCAACACACCCATGGAAGACACGGCCTAAGTATGTAACAGGAAATTCAAGTCCACACACCACGAATGTGCGCAGTAAGGCTGGAGAGACAGCCTGTCAGGCAGGAGACTCCAGGTCATCACGTTCACCCCCTAACAGGCCTTCATGATGGGCTCGCCTCTGCCCTCAGGCCTGATCTACTCACTCGCCCCTTCCTGGTCCCCCGCCCTCCCTGCCCTCAGGATCACACCCCCGAACTCGCTGCTCAGCCTACAAGGCCTACTAGGCTCCTACTCCTGTTGTGCTGTGGCCACAGGATTCCTCGAATGGCTGTGCTTGTCGGAGACAGCAGGGAAAGAAGGCGAGCAGGTGGGCCAAGCAAGCCCCACAGATGCAGTGTGACAACCAGCCTCTGTGTCGAGAGCCACCAGGCAGGCTGGGGCCCTGTTTTCCCTCCAGCTGATCAGTGTCTTAGATGCTTTCTAAAAGCTACAAACTGGGTTTCAACATGAAGTCGCATTTCAGATGCTGGCGACGAACCAAAATTTAACACTCAGGGGCTAATAAGACTTTGGACTTTGCAGCTCAAATGAATCACATCTCTGAAACACATGGGACCTTCTGCTCTGCAACCCCTAGCCTCTGCTCCAGGGTGTCGAACCCCGGACACCCACCTTCCTACCTGCAATTTCGGGGGGGGGGGGTCCGTCCTTCCTCCACTCACCCTCTTAATGGGCTCTGTAATATAAGGGCACTGGCTCAGGAAGCACCCCATGACAGCTCGGTCCACGGCCCCTTCTCACACAGGCCACGTGCTCTGTGGATGTCACAGCGCTTGCCATGGCAACTGCACACACTCTGCAGTGGGGCCCAGGACCGAGGGTCCCGAGGGCATCTGCCCTCCAGCACCCTGGCCAGAGCGAGGTGAGGCAAACAGACCCCCTCGGACACTGATGGTCATGGGTGAAATGGAGCAACCCCTGGGGTGAGCGGCCTGGAAATTTATTTTTTGAATCTTAAGTGGGCATTTCTTTTTACGGAGTGACTATACTTGCAGAAATTTAAGAGTATGATTCACTAAGGTGTGCAAACTTTTATGTCCAAGGCTATGTAATATAACATGTTTATAACAGTTAAAAGCTGGGCACAAACGTCCATCTATTAAATCGGAGTATTTGACAATCCCATTTAAAGAAAAAAGTGGTTATAAGAAAAATTATCATTGTGAGGAAAAAAATGGAAGATATGAAAAAGTGAAATTATATACAGAGTATGACTACAACTGCTTAAAAACCACACAGACTCCCAAGTTACATCTCAAAAAGAAAATGGGAGAAAACATACTAAACCCCTTGTCATGGTGTTTAAGTGGTAAGATGGCAGATTTCTTTCTACTCTCTGTTTAGCACAACAGCCTAGACGCCCTGGGGACAGTCAGTACACTCGTGGAGAATGCAGGAGACGACGACTACAGCATGAAACAGGCAGAAGTACACACACAGAAAGGAAGAGGGATGATCGCTCACACACACACACGCGTGCGCGCGCACGCGCGAACGCCAAGCTCCGCGCTCAATGCAGGAGCAGCTCGTCAACCCCTCATTCACCTTGTTACCACACGTCTACCCCCAGCCCTGACAAGCGTCCAGGAGTGGATCTACTAGCAGAGAAATATTTCAGACACCGTCTTTTTTTTAAACCGTGGCACCCCAGCCTCCTGCCTGCACGGGGAGCCCCGTCCTGTCTCAGCTTCCCGGGAGCTGGCCTCACAGTCCAACTGTGTGGAAACGTAGTAGCAAGAGAACGTCTATCAACTCTATCAAAACAAGGGATGAGGCCTTATCGGGAAGACCCTTTATTTGCTGACAGAGATGAAATCTTGCTCCAAATGTCTACACATCTCAATGCACCAGACAGCTGTGTACTTGGCAGCTATGGCGTGCGGGGGCCCAGAAGCTCCACGCTAGAAATGATGCTAGAGATACGTTCGGTAGATTACTCCTTTCTGCCCGTGGACGCAGCCGAGTAAGCATCGTTGACGTCTCCCCGCCCCGCACTGCCGTCACGTCTAAGTCAGGGTCTCCCAAAGAGCTGCACAGCTGCAGAAGCTCTTCGTCGGAGGTTTGAGCCTTGAAACAAGCGACGCGAGCCTGAGGAGGCATCCTGAGCGGCGGGGAGTGCGCACAGACTGTGTGGCGACGAGAGATCCAAGCACCAGGCACTCCAGAGGCTTCAGGGTTGTCACACACGCCACTGTGGAGGATGTGGGTGCGGCCATGAAAGCAAGGCCACACGAGGTGGATGGGAGAGTTGTGGAACCCAAGAGGGCCGTCTCAAGAGAAGATTCTCAAAGACCTGGTGCCCACTTAAGTGTGAAAAAGATTTTTGTTGGTGGCATTAAAGAAGACACTGAAGAACATCATCTAAGAGATTATTTTGAACAGTATGGGAAAACTGAAGTGATTAAAATCATGACTGATCAAGGCAGTGGCAAGAAGTGAGGCTTTGCTTTCGTAACCTTTGATGACCATGACTCTGTAGACAAGACTGTCATTCAGAAATACCACACTGTGAATGGCCACAACTGTGAAGTAAGGAAAGCCCTATCTGAGCAAGAGATGGCTAGTGCCTCATCCAGCCAAAGAGGCCGAAGTGGTTCTGGAAACTTTGGTGGTGGTCGTGGAGGGGGGTTTTGGTGGGAATGACAATTTTGGTCGTGGAGGAGACTTCAGTGGTCGAGGTGGCTTTGGTGGCAGCTGCGGTGGCGGGGGATATGGTGGCAGTGGATATGGTGGCAGTGGGGATGGCTATAATGGGTTTGGTAATGATGGAAGCAATTCTGGAGGTGGTGGAAGCTTCAATGATTTCGGCAGTTACAATAATCAATCTTCAAATTTTGGACCCATGAAAGGAGGAAACTTTGGAGGCAGAAGTTCTGGCCCCTAGGGTGGTGGAGGTCAATAGTCTGCCAAACCCCGAAACCAAGGTGGCTGTGGTGGTTCCAGCAGCAGCAGTAGCTGTGGCAGTGGCAGAAGGTTTTGATTACTGCCAGGAAACAAAGCTTAGCAGGAGAGGAGAGCCAGAGAAGTGACAGGGAAGCTACAGGTTACAACAGATCTGTGAACTCAGCCAAGCACAGTGGTGGCAGGGCCTAGCTGCTACAAAGAAGACATGTTTTAGACAATACTCATGTGTATGGGCAAAAAAACTCGAGGACTGTTATTTGTGACTAATTGTATAACAGGTTATTTTAGTTTCTGTTCTGTAGAAAGTGTAAAGCATTCCAGCAAAGGGTTTTAATGTAGGTTTTTTTTTTTTTTGCACCCATGCTGTTGACTGCTAAATGTAATAGTCTGATCATGACACTGAATAAATGTGTCTTTAAAAAAAGAGAAATGATGCCACTGTTCACATGACAGAAGATACATACCCCAGGGGCAGAAATACGGTAAAAATCTAGTTTTAATTTGTTAGGCATCATTTTACCAATACTGAAAACAAAGATCAGAAAGAAAGCCCTACATTGAGAGAACACATTCCACACTTGAATATGGTAGCTGGTGGACCCAACAGTAAGGGATATAGATTTCTGAGAGTGAAATAAAGTCAAGAATTACAATAAAATGAAAACTCAGCTGCAGAAGGAGCCAAACACGGGACCTGGGAACCGTGTGTAAATGCTGTTACGTCTTGGCCGGTGATCTGCTCTGGTTTATTCCAGGAGACACGAAACATCACTAGGACTGGTTAATTCCTTCCCTCCGCCAGAAACGGTAAGATTGGGGTTACTCACGTGATATCCCTTCGCTGATAGCAGCCCTGAAGTAGGCAGGCGATCAGGTCACTGATAAACTCCACGTCATCTCTGTGAAGAGCTGCTTCTAACTCCTGAGGAGGAGAAGGGAGAGGGATTGAGAGCTCAGACACGGATGCAGATTTCCTAACAGCCAGCAGCTCATCCCTTCCAGGTCGCCACCACACCACCACTGCCGTCACCGTCACGGGCCAACTGCCCTCCTTTTTGGTTTTCCAAGAGTTTACTCCCCCACTGCTCCTTACCAAGCTCCATTCCTTTCACCTGCACACACAGACACCTCTTTTTACAAGTCAATGCAGCACAGTCATAAAAGAGCTTAACTTATATTAATATACTGTTTTGCTTTCTATTACTTTGCAAGAGTGTAAAGGAGCCAATACGTAATTACTCAGAAAGTATTCATTTACTGAAGAGTTTCAGCAGGCAAGCCAACCGCAACAGCTTTCCAGAGCCACGCTACCTTGAGAAGTGGCACTAGGAAGTGAGCAATCTGTGGTCCCCACAGGCCCGGGGAGGGGCTGCCAGCGCCAAGGCCGAGCTGACATCACCTGAAGGGAAGTGAGGTGATGCCGTGCTAAGGGGCTAATCCCAGGGGAGGTGCACGTGCTGTCCTTGGGGTTTAGGCAGAGATGCCAAAGATTTAGCTTGACTTTGCACATACCCTGAACAAAGGTTCGTTGAAGAGCTACAGGGACAAAAGGTGACAGCGTGGAATTTTGGGAGATTCTATTCCCTTCTCAAGTTCCCACAGTGAACCAGTGTTTCCTGAGATGATGGAACATGCCCCAATCACCAGCTCCCGGGATGCAGAGAGGGCCCACGTCTGGTCCACCAGGATGCCGTCCACCCACCATGCAAGTCATTTCCCAAGGGTCCACTACGCTTGTGGTGTGGTCGGCTCATAACCAAAACTGCGAGGGTCTTATGAGTGGTTTGGAAAGCATGAGGTGTGCCAAATACGCAGCGTCTGTTCTGCCCACACCCAGTACCGGGCAGTGTACACAGGAGGTGGGGATCCACTTCTGCTGTAAAAATGGCAACGGTCTTTTTAAAGCTATTTTAATTGTTCCGTTTATTATTCTATGTTTAAAAGTTTCTAAGTTTGTAAACACGCACTCCGAAAACTTCACATGACAAAAAACTGCTAAACACACCAACTGATAGAAGCAAACAAAATACAAACTACCCCGAGAAGGAAAGGGCATAGACGTCTTGAAAGCCCAGGTGAGCGAAACTCAGAATTCAAAGACAAGGCCCAGCGTGAAAACCTTGTGCCTGCCCTACATACAAATTTGGTAACGATGAGCATGTCTATTACAATGGCTCTTATTCTTCTATTAGCTTACTAATTCCTTTGGGCAGAGCTCTCTTCCACATTCTACCGACCAAACATAACAAGGATTTGAACTATATTTGGTCAGAATTCATTTATTCAACAAACATTTCCGGGGCACCCAGCACTTCCCGAGCCCTGGGGAGCTGGAGTCAGCGGGGGGAGTAGACGGGACACAGCACCGCTGGGCATAGAACCGGTGCTGTGGGAGGGACGGGCACTGCTCCAGGGGCCCAACACCCGGGGTGGGGCGGCACACGGGGCAGGTGGGCCCGGCCTGCCGTGGAGAGGGTGGGACCCGCCCGGCTGCTGCGGCAGAGGGTGGAGATGAGGCCACTGCGGCTGGAGCAACAGCCCAGAGGAGACTCTGAGGGACTTAGCTGAACGAGGCAGACAGCAGGAGGGGAGACACGCACATCCAGAGCCCAACAGGAGCACAGGAGGGACAGAGCAAGGGAAGATTCAGGCTCCTACCGAAGCCCAGTCACACTGGGCAAGACCCCAAAGGAAACCGCAGTAAGAGAAGAGGCTGGACCCTTGAAGCACAAAGTCCCAGGCCACCTCGTTCAATAGATTAGCCAGAATTACTGACACTAGAACCGGAAGGAAAACATCCACAAACCAATGATGGGAATGTGTCATGAACCAAGAATTATGAAATACAACCTGTGAATCTGAGGTTTAAAAAAGGAAAGAAAAAACTGTTGCACTGTACTTTCTGCTGGCCTCAGAACCCAGGCTTCATTGGTGATTCAACCACTGTTTTCTTTTTTAATATTTATTTGTTTATTTGGTTGTGCCGGGTCTTAATTGCGGCATGCATGTGGGATCTAGTTCCCTAACCAGGGATCGAACTGAGGCCCCCTGCATTGGGCGTGCAGAGTCCCTTCCACTGCGCCACCAGGGAAGTCCCCAACCATTGTTTTCTTAACATTATCAGCAGAAAGTGAAGACTAACACCCCTATCTACATTTGAAAAAATTATTAAATGATCTGTTCTGTCCAACTCTGGCAGAGAGTCTAAATGGCACTGGTGAAAACCTATCCCCAGTGAACCTGGGCTTGCCTTTCTGGCACAACCATAATCTAGGTAGCCACTGGGAAGGCGGTTACATACGAGGCTGTGCATCGGGGATGCTGAATCAGCTCTTCCAAGGGCAACTGGACAGGCTTGAAATGTCTCTCAAATGAGTACTGAGAAGGGCTCTGATATCATGAATGCAATCCCACCCCCTGCCTCCCATTTCACCCATGGGATACGGTGACTCACAAACAGTAACTCACAAAATATACAATTGCTTTTCATATGTATTTCTATGATATTATGCTTCATAAATCAGAAGCTACCTAGAAAACAAACCAAAATAGATGCAGGCCCCTGGTAACTTGTGAGGTGCACTTTTCCCTCTAGCTCGGCAGGGCTTGACCCACACAAGTGGTGGGCAGTCCGAGGAAGAAGGCACTGCCTCTGGACAGCCCGCTGTCCTCCCCTGCAGCTGCCACATGGTGACCAGGGCACCGGGCGCAGCCTCGGCACTCACGGCCCTCGGCCTAATGTTACAGAGAGACAGCAGAGGAGAAACAGGAGAGCAATTTCAATCCCGCTGAACAAAAAAAAGTGCCGGCTTATCGGTTAAAATGTTTTCACTTCAATGGATAGAGTTTCAGATTTGCAAGGTGAAAACGTTTTGGAGCTGATTCAGAACAATGTGAATATACTTAACACTCCTGAATTGTGCACTTAAAACGATGCTAAATTTTGTGTCTTTTACCACAATTTATTATAGGAAGAAAAAACTTTATCACATTAAAAGTTCCCCTGTGCAGGGGTTGTGATGATTTAAATGAGGCAATGCTTATAAAAGCCAGACCAGCCTGGCACACAGCAAATGCTCTATAGCATGTGAGCACAGCAATTATCTCATCTTCCTTAAGTGGTGGTGTGTAGAAAAAAGCAGACTGAAGAGATAGAAAGCGGTCTTTTCAAAATTCAGGTTTCTGAACAACAGAAATTCAAACTCTTAATACATGGCCTGTGTGCATGAGCCAATAAAACCATCTCCAGATCCAGTTATTCAAAGCCTTACCACATACGCCTTCAGCCGGGAGCCTGAGGCTTAGGCTAAGGCAACGAGAAATAAACACCCTTCAAGCGCCCCACCCCCACTTTCCTCCTCCCCTTTTGTATTTCCTTTTCACTGTGGGCACTGAGCTGTGAGGACAGAAATCTGAACTTTGCCAAGATGCTCTGGGGCGGGGGCGGGGGGTGGTGGTGATCAGCAAATCAGCCGAGAAGGGACACGAGAAGGGCTCCTGGGCTCCCGCTCTTCAGAGGGGCCGGAGGGAGAACAGGGCTCGCCCTCTGTGCAGCTGGCGGCACAGCTCATTAGGGACGGGCCTGTTCAGCACCGGCACACGGCCCTGCCCTCGGGACCCAGCGGTGGCTGCTGGGAAAAGAACCCCAGGGTGAGCCAGGGAGGGAAAGGGGGCCCTTAGCCTATGTCGTGGAAACTCTTCGCCACAAACAGGGAGAATGTCCAGAAGAGACAGCCAAGTGCAGCACAGGGAACACAACTAACTCCTTCGACGCACGGCCACCACTTAGCACCTGTTCTCAAATGTCACTGCAGGGACTTTCTACTGTTTGATCTGCTCCTGAGCGCCGTACAAGTCTTCTTTAATCTTTTGCGAAAGAAGGTGGTAAAGAGAGAACAACTTTCTTTCCTTCAACTTCCAAGGAAGGATGAAGATCACAGAGCTGCACCCTCCGGGCACAAAGATCCTGCTGAGTGTACCTAAGGAGGGAAAAAGGGCTAAGGAAAACAGCCATATGTGCTGTATTTGATTTCAGAAGGTTACGAATCTTTCTCACCTGCACAGGAACCAACTGCAAGGCAGTAGGGGTCACAGTCAAAGGCGGGGGCTTCTGCGTGGGCCCCAGAACTGCACTCACACAAAGGAGATGCACAGCAGGCCCTCCGAGGACCATCCCAGCTGCTCTCCATGAGACCACCTGGGGAGCGGGCTCAGCCTCCAGAAGGCCTCCCTGGCTCTGGCCGCTGATGCTTTCTAACGTGATATAAATTAATTTAATCCCAAAGGCTGCCCGGGCCAATTCAAACCGTGCGGTATACATCAGCCCAAGCGGGTTACCGCTGAGGATCCCCGAAGTGCTACCCCAACGTCCTCCCCGTGGCCGGCAGCTCTGCACCGCGGCTTCGCTGCAGACACACCTTCCTCTCGGCAGCCCACAACATGGCTGTCACTGGCTGTGATGCTGGGGAACAACAGAAAGGAAACCACATAGCTCCCCTCAGATAGGACTGCTACCCTAGAATATTAGATTACTGCAAAATACTAATCAAAGCAATAAATGTGTAAACCTACAAGAAATTGATTTTCTAAAAAGGTATACATTACCAAAACTGGCTCCAGAAATTTTTAAAAAGGCTCAGAACTTTCATGGATCTTCTCCCACAAGAAAGCCCCCACGATACACAAATAATTCCTGAGCACTGAAGAGATGGAAGCTTCGCAACACGTCCACAAAGCTGGTGCTGGATGAGCAGGGCCCTGCGGCCCCTACAAGCCTCAGACCCAGGTCGGCGTATGGACGTCATCGCAGAGACTGTGCCCCTCGGGCCCCACGGCACATGGACGTGGCACAGCTTCCTAGAAAGCCGGGTTTACTCTGATTGTTTTGTTTTCATCGTTGTTGCTTGTTTCGAAAGATTTTTTTAACTGAAACAGGAGACTTCATCAGACAAGTTATGCCAAAGCTACTTCAGACGGTAGAGCTCTAGACCCCTGAGGTTAAGCAACCCTACTCCCTGCTCACCACTGGACTGGCTGGAAATTATTTTATGTGGAGCCAGTGAAATGTGCGTAGAGAAGCAACAGTCAAGGCTGGAGGGTTAATTTGGGCGCGGTTTGCAGGACACAAGGTAAGAGAGACCCAGGGTGAGAAGGTCCCAAGCCCAGCCCAGGGAAGACGCCAAGGGGCCAAAACCAGGAGGACGTCAGTGAAATGGAAAGGATGGGGTGAAACGGGAGCATTTCAGGAGCAGAGTCAATGAGATTTGCAACTAACTGTAGGTAGAGGGCAAAGGACAGGAAATTTTAGGTAACAAGTTTTAATCCTGCGTCTCCCGTCCCCCAACAAAAGATTATGGGATCGCTAAGTGATAAACAAAAAAGCTGAAAGGAGGCCAGGTGGGAGGGACAGAGACGACAAAGTTTAAACTGGGAAACATGCTGGTTGTTGGTATGTGACCACAGCCTGGTCTCCTGAGAGCAGCACAGAAAACTGCAGGCATGACTTGGGTGTGTGGGGCCCTCCTGACCGGTCCAATCAGCTCACCCCTCCGTGGTCACGTGACAGTGTGTGTGTGTGTGTGGGGTGTCCACAAGTGAACGGTGTCCCTGCATCTGAAGACATGCTCCACACCAGGCTCTCTGTCTAGTGCTGAGTGTGCCAACAGGTCTGGAGACGCCCCCTCCGGCAGCCTCACATCTGGGAGGGGCAGGCAAAACGAGCAGTAGTCCCCATTCCCAGCTGCGGCTACAGACAGCAGTGACTAAGAATGAGCACCTCACGAGCACCTGTGCCGAAAGCCCTCGGGCCTCCGCAGAGGAAGGGCTGGAAAGAGCAGAGAGAAAACCAAAGACAGGAACCCCTGGGAGCAACCAGGCTAAAGGATGAATGTGTGACTGAAGGTTTGCAGAAATGCCTGCCATCGAACAACGAGGAAATCTGGATGTCGTTATAACTGACAAAATAGTTCTGAATTCTCACTGGGAAAAGATAAAGAATGTTCTAACCAATCTGCATGCTATCTAAAGATGTCCCCAGGTAAAGAACTGGGCTGTGTTGACCCAGCCCCAACCCTGGTGGGGCAGGACCTTTCATCAGGCTGGGGAGAAATCACCCCCTCTTCTGATTCTCAGCTCCCTGACCAGTACGTGGGCCTGGGCGTTAGGAAGGTGGTGTGTGTTGAATGGCAGGTACCAATCCAATTTTAAATCAACGAACAAGGTCCTACTGTATAGCACAGGGAACTAAATTCAATATACTATGATAAACCATAATGGAAAAGAATATGGAAAAGAATGTGTATATATACATATAAGTGAGTCACTTTGCTGTACAGCAGTAATTAACACAACACTGTAGTTCAACTATACTTCAATTAAAAATAAATTTAAATAAATAAACAAAACACCATCGCGAGACCCTGGGCCCACTGACATTGTTACGGTTCTGAATCCACAGAGCTGAGCACCAAATCGATCACCTGAAAGGCCTCACAACAAAGCCAGCTACATACAGTCCCAGCAGGACCTCTAGGAAAGGAACACCTGAGAAGCTGTGCAGCAAGCAGGTACCACTCCTGTTGGGCTGAGGCAGACTCCTCAGCAAAATTCTCTCACAACAGAGTTATACAGAACGTCAATACTGACCAAGTTTCTTCTATTACAGGACACTCACTCAACTGTTTTATTTTGGGGTAAGAAATTAAGGAAGAGACAATAGCTTGAGACAACCTCAGTCAATGCCAGTTCTGGATGCCTCCAAAGGCCACTGACTGAATCATTTTACAAGGAGGCAAAAAAAAAAAAAAACCTCGACAACGATTCCATAATGGTTCCGCAGGTGTGATAACAATTACAAGTGTTGAAAGTCACCTTAAATAGAAACATACAAAGTGCTTACGTTCTAATGACCATGACTATATACCCACAGAGCAACTAAAAACCAAACTATCTTACTATTGAGTGAATAGGGACTTGGGACAAATTTTTCAGAAATCAGCATTAAAAGCAGATTCAAAAAGATATAAGTGAGGTTGAAGTATTCTAGAAAGCTGTTCTTGAGATCTCCAAAAGTGGTTCTAGTGATGATGAAGAAATTATTTCTGGAAATAAGGATGGGGAGAAAAAGCAATTACTTCTAAACTTAAAATTCAAATGTTTATGTAAAATCCCCAAAGTCAAATCTCCGAACAGAAATTTGACTATTTCATCTCTATTATTAAAGTTTAAATACACTATGATAAATCAACAGTCCTAAAGTTTTATTGAATCATCTCATTGGGAAGATGGGGTATCGCCTAAATTTAAGCATGTGTGGGAAGTTTTCATGTTAATACCACTATAAAAGGAACTGAGTCAGAATTCATAACTCCCACTCTTTCCACTTTACCAAAAAGGAAGAGACCATTAAAGTTTGGAAAGGAGAGGGACTTGCCTGGTGGTGCAGTGGTTAAGAATTCACCTGCCAATACAGGGGACATGGATTCGAGCCCTGGTCCAGGAAGTTCCCAGATGCCGCAGAACAGCTAAGCCCATGCGCCACAACTACTGAGCCCACGCACCGCAACTACTGCAGCCCGTGCACTCTAGGGCCCGTGAGCCACAACCACTGAGTCTGCATGCTTCAACTAACTGAAGCCTGTGTGCCTAGAGCCCACGCTCCGCAACAAGAGAAGCCACCTCAATGAGAAGCCCGCGCACCACAACGAACAGTAGCCCCTGCCCTCTGCAACTAGAGAAAGCCCGCGCGCAGCAACAAAGACCCAATGCAGCCAAAATTAAATTTTTAAAAATTAAAAAAAAAAGTCACAGCTACAATTAAAAAAAAAAAAGGTTGTTTGGAAACGGGAAAAGGTATGGAGAATAATACCGGACAATGACCTCATTTTTTCTAAAACGTAGCCTAACTGATTTCACACATCCCTTATTCAGCTTTCAAACAGATCAGAATCACTGCCCACCCCCCACCCTACTTCCATCCCACCACAGCCAGTTACTAACAAACATCATCAGGTTCACTGGGCCTCACTCGAGATGCAGCTTTTTTGTCTCCAGGTCTCTCCTTTGTCTTTCCTCCCGTGTCCCCTCAGCCTCCATATAAAAACTGGACTTTTTTTGATCGAAGTGATTAGTAAAACAAATAAGCCAATATTTTCCAGTCAAGTTTTACCAATGTCTGTAGTAGGAAATGTAAACTTCACAGCAGGAAGGAGTTAAAAGGTTTTAACAAGAAAAAAAATTAGGACTTCCCTGATGGTGCAGTGGTTAAGAATCCACCCGCCAATGCAGGGGACACGGGTTTGAGCCCTGATCCAGGGAGATTCCACATGCCATGGTGCAACTAAGCCCGTGCACCACAACTAGAGCCCCCGAGCTATAAGTACTGAAGCCCGCAGGCCTAGAGCCTATGCTCCATAACAAGAGAAGCCACCACAGTGAGAAGCCCGCGCACTGCAACGAAGAGTAGTCCCCACTTGCCGCGACTACTGAAAAGCCCACGCATAGCAACGAAGACCCAACACAGCCAAAAATAAATAAATTTATTTATTTATTTATTTTTAAAAAAGAATTAGGTAGGAGACTTTGGGTTTGATTAAAGATTTTAATGCAAACAACTTGGAGGATGGAGAAGTAATACAGGTATGCAAGGTAAAAAAGAAGACTACGGGCATGAAAAGGACAAAACCAAGGCACACTAACCCATATGCTTGGCGATTACTGCTGCTCTCTGGTGACCTGTGTGTGCAAGTGCCTGGGAGCACCAGGGCAGGCCAGGACACCAAACACAATAGAAAACAAACAAATGTTGGAGAGCACTGCTTCATACATCCAATGAGACTTTTATTCCTCAAAAGCGTAATGAGCATTAGACAAACGGTGACAGCTGACAAAATTAACTGACATGGGGCTGTGGTGAAGAGGCACCCAGAGCAGGCTCTCCTCTTCAGGAACACAGAGCAGATCTGCCGGCCAGGTCGCTTCTCCCACAGTGTACCAATCGGGAGTAAAAATAAAGGATGTGGACACCTTTAAAACTCCCTTACTAGTCAAGAAATTTCATCAGCTGTCCTTAAGCCTGGTTTTGGCCCCTTGGTGTCCTTAAGATTAATTACCGATAGAGCAGGAACCAAGATGGCAGAGCAGAAGGACGTGATCGCACTCCCTCTTGTGAGAGCACCAGAATCACAACTAGCTGCTGGACAATCATCAACAGGAAGACACTGGAACTCACCAAAAAAGATACCCCACATCCAAAGACAAAGGAGAAGCCACAATGAGACGGTAGGAGGGGCGCAATCACAGTAAAATCAAATCCCATAACTGCTGGGTGGGTGACTCACAGACCGGAGAACACATGCCACAGAAGTCCACCCACTGCAGTGAAGGTTCTGAGCCCCACTTCAGGCTTCCCAACCTGGGGGTCCGGCAACGGGAGGAGGAAGTCCTAGAGAATCAGACTTTGAAGCATAGCGGGAATTGATTGCAGGACTTCAACAGGACTGGGGGAAACAGAGACTCCACTTCTTGGAGCGCACACACAAAGTAGTGTGCGCATCGGGACCCAGGGGAAGGAGCAGTGACCCTAGGGGAGACTGAAATAGACCTACCTGCTAGTGTTGGAGGGTTTCCTGCAGAGGCGGGGGATGGGGGCTGTGTCTCACCTCGAGGACACGGACGCTGGCAGCAGAAGTTCTGGGAAGTAATCCTTGGCGTGAGCCCTCCGAGAGTCTGTCATTAGCCCCACCAAAGAGCCCGGGTAGGCTCCAGTGTTGGGTTGCCTCAGGCAAAACAACCAACAGGGAGGGAACCCAGTCCCACCCATCAGCAGACAAGCGGATTAGAGTTTTACTGAGCTCTGCCCACCAGAGCAACAGTCAGCTCTACCCACCACCAGTCCCTCCCATCAAGCCTCTTAGACAGCCTCATCCACCAGAGGGCAGACAGCAGAAGCAAGAAGAACTACAATCCTGCAGCCTGTGGAACAAAAACCACATTCACAGAAAGACAGACAAAATGAAAGGCAGAGGGGCTATGTACCAGATGAAGGAACGAGAGAAAACCCCACAAAAACAACTAAATGAAGTGGAGATAGGCAACATTCCAGAAAAAGAATTCAGAATAATGATAGTAAAGATGATCCAGGACCTAGGAAAAAGAATGGAGGCAAAGATTGAGAAGATGCAAGAACTGTTTAACAAAGACCTGGAAGAATTAAAGAACAAACAAACAGAGATGAACAATACAATAACTGAAATGAAAACTACACTAGAAGGAATCAATAGCAGAATAACTGAGGCAGAAGAACGGATAAGTGACCTGGAAGACAGAATGGTGGAATTCACTGCTGCAGTGCAGACTAAAGAAAAAAGAATGAAAAGAAATGAAGACAGCCTAAGAGACCTCTGGGACAACATTAAACGCGACAACATTCGCATTATAGAGGTCCCAGAAGGAGAAGAGAGAGAGAAAGGACCGGAGAAAATATTTGAAGAGATTATAGTCAAAAACTTCCCTAACATGGGAAAGGAAATAGCCACCCAAGTCCAGGAAGTGCAGCGAGTCCCATACAGGATAAACCCAAGGAGAAACATGCCGAGACACACAGTAATCAAATTGGCAAAAATTAAAGACAAAGAAAAATTATTGAAAGCAGCAAGGGAAAAACGACAAATAACATACAAGGGAACTGCCATAAGGTTAACAGCCGATTTCTCAGCAGAAACTCTACAAGCCAGAAGGGAGTGGCATGATATACTTAAAGTGATGAAAGGGAAGAACCTACAACCAAGATTACTCTACCCAGCGAGGATCTCATTCAGATTCGATGGAGAAATCAAAAGGTTTACAGACAAGCAAAAGCTAAGAGAATTCAGCACCACCAAACCAGCTCTACAACAAATGCTAAAGGAATTTCTCTAAGTGGGAAACACAAGAGAAGAAAAGGACCTACAAAAGCAAACCCAAAACAATTAAGAAAACGGTCATAGAAACACATATCAATAATTACCTTAAACGTGAATGGATTAAATGCTGCAAACAAAAGACACAGGCTTGCTGAATGGATACAAAAACAAGACCCATATATATGCTGTCTACAAGAGACCCACTTCAGACCTAGGGACACATACAGACTGAAAGTGAGAGGATGGAAAAAGATATTCCATGCAAATGGAAATCAAAAGAAAGCTAGAGTAGCTATACTCATAACAGATAAAATAGACTTTAAAATAAAGAATGTTACAAGAGACAAGGAAGGACACTATATAATGATCAAGGGATCAATCCATGCAGAAGATATAACAGTTATAAATATATATGCACCCAACATAGGAGCACCTCAATACATAAGGCAACTGCTAACAGCTATAAAAGAGGAAATCGACAGTAACACAATAATAGTGGGGGACTTTAACAACTCACTTACACCAATGGACAGATCATCCAAAATGAAAATAAATAAGGAAACACAAGCTTTAAAAGACACAATAGACCAGATACATTTAATTGATATTTATAAGACATTTCATCCAAAAACAGCAGATTACACTTTTTTCTCAGGTGCGCACAGCACATTCTCCAGGATAGATCACGTCTTGGGTCACAAATCAAGCCCCAGCAAATTTAAGAAAATTGAAATCATATCAAGCATCTTTTCTGACCACAACGCTATCAGATCAGAAATTAATTACAGGGAAAAAAACGTAAAAAACACAAACACATGGAGGCTAAACGTTACTAAATAACCAAGAGATATCCGAAGAAATCAAAGAGGAAATCAAAAAATACCTAGAGACAAATGACAATGAAAACACAACGATCCAAAACCTATGGGATGCAGCAAAAGCAGTTCTAAGAGGGAACTTTATAGCTATACAAGCCTACCTCAAGAAACAAGAAAAATCTCAAGTAAACAATCTAACCTTACACCTAAAGGAACTAGAGAAAGAAGAACAAACAAAACCCAAACTTAGCAGAAGGAAAGAAATCATAAAGTTCAGAGGAGAAATAAATGAAATAGAAACAAAGAAAACAATAGCAAAGATCAATAAAACTAAAAGCTGGTTCTTTGAGAAGATAAACAAAATTGATAAACCATTAGCCAGACTCATCAAGAAACTCATCAACAAACAAGTCCAGGACCAGATGGCTTCACAGGTGAATTCTGTCAAACATTTAGAGAACAGCTAACACCCATCCTTCTCAAACTCTTCCAAAAAATTGCAGAGGAAGGAACACTCCCAAACTCATTCTTTGAGGCCACCATCACCCTGATACCAAAACCAGACAAACATACTACAAAAAAAGAAAATTACAGACTAATATCACTGATGAATATAGATGCAAAAATCCTCAACAAAATACTAGCAAACAGAATCCAACAACACATTAAAAGGATGATACACCACAGTCAAGTGGGATTGACCCCAGGGATGCAAGGATTCTTCAATATACGCAAATCAATCAATGTGATACACCATATTAACAAATTGAAGAATAAAAACCATATGATCATCTCAACAGATGCAGAAAAATCTTTTGACAAAATTCAACACCCATTTATGATAAAAACTCTCCAGAAAATGGGCATAGAGGGAACCTACCTCAACATAATAAAGGCCATATATGACAAACCCACAGCAAACATCATTCTCAATGGTGAAAAACTGAAAGCACTTCCTCTAAGATCAGGAACGAGACACGGATGTCCACTCTCACCACTATTATTCAACACAGATTTGGAAGTCCTAGCCATGGCAATCAGAGAAGAAAATGACATAAAAGGAATACCAATTGGAAAAGAAGTAGTAAAACTGTCACTGTTTGCATATGACATGATACTATACATAGAGAATCCTAAAGATGTCACCAGAAAACTACTAGAGCTAATCAATGAATTTGGTAAAGTTGCAGGATACAAAATTAATGCACAGAAATCTCTTGCATTCCTATACACTAATGATGAAAAATCTGAAACAAAAATGATGGAAACACTCCCATTTACCACTGCAACAAAAAGAATAAAATATCTAGGAATAAACCTACCTAGGGAGACAAAAGACCTGTGTGCAGAAAACTATAAGACACTGATGAAAGAAATTAAAGATGATACCAACAGATGGAGAGATATAGCATGTTCTTGGATTGGAAGAATCAATATTGTGAAAATGACTATCCTACCCAAAGCAATCTACAGATTCAATGCAATCCCTATCAAACTACCAATGGCATTTTTTACGGAACTAAAACAAATCATCTTAAAATTTGTATGGAGACACAAAAGACCCTGAATAGCTAAAGCAGTCTTGAGGGAAAAAAACGGAGCTGGAGGAATGAGACTCCTTGACTTCAGACTATACTACAAAGCTACAGTAATCAAGACAATATGGTACTGGCACAAAAACAGAAACACAGATCCATGGAACAGGATAGAAAGCCCAGAGATAAACCCACACACCCATGGTCAACTAATCTATGACAAAGGAGGCAAATATGTACAATGGAGAAAAGACAGGCTCTTCAGTAAGTGGTGCTGGGAACACTGGACAGCTACATGTAAAAGAATGAAATTGGAACACTCCCTAACACCATACACAAAAATAAGCTCAAAATGGATTCGAGACCTAAATGTAAGACCGGACACTATAAAACTCTTAGAGGGAAACATAGGAAGAACACTCTTTGACATAAATCATAGCAAGATCTTTTTTGATCCACCTCCTACAGTAATGGAAATAAAAATAAAAATAAACAAATGGGACCTAATGAAACTTCAAAGCTTTTGCACAGCAAAGGAAACTACAAACAAGATGAAAAGACAACCCTCAGAATGGGAGAAAATATTTGCAAACGAATCAACGGACAAAGGACTTATCTCCAAAATATATAAACAGCTCATGAAACTCAATATTAAAGAAACAAACAACCCAATGCAAAAATGGGCAGAAGACCTAAATAGACATTTCTCCAAAGAAGACATAGAGATGGCCAAGGAGCACATGAAAAGCTGCTCAACATCACTAATTATTAGAGAAATGCAAATCAAAACTACAATGAGGTATCACCTCACACCAGTTAGAATGGGCATCATCAGAAAATCTACAGACAACAAATGCTGCAGAGGGTGTGGAGAAAAGGGAACCCTCTTGCACTGTTGGTGGGAATGTAAATTGATACAGCCACTATGGAGAACAGTATGGAGGTTCCTTAAAAAAATAAAAATTACCATATGATCCACATTTACCCAGAGAAAACCATAATTCAAAAAGACACATGCACCCCAATGTTCATTGCAGCACTATTTACAATAGCCAGGTCATGGAAGCAACCTAAATGCCCATCGACAGACGAATGGATAAAGAAGATGTGGTACATATATACAATGGAATATTACTCAGCCATAAAAAGGAACGGAATTGAGTCATTTGCTGAGACGTGGATGGATCCAGAGACTGTCATACAGAGTGAGGTCAGAAAAACAAATATCGTATATTAATATATGCATGTATGTGGAACCTAGAAAAATGGTACAGATGAACCAGTTTGCAGGGCAGAAGTTGAGATACAGATGTAGAGAAGAAACGAACGGACACCAAGGGGGGAAAACCGCGGTAGGGTGGGGATGGTGGTGTGCTGAATTGGGCCATTGGGATTGACATGTATACACTGATGTGTATAAAATTGATGACTAATAAGAATCTGCAGTATAAAAAAAAACAAACGAACAAAAAACAATACTAAAAAAAAAAAAGATTAATTACCTGCCTCGAACTGAAATGAATCAGTAGCTCATGTACAGTGAAACTGCACTGAAGTGACTGAACCTCAGGGGTAGTTAAAAACAATCCGGCCAACATCAGTGATGCAAATGCACTCTCATTCTGACCAGTCTACTGCATCCAAGTCACATCTAAGGCCTGGGCTGAAAAGAGCATGTAAATTAGTCCATTCTTTCCTCCACCCAGACACCCTTCCTCCTCCAGGCCTTCCCTTCCCTTCTCATCTCTGCCAGCTTCCCCTCCCCCTCCCCCCCCACCCCTGTCCTCTGCAGGCCACACCCACTCTGTTCCTTTCCTCAGAATCCCAGGAGACAGAGCAAACCCAGCACAAGGAGCCTGAACTCCGGGTCCCTCGGCCTCGGACCTGCTTCCCCTTTGGCCGCCCGTCTCCAAATGGCAGCTTTGTTCCACTGCTCCAGCAGAAAGCCTTTCAGTCACCCTTGACCCTTCGCTCATTTCATAACTAACCCAGCAACCTGCCCTGCTGACTCTCCCTTCCAAGTGGATTCAGAAACCACCCTGTGTCCTCAATGCCTTCTCCTCCGTCCACTGTCTCAGCATCGACTTCCTCAGGCCCTCCCAACTGGACCCCTGTCCGTGCACATCAACGGGCTCAAGTCCCGTTGACACTCAGCCCTCTGACCCCAGCCCACAACAACCAGCCTCCTGCCCTCTTCTCGGGGACCCGCAGCGCTCCTGCCAGGGGCCCCCTTCCTGCATCTGCATGGCTTCCCCATCATTCCCCAATCCACCTACTGTACTTTATTTTTCTAATTAACTGATCACCTATTTATTATATGTTTGTTTATTTTCTTTCTTCCACTATTACGCAAATCCCTTGAGAAGCTTCCTGGGTTTTGCTTGTGGCTGTTTCCCTGAAATGCCCAGTGAGTATTTAGTAAATGTTTTTTGAAAGTTAGCCAGCATCCATAAGCCAAGATCTTAAACTTAACACAGTAAGACTGTATCACACACAGTAAGCCCTAAATTCTAGCTATTATAAGGGATAATAATTTAAAATATGAATACTGAACAGCATATTATGAACATAAAGCATCTGAAACATTTTATGACCACTCGGCAGTTTGGTCTGAAGTCACTTAACAATTACCTTCATCTGTGAAAACTTTTCTCTCCAAAAATTTAATCTGGAAGGATTCACTAATACAGCAGGCACAGGGGTTGGTCTGAGGTTAAATTAAGCTCACAGGCTGTACAGGAGCCCTTCTGGGGTCAGCCTCCCAGCCCCCACGGCTGCGGCACTTCTCCCCGCACTTCCGAGCCCATCTCCCACTTCCAACACAGACCATCTCCTCCCCTGCCCTGTGAGAGGTGCTCAAACTCAATTATTGTCACATTGCTTGTTCAGAAGCCTCCCAAAACTCCCGCAACTCACCAAACCGAGACACGCTCCAACCCCTGAGTATGCCATTCAAAGACCTCAAATAACCCTTTCAATATTCTCTCCATTAAAGAGACATCTTGTGGAGAACCAACCAGCTGTATTTTTCAAAAATAACAGGTATTTCCCAATCTTTACTCCTGTTTGTTTCTTCTGTTAGAATACAGGTCCCGCCTTCACGCCCACCCATCCCATCGCAGGGGCCCAAGGCCTCAGGGGGAAGGTGGATTTCCTGTGGTGCTCAAAGGTGGCCTTCGAGCTCAGCCCCAAGGACTTCTGCTAATTGCTTTCACCTGGACGATGACAGTCACGAGAGCCCTAAGCCCACAGTGCAAGTGTGGAGGGGGTGGACAACAGGGGCTGTGCTGTGTTTCTTTTTCTGCCTGTGGCGCCATCAACTATGAATGCTTGAAAAGGAAAAGGGGCTTGAAAAGTAACATCTCAACTGACTATTTAAAAGAGGATCAAGGAAATACCTGTTTTGCTGGACAACTTACTGACATTGGTGGGAGTCAATAACTCATGTCAGTAAATTGTCCAACAAAACTAGTTGCACTGAAGGAAAAGAATAAACCCTGAACCACCGGAGGAGGAGAGACACGTTCCTCCTGTAGGATTAATAACTAAGACTTCTGCATAAACGCAAACTTCTGCTTCTGCTGACAAATACCAAGGGCCACCAGCATGGCAGCTCAGTTACATGCCAGCGGGAAGACCGTGTTTCCTTGATGTTGGGAATGAGGGGAGCACCCACAACCAGAAGGAGGGCAGCTTTCCCCAAACAGCTCTCCAGGACACCACAAAGGGCCAAGGAAAATGAAACCAAACCTGTCAACCACTGCCTGCTGGTTTGAGTGGAGATGGAAGGCTGCTAACACCGGAAGAGACCCAGAGGGGTGATGTCCTAGGCAGGAAAAGACAGTATTTGGTGCAAACGTGAGAGAATTTTCTCCTCCAAAAAGAAACATGTGATATGAAATACAGGATATAGCTCAACTATCAGGACACAGACTGAGACCCTCAGAGCAGCCGACAAATGACAGAGACAGAGACACTCTGTCACATCCAAGACTGTCTCTCTCCAGACATGTCAACTGCAAGCTTCACACTTCAATGAGAGGGGCAAGAAAACTGAGCCCCTAAATCAGGACCCCTCTCAAGGTCCAAAATGAGACTCCAAGTTACAAGTGTAAACAGACAGATGTCATACGTGATGGGATACCGAGGACACCATATCGCCTTCTTGGCTGGAGGAAGAGGGTCAGTCCCTGTAGTAAACAAGTGCTGACCTAAGTAACTTTGGAAATGAGTAGAATCAGCGAGATTACAAGAAGCACTGTCCAGAAGCACTGTACTCTAGTTGGTAAAGCTGTTTCCCATGGGGATATGTGTCATAACAAGCCTGACACTGCTGGACCCGGCACTGGAACTGGACAGTCACCTGGTGGATGGCAGATGTGGGAGCCGGCTTCTCTCTCTGCTGCAGCTGCACGGGGAGCTCACAGAGAAGCGAGGACGGGCCACGAAGCAAGTGGCCTGGGAGACCTCAGTATGAACTCATGATTAGCCTTACATAGCGACAGTTAATACACAAATATTTATACACCTTAGTACACACACATACGTCTCCTTGCACTATCAGCTGAGAGAGCCCAGAAGCAAAAATAACCCAAGAGCAAAGTGCACACCTAGCACCCAAATCTCAGTTTTCAATACCGTTCTCCAATAAAAGAAACCTGAGCTCCTTGGAGAAATGGCAGATTCTAGGATAGGGGCTGGAAATGTAGTAAATGGAGGACCTTTTAGTGTCTGAAAGTAAGGAAGCACTCAAAAACAAAACAAAACAAAGCCACCCCATAGGGCTTCCCTGGTGGCGCAGTGGTTAAGAACCCACCTGCCAATGCAGGGGACATGGGTTCAAGCCCTGGTCCGGGAAGATCCCACATGCCGCAGAGTAACTAAGCCCGTGTGCCACAACTACTGAGCCCGTGCTCTAGAGCCAGCAAGCCACAACTACTGAAGCCCACGCACCTAGAGCCTGTGCTCCGCAACAAGAGAAGCCACCGCAATGAGAAGCCCGCACACTGCAACCAAGAGTAGCCCCGCTCACTGCAACTAGAGAAAGTCCATGTACAGCAACGAAGACCCAACACAGCCAAAAATAAATAAATTTTTTTAAAAAGCCACCCCATAGCCAAATGATACAGTTCCCAATGGCCAAAGCTGGAACAACTTGAGTAACAAAATAAACTATTGGATTATAAAAGCATAAAAATGCATAAAAGAATAAAACAATAAATATTTATAAATATAAATAAATAAAAAGAATAAATGAGTCCAATAAAAAACTGTGCTGTGAGGGCATCATCTGTGGCTCAGGGAGGATCACTCTTCAGTGCAGAGAGGTCTGGACTGAACAGAGCTCAGCAGAGGCGGGGTGGGGCCGCAGCCCCCGGGAGGCACCGCTAAGGAACAGCCGGCAAGGGCACTCAGACCACAGGCCTTCAATGCGCCTGTGCTACATGGAGGCCATAAAGGGGTCCTAGTGGTGGAGGCTTTTTTGTTTGGGGGAAATTTGTCTCCCGTTTGTTTAGGCTACTTGTGCCTGAGAAACACCTGCAGGGCACACACTTAGTGGCCCTTTGTACAGACACCTTGGGAAGGCACGGGCTCTGCTCAAGGAGCTGAGAGGCTGGGACGTTCCTTGCCGAGGAGGTGCCTAAAGCTGCATGTTTGGAAAACCCATATGAAAAGCCAGGTCTCCCGCACTGAACTTTCAGAACGGGGGGAGGGGGCTTCCCTGCTGGCGCAGTGGTTGGGAGTCCGCCTGCCGATGCGGGGGACACGGGTTCGTGCCCCGGTCCGGGAGGATCCCGCATGCCGCAGAGCGGCTGGGCCCGGGAGCCATGGCCACTGGGCCTGCGCGTCCGGAGGCTGTGCTCCGCAGCGGGAGAGGCCACAGCGGTGAGAGGCCCGCGTACCGCAAAAACAAAAAAACAAAACAAAAACAAAAAGGGTGCAGGGTGCACAATGGTGTCAGTCATGAAGAAGTTTAAGAATTTGAAGAGCTGCAACCAAGAGGCAGCGCCACTGTGTATCTGCCGTCGCATCCGGTTCTGTGCAGGCCCTGCAGGTAAGAGAAGGAAGAGCTGGATTTAACCAGGACTGGCTGGAGGTGTCAGAGGAAGGGCAGCAGTGGTGGTGGCCAGCCCTGGCATTCCTCCCAGAGAACCCCTGCCTCCTCATCCTTCAGCCCCATGCCATCTCCCCTCCTCCAAGGCGAGCATCTGTGGCTTGCTTCTGACCCCACAAGACAGCAAGGGTCACGGGATGACGCCAAGGTGATGCTCAGTGCCGGTGCATCCCAAGATGTCTTGGAGGAAGCAAGCGGCCGCGTGGAGGGCTCCCGTGGCAAAGAATTGAGGGGTGGCTTCCCATCCACACGGCAGGCGATCGTGGCAGCAGATCCCCCCACTTCTGGAGTTGAGCCTTCCGAGGCCACCGCAGTCCCCACCAGGCCTAGCCGTGGCTCAGCGGTGCGCAGCTCCTGCCCAGGGGAATTGAGGTAAGGAGCACGTGCGGCTTTAAGACGCAAAGTTCACACCCGTTGCACGCTGTTACACATCAGTCTTATGCAAGAGAGGAACTATGACCGACCATGAAAATGAAAGTGGGTCAGGAAGATGTGCATGTAGGGACCGAGAAAGCTGAGGAATTCGTGTGTGCACATCCGGGGAAGGAAGGCTGCCGGAGCTCAGGCGCCGGGAGTAAAAGCTGGCGATGCTCAGAGTGCTGGGCTTCACGTTAAAGTCATGCAGGGTTTGCAGCTGTTGGTAAACGACAGGTCTAGGCTTTTTCTCACTGCGTCGCACTTAGAAGATACTAACACAAACTTGTACAGCCTTCTCAGGAACTAACAGACCTGTCTTTCCCTGCTCAGCTGCGGGATCAATTTCTCAGTTCAACTGTTCGTCATGACACCCCACACGCTAAGCCCTGGCCTGCAGTACGGACATGTCGCTAAGCGGCTTATCACAAATCATTCTGGTCCAGTCATCTTGCTACTCAAACCACATCACCAGAAAACTTAGTGGCTTAAAATAACAACAAACGTGTTTTCTCTCACGACTCTGAATCAGGAACTTGGGAGCTGTCCGGCCTCGGGGCTTTCGTGAGCTGTCACCAGATGCTGGCTAGGGGTTCCATCATCTAAGGACAGGGGGTCATGTACACAGTGAGCACACAGATGCTGGTGTCAGCCAGTCGGTCCCTCCTACAGGGGTCTCTACAGGGCTGCCGGAGCGTCCTTGCACTGCGTGACACGCGTCCCAAGAGACCAAGGCTGAGGCTGTTCTGTCCCAGCCTCAGAAGGCACACACCATCCCTCCCGCTGGGTTCCACAGGCCACGTGGGTCAGCCTGACTCGGAGTGGGAGGGGACAAGGACCACTGAGACATCTGGGAGGCTGGCTATTTCATACTCTTCTAAGTTGCAGTTACTGACGGCCACTAATACTAAGCTTGTCTCTGAAATCCAGCAACAACATCCAAATTTCTATCTCCCTGGTCAAATAACAGCTTCGCTCTATTCAGATGGCTTTCTTTAAAAAAAAAAAAAAAAAAAAAAAGACTGGGGGGAGGGGGTGATTTTTAAATGTCACTTATAATTGACAGTTTCGACAGTCCTCTCCCAGTAATTGATAGAGGTAGCCTCCTCCCAGCAAATAACTAAAAAAAACTACACAGGATTGCTTGTTGACCAGATGGGTCAGCATTCTTATTCCTCAAACTAAAAAGAAACTATGAATATTGCTGAAATTCTTACTTACCTAGCAGTAAGAAGATAGAACAAAAGCTGACCTTTCCTTACAGTATAAATTTAAGTATAAAACTTTCTATTTTTTCAATTAAGAAGCACTTCACCGCACACCACAACAAAAGATCCCGCATGCTGCAACGAAGATCCTGTGTGCCACAACTAAGACCCGATGCAGACAAATAAATAAACAAACAAACACGAAGCCCTTCACATATTGGTGCAAAATATTAAAAGGAAAGTATAGTGTTTCACAACTGACGGCAGCATTAGCTAACTCACACGAAGCTCCCGCTACGTGGCGGGCACCGCGCTGCACTCTCTCCATCCATTATCTCAGCTGACCCATTTGACAAATAAGGTGAAAGAAAAAGGAAGAGCCCTCCTGAGGCAACCTAACGGGTTGACGTCCGGCACAAACACCAGACCGGAATTAGCCTGAGTTAGAGAACTCCGGGTAGGACTCTTGGAGGAGGAGCTCAGCTTGTACAATTCTGAGGTGCAGAAAATTTCATCAAAGACCAAAAATGTTATCGAAATTTAGATTCATATCAAGAAAATGCCTCTAAAATCCAACTATCATTCTTATGTCAGTCAGCTCCATATCCTTTACACAGAAAGGAGAATGTAGGGTTGATGCATCCATTTTGCACACAATAATAAACTACTCTAAATGACAATGCTGGAAAGATAGCACTGGCCAAATTTTACGGAACAAACAGTCTCATAAATGGTACAAACTCTTTTAAAGGTAAGTTGGTAAAATTTATTAAATTTTCAAATGCACACCACTTCTGTGAGTATGCTCACACATGTTTTTATAACTGGCATGGAAAGACCTAGATATGAACCAGTAGCATCGTATGGAGGTGGAGGCAAGAAGATTTCTACATTTATTCAGTCAACAGACATCTGTGTGTCTACTCTATTTCATAAACGGGGAATTGACATGATGTATGGAAAGACTTCTCTGCTTTCATAACCCTTACTGCTAGTGGGGAACACAGATAATCACAATTTTAAGTTTTTAAAACATTTACAAGACATGATGAGTCATCTCTTTTCTTCTATCTCACTCCTCCCCAACCTCAACCCCAAGTGATCTCTCATCCTTTCTCGTGGCTTTAAGAAGTCCCTATACTCTGAAGGCTCCTAGAATTATCTTTCCAGCCTAGAACTCCACACTCTTTCTTCAACTTCCTATACAGTAACCGATGTATAATAAACATCTCAAACTTAGCATTTCCAAAACCTGAATACAGACAACACCCATCCCACAAGTGTTCCTCCCCAAGCCCTCCCCACCTCAGTAAAGGTTACTTTACCTCCATTCCTTCAGATGCTCAGGACAAAATCTTTAGTCTCACCCTCAACCCCTCTCTCTCACACCCCACATCCAAACCAATCACGAAACCTGTCATGTCTACCATTAACACCTAACCAATTCTTGCTACCTACCCTCACCACCCAGTTTTCTTTCCCCTCTCGCTCTTACGCCTGAGATCTTTAAAAAAGACCCCTTATGCCAAGACTGCCATCACAATCAATAAAATTCAAACTCAGGTCGTGGCTTAGAAGGCCTAGATGCCCTGCCGTCCCAGTCTCAGGCCTCCCTCCTACTCTTCCCCCGTGACTCCCCCCACCCGCTGGGCTCACACTAGTCCCCTACACGCCAAGGCTACACTCGGCCTCAGAGCCCTGGTGCTCGTGCCCTCAAACCAAAATCTGGCTGGGTGTGAAACAGCCAGCCATACAGAAGGCACAAGCTAGAGGTTTCCAGGCAAATAAAACCACAGCTGAAAAGCCCTGAGGAGCTGCAGGGGCTTCTGCAAGGCAGGAGTGAAGCAGCACCTGAAGTGCACTGCGGGATGAAGCGTGCCTTTGTGCCTTGTAAACTGAGACAAGAAGAATCTATCTTCTTTGACAATGAACAGGAAGCTCTTAAGCGGGAAAATGACAGGGTCTCAATGTGTTTATTACTCTAGCTGCTGGTGGTATGTGGATTAGAGATGGGTTAGAAAGGAACTCCAGACGTGAGATGATGGTGGTTGGACTAGAGCAGTAGCAGGACAAGGGACGAACAGAAGGGGAGAGTTTCGAGATCCATGCCCAGAGTCGAACCAACAGAACTGCTGGTAGGTAGAAAGTGTGGAGGGCAAAGGAGAAGCAGGAGACTAAGACGACTCTGAGGATTTGGGTGTAGGCAAAACTTCAGTAAAAAATGACCTTTTTCATAGTGGATAAAATTCAATTAGAGGTTGGGGAAATCAAACTAACGCAGTAACTCACTAGGGAGAGGGAAATGTATACACACAGGGGATAGTTAGATATGCACAAAGTGTTTTTGGAAAGATACATATGACCAGAAGCTAATGAGGAGATCCTTTCATTGCACAGGCTTTTGTACTGTTTCTTTTTTTTTTTTTAATTTCTTTATTTATTTATTTTCGGCTGTGTTGGGTCTTTGTTGCTGAGCATGGGCTTTCTCTGGTTGCGGCGACCGGGGGCTACACTTCATTGCAGTGCGCGGGCTTCTCGTTGCCGTGGCTTCTCTTGTTGTGGAGCACGGGCTGCAGGCGCACGGGATTCAGCATCGTTGCTCGCAGGCTCTAGAGCATGGGTTCAGTAGTTGTGGCGCACGGGCTTAGCTGCTCCGTGGCATGTGGGATCTTCCCGGACCCGGGCTTGAACCTGTGTCTCCTGCATTGGCAGGCGGATTCTTAACCACTGTGCCACCAGGGAAGTCCTGTACTGTTTCAATGTTAAGAAATTAAGCTAATGTATCACTTTTTTCCATTAAAAACTAATATTTTCAGCTTTAGAGGTATAACTGACCAAAAATGTAAGATATTTAAAGTATGCAATGTGATCATTAGATACACAGACATTGTGAAAGAATTCCTGCCAGTGACTCATTAACACACCTGTCACGCCACATATTTACGTACCCTCTTATGGGGGGAGAACATTTAAGTTCTACTCTCTAGAAAATCTCAATTATACAATACAGTGACATCAACTATAGTCACCATCCCCAGATCTTACTCATCTTACAATTGAAAGTTTAAACCGTTTACCAACCTCTCCCCATTTCCCCTACCTTCAGCAACCACTTTTCCACTCTCAGTTTCTAGGAGTTCTACTTTATCATTATTATTTTTTTAAGATATCATATATAAGTGAGATCATACAACATTTGTCCTTCTGTGTCTGGCTTATTTCACTCAGCATAATGCCCTCTGTGTTCATCCATGTTGCTGCAAACGGCAAGACTTCCTTCTTTTTAAAGGCTGAATAATATTCAACTGAGTGTATATACGGACCACATCTTCTTGATCCATTCATCCAACGACTGACACTTAGGTTGTTTCCATACCTTAGCTATTATGAATAATGCTGCAATAAACATAGGAGGACGAATGTCTCTTCAAGATAATGATTTCGTTTCCTCTGGATCATATGGTAGAGTTCTACGTTTAATTTCTTGAGGAAACTCCAAACTCTTTTCCATAGTGTCTGTATCAGTTTATATTCCCACCAACAAGTGCACAACAGTGCACTTCTCCACATCCTCACCAACACTTATCATTTGTCTTTTTGGTTAACAGCCATTCTGACAGGTGTGAGATGACACCTAATTGTGATTTTGATTTGCATTTCCCTGATGATTAGTGATGTTGAGTACCTTCATGTACCACGAAAATGGTCATTTGTATGTCTTTGGAATACTATTTATTCAGATCCTTTGCCCATTTCTTAATTGGGTTGTTTGGGGTTTTGCTATTGAGTTATACAAGTTCCTTATGTATTTTGGTTATCAACCCCATATTGGATATGTGGTGTGCAAATATTTTCTCACATTCCATAGGTTGCCTTTTCATTTTGTTGATGGGTTTCCTTTGCTGAGCAGAGGATTTTTAGTTTGATGTAGTCCCACTTGTTTATTTTTGCTTTTGTTGCCTCTGCTCTTGGTGTCAAGTCCAAAAGAGCATTTGCAAGACTGATGTCAAGAAGCACACCCCCTTGTTTTCTTCTAGGAGTTTTACAGTTTCAAGAAACATATTCCTTGTTCCCTTCTAGGAGTTTTACAGTCTATAGTCAAGTCTTTAATCTATTTTAACTTGGTTTTTGTGTATGGTGTAAGATAGTGGTCCAGTTTCATTCTTTTGTATGTGGCTGTACTGGTACGCCAACACCATTTACTGAAGAGACTGTTCTTTTACCATTGTATATTCTTGGCTCCTTTATCATAAATTAAGTGAGCATATATGTGTGGGTTTATTTCTAGGCTTTCTATTCTGTTCCACTGTTCTAGGTGTCTGTTTTTATGTCAATACCATACTATTTTAATTCCTGCAGCTTTGTAAGATAGTTTGAAATCAGGAAGTGTGACGCCTCCAGCTTTCTTCTTCTTTCACAAGACTGCTTTGGCAATCTTTCATAGATCTTTTGTGGTTCCATAAAAGTTTTAGAATTGTTTATTCTATCTCTGTGAAAAATACCATTGGAATTCTGATAGGGATTGCATTGAACCTACTTAGTACTTTTGATAGTATGAACATTTTACCAATATTTATTCTTCAATTCATGAGCACAGAGTATCTTTTATTTGTTTCTTCAATTTCTTTCAACAATGTCTTATAGTTTTCAGTGCACAGATCTTTCACCTCCTTGGTTAAATCTATGGCTAAGTACTGTATTCTTTTTGATGCTACTGTAAATGAAACTGTTTTCTTAACTTTTTCTTTCTAATCAGTTTGTTGTCAGTGTGTAGAAATACAACTGATTTTTTTTTTAGATTTTTAAAAAATTTATTTAGTTTATTTATTTTATTTTTGGCTGTGTTGGGTCTCCATTGCTGTGTGCAGGCTTTCTCTCATTGTGGCAAGTGGGGGCTACTCTTCGTTGTGGCGCACAAGCTTCTCACTGCAGTGTCTTCTCTTGTTGCAGAGCACAGGCTCTAGGTGTGCAGGCTTCAGTAGCTGTGGTGAACAGGCTCAGCAGTTGTGGTGCACGGGCTTAGGTGCTCTGCAGCATGTGGGATCTTCCCAGACCAGGGCTCACACCTGAGTCCCCTGCGTTGGTAGGCGGATTCTTAACCTCTGTGCCACCAGGGAAGCCCAAAATACAACTGATTTTTGTATACTGATTTTGTATCCTGGAACTTTACTGAATTTGTTCATTAGTTCTCCAACAGTTTTTTGGTGGAGTCTTTAGGGTTTTGTATATATAATATCATGTCATCTGCATATAGAGACAATTTTACTTCTTTTCCAATTTGGATGCCTTTATTTCTCTTTCTTGTCTAAGTGCTCTGGCTAGGACTTTCAGTATTGTTGAATAAAATAAAATGACTGATTTTTTAAATTGTTTCCAAGAGTTTGTCTTTTATTGATATTTATTTTCTGTTGATTCAATTAGGCATGTAGCCTGTAATTTTGAAGCAATTCTGCATTTTACGTGGCTGAGTTTTACAAAAACCATTAATACAACGTAGGAAAAACTCAATCTCCTATGTATTAACTAGATTACTAGAATTAAGTTGGATAGTTTCATTCTTTTTTTTTAACATCTTTATTGGAATATAATTGCTTTACGAATGGTGTATTAGTTTCTGCTTTATAACAAAGTGAATCAGCTATACGTAAACATATATCCCCATATCTCCTCCCTCTTGAGTCCCCCTCCCACCCTCCCTATCCCACCCCTCTAGGTGGTCACAAAGCACCGAGCTGATCTCCCAGTGCTATGTGGCTGCTTCCCACTAGCTATTTATTTTACATTTGGTAGTGTATATGCCATTCTCTCACTTCGTCCCAGCTTACCCTTCCCCCTCCCCATATATTCAAGTCCATTCTCTACGTCTGCATCTTTATTACTGTCCTACCCCTAGGTTCTTCAGAACTTTTTTTTTTTAAGATTCCATATATATGTATTAGTACACAGTATTTGTTTTTCTCTTTCTGACTTACTTCACTCCGTATGACAGACTCTAGGTCCATCCACCTCACTATAAAATTGATTTTTAAATAAAAAATTTACACCATTCTTTTCCTACAAAGAATCTAAATTACTTGCATATACATTTAAAACTTAAGACTGGGCTTCCCTGGTGGCGCAGTGGTTGAGAATCTGCCTGCCAATGCAGGGGACACGGGTTCGAGCCCTGGTCTGGGAAGATCCCACATGCCCAGAGCAACTAGGCCCGTGAGCCACAACTACTGAGCCCGCGCGTCTGGAGCCTGTGCTCCGCAACAAGAGAGGCCGCGACAGTGAGAGCCCGCGCACCGCGATGAAGAGTGGCTCCCGCTCGCCGCAACTAGAAAAAGCCCTCGCACAGAAACGAAGACCCAACACATCCAAAAATAAATAAATAAAAAAAATTTTTTTAATGCCAAAAAAACCTTAAGACTACTCAAACTGATGTAAGAAAACAACAATAGGAAATTCAGACCACTAAGAGCGCGAGTTCAAAGAATCCTGTTTCCTACTGGTCTTATTCCTTAAATGCAGAATGATGTTTCTCACACAAGTCCAGGCATGTGAGGGTACCATCAGTTTATTCATGTTCATTTACCTTGTTTGATGTTTAAGATGCAGTGTTGGCTGAGACACGATCCTTGTTTTCAAAGAACGTTGTCTATTGGAATGCAGCTATGTATGTAAGTAACTGAAATGTGGTACCACTGACAGCAGTGTGGGTCTAGATTGGGGTAATAGCCACTGCAGGCAGGGTACTTATCAGACCACTGTAATTGTCCAGGCAAGAGACGCTTAAGTACTGAACAAGGAACAGATGAAAAAATGTTAAGAAGAACTGATCACTAGTTAAATGTATGCAACTATGACAAATGGGAGAACTAGGGAAAACTACGAAAATTCTTTCTTAACTAGAGATGGTGGTGCCAGTTACCAAACAGAGGAGACAGGTGGAACAGTAGGTTAGCGGTTAGGGAAAATGGGTTCACTGTTAAACATGTTCAGTCTGCCATGCCTGAGGAACAAACAGGTGAGGGCATCTTTAAGGAGCACAGGGCCCAGGAGACAGAGTTTATACAGTATTCAGGCCATGGTCTTTTGCTACTACTTACAGATTTTACCACTCTGGGCAGAAAAGAGAATGCTAACATTTAAATGGTAGGTGAAAGAAGAGGAACCTGAAACTGAGGACTGAGAGTGCTGTTAGGAGAGGGGCATCTGGGAAGCCAGGACAGAAGGAAGGAAAGTGCTAGAGTTCAAAATGAACAGCAACTGATTGAGCATTAGGGGTCAACAGCCCTAGAAAGGACAGCTGACTCATGCAGGAGAAAGGAAGACAGCAGTGGATGGGGCAGAGAATCAGAGTAGACCTATTTAGTCCCCAAAGTATAAACACACACACTGTTAACAATGTGAGCTGTCTCTTAGCAAAAACCTGTGTACAAGGCAGTGTTTTAGAGCTTTATATACTCTATTTCATTTAATCCTCAGCAATACTATGAGGTAGGTAGTAATCTAATTAACCATGTGTTACAGATGCAAAAATGGAGATTCATCAGGGAAAAACCAAAGGTCACACATCTAGTAAAGGGAGGAACCAACTATCTATCGTATAACAACCAAGTTACCTTCCCTTATACTACTTCCTTCAATGCATCACACACAGGAAATTACGTTACTACACTTACAAAACTCTAACTTAACAATGTAAGAATTGTAAAGGGACAAAGCTGGACATTACACTGACTTGCTATATAAATAATCTAACTTGATTTTTCATACTAGCACACGTAGAAGTTTAATTACAGCAGTCTCCCCTTAACTGCAGTTCCATTTTCCACGGTTTTACTGACCTGCGGTCAATTAACATCTGAAAATATTAAATGGAAAATTCCAGAAATAAGTAATTCTTAAGTTTTAAACTGTGCACCATTCTGAGTAGCATGATGAAATCTCACTCTGCCCCGCTCTGTCCCGATCAGGATGTGAATCATCCCTTTGTCCAGTATATCCCTGCCCATTAGTCACTCAGTAGCCTCACGTATCAGATGGACTGTGGTTATCACAATGCTTGTGTTCAGGCAACCTTTATTTCACTTAATACTGTCCTCAAAGTGCAAAGGGAGTGATGCCAGCAATTTGGATTTGCTAAAGCGAAGCCATAAAGTGCTTCTTTTAATTGAAAAGGTGAAAGTTCTCACTAAGGAAAGAAAAACAATCGTATGCCAAGGTTGCAAAGATGTACAGTAAGAAGAAATCTTCTATCAGTGAAACTGGGATGAAGGAAAAGGAAATTCATGCTGAGTTTGCTGTCGTGCCTCAAACTGCAAGTTACAGCCACAGTGAACGATAACTGCGCAGTTACGATGGAAAAGGCACTGAAGTTGTACAATAAGACATTCTGAGGGAGAGAGACTCAGTCACATAACTTTTATTACAGTATATTGTTATAACTGTTCTATTAATGTTGTTGTTAATCTCTTATTGTGCTTAAATTAAATTTTATCAAATGATACAAACGATCTTATTTACGAAACAGAAACAGACTTACAGAGGGAATGAACTTACAGTTACCAGGGATGAAGGATGGGGGGATGGATAGATTGGGATTGACATGTACACACTGCAATACTTAAAACAGATAACCAACAAGGACCTACTGCACAGCACAGGGAACTCTGCTCTATACTCTGTAATAACCTAAATGGGAAAAGAATTTGAAAAAGAACGGATACATGTATAGGTATAACTGAATCACTCTGCTGTACACCTGAAACTAACATGACATTGTTAATCAACTATACCCCAATATAAAATAAAAAACTTTATCACAGGTATGTATGTCTAGGAAAAAGTGTGTGTGTGTGTGTGTGTGTGTGTGTGTGTGTGTGTAGGGTTCGGGACTACCTACAATTTCAGGCATCCACTGGGGGTCTTGGAACGTGTTCCCCCACACTGGGGAGAGGGGAGAGTTACTGTATTTGCCAACAGTAGTCATTCTAACACGCTTTTTAGAATCGCAGAAATACACTACATATCTCACTTTCTTGTCTTTTGACCTGATTACATAAGGCAAATGCATAAATCATTATGGCTGATTTGATGTGAAAACCAAGTTTTAATCAAAATACAGATATTTTGCACAGCCTACTCATCTCTTAGTCTTTGAATGTATATTTGTATTTTCCCTGGGGAAAATAAGGATAGTATAAATTCATTCCCTAAAATTAAAACACTAAAAATTTAAAGTTACCCAGAAAGTTCTCAAAGTATTCAGACAGAGCTTTCTCTGATGATGGATCTGTTCCTGTTCTCTAGTTGCACTGCCCAATACAGCAGCCACTAGCCACATAATATATAGTTACTAAACATTGAAATGTGTCTACTATGACTCTGGCACTAATGTAAAATTTTTATATATGACATTTAAGACATAACTTACTACTAGGTATACAAATAGTCTAACAGACCCAAGTTTTTTTTAATTGAAGCATAGTTGATTTACAATGTTGAGTTAATTTCTGCTGTACAGCAAAGTGATTCAGTTATACATATATACATTCGTTTTTTAATATTCTTTGCTTTATGCTTTAATCACAGGATATTGATTACAGTTCCCTGTGCAAATCCAAATTGTTGATATGGAGAATTCAAAAGCATTTAAGAACATTAAACTAGGAAGAGAAAAATAAAATTTAACCTATTCGAGAAATTAAAGATCAAATCACTTTTTCAACAAGAAATCACGATACATTCTTTTTCATCTTAAGTAAGAATGCTTGGCGGTTTTTTGTTGAATATTCTTTTTAAGGAGCTACTGGTACTGTCTGCATCATCTTCCTAGGAAAGTACTGCTTCTATCTGAGATAATTAATACAATAAATTCAAGTGCTCTCTTACTGGAAGTTTTTACCAACCCTTTGATTTTATGTAAAAGGAAAACATCTCTTTTTGGTTAAACTCTTTCAGTTCTAGGCAGGGTTTAGAGGACACTTTTACTATTTCTCATTTTATATAACTTCTGCTATGGGAAACCTTATGATAGTGAGAGTGGTAGTTCAGAGCTATTTTGAGCTTCTCACCAGCCTGACAGCCCGAAAGAGTTGCTTATTCATGTATCACCTGGCACTTAAGATGCCAGCTGAGGATACTACCTGTATCAGCCAGCGACAACTTCACTGTCTGCAAGCAGCTATGGAAGCAGACTGTGAAAAGAGACCACCGCCAGGGCCTGGAGGAGAGAGAGACGAGAAAAGAGAGACCTCGGATCCATGGGGTGCCCCATGGGTCCTGTATGAGTCCCCGCAAAGTGTGGGTATGTGTACTTACATGTGCAAGTACCTAGGAGAGCACCCTGAATCCTAGAGGGTTTAACCAACCTCTGAGGAGATCTAAGGAAAAGCAGATGAACTATCTAAACAACTTGCTTGTAGTCAGTGCATTCTACTTCTTTAAGGTATGGCTGCAGCATTTTTGTTATCCTTTGCCCCACATTTCAAAATGTTTTCCTAGCCTGAGTCGTTGTGCCTCTATCAACTTTCATACCTGAGCTCCTGAATTCAGCCTGTCGGCCCAGGCAGGGCCTGCTGCTCAAGGGTTACACACCCCAATGCCTCCAGGGTTGGCAGGACGCAGGCGAAACCAGAAAGGAGACTAGGAGGAGAGGGGAGCCGACAGAGTCTCTAAGAAGAACAGAGGGGCACAGAACTGCCAGGGAGGCTCTGCTGCCAGCAGGCCTTCACGGCTCCCTTCTGAGACTTTACCCTGTTTAGCAGAGAAATGGAGCTGCTGAAGAGTCTCTTCCCTATGACAGTTTTTCTCTTCTTCTGAGTCAAAATTAGAAATGAGTTAACACCTGGGATTGAACATGACCTTCTTCCTCCCTGCTGGGGCCTCTCCACCATCCACCTGGGCTCTCAGGGAGTCTGTATAGAATTCTTGCTTAAAGGGACTCTGCCTTTTCTTCCTTTCTAAATCTTCCAAGATTAATTTCAAAGATAATAAAACCATTTCAAATACGATTACAATTACTAACAAGTTACAGCGAAGCAGAATTTTAATAGGGAAATCACCCCGTGGAATACTACCAAGTGGCAAAATTAAACATGTAAAACTAACCTAAAATCATGCCAGTCTAACTTAACCATACAACTTTCTACCCGCTTTGTTGTTCTTATGTATTGCAAACATAAGGATCTGTAGAATGCTTGAGTAAGAGATTTGGTTTAAGAAAACAAGCTCAAGAAGAGAAGCTGAGAGATGCAGACAAAGGAATATGTACCACTAAGCAAGACTGGACAACAATTAAATTAAGACCAATTAAAGAATGGAAAAAAAGGTTCTTTAAAGTGAGAAAAGGGTTATCCCGCCAAGTTTTTTAAAAGAAAAAAAAGGACTTTGCTGGTGGCACAGTGGTTAAGAATCCGCCTGCCAATGCAGGGGACACGTGTTTGATCCCTGGTCCGGGAAGATCCTACATGCCGTGGAGCAACTAAGTCCATGCGCCACAACTACTGAGCCTGCGCTGTAGAGCCCATGAGCCACAACTACTGAGTCTGTGCGCCTAGAGCCCGTGCTCTGCAACAAGACAGGCCACCACAATGATAAGCCCAAGCACTGCAACGAGGAGTAGTGCCCGCTCGCCGCAGCTAGAGGAAGCCCGTGCACAGCAACGAAGACCCAATGCAGCCAAAAATAAATAAACAAATAAGTTATTTTAAAAAAGAAATAAAAAGAAAGAAAGTTGGGTTTTAGCACCAGCACTGCAGTGATTAACAAGTTCTATGACTTTGTCAAGTCACTTTTGCCTCTCTGGGTTACAGTCTGAGACCCCATCATCAAACTCATCACTCTTTTTAGACTGTTCTTAAGAAAACATAAAGACGTTAATTTAAGCAATGTCTTAGAGAAATATATCTCCACGTAAGGTCTACGGACCTGCACCATCTCACATGGGCAGTAATTAAAAATGCAAATTGGGCTTCCCTGGTGGCGCAGTGGTTGAGAGTCCACCTGCCGATGCAGGGGACACGGGTTCGTGCCCCGGTCCGGGAAGATCCCACATGCCGCGGAGCGGCTGGGCCCGTGAGCCACGGCCGATGAGCCTGCGTGTCTGGAGCCTGTGCTCCGCAACGGGAGAGGCCACAACAGTAAGAGGTCCGCATACTGCCAAAAAAACAGAACAAAATTAAAAAATGCAAATTGACTGGGCTCCTACTGGATCAGAGTATCTCAGGCGGGGCCCAGGGATCTGCTCTTTAACAAACTCTCCTCATCGTTGTTCACAGGAACATCAAAGTAAGGAGTGTCAGAGGGGGACCAAACGCTGAACTCTTACACAGAACTCTTCTCCAAGTATAATGTGTTCTATTTTGGAGTTCTCTTCTTCTTGCCCTTCTCGCCTTATATCTTCTTCTGGATTCAATTAGGTTCCCTAATCTGTATAATTCTAAAGACAGAACAGTTTGATTCTATGTAGGTGTTCACTCAAATTAACGTCAATATGCCTGCCATGCCCCTTCTTCAAATCAACAGGTTTAGACCTAAATTTCTCTTTTCCTTTTGAGAGACAAACTAACATGCTTGGTCACAACAGATGGCCGGGTGTGATCTCCTTTTAGAACTTTTATTTTATACTTGAATATATTCCATAAAATTCTTACCTTAAGATGAGTTATACATAATATGTCAAGCACACCTCTGTAAAGTTTCTTTCATAAAGCTCTTTAACCAAACATTTACCCTCTATTCTAATCTTGTTTCCATATAAACTTCAACTTAGAAACAAATATTTGTTAAGACTAATCCATTCACAGGTCCAGGACTGAGCTATCTATCTAAGTCATCCTCTGGCAAGTTCCTCAAAAAGAACAACATACACTCTTTCCAAAAGAGGGCTGGGGGTGGGGTGTCATGGAGTAAGACACACGGAAACTATTAAACCCTTGGTGAAGCACCCCAGGCAATTCTTTTTTAAATGATGCATTATTCTATATGAATAAGGGTAACTGGTTTTAAAAAAACATACTACAGGGCTTCCTTGGTGGCGCAGTGGTTGAGAGTCCGCCTGCCGATGCAGGGGACGCAGGTTCGTGCCCCGGTCCGGGAGGATCCCACATGCCGCGCAGTGGCTGGGCCCGTGAGCCATGGCCGCTGAGCCTGCGCGTCCGGAGCCTGTGCTCCGCAGCGGGAGAGGCCACAACAGTGAGAGGCCCGCGTACCACAGAAAACAAACAAAAAAAAACCCATACTGCAGCACAAAAGTCATTTCATAAACTAGAATAAAACTAGGTGTCTCATGTAATAAGATGATCATCTAAGCACGCCCCTGCCTTCCACCATGTTCCGGGTTCTTCTGCCAGCAAGGAAGGTCTAACTCATCCAACAGCACCCCAGACCCCAACAACAGCCGGTACTGCTGCCTCAACACACACCATCTCCCTGTGTTATTAGACCTGACAATCCTCTGAATAACTACAGAATTAGAAACATAATCATCCAGAGATACACGGCACTAACTTCTTGGACATTAGTTTACTAAATAAATGTGCCAGACAACTCAGGCTGAGCCTCCGATGACTGTACACACGCAATGTTGAGCACCTCTGTTTTTCCACAGCTTATCCAAGATGCAAACACAGCAGACAGGGGCCAAGGAAGACTAGCTAGAAGTGCATAAAAATGTACCTGGCTAAATCTAGCCCTGGGAATTAAGGTTTAAGGAATAATAGAAGCTATAGCCAGTCTTGGCTTCTCAGTCCCAGACTTGGCAGGGGCGGTGGGGGGGATGAGGGGGTGGGAGAGATTCATTCCTAATAAATCTTTTGAGGAACAACTGCAATAAAAATTTTTCCTTACAACTCTTTGCTATGTACCATTCCCTTCCATCTGTCCCCAAGGAAGGCCACATTCTGTAGTGGATCAGGTACCACATCAATAATCAACAGAGGCCTGAGGAGTCAACAAGCAGATGGAGTGGTGAACAGTGGGAAACACAGGATGGACCTGGATTCAACTCAAAGGTCGGTTCCATCAGTTACTAGATGTGTGACCTAGAGAGTCTTTATTTCTCTGAGGCATCTTCAGTCTTTTCCTTGAAGTTTTGTGTCATAAAAATGGGGAGAAAAAGAGAGTTCAATTTCTCAGTCAACAGGACAAATAGGACAAGTAATCAGAGATGTACATAAAGGCAAGCGTATCTGAGGACATCAAGTTCAGGTGCTAGGAAGCCCTTTGACAAATCACTAGAGTTTCAAAGCAGGAATGATGGTGTTTGTTTTTCCTTTTTAAGAAACGTTGTAAATGATTATATGTACACACACATATATATATACAAACACAGTTTATGTAAATTCAAAAAGCAATCATACTATTCATTCTGGGTGTTTCATAAATGCAATCTTTTTTCCTCCCTTCTTTATCCTCTACAACAGTAACATTTCATGTTCACAATTAAATATATATCCTTCCTTGTTTCTCTCAATGCACATAAAATCATATACATGATTCATGCAAATATGAATGCAGATATACACAAAAACATATGAGTGTTGGCTTTTTCTTAATTGATTATTATTACCCATACTTCTCTGCACACTGCTTTTCTCATTATCTTGTACAAATCCCTCCAAGTCCAAGGGTATAGCTCCAATTCATTCTTTTAAAGTCTACCTAGTATTTCATGATATAAGGTAATATATTGTATTCATCCACTCTACTACTGATGGACTTTCATTTTGTTTTCCATTTTTTGCTGCTTAGAACCATGTCACAATGAACTTTCTTGTTCATATGGCCTTGCAGTTGTTTTCCATTACGGGCTAAAATCCCAGCAGTGCTAAAAGACTGAAAGCGTTTGCTCTAAGATCAGGAACAAGGCAAGGATGCCCACTTTAACCATTTCTATTTAACACATTCTGGACATTCTAACTAGAGCAATTAGACAAGAAAAAGAAACAAACAGCATCCAAATTGGAAAGCAGCAAAATTATCTGTTTACAGATATGATCTCATATGTAGAAAACTCTAAAGATAACATTAAAAAACGGTTAGGGCTTCCCTGGTGGCGCAGTGGCTGGGAGTCCGCCTGCCGATGCAGGGGACGCGGGTTCGTGCCCCGGTCCAGGAAGATCCCACATGCTGCGGAGCGGCTGGGCCCGTGAGCCATGGCCGCTGAGCCTGCGCATCCGGAGCCTGTGCTCCGCAACGGGTGAGGCCACAACAGTGAGAGGCCCGTGTACCGCAAAAAAAACAAAAAAACAAAAAAAAAAACGGTTAGAACAAGTGAATTCAGAGAAGTAACATGATACAAACACACAAAACTTAGCTGCATTTCTATATACGTGAATAAATTTTTTAATTACAAAAATAATTCCATTTACATGAGCATCAAAAAGTAAAATACTTAAGAGTTAACCAAGGTGAGAGATGTGTACAATAGAAACTGTAAGACATTGTGAAAGAAATTAAAGACGACATAAATAAATGGAAACACATCCCATGTTCACTAATTAAGACAATATTGTTAAGATGTCAATACTACCATAGATTCCATGTAATCCCTATCAAAACCCCAAAGACGTCTTTTGTAGAAATAGAAAACTCCATCATAAAATTCATACGGACTCTCAAGGGGCCACAGCCAAAACAATCATGAAGAGGAACAAAACTGGAGGACCCAGGCTTCCACATTACAAAACTTACTACACAGCTACAGTAATCAAAACAGTGTGGTACTGGCAAAAAGAAAGACATATAGGCCAACGGAATAGAGAGCCCAGAAAAAAATGTTTGCATATACGGTCAAATGATCTCTGACAAGGATGCCAAGGCCATTCAATGGGGAAAGGACAGTCTTTTTTCAACAACTGGTGGTGGGAAAACTGGATATCCACGTTGAAAAAAAATGAAGTTAGACCTTCACCTAACACCATATACAAAAATTAACTCAAAAGAGATCAAAAACCTAAATGTAAGACCTAAATCTATAAAACTCTTGGAAGAGAGCATAGAGCAAAATCTTCATGACACTGGATTTGACAGTGATTTCTTGGATATCACAGGCAGCAAAAGAAAGACTTCTTGAAAATTTTGCACATCAAAAGATATCAACAGAGTAAAAATGCAACTCATAAAACGGGAGAAAATATTTGTAAATCATATATCTGCTAAAGGATTAATATCTAGACTATATGGAGAATTCCTAAAACTCAACAACTAAAAACCAACAACTAAAAGATGGGCAAAGAACTTGAACAGACAATTCTCCAAAGAAGATACACATATGGCCAATAAGCACATGACACTAATCAGGGAAGTGCAAATCAAAACTACAATGGGGTATCACCTCACATCCATTAGGATGGCTACTACTGGAAGAAAAAAAAAGAAAGTAAGTGTTGGCAAGGATGTAGAGAAATTGGAACCCTTCGTACACTACTAATGAGAATATAAAATGGAATGGCCACCATAGAAAACAGTGTGGTGGGTCCTCAAAAAATTAAAAACAGAATTACCATACGATTCAGCACTTCCACATCTGGGTCTATACCCCAAAGGATTGAAAGCATGGTCTCAAAGAGATATTTGAACACCCATTAACAACAGTCTTGTTCACAATAGCCAAAACGTGGAAGCAAGTCACATCTCCATTGATGAATGGACCAATATAAAAAATGTGGGGACTCCGCTGGTGGCACACTGGTTAAGAATCCGCCTGCCAATGCAGGGGACATGGGTTCGAGCCCTGGTCCAGGAAAATCCCACATGACGCGAAGCAACTAAGTCCACACGCCACAACTACTGAGCCCGTGTGCCACAACTACTGAAGCCCACGCACCTAGAGCCCGTGTTCCGCAACAACAGACGCCACCACGATGAGAAGCCCGCGCACCACAACAAAGAGTAGCCCCCGCTCATCACAACTAGAGAAAGCCCGTGTGCAGCAACAAAGACCCAACGCAGTACCTCCACCAAAAAAAAAAAAATGTGGTTTAGGGACTTCCCTGGCGTTCCAGCGGTTAAGACTCTGCGCTTCCACTGCAGAGGGCACGGGTTCCACCCCTGGTGGGGGAACTAAGATCCTACATGCCGTAAAGCATAGGCAAAAAAAAAAAAAAAAAGTGGTCTATACATACAGTGGAATATTATTCAGCCTTAAAGGAGGAGGAAATTATGACACAGTCTACAACATGGATGAACCTTGAGGACATTATGCTCAGTGAAATAAGCCAGTCACAAAAGGATTCCACTTATGTGAGAGGTACTTAGAGCAGTAAAAATCAGAGAGACAGAAAGTAGAATGGTGGTTGCCAGGGGCCTGGGGAGGGGGAATGGGGACTTACTGTTTAGCAGGTATAGAGTTTCAACTCTATAAGATGAAAAGAGTTCTAGAGATGGATGGTGGTGACGGTTGCACGTTATGAATGTATTTAATACCAATGAGCTGTACACTTTAAAAATGGTTAGGATGGTACATTTTTATGTTATGTGTGTTTTACCACAATTTTAAAAATTGGAAAAAAATAAAAATAAATAAAACCACAATGAATTATCACTACTTCCCCAACCCCCAAATCCAAGGAGTAACATCTCTGGGACAAAGAGTGAGTGAGTGAGTGAGTGTGTGTGTGGTTTTAATTTTAGTAAGATGTCAGATTATTTCTCAAAAAGGCAGAATCCCATTTTCCAACAGCAATATTTAAGAGTACGCTTTTCTCTTCCAATAACAGATATTGCTGACCTTCTAATTTCTGCCAGTCAGAAGGACATCTTTTCAGATATTTGTTGGCCATTTAAATCTGTTATTCTGTGACTTACTTCTTCTTATTCTTTGCACATTGTTCCAATGGGATATTGACTCTTTTGTCAACTCTTTTGCCAATATTTTACTTTTAAATTTCTGTTTGTCCATTGACTTAACGGTATCTTTTGTTATACATTTTTTTTTAACTTTTATGGTCTAATGTTTGTGTTTTACACCTTAGAACAGGGGTCAGCAAACTATGGTCTGCCACTTGTTACTATAAATAAAGTTTTATTCAAACACAGCCTCACCCAAATATTACATAGCTAGGTCACGTAATTGCAACAGACAGTGTCTGGACCTTTACAGAAAAAACGTCACCAATGCTTGCTGTGGAATGTCAAGAAAATGGGGTGCCTGGTACGTCTCCTTCCCTGTCCGCCTCCAGAATTTAAGCTCCAAGAGAGTTTTTATTTGTTTTATTCACATAAACATACTGTGTAAAACAGTATCTGGCAAACAGTACATATCAAACTTTCAGAATTAATGCAAGGTCCCCTTGCTCTCACATTCTTAATTAGAAATGTAGCCAAGTATTAGTGATATTTGAATAGGACTGTTATAAAAGAAAGATCCTTTTTAGTAGCAATGCATGATTTTATGAAGTTTTACCATGAAAATCAATGAGAACCAACCCACTACAGTTTTATAGCTGAAAAGTAGCCCAACAGTAAGGACATCCCACATAGGAGAACATTTGGGGGTCACTTTGATGTTAAAAATCAATGAATTGTTTTAGAGACTCTTTATATACAGGCACCAACTCAAGCACTCAAGACAATCTACTGCTTATAAATTATTTTTCAGTTAACAAGTGTGATCAAGATGTCTAAGCATTTTCAACCTAAAGGACCTGCTGAGAAGGGGGAACACTTTCCCCACTAAACTTGATGATCAGCAACACATGCAGCTTTAGGCTCTGGGCTCGGCTTGCCTACAATAAACGCAAGACAGCAGGCTCACATCAGAATTCAAACCCTATGTGACACGTGTCACCTGGGGTACTTTTTTTCCCACGTTATCTTGTTTCCAAGCATAACTTTACAATGCCTTGTGAGACTACTATGTGTTTCGTTCAACTCGGTAAAACAAACAAACAAAAAACTGTTTTTAAGCCCCAAATATAATGTACAATCCTTTCAACCTTTGTGTTCGTGTGAAAGTTTTCTTAGTAAAATATTGGGGGGGAAATGTTCCAGGATCAGAGAAAAAAATTCCCATAACCCTCGTAACATTACAGTCTCATTTCCCTTACCCCACAAAATTAAGACTGTCCTTTTAAACTATGAAACTACAGCAAACAACATCTATCTTTCAGTGTCATGGTCAATGAAGACAGGCTAACATGCACACTACATCCCTGAGGCTAAGCACAGTTTTCCTTCTACTTCTTTAGACACTCTGGAAAACATGCAAAACCCTTAGTAACACGCAATACCACTCTCCTTGTACTTTAAAGTTTGACAAACTTTAAAATCTTTTTCATCCTTATACTATCTAGATAAAAAGCTGATAATGAACAGTGTGACAGCAGGGAAAAGGACACCTGGAATACTTAAGACATATCTAAAAACACTGTATCTGGTAAAAGCAGGAACTCCCTTACTAAATCTATCCATAATGACATACCACTCAGAAAAAGGTGCAATCGTAAAAGAAGGAAGAACAGAAAATGGACAAGAAATAACAAAGAGAAAGAAGAAAAATCTATTTCCAGGTTCTCAGTGACTGGGGCGGGGGGAAAGAACATAATGAAAGAAACCTCTCATGATGACATATGTATCCAGAAAATGTATGTGTGTGTGTACAGGGTGATTACAGTTCCAAGAAGCTGGAATTTAAAATAAAAGGTTGAAGCAGCAGCACACAGATGAAAGGCGGCCCCTTTAACATTTGCTCCTGGAGGCCAGCAACGCTCAGCAGTTGGCTGGAGACTAAGCTGGCCGATCCTGTGGAGCTCCAACAAAGGGACGAAACAAACTCGAGTCCCCAGGGCCCCCCTCCCGACAACGCGTGAAACAACTTGATAAATGATGGCTCTGTCAGGGGACCGGGAGATGGAGACGTCTGGGAGCAGAGGGGGACGTACCTCATTTAGAAGGCCAAGGGGGGAAGGGGGAAGGGGAGCCGGAAGAGAGGCAGAGTGGCAGAGAGAAGCAAGACCACCTTATCACACCAGAGAACCCGAAGCAGTCTGGGATGGCCAGGAAATGAAGTCCTCGGAGTACAGCAAGAGACCGCTCAAGGGGCAAAGTTTTCATCTTCGTGGCCCATTTTCCAGCCTCAAGGCCAAGCTTAAAAACAGCACTGCTCTCAGGTTACTTCATTCATTTGGGGACGACCTGAAATACAGACTCCACCCCCACCCAGCCCGTGCCTAAGGGCTGCCGATCTGAATGGAAAACCAGAACACAGAGTCCAAAGCACAGCTCAATCCAAGGAAACATTAATTACCCTAAAACAAAACCAGGAGGAGCTCACATCTGGGGTCCAACACTAAAATCCTCCTCCTTCCCCTCCTCTAGAGTGTGGCACGACCATTTACACAATCTCCTCCTACCCGAAGACTGGTGTCGGTCCCACAGGACTGCCCTGTGTGGGGAAAACTCAGTCAACACTGAGAAGCAGGCACACAAGGGATCTCCATCTGAGAAAAGAGCTGTCGGAATTAGGAGTGGAACAAATATAGGTTTTTCAAAATCAGCTACCCAAAGAGTAATTAACTAATTCAAAAGGGACATTAATTATTCAAAAGGGACATAGCCTAAGCATCTGATGAAAGACCATCAAGCAAGTTGACTAAAATACAACTCAAAGGTAGGAACAAACAGGCAGCAAGTAAAGAATTCTTAATTGACTCGAGTCTTTTCAAGTCGCTCCAATATGCTGTGATGAACTAGAAACAGGCAATGTGAAATTCTGCATATTGTTACTGAATATAAACTTTATCTAAAGTTTATCTAATTCAGCTTTGACTGTAATTAAGCATAATTAAAAGTAACAGCAAACTGTACTCCAAGAAAGTGAAAATAGGGGATTTCTCTTTGCTAACGCCCAGCCTCCTTAGGGGATTACTGATAATTCATATTTGATGGCCCCAAATCGAATTTATTACCATGTATTTCAGAACATCTGATATACTAAGTCACGGTTAGGGACACTGCATAGTCTAAGGGGCCAGGACAACCATGAGAACGTAACCACTTCGGTGGGTTACGCTGGAGGGCCCTGCTCCCCGTAGCTGCAACCTCAGTGAGCGCACCAGCCTGCACGCGGACACGGCCCACCCAGTCCAGGGTTAACACCAGGCCCGGATGATGCTAGTCTCTCTGCTCTTCAGGTCGCCCCACACGGAAGAGAACCAATTTTCACCCCCTTTGGGAAAACATCACCTCCTTTAGAATGCACTCAACAGTGTGTGAATGTTAACAACAACGATGAAATGATGGGGAGAATGTCAGTCTAATGCTTAACACTTAATTTTAACTTCTCTGACCAAATCAAGACATGATTTGTGTTGATATGTGTTACTAAGTTTTAAATACCTTCATCAGTTCTCCACATCAACTTTCCCCAAACCCTGGGCATTATACTAACAGCATTCCTATAAAATCCATCAACTGTTATTGAAACAAACACATAAAAGTATTTCTAAAGACTTTAGCAATAGCAATACTAGGCCTTCACATATGTATTGACTTTAACCAGCGATAACACTCTATCAGTTCAAAGAATTAACCTTTCAGGGACTTCCCTGGTGGCACAGTGGTTAAGAATCCACCTGCCAATGCAGGGGACACTAGTTCAAGCCCTGGCTCAGGAAGATCCCACATGCCGTGGAGCAACTAAACCCGTGCACCACAACTATTGAGCCTGTGCTCTAGAGCCCACGAGCCACAACTACTGAAGCCTGCACGCCTAGAACCTGTGCTCCGCAACAAGAGAAGCCACTGCAATGAGAAGCCTGAGCACGGCAACCAAGAGTAGCCCCCGCTCGCCACAGCTAGAGAAAGCCCGCGCACAGCAACGAAGACCCAACGCAGCCAAAAATAAAAAACAAATAAATAAATTTATTAAAAAAAAAAAAATTAACCCTGCAGTTTTCCAATGATATATTACGCTTTCCACCCCAAAGTCAGAGTAGCACAGAAATACCAGGGAAAACGCCATGCAGAATGCACCACATTTACAGACCGCGCTAAAGCATCTCACGGTCACCCAAGCCGATATGTAAAAAGTCTATGGAAGCTATAATCAAAAAGACAGATAAAAGCAAGCGCTGGTGAGGGTATGGAGAGAATGGAACCCTCATACACTGCTGGTGGGAATGTAAAATGGTGCAGCCATTTTGGAAAAGTCTGGTAGTTCTTCAAGAGAAATGAACACCTACATCCACACAAAAACTTATATTATGAATGTTCATAGCAGCATTATTCATAACAGCCCAAAGTGAAAACAACTCAAATGTCCATCAACTGATGAATGAACAAAATGTGGTGTATCCATAAAACAGAACACTCCTTAGCAATAAAGGGATGAAGTACTAATACCTGTACAAAGTGGATGAACCTTAAAAACACTGTAAGTAAAAGAAGCCAGTCACAAGAGGCCATATTTTGCATTATTCCATTTATCAGAAATGTCCAGAACTGGCAAATCCAGAGACAGAAAATAGATCAGAAGTGTCCAGATGATGGGGTGGGAGACAGGAGTAGAGGGTAACTGCCAAGAAGTTTGAAATTTCTTTTAGGGGTGATGAAAAATGTTCTAAAATTGATTGTGGTAATGGTCGCACAGCTCTGTGGACATACTAAAACCGTTGAATGGCATACTTTAAATGGGTGAACTGTGTGGTTTGTGAGTATCTCAATGAACTGTTACTGGAAAGAAAAAAAGTCTTTGAAAAAATACCAGGAAGTGTAGTCTGGGTTTTTTGGTTGTGGTTGTGGTTGTGGTTGCTCTTCATTTTAAAGTAATGCTCCAATGATACCATTCAAAATGGAAGTATGTTTTTAGCGCTCATATTTTAATTCACTGAAGTCAGGTTGAACAGTAGTGTACAAAAGCAAAGGACTGATGGTAGTTATTCAGAATCTATATACGAATCACTTCATGCTGTGGCTCAAGATGGAATGGACTACCTTAGAAATGAACAAATTCGAGCAAAGGCTAGGAGGTTTTGGAAGATGCTCTAGACCATTAATTCACTGAGAACAGGAAACATGTCTGTATAATAATCGCACGGTCAGGCACTGTGCTTGATGCTTAACATATATACTAAGTGCAATCCTTCCAACAACCCTACAAGGTGGGTATCACTGTCTTCATATGAAATAGCCAAAACCAAATATCCTCAAGACCAGAAGACAACAGTTCAACTCAGTAGTCAAAGCTTCTGTTTACTGATCCATGAAAGAAGCACAGTGCTCCCTACATCAGAGTAGCTGTAAGAGCTCTATGAAATAAAGTGTATTAAGAGCCTGGCATTATTTGCAGCAACATGGATGGACCTAGAGATTATCATACTAAGTGAAGAAGTCAGAAGGAGAAAGACAAATACCATATGATATCACTTATATGTGGAATCTAAAATATGGCACAAATGAACTTATCTATGAAACAGAAACAGACTCACAGACGTAGAGAACAGACTTGTGGTTGCCAAGTGGGAGGGGAGGGGTGGAGGAGGGATGGATTAGGAGTCTGGGATGAGCAGATACAAACTATTATACAAAGAATGGATAAACAACAAGGTCTTACTGTAGAGCACAGGGAACCATATTCAATGTCCTGTAATAATCCATAATGGGAAAGAATAGGAAAAATTTTATATATATATATATATATGTATGTATGTATATGTATAATTGACACGTTAAACAGTCACTCACATTTCTGTTTCTTTTACCCCAGCTTCAGCAAAAACAGATAACAACCTTCAGAAAGCCAGTAAAACGTATATAAGTGATGAGGGTTATGATCAATATTCAAAGATCACCAATACTGTCATGTTCACCAGGGTTCTCTAAGTAACAAACTAGGAAACAGCATTCACAGAAGTTACTGTGTTGGCTGAACAAACTAACCGTTAATCTGGCATACATTTAATGATGCATGTTACCATAATTCTGCTAAATAATAAATATAAACGGTGGCAGTGATCGTCTGTAACTATTATGACTTACAGAGGCAGAGTAATTGTCTTCAGGGTCGTCTTTTAAAAACCAGCAGAGACGCTGCAGCCACAACCCACAGGGACAATAAAGCTTGCTCTCGTCCTCCTCGCTGCACACAGCGCAACTGGAGCTTAAGGCGTAACTCCTATTTCCCCAGCATTAAAATCTGCTGGGCGGCCCAGCCTAGAGAGGGAGCTGGCAGGAGAGGAAAGGAAATCAATCACAGCCTGAGAGACAGGAGCACTGGGTGTGTGCTGGGGGCCGGGAGGGGAGAGGGTTAGAAATAACTGAGCGTAATGAACTGATGCAGGATAGATGGGCTCACAGAACCTCTTGGAGAACTCGGGGCAAAAGAAGAGTGACAGATGGAATGATGGCCAAAGGACCCATGGGGAGAGGGTCATGGACAGGGTGCAGAAAGGTAGGACCACACCAGCAGAATCCGTCTTCAGAAATCCATGTTCACGTTCACCATTTTGCTAAACAAATGTTAACACAGATCATGTGCATTTATCATACAGCACCCTACTGGGAAGTCTGACCCGTTTAACAGGCCTGACCTATGAAAAATACAGTGCAGATAAAACGGCAAAAAATGTAACCGTGGCCCAGTAGCTAGTGGTCTGACATGAAGTGAAGAGCTAGAAACAATCCTTTAAAAAGCTAGTTCCTTTAAAAAGCTAGTACAAGAGCCCCACCCCCAAACCTAAGTGTGGAACTACTAAAGTTAGGGCAGAGGCATACACCGCTCAGGAGAGATGAAATTAATCACCGTGCTGCAGTGCAGAGCAGGTGTAAGGATGCACAGTTACTGGGACCAGATAAAAGTATGTCCCATACACTGTATTAGGCTGGGGAGGATATGAAGGAATACACATGATTCTGTTTACTTTCCAAGACAGGCAAATCTCATCTCTAGTGATAGAGCTCACCCCAGCGACTGCATGGGACCGGGTGCGCGCGTGTTTCTGGCGGGGAGACATCACTTGAAGGGGGATGAGGAACTTTTAGGGGAATGAAATCATCGGTATTTTGTTTGGGGTGGTGGTTACACGGGTGTATATAGTTGCTGAAACTCAACTGTACACTTAAAAATAAAGTTGATGAATTTTTTTTAAAGATTGGGAAGTTGAATACATTCTATCTAGATTTCTTCTCAAATAAATTTAGGCCATAAATTCGTAAATAGTGGTAAACTCTGCAATATATAGTAATCTTGGCTACCCAGAAGCTCTGCTTCCAAGGAAATTCCAGGAAGCCACAATTTTACCTTTCACCCTAAGCACAGATTGTAGCAAAACACTTCGCTACATCTTAACACTTTTTTCCTCACTTTTTACAAAATTTGACCAGCGAATTCATCAATGATACTTTCACTAACTACAACTTATTAAGCTGCTATAAAAAATTTTCCTTCCCTAGAACTCAAAGTAATTATTGCTTCTCGAAGAAGCAAGCACAGTACAGAAAATTTCCCATTTTATAAAGTGAAACTGAATTACCAAGAGGTGACCCTCAAAGAAAACATAATGGTAGCCAAAGGCTGCTGCTGGCCAATATTTAAATTTACCCTCTACTAAACTTCACACAACAGAAACTTGTTGAATTCATGTAAGAAAGTCCATCAGAAATTAAGTCTCAGGGCTACCCTGGTGGCGCAGCGGTTAAGAATCCGCCTGCCAATGCAAGGGACACGGGTTCGAGCCCTGGGCCGGGAAGATCCCACATGCCACGGAGCAACTAAGCCCCTGTGTCACAACTACTGAGCCTGTGTGTCACAACTACTGAACCCACGTGCCACAACTACTGAAGCTCACACACCTAGAGCCCATGCTCCGCAACAAGAGAAGCCACCGCGATGAGAAGCCCACGCACCCCAACGAAGAGTAGCCTTCACTCACCGCAACTAGAGAAAGCCTGCGCGCAACAACTAAGACCCAACACAGCCAGCAAGCCATCAATAAATAAATTAATTAATTTAAAAAAAGAAATTAAGTCTCTTCCTCAAGAATCAGCATGGGCAAAACACTCACCAAACTGCTAGCTGTGTGATGAAGCAATTTTAAATTCTTAAAAGAAGTTCCTCTGTTGTGAAAGAACACATCGGAATACTTCAATGTGACATTATATGGAGAGACTTCAAAAAAGACTAGCCCTCTCAGGAATTTATCATATGGAAATAATCATAAATGTGCACATTTGATATCCATTGGTACTTTATTACTTTTTTAAAAAAAGGCAAAGAGCACTGCAACAATCTAATGGTCCAAACTGGAAAAGTAACTAGGTCCATTCACAGCATGTCTGAGATCTGAATCCAGGCAGTTTAGAGCCCAAGCCCTTAACTAACATCCTCTTTTGCCTCACCCACTCTACCATTCAGAGCATTAATGAGGGGAAGGAACTGATCAGTATTTGACAGCCAAGGAAACCAACACAAAAATCAGTAAGGAACAATAAAGTTCTAGAAAAATAAAACAATTAAAAGGGTATATATTCCACCTTCCTCACAAAATTAAGGAATTCTAAATTCAGTATTAGTAATCATTTTGAAGCACTTTAATAAAGATAAAAATCACTACTCCTTTCTTTGTGTCTCTAACTTACTTTGGACTCTACACATACCTTACTTGCCTAAGTCCAAACATTTCACATGAAATTCATCACCATTAAGGGGACCGAGTTCAAAGGTATTTCAGCAAACAGGGCACTCGACTCCCTCAGCACTAACTGCTGGCTTCATAATTTCACCATCTCAACCTCCCCAACGCAGAATGCGAAAGACTTGGAAATATTAAAAAGAATCCTAAAAAGTTTCTTCCCAGAAATCATCAGTATACTGGGCCTCAGGAAGCAGTGATGAGGCCTCAAATCTCCAGTGAATGAAATTTAAATGGAAGAAGAAAGTGTGCTCAGTTGGATGCTACAGATAGATGGATGGATGGATGGATGGATGGATGGATGGATGATTGATGGATAGATTAAAAGCTTCAAATTATTTGCAGTATACAGATAAAATGATATTGGTAAAGTCCACATTCTGACTCCAAATTCTGACTCACTTGTAAACACAACCATCATCTCAGGAAGATGTGCTACCAGGCGTCTTTCCTCTCCACCAATAAGGCAAGCCAAAAGCAAAAGGCAGAATAACTGCTAATCCACGGTGGCCTGGACTCAGATTTTCTGACTGCGGGAGGCTAGTCGACACCTTCTCGTCTTCTGCTCTGTGTGGTGGACATTTCAATGGTAGAAGGTATGGTAACTTAAATGAACTATAATACAACATATGCAGGTACAATTTTATTGAAAACATAGTTGATTAAATAATCTTACATTAAGAAATACCCATAAATATAAATAGAATTCTTCAGTACTGAAGAAATGGCCTGTAAAAGAGGATTTGTTGAGTGGATTAGTGTAGAAGCTGTGCTACATATTAAAGGGCTGTGGACCCTGAAGGGAGAACAATCTAACAAATCAGAATAAAGTGCAAGTTTCTTTTCCTATTTAAAGTAAATAAACATTACCCTTATGTATAAAAATTAATACCATACACAACAAGGTCCTATGTATAGCACAGAGAACTATATTAAATATCCTATGATAAATCACAATGGAAAAGAATATTTAAAAAGGAATGTATACATATGTATAACTGAATCACTCTACTGTACAGGAGAAACACAACACTGTAAATCAACTATACTTCAATAAAAAATTTAAATAAAAAAAATTTATACCAGTCGATGTAGATAACCTATATTGAAATCCTGAATGGTCACATTTCTGTTTTTACCTTATTCACTTTATTAGTGCTGTTTTCTGGTGGTATATCACTAAGGTTACCCCACCCCACTATCACTACACATCTGCTTCTGGCTTGAGGCCATCATAAATTATATATGAAATAAAAAGTCAAAAGAGGGCTTCTCTGGTGGCGCAGTGGTTGAGAGTCTGCCTGCCGATGCAGGGGACACGGGTTCATGCCCCGGTCCAGGAGGATCCCACGTGCCGCGGAGTAGCTGGGCCCGTGAGCCATGGCTGCTGAGGCTACGCATCCGGAGCCTGTGCTCCACAACGGGAGAGGCCACAACAGTGAGAGGCCCGCGTACCGCAAAAAAAAAAAAAGTCAAAAGACTTTGAGATAATCACAACTGAATATAGCATTTGACTTCCAAACTGCATTACATAAAATGGCAACTATATCAAGAATGGTAAAATATACTCTCCCATTCACCTAGGATGTATCACAATTTGTTAATATCACTAGCAAGCCAAACAGTTCTAATAAATACACTCTACCTATCCACAACAAAACATATTACAATAAAAATCTCTTTGTACACCTAGTGGTTAGGACACAGATGCTATACCATCAGGATTTTCTGGAATACATGCTGAATTTTCAGATTTTTACTGTACTTTGATGTATTACATTATAGGTCACATTGTTTCCAAGAGTTCAGATGTATTTGGACACTAAATTATCTCCTTTCAACTGCAGCCCCAGAGAGCTCACACATGGTACTAAAAGGTAATGCTACTGTACACTAGCACATGTGAGAAGATGAGATGACCTTTCTCTTCTATTATAATGTACAAACATTTCACTTTCCCTTCTCTCTAGTTTATAGCAAAAGGGGTGATTTCAGACACTGTACAGTACCTTAGTTTTGTACCTTTTATAGGGAATTATTTCTATAGGTGAATTAAAATTTTATCTTGAGTGCCTTGAGTTTTACAACACCATGAAATAACTGGAGAACCTAGGATTTAGTGGAATTGGACACTGTAAAGTACTAATCTGGAATCACCCAGAAAACATTGTCCATCTATGGGTATCTCTCTAGAGGAACAATATAAAATATGAAGGCAACTATGGGCCATGTCATACTGCCTGTGCTCCAATGAATTATGCCCAAAGTGCCAGTCATGTCCCAATTTACATCTGAATTACTCTATTAGTTATAAAATTCTTTATTTGAAATCTATAGCAGGAAATCAGTTCACCTAATAAGCAGCAGCATAATGAATGAAAACACTGGACCAAAAAAGCAGGGAAGAATGCTGAACCTTCTAAGAAGGCAAGAAAAGTGATACTGAAGTCAGTGACTTGGACTAAAAGCCAAGTGCCTGTCAACAGGTACAGTTCAATAGCAAGAAGAAAATCATCTCATCTACTGATTCATTTATTCAAACACTTAGGTGCCCACTGCTAGGCCTGAAAGGTACCAATACAAAGGGCTTCTAAGTGAACTGAGTCACCAGCTTACACTTTTCCACCATCTTAATAAGAGACAATTTAATAAAAAGTATTTTAACATCGTGTGTAGGCAACTCTCACTTTTAAAACCACACTTCCGGAACTAATCACTGGTTACAAACAGACTCCTTAAACACGTAAGCATGCTTCCAACAGGAAAGATCACCAAGAAGGGCTAAGGTGAATGATGGACAGACTCCGGCCCCTACTAGCTGTGATTCACTCAACTCCTCACCCCAACAAGTTTTCCCCCATCCTAGAGGGTGAGAGAAAAGATTACATCTGCTCAAATTAATCATTTACGTGTATCCTTTGCCAACTAAGGTAATTCATAATCAACAACAAAGTACTTGCAATACAATTCAAAACTTGGTCATCATGAGAACCTCTGTCTTCTAGAGACCTAGAGTGATGTTAGACTCCGTCCTCCAAATGCATATGAAACTTGGGCTAGTTTTAAACTGCACATCTAGGGCTTCCCTGGTGGCAAAGTGGTTAAGAATCTGCCTGCCAATGCAGGGGACATGGGTTCGAGCCGTGATCTGGGAAGATCCCACATGCCGTGGAGCAACTAAGCCCTTGAGCCACAACTACTGAGCCTGCACTCCGCAACGGGAGAGGCCGCAACAGTGAGAGGCCAGCGCACCGCGATGAAGAGTGGCCCCCATTCGCCGCAACTGGAGAAAGCCCTCGCACAGAAACGAAGACCCAGCAATCCATCAATCAATCAATGAAAACGGCACATCTAGCTTACAGAACATCTGGAGAGGAGGGCAGGTGCAAAAGGCCAAATGGAAAACCGGACCTAAGGTCCTGCAACAGAGACGGTCCTCTGAGACCAACCATTCCACTTTCCTGCTGCTCAGACACGCAGATCCGGACAGTGCTGGGGGAGGAGCGAGCCCAACCACGGTCGGACTAATGAGTGTGACCACATGGGGCAACCACCACCAAGACAGACCAGTTGCATTAAGGATCCGCTTACAAACAGTTAAAAGCAAAGTCTAAGCACAAACAGATACTATGGCCTCCAAGTGTGACTCTAGGTCTTGAAGGGTAAGTGCCTGGAAAAGAGAAACCTTGCAAAGGAAGAAGTCAGACCCTGCAGGTACACAACTCATTCCTGTGCTTCTCCACACTCCAGCTTCCAAGGTCAGAACTATAAGTTTCCTTTCATTGTTCTCCCCACAAGAATAATTTTCTGATTCTGACCCCTTTATACAAGGGTCCACAATCATCACAGATCCCCCTCATCTAAAACTAGCCTCACAGCTACCTACAGGCTCTGCAGAAGGTGCCCCCAACAAGGTCAACGGAAGGTCTGTGCACCCCACGCAAGGTCAGACCCTCGCCACCTCGGAGCAGCTTTACAGTGGGGTGTCGGGCGTTTCCCAAAGGAAACTGTGGCAACGGGCAATCAAAAGTCTGACTGCAGCCTATCAGCCAAAAGAGAACACCCCCCTCGAGGGACAGAGTGCAGATGCACAAACAGACCACGAGAAAGGAGGCGGCTCTGGATGGCTCCGGCCCCACCCATGCCCACAGAGACACAATACCCCACTAATGGAGACTTAAGTCACTTGTAAGCTTCTCCAATTACTTCAAAGAGCTTTGAGGGATACAGAGGGACTTCCAGACGCAATCTTCCAAACCTCAGAAGTCCTCATTTGCCTTCAGCAGAGCCTCTGGAAAAAAAGGTTCTCCAACTTTTAGCTGACCCCACGGCAGCATCTTCCATCAGTTACCTCTGCTGAAGACAGCAGGGATTTGAAACAGTCCTCATATCCCTCCCCCAATGTGAAAATTAGCAAGTGATACACAATTTCGGACTGGGAGCCAAAGGCTTCTTCAGCCCTAAGAATGGGAGCTAAGCCAAAACCCAGGCCTGCTTTAGGCACACACAGAAGTAGCTGCAGGGTACAGGGGCAGGACAGGGAATTAAAATGCAAAGAAAAGCCAGAAACAGAAAATGAAGTGTAGCTCTAAGAAAATAACAGCATGACTTTATTAACTGGCTTTGGTCGCACCATTAAGACTCAATGGTGACAATTCCTACCGCCTTACTTTGGGGAACCAGACTGAATACACAGAAATTACCTTCCCCAATCGTTTCTATTTATAATAAATAAGAACACCAAAACTGCAGCCACAGCTATGGAACATCACTCATTCAACATGCAGGAGAAATGAGGCAAGCTTCTAGAATATCGGCCATGACAATCAAAAACATCACTTAAAAAAAAATCAGTACATAACCATGAGTAGAGAAATTCCACTATCCTAAGGAAAGAGTCATGTACGCACATATACAAAGATGCCATCTTAGCACTGTCAGTGTATGTAAGATTGGGGAAAACCCAGATGTCCAACAACAGAGGAAGTGAGTAAATAAATGATAGCATAGTCACGTCTGATTGTAACAACAGTACAGATCTGCATATTAACATGGAAAATGTTCATTATATATTACTTTTAAAAAGAAATAAAACTATATCATATAATCTTATAATGACACCGCATATTTTATTTTTTTACTTTGAATTTTTAAGTAAGTTTATTTCTTAGTTATTTACTTTTGGCTGCATTGGGTCTCTGTTGCTACGCGCAGGCTTTCTCTGGTTGCGGCGAGCGGGGGCTACTCTTCGTTGTGGTGCACGGGCTTCTCATTGCGGTGGCTTCTCTTGTTGCAGAGCACGAGCTCTAGGCACATGGGCCTCAGTAGTTGTGGCGCGTGGGCTCTAGAGTGCAGGTTCAGTCGTTGTGGCGCACGGGGCTTTGTTGCTCCGTGGCATGTGAGATCCTCCCAGACCAGGGATTGAACCTGTGACCCCTGCACTGGCAGGCAGATTCTTAACCACTGCGCCACCAGGGAAGTCCCAGACATATACTTTAAAAATATGTGGTGGTGTCAGGGGTTGGGGGGGACTTCGTGCGCCACAGTGACTGAGCCTGCGTTCTAGGACCGTGAGCCACGACTACTGAGCCCATGCACCACAACTACTGAAGCCCATGCACCACAACTACTGAAGCCCACGCGCCTAGAGCCTGTGCTCAGCAACAAGAGAAGCCACCGCAATGAGAAGCCCGTGTACCGCAACGAAGAGTAGCCTCCACTCGCCACAACTAGAGAAAGCCTGCGCACAGCAATGAAGACCCAACGCAGCCATAAATAAATAAATAAAATTTATTTAAAAAAATTTTTAAAGTATATGTCTGCATGTATATAAATAGACCTACATAGGCTCAAAATAACTAATTATAAATAATCATTTTATTTTCTTTTTTTTGCCTATCTCAATCTTCTAAAGTTTTTACAATCAACTTTGTGAGAAAAGGTACTGTTAATTTTGACATTTACTTAAGTTTTCTTTTGATAAAAAATTAAAATTGGAACCAAGGTAACCAATGTTCTGGATTTTACTAGATAAGTGGAAAGAGATGTCATAGATTAGGAACTACCTAGTCCAAGTCTTCAGTTTTATGTATTCCGTCTCTGTATTGAACATTTCCAAATCTACCTAACCTAACAATTACTTTCAGCAAAACCCAGCTTTTACATCCCACGTCCATTACATCACATTCTCATACTCAGGGGAGGCCCAGATGGTCTTTCACACTGGACTGGAAGCAGGAAGCGATGGACTCACGCCAACAGCGAAGCCTCCATCTGCAGCCTTCTGTTAACCCTCCCGGTCTCATCTGCCCCATTCCCAATTCTTCTACGTACCCATTGCACAAGTAAGCAAGATGTGCCCTCTGGTGTCTCTTCCCATAAGGCAGGGAGAAATGTAATACTAAATTAAATTAATTCTCAAATAAAGCAATGCCCTTACATTATTCTCCTAGTCCAAAAACAGAACTCTGTGCTTGGTGTTAAAAGCTATGTTGGGTGGGGTGGGTAGGGGGTCGTGAGGCTCAAGAGGGAGGGGATATATGTATGCATATAGCTGATTCACTTTGTTGTACAGCAGAAACTAACACAACGTTGTAAAGCAAATACACTCCAATAAAAATAAATTAATTAAAGCTATGGAAGGTACTCAGAGTACAATACAGGGCCCCTGACTACAAGGAAATTAAGAGTCCAACTAATAAAACAGAACTCATAAATACGAAACAATGAGAAAATTATTCAGTATTGTTAACTGCTAGCCTTGGGTCTCGTTTCCAATCACAAAGGAACCCACTACCTTACCATATGACTCTGGGCAAAGTCCTCATCTGTAAAACTGGGAGTTAAATCTTGATGATCTTACCTTCCACAGTTCTAGAAACAACCAATCAGGAAAAGGCAAGATAAATGTGGGCTTCTAGAATGTGTTACAAATTACCTATGAGCAGACAACAACTCAGATTAAAAACCAAGTGAATCTGGCAAGAGGAAAAAATCTTCAATCTTATTATACAAGCAGAGTGATCTGAAAGCAAATGGAAGCAAAGTATACTCTCCTTCTTTCCATTAAAGAAATCCTGCAAGAGGGTTACTAGAGTGGTGACTGCGTGTGCAGCAGCTCTATATCAGGCACAGTTAAGAAGACAAATATGGGGGCTTCCCTGGTGGCGCAGTGGTTGAGAATCTGCCTGCCAATGCAGGGGATACGGGTTCGAGCCCTGGTCTAGGAAGATCCCACATGCCACGGAGCAACTAGGCCCGTGAGCCACAACTACTGAGCCTGCGCGTCTGGAGCTTGTGCTCCACAACAAGAGGCCACGACAGTGAGAGGCCCACGCACCGCGATGAAGAGTGGCCCTCGCTCGCTGCAACTAGAGAAAGCTCACGCGCAGAAACGAAGACCCAACACAGCCAAAAATAAATAAATAAATAAAATTTTTTTAAAAAGGAGACAAATATGCATTAAACACAGTCCCTGATGTGCAGAAGTTTATTTCATTTCATTCATTCATTCAATAAATATTTACTGAGCACCTACTATGTACACAGACACAAGGACATGTTCCAGGCACTAGGGGCTCGAGAGTCAACAGGATAGACGAAGATGCCTGCTCAAAGAAACTTCTGGGGAGTAAACAGAAAAGGTAACTGCAGAAAAAGAAAACTGAAAATAGTAGCATGACAGAGACTGACAGGAAGAGAGGCAGGGCTACTTTAAACTGGGTGACCATGAGCAACGGTACACGTAATAGGAATTCATTGTATTATTCCCTCTACAATACTTTAAATTTTTAAAACAAGCCATAGATAAACAGAATAATCAGCAAAGTTTCACCAAGATGACATTTGAGCTGAGATTTGAAAACCAGTACAAGGCATGTTCCCCTATGCCTTCTAGATAGAGGCAACAGCTGTGCAGAGGCCTTAAGGAGCTGGGAGCCTTTATGAGAAAAAAAGGCTCTGTGGCCACAACAAGAGCTAGGGAGAGGATGGCACAGGCCAGGCCGTGAGAGCAGAAAGACTGTGGGGACCCTCCTATACAATGGTAAGGAATTCAGAAATTATTCTAAATGCAAGAAGTAGCCATTGGAGGGTTTTAAGCAGGAATGAGAATATAGGAATATACTTTGTTTGGGTTTGTCGCTTTTTTTTCAGTTACAAAGCAATACAAGTTAGGTGCTAAATTAGGTGACCCCAAATCCATTTACGTTTAGTAATGGGATGAATTTACTTCCCTAAACACTTCAGTCTCTAATTCTGAGCGCATCAATGCAAGGATATTTAGTTCAGCACCTGGGAAGGTGGCTCAGAAGCATCCTGGGTAAGAAAGAAATCAGTGTAGAATTTAAATTGTTACAGACATCCAACAAAAATTCTGAGCAAAAAGATTGTGGGCTAGAATTTCAGATTTTAAAGATCTCGTGTAACGCAGAAAAATATTCTGGGTACTGGGCCGGAAGTAACATAAATAAAGGGGAAACAGGGGCTTAGGTCGGGTGAACGCTTTGCCTCCATCACTGACAGTAAGAAAAGAATGGGGACCCCAGATGTCACGTCCACTCTGACTTCTTGTCCAGTGTTCTTTCCAAAGCACCACATAAAGAGAATTTAGAATCCACAGAGACGTAAAAATTAAATTTAAAAAAATAAAATAAAATCTACAGAGACAGAAGACGACTAGTGGTTGCCAGAGTTGGGGCAGGGGATGGAGTGTCCTCTAAAGGGTGTGGGGTCTCCTCCTGGGGTGATGGAAATGTCCTGGAACTACACAGAGGTGGCAGCTGCACAACATACTGAATTTACTAAATGTCACTGAATTGTACACTTTAAAATGGCTAATGGTTAACTTCGTGTTAATGTGAATTTTACCTCGATTTTTAGAAATGAAGTTGAAAAGAATGAAACATAATAGCAGCTAATGATGAGTCTATGTAAGTCACTGGAAGCAGTTTTCGAGATCCAGGTTCTAATCAAAACTCAAGATCAACTGAATGCAGACCTTTCGTAAGCTCAGCAGTATGACATTTTGAGCCAGAGGACTGTTCTGTTCTGGGGATTGTAGGATACTTGGCAATTTTACTGGCTTCTACCCACTGGATACTAGTAGCCCCCATGTCCCAACTTGTGGCAAGCAAAAATGTCTCAAGACACTACCAAAGGCCTCAGAGGGGCACATCACCCCCTGTTGAGAATGGCTATTAGACAACCACTGACTTTTCTGCATCTTAATGTCCTCAACCACCGAACGTACATCACCTTATCCAAGAACTCTTCCAATTCTGAGATTCTAGTCCATATTTTGTTCACCCCCCATGATTTATAATCCAGTGCAGCCTTCTCTTTCACTAACCTGACTCTGTGTCTCACAGGCTGATGCAAGGATATGATGAAATAACCAAGGAAATGCTTCTACAGTGAAATCTCCTCGAAGAATAAAACTGGCTATGTAAAAGAAATGCTGGTATAGAAGCTTTTCCATTAAGACTCCAAAAATCAGTTAATAAAGGAATATTCAAGTTGTCAAATAAAGGAATATTCAAGTTGTCAGAGGACTAGTTTCTGAATCTGTATTACTTTTTGTTTTATCTTTATTTTTATTTAATATGGTCTTCTCGGGCTTCCCTAGTGGCGCAGTGGTTGCGAGTCCGCCTGCCGATGCGGGGGACACGGGTTCATGCCCCGGTCCGGGAAGATCCCACATGCCGCGGAGCGGCTGGGCCTGTGAGCCATGGCCGCTGAGCCTACGCGTCCGGAGCCTCTGCTCCGCAACGGGAGAGGCCACAACAGTGAGAGGCCCGCGTACCATTAAAAAAAAAAAAAAAAAAAAACAACTAAAAACTAAGGTCTTCTCTTGAAATTGACTGAAACATCTTTACCCCAGAGTTTTCAAGGATTTTAGGCTCTTCTATATTCATTAAAGAATACCCCAGGCATACTGGGCAATAAAGGGTTAATTTAATTAGTTCTGTGTATGCTCAAAGAATTACAAGCAATTTCATTTAATTATTCAGTAGCCAATCAGGTAATCTCTGTGGCTGCTTAGTGCACTGATGAAATAATGTCCTCCAGTTCAGAGCTGTCATTCCAATCAGGAGACTGCTCCTCAGTTAGTAGAAAGAGACGGCAGGATTTCCAAGGATTCTCACTATGAATCTGGGGAAAGAGAAATGAATCCATTTCTTATTTCACCCTTTTTGTGTTAAAAGATACAAAATTCCTGAACTGACATTCATAGAACACTCCAGACAACAATAACAGACTATGTATTCTTTTCAAGTACACACGGAATAGTTGGCAAGAGAGACCACATTCTGGGCCACAAAACAAGTCTCAATAAATTTTAAAGGATGCAAGTCATATAAAGTAACTCGTCTGACCAAAATGGAATTAAGTTAAAAAATCAATAACAGATTTGGAAGTTTTAGCCACAGCAATCAGAGAAGAAAATAACAGGAATCCAAATCAGAAAAGAAGAAGTAAAACTGACACTGTTTACAGATGACATGATACTATACACAGAGAAACCTAAAGATGCTAGCAGAAAACTACTAGAGCTAATCAACAAATCTGGTACAGTAGCAGGACACAAAAATAATGCACAGAAATCTCTTGCATTCCTATACACTAATGATGAAAAATCTGAAAGAGAAATTAAGGAAACACTCCCACTTACCACTGGAACAAAAAGAATAAAATACCTAGGAATAAACCTACCTAAGGATCCAAAAGACCTGTATGCAGAAAACTATAAGACACTGATGAAAGAAATTAAAGATGATACAAACAGATGGAGAGATATACCATGTCCATGGATTGGAAGAATCAACATTATGAAAATGACTATACTACATAAAGCAGTCTACATATTCAATGCAATCCGTAGCAAACTACCAATGGCATTTTTCACAGAATGAGAACAAAAAATTACACAATTTGTATGGAAACACAAAAGACCCTGAATAGCCAAAGCAATCTTGAGAAAGAAAAACAGAGCTGGAGGAATCAGGCTCCTGGACTTCAGAGTATAGTACAAAGCTACAGTAATCAAGACAGTATGGTACTGGCACAAAAACAGAAATACAGATCAATGGAAAAGGACAGAAAGCCCAGAGATAAACCCACCCACATATGGTCACCTTATCTTTGATAAAGGAGGCAAGAGTATACAATGGAGAAAAGACAGCCTCTTCAGTAAGTGGTGCTGGGAAAACTGGACAGCTACATGTAAAAGAATGAAATTAGAACACTTCCTAACACCATACACAAAAATAAACTCAAAATGGATTAAAGACCTAAATATAAGGCCAGACACTATAAAACTCTTAGAGGAAAACATAGGCAGAACACTCTGACATAAATCAGAGCAAGATCCTTTTTGACCCACCTCCTAGAGAAATGGAAATAAAAACAAAAATAAACAAATGGGACCTAATGAAACGTGAAAGCTTTTGCACAGCATAAGCAAGATGAAAAGACAACCCTCTGAATAGGAGAAAATATTTGCAAACGAAGCAACAAAAATTAATCTCCAAAATATACAAGCAGCTCATGCAGCTCGATATCAAAAAACCAAACAATCCAATCCAAAAATGGGCAGAAGACCTAAAGAGACATTTCTCCAAAGATATACAGATTGCCAACAAACACATAAAAGGATGCTCAACATCACTGATCATTCAAGAAATGCAAATCAAAACGACAATGAGGTATCACCTCACACCAGTCAGAATGGCCATCACCAAAAAATCTACAAACAGGGCTTCACTGGTGGCGCAGTGGTTGAGAGTCCGCCTGCCGATGCAGGGAACACGGGTTCGTGCCCCGGTCCGGGAGGATCCCACATGCCACGGAGCGGCTGGGCCCGTGAGCCATGGCCGCTGAGCCTGTGCTCCGCAACAGTGAGAGGCCCGCGTGCCGCAAAAAAAAAAAAAAAAAAAAATCTACAAACAATAAATGCTGGAGAGGGTGTGGAGAAAAGGGAACCCTCTTGCACTGTTGGTGGGAATGTAAATTGATAAAGCCACTAGGGAGAAGAGTATGGAGGTTCTTTAAAAAACTAAAAACAGAACTATCATATGACCCAGCAATCCTACTACTGGGCACACACATGGAAAAAACTGCAACTCAAAAAGAGTCATGTACCACAATGTTCACTGCAGCACTATTTACAATAGCCAGGACATGGAAGCAACCTAAGTGTCCATCGACAGATGAATGGATAAAGAAGATGTGGCACATATATACAATGGAATATTACTCAGCCATAAAAAGAAACGAAACTGAGTTATTTGTAATGAGGTGGATGGACCTAGAGTCTGTCATACAGAGTGAAGTAAGTCACAAAGAGAAAAACAAATACCATATGCTAACACAAATATACGGAATCTAAAAAAAAAAAAAAAATGGTTCTCATGAACCTAGGGGCAGGACAGGAATAAAGACGCAGATGTAGAGAATGGACTTGAGGACACAGGGAAGGGGAAGGGTAAGCTGGGACAAAGTGAGAGAGTGGCACTGACATATATGCACTACCAAATGTAAAACAGCTAGTGGGAAGCAGCTGCACAGCACAGGGAGATCAGCTAGGTGCTTTGTGACCACCTAGAGGGGTGGGATAGGGAGGGTGGGAGGGAGACGCAAGAGGGAGGGGATATGGGAATATATGCATGCATATAGCTGATTCACTTTGTTATACAGCAGGAACTAACCAATGTTGTAAAGCAATTATACTCCAATAAAGATGTTTTAAAAAAATCAATAATAGAAAGCTCTCTGAAAAATTCCCAAGTATCTGAAACTAAATTAACATACTTCTAAATAACCCATAGGTTTAGGAAGAAATCAAAAGGAAAAGGGTGGAAGTCTGAATGCTTTCCCTCAGATGAAGAACAAGACAAGGATGTCTGCTCTGGCTGCTTCTACCTGATGTTTTATGGGAAGTTCTAGACAGAGCAATATCGCAAGAAATGTAAGAGGTACCCAGATGGGAAAGAAGCAAAACTGTCTTATTTGCTGATAACATTATCATCTATGTTGAAAATCCAATGGAACCTACAAAAAAAATGCTAAAAGAAGTGAGTTTAGGACAATTAGATATAAGCTCAATATAAAAAACTCAAGGGCATTTCTGTAAACTAGCAAAGAACAACTGGAATTTTTTAAAATGTACAACAGGATAAAAAAGGTATAAAATGCTTCAGGAGAAATCTAACAAAAGGTAGGACCTCAACTGAAAAATATAAAATTTTCCTCTGAGAAACTAAGGAAAATCTGAACAGAGAGAGAATACTAAATACTATTAAAAGGTGAATTTTCCACAAAATGATCTATATAGTCAACACAATCCCAATCAAAATCTCAGTGATTCTAAAATTTATATGGAGGGACTTCCCTGGTGGTCCAGTGGTTAAGAATCCACCTTCCAATACAGAGAACGCGGGTTTGATCCCTGGTTGATCCCACATGCCACGAGACAACTAAGCCCACGCACCGCAGCTACTGAGCCCACGCGCTCTGGAGCCTGAGAGCCACAACTAGAGAGAAGCCCGAGTGCCACAACAAAAGACACGACACAGACAAATAAATAAATAAATGAAAAAATGTTTTAATTCATATGGAAATGCAAAGGACATAAAATAGCCAAAACAACAAAAAATGAACAAAAGAGTGAACATTACTAACATTATTTAATTTTAAGACTTATTACAAAACTACAGCAATCAAGATAGTGTGGTAACAGCCTAAAAACAAATTCAATAATGAAATAGAATAAACAGTCCAGAAGTGAGCCCACACGTATACAGGCAACTGATTCTTGACAGAAGAACAAAGGCAATTCAGTGAATAAAGGACAGCCTTTTCAATAAATGGTGCTATAACATACTCAAAACAAAACAACAACAAATTTGATTAATGCCTCACACCATACGCAAAAACCAATTCAAAATGGATCATAGGCCTAAATATAAAATCTAAAACAATAAAACTTCTTAAAGAAATCGTAAGAGAGGCTTCCCTGGTGGTCCAGTGGTTAAGATTCCATGCTTCCGCTGCAGGGGGTGTGGGTTCACTCCCTGGTCAGGGAGGTTCCGAACGCCGTACGGTCAAAAAAAAAGAAAACATAAGAGAAAACCTTTGTGACCCTGGGCAAGGAAAAAATGTCTTAGATGTGATGATAAAAGCACAACCACAAAAGAATAAATTGATAAATCAGAATTCATCAAAATTCTAAACTTCAGAAAAGACAACCCACAGACTGAGAGAAAATATATGTAATATAATGTTTTCTGATAAAGGACTTGTATCCAGAATACATACACTTAACAAACTAATTTTTAAAATGAGCTAAAGATCCTAATGGAAATTTCATCAAAGATATGTGAATCACTAATAAACACATGAAAAGGTACTGATCATCATTAGCATTAGGGAGGTACAAATCAAAACCAAAGAGGTACCACTCCACACCCACTAGAATGTCATAATGTACAAACAATAATGAATACTAACAATGATGGGAGAAACTGGAACTGGTGCAGCCACTTTGGTAAGTAAATTTGGCAGTTTATTAAAAAGTTAAACACAACTCCAATCCCACTCCTGGATATCCACCCAAAAGAAAAGAAAATACATGTCCACACAAACACCCATGAGCAAATACACAAAGCTATTATTCGTACCAGCCAAACAGTGGAAACAATCCAAATGTCTACCATCTCATGAAAGAATCAACAAAAAGGAGGAGTACATCCATGCAATGGAATACTATTCGGTCAGAAAGTATTCAAGGGACTTCCCTGGTGGTCCAGTGGTTAAGACTCGGCGCTTCCACTGCAGGGAGCTCAGGTTCAATTCCTGGTCAGGGAACTAAGATCCCGCATGCCGTGCAGACAAAAATTAAAGTATGCAAACCAGAAAAAAATGAGGACATATCTAAAAGACACAGGCTAACGTGAAAGAACTCCCGAAGGCCAAAGCTAGAACAATTTGAGCAACAAAACTCACAGAATAAGATGAGTATCCAGAGTCTCCAGCTGACAGTAACAGACTGAGGAGACAGGATAACTAAGTGTAATGCGGCATGCAGGATTGAAACCTGAAACAAAGACACACGGGGGAAACTGCAGAATCCGAATAACGTCCGAGTTTAGTTAGCAGTACTGTATCAAAGTTAGTATCTTAGTTTTGACAAGTGTACCATGGTTGTGTAAGATTAAATATTAGGAAAGCTGGGTAAAGGGTATTCGGCAGGAGTCGGCAAACTAATGCCCGCGGGCCAAATCCAACCTGCCATCTGCTTTTATAAAGTTTTACTGGGGGAGTTCCCTGGTGGTCCAGTGGTTAGGACTCAGCGCTTTCACTGCCACTGGTCCAATCCCTGGTGGTAGACCTAAGATCCCGCAAGCTGCATGGTACGCCCCCCAGAAAAAGGTTTCATTAGAACACAACCACACCCATTCATTTACTCATAATCCATCTATGGCCACTTCTGCCTTACACTGGCAGAACTGAGCAGTTCCAAGAAAGACCACCTGTCCACAAAGCCTAAAATATTTACTATCTGGCCCTTTACAGGAAAAGTTTGCTGACCCTGATACACATGAACTCTCTGTACTGTCACAATAACTTTTGTGTAAATCTAAAATTATTCTAGGGACTTCCCGAGTGGTGCAGTGGGTACAGGTTCGATCCCTGGTGCGGGAAGATCCCACATGCCTTGGAACTAAGCCCGCATGCCTAGAGCCCATGCTCCGCAATAAGAGAAGCCACCACAATGAGAAGCCCGTGCACCGCAACGAAGAGTAGACCCTGCTCACCGCAACTAGAAAGCCCGCATGCAGCAACAAAGATCCAACGCAGCCAAAAGTAAAATAAATAAATTCTTTAAAAATAAATTAATAAATTTTTTCAGTTAAGTGTTCACCCACCATGTTATCCAGCCATTCTACTTCTAGGTATTCACCCAAAAGAAATGAAAATTTATGTCTAAGGAATGGTACGCAAATGTTCGTTAACAGGTGAAGTGGATAAACAAATCACAGTAAACCCATAAAGGGGGAAAGTATTCGGCAATAAAAGGACATGAACTACTTCATATGCCACAACGTGGATGAATCTCAAGCTAATTATGCTGAGTTGACTAAGCACATCGCCCCCTCTCCCAAAGAGTACATACTGTGTGATGGCATTTCTACCAAATTCTGGGAAAATGCAAACTAATGAGGTGACAGAAAGCAGATCTGGTGCTACCTGGGAAAGGAGGGTGGGGAGGGAGAGGAGGAGGTAAGGATCACACAAAGGGGCACAGGAAACTCCTGAGGGCCATGGACACCTGGTGATGACATACAAGTGTACGCATACATGCAAACTCATCAAGCTCTACACATACGCAGTTTATCGTGTGCCAATTATACATCAAAAGAGCTGTTTTTCAAACTTAATTAAATCGATAAAATATTCTTCTGGTCTTCCAATAACAAGCAGTGCTATGGAGAAACAGACTAATCCACCATCAAAACCTCTTCAGCTGCCAATTTCCGCCATCTACCCCTTCCCTTCCCCCAGAATATTTTTTCTTTGGAGGAGAGGAGGGTTCTGAATCATAGCCACGCTTGTTCTATAAGTCTGTCCTGCAAGGACAAGGCTCTCCTGGGGTCCTGCCAACCACCTCTACAAAGACAGATGAGATTACAATTACCCAGATATGCAGCCAGCTACTTAGAGAACAACCAACCTCCATCCCCCTTCAGAACAACCTCTCCCCTGTCTCTAGCCTTCCCCGGCTTGCTGGCTCGCCTTACACTCCTAAACCTGGGAGAAAAGCAGATGGCAGCCAGCACAGGAGTCAGAATGCAGCCCCTCTTTAAAACAAGGATTTCAAAATGAAGTGACCTGCAAGAAGTAGGACATTCCAAAGGGCCTCCTAGGGGATGGGAAAGAAGAAGCGTTGGGAGGTGGTGGTCTCTGGCTACCTTAACCTCATTCAGCACCATTCAGTTACTTTCCACCTCACCATCCACAGAGAACACCCGCTTCCACCTACTCCAGCACATCTCTGTGGCTGCCTGTCACTGAGCTCTCCACTTCCCACATACCTTCCTCTGCTTTTTATAATACAAATCTCTTTTCCTCAGTCACTCAACCTGAGTTTGGCATAAAAATTGAGGGTAATCCTAAAGATTACACTGCAACTACATTCAAGGGGAAAAGATCTAGATTTTTAAACTTCAAAGAAGTTAATATATTTTCAGGAAAAATGTGTAAATCAAACACAAATAAAAGATCATCTGGCACTTCCCTGGTGGCACAGTGGTGAAGAATCCACCTGCCAATGCAGGGGACACAGGTTCAAGCCCTGGTCCGGGAACACCCCACGTGCCGCAGAGCAGCTAAGCCCGTGTGCCACAACTACTGAGCCTGCGCTCTAGAGCCTGCAGACCGCAACTACTGAGCCCACACTCCGCAACTACTGAAGCCCGCACGCTCTAGGGCCCGCGTGCTGCAACTACTGAGCCCAGGTGCTGCAACTACCGAAGCCCACATGCCTAGAGCCCGTGCTCCACAACAAAGAGTAGCCCCCGCTCAACGCAACTAGAGAAAGTCTGCACACAGCAAGGAAGACCCAACTCAGCCAAAAGTAAATAAGATTTAAAAAAAAAAGTTGCTCGCCTACATTTAGAAATAAATAAAATGTCATCTAATACCTAAGCACACTAAAATGTGCTTATTCTAGACATCATCCCTGTAGGTACGAAGAAGTAGTAGACACTGTCAGTGCCCTCAGGAAGTTTAAAGGAAAATGAGGAAGCTCAGACAAATGTGGAGCCCAAATCTGACTTATAGATTTTTTTAAAAAAAATAATACTGTTTTAGAACTTAATATAAAATATATCCAAATACAATGTTAACTTGAGAATTACAATAAGCCGAATAACGAAAAAGTAATTATCACATGAGCATCAGCATGCCAGCATTAAATTTCAAGACATGCTTCAAGAACGTATCTCTTGAATCTGAAGATTTCTGGACAAAATTCAGAAAGGATGAAATTATACTAAAATATATTTACTTTAGTAAAATCCACCGTTTCCATCCATGTTATACTCATTCCTCAGTGTACTTCTGCTGACCCTCCTACCCAGATCACCACTTACCTCTCGCACCATCCAAGTCCTAAGCCTTCTGCAGAAGTAGAAGGCCCGGAACACAGAACCATAAAATGTTAGAGCTGAAAGACAACTTGCCTCACCTAAAGATGAAAAAACTGAGGTCCAGAGAATGAAAGAGACCTGCCAAGGTCCCAAAGCTAAAACTTGGAGCGAGGGACAGGGCCCAACCTGGTGGTCCACCGCCTGAGCCTTCTACTATACCACCTAACAAGGCTTCCTCGTTTTCTACCCCTGCTGAGTTAGACCAGCTCACATCTCTGAGCCCAAAGCTTCTCATGCTTTAAGGGGCACAGGAACCACCTGGCAGCTTTATCTAAATTCAGAGTCTGACACAGTAAACAGAGGGTGAGGCCTCAGATTCTGCAAGTCTAACAAGCTTCCGAGCAATGCTGATGCTGCCAGTCTGAGCATCACAGATGGAAGAGAAAGACCTCACAGCATTTGATTCGATCCTATCCAATTTAGGCTTATTACTTACTGTACAATTTAGGACTCCCAAATCTACAGTAAATCTCCCTAAGCCTCAGTCTTCTCATAAAAATATTGTTTTGTAAGGACCAGATGATATAATTCATATATTAATTTGTAATTCTTGGCACTTACTGAATTTTTGGTGAATAATAATAGCTAATCTGAGTACAACTTTTTAAGTTGGCACTATTCAGGTATTTGACTTGTTTTAAGGCACTTAATTCCCACATGAATTCAATGAGTAGGCACTATTATTCCCATTTTTAAAGATGAAAAAACCGGGTGTGAGAGCAGTCCATGTCAATGTACAATGTCACACAGGTACGGAGCAGGGCAACAGGAAACAAACCCAGGCTGGTTCCACAACCTGTTTCTTAACCACCTCACTCTCCATAAACATCAACTGTTATTTTCCTCCTGATCTCCAAATCCCCATTTACAATTTCTACCACACATCTCTACTTTAAGGTTGCATGTAAGCCCAACCTCAGCGTGCCCCACACTTACTACCTTCACCCCAGACCCAATCCTCGTCTCAATGAGTAACGACATGCAGGCAGTCCCCAAACCAGAATTCTAGAACTCATAGAAGACAAGAGATTCTTCCCCTGTCAGACCCTGCACTCCCCTCCTCATAGCACAGTTCTGACATGCCCCACATTATCCTGATGTAAAATTCATAGATAATAAAGCCTTCCTACATCCATCATTTTTAGGAATGTGACTGTTCTGAACCAAGAGAAGGTTATACTGTTCTGTTTGGAACATTGCTGAGAGTTTTTCACCATTTCAGAACATCCTATATCATATCTTACTCATCACTGGTCATATATAACATAATTGATATATTACCTCAACTGTAATCAAGAGGAGACACAAAATGAAATATGTCATAAAATACATTTCAGAATGTAAATGCTTAAGCATGGACTCACTACAAGACACAACAGTCAGTCAATTGTTAAAACAGAACCCAAAGGTAAGAACACAGACCGACATACAGCTGTAGTGTAAGCAATTCAACTATGACCGATGATGAGTAAGATATGATATAGGATGTCCCGAAATGGTGAAAAACTCTCAGCAATGTTCCAAACAAAACACTATAAGCTTCTCTTGGTTCAGGAGAGTCGCATTCCGGGACTTCCCTGGTGGTCCAGTGGGTAAGACTGCACTCCCAATGCAGGGGGCCCGGGTTCATCCCTGGTCAGGGAACTAGATCCTGCATGCCACAGCTAAGAGTCCATATGCCGCAACGAAGATCCAGTGCAGCCAAAATAAATAAATACTTAAAAAAAAAAGAACGGTCGCATTCCTAAAACTTTTGATACATGTTAAAACACTGAAAAAATTATCTTGTGTTTACATATAAAACGGAAGTTTGGATTTAGATTCCAATTTTTTTCTTCACCTACGTGAACGCTCTTAACCTGGGGGTTAAGTCCTCATTGTGGGGATGTCCTGAGCCCTGTATGACATCTAGGACGCCGCCCCTATCCACGAAACACCAGTACTGCCTTCAGATCTCTGGGACCAAAAATGCCTCCACATATTCCCGGAACACTCCCTGGGGATGACGTGGCACCGTGGGTGGGACTGGGACCGCTGTGCTAGATATTCAGCCACTATCCAACCGTCTCCAACCCTCATACGCAGCCTCACTCGATCTAGAGTTCAGGTCCCGTCAGCTCTCACCTAGGCCACTGCCACAGCCTGGTAATGTGTCTTTCTGGTTCCAATCTGCTCATTCTATATTGAGAACAACTTTTTACTCTCCATTCAATCAACAAATATTTACTGCACACAGATTATATGCCAGACCTGCTCTAAACACTAGATCACATCATTCTCCCCTGCTCAAACTATAATAGTTCATCACCTACGGCAATTTTCAAACAGTGCTCCATTTTTATCTGTTTTATATATTGAGTTCCTGCATAAGATTTCCTTTTAACAAAGTGATTCACAGCTTTAAAAGTTTGAAAACCCCAACCTTCAGGATAAAACCAAATAATCTTCCTATCTAACCATCGCCTCAGCACTAACCTAAGCCTCACCTCCTGCACCCCCATCCACCGTGCAAAGATGGTCCTACAATACCCATATTCCCTCCCCTCTCTGGCACACTGTCTCTCTTCCGTGCTTCCACACAGGCTGTCACCCCTGCCAAATGACCCTCTCTCTATACCTACCCACCTGCTGACTCTGCAGCCAGCCTTCCAGGCTCTGGGGAAGCTGTGAAACCTTCCCAATTCCCCTCGACAGGCTCAACTATTAGCTTTTTTTTTTTTTTTTTAAAGCTACTAGCTTCTGCTGTATTGTGCACACTTCCATTTTAACAAACATCTTATTGTACTACAACAGTCTGTTTGAACATCTATCTCTATAATACCTCCAACTAGCTCTTCAATTTTGTGGGCAGTGACTACATCTTTTGCCTCACTTTCTGGTACCTGTCAGTGTACAGAGCTATCCTCTCAAGGGTAACTTGATTGAGTGATGTTAGTAGGTTTCTCTTCTTCTCAATCAAAAAGATAAATTTCCTTACCCAAGTGATCAAAATAAGTATCACTAACAGTAAACAACGTGGAACTATGCAGCTTCTGATGTGAAACCTTAACGAAAATGTTTACCTTGAATCTAATCTTGAGTTAACAGAAAAATCTAAAACACGGAATATTCTATAAGACAACTGACCGAGACTCTTCAATGGGTACGAAAAGCAAAAAGTCAAGGGACTACTCTAGATGAAAAGGAATTAAATCATATCCAGGTGCAAAGCATGAAACCTTAACCAAAACCAAACCAACGATGAAGGATATTTTTGTGATGGGGGCAGGGTGAGGGTCTGAATATTAGATTAGATAATGTTATGAAATATTATTAAGTAATATCATGAAACAGTTTTTAATTTTCCTTAGAAGTATTAATAGTATTGTGGTTGTACAGGAGAACATTCTTATTTTTATACTATTCTTAGGCAATGTATGCTGAAGTATTTAAGAGTGAAAGATCATGATGTATGCATGACAAAAAAGTGAATATTTGTGTTTATATATAGTGTGTATACACACACATACAGAGAGAGAGAGAGGGAAAGAGAAAAGAGAAACAAATGTGGAAAATGATAACTGTTGAATCTAAATGAACACTGGGTGTTAATTGTACCATTCTTTCAAATTTTCTGTAGGTCTGAAATCTTTCAAAATAAAAACTAAATTAAAAAATAAATTCACATAATCAAGTGATTTGTCTACACAACATCAAAATAATGGACTTACTGATTCCTCTTCTGCACTGAACAGACTTTTTGATGTAATTCAAGAACATTCTAATCTAAGCTTCAGATGAAGTGTTTAATCTATACACTGAAAACACCACAGCTAGGGACTTCCCTGGTGGTCCAGTGGCTAAGACTCCCTGCTCCCAATGCAGGGGGCCTGGGTTCGATCCCTGGTCAGGGAACTAGATCCTGCACGCCACAATGAAGACCCAACACAGCCAAATAAATGATATTAAAAAAACAAACAAACAAAAAAACACCACAGCCACACAATGAAGTACAGGCTCCAAACCATAAACTCTCCGAGGCTGCAAGACCTCTGCTTCTAGTTCCTGCTTCTCTTTCATGTCCTGGTTCTGTATTAACTGCTCACGTGGACAGTCAGTCAGAAGAACTAGTCATCTCACTCAATGCTGCCATTAACTAGCCAAGTAACCTTGGGCGAGCTACTTAGTCCACATTTTCGGGTGTGCATCACTCACTTGAGGGACGACCACCAAATTACCTTCTGGCTCTGAGGTCTTGAACCCAGTCTTACTTTCTTAACTGACATTTTCATAATCACAGATTCATTTGCAGTTCTAAGAAATAATACAGAGAAACTTGTGCACTTTGCTCACTTTCCTCCAGCGCTAACATTCTCCACAACTATAGCATTACCACCAGGGTATGGTAGTGATTTCAATACCATCCACTGATCTTTTTCCAATTTCTCCAGTTTTACTTGTACTAATCTGCATATGAGTGCGCATTCACAACTTTTTATCCCATTAATCATTAAGGACTGGAGGAAGCGACTGTAAAATAAGCAAACTGATTGTTTCTGCTTTGTAAATTATCTTGTACCAACTATTTCAATAATCTACTCTTTATTTTCATCATCAAATTCCTTCCTTCAGAGGAAAGCTAACACGCACGATGCCAATGCTTCTGCAGCACCACTGCAGCCAACTTTTGAGGAAAATCCCCTTTCAACAACCTAGAAGGAAGATTTGTCTTTTCCAACACAGAATGATTCTCTATGCTCCAGAATTAAGCTGGAAAAAGAAATCAGAACTTTTACTTCTAAGGATTAGTCCTCTAGACTGTCCCAGACAAAACAGTTCCATGCAAATAGAGAAATACCACTTACTTCTTAGAAATTAAATGAAGAGCAATAAAAATACTTCTCATACACTATCAACAAAACATGTAAAAAGCAACTATAAAACCTCTAGAAGAAAACACAGAAGAAATTCTTGGTGATCTTAGGTTAGGCTATGATTTCTTAAATATGATGCCAAAAGCATGATCCAAAAAAGAAAAACTGGATAAATTTGGATTTCTCAAATTTAAAATGTTCTGCCATTCAAGAGACACTTTTGGGGGATTCCCTGGTGGCCTAGTGGTTAGGATTCCGGGCCTTCACAGCTGTGGCCCACGTTTAATCCCTGGTCAGAGAACTGAGATCCCGCAAGCCACAAGGTGCGGTCAAAAAAAAAAAGAGAGAGCGAGACACACTGTTAAAAAAGACAAGCCCTAGAATAGGAGAAAATATTTTCCCAGTGTGTATCTTACAAAGAACTTCTATTGCAAATAAATGAAGAACTCTCAAAACTCAATATTAAGAAAACAACCCAAGTTTTCAAATGGGCAACAGATTTTAAAAGATACTTCTCCGAAGTATTAGGGATGGCAAATAAGCACATGGAAAAACTCTCAGTACAATTAGTCATGAGATCAATGTAAATTCAAAACACAATGAGATAGCAGTACACACCTATTAGAACAGCTTTCAGAACAACACTGACAGTAACAAACACTGGATGCAGAGGAACTGAGAGGCTCACACACTGCTGGGGGAAACACCAGAAACTGCCAGACTGTTCTCCAAAGTGAACCACATATTTACCAGGACTCAACAATCCTCCTCCTAGGTATTCAGGCTAACAGCTGTGTGTGAATGCTTAGGCAACTTTATGTGTGATCACCTGAACTAGAAACAGCTCCAACGTTCTTCTACTGGTGAATGGATAAACAAACTAGTTTGCTCCAACACTGGATTATTTGGCAATAAAAGGAACGAAGCGCTGACACATGCCACAACAGGGACTAGCCTCAAATACACTCTGCCAAGTAAAAGACACCAAACTCAAAGGGCTACATACTGTACGATTCCACTTATACGACAGCGTAAATGACTGCATTTCCTAGAGGAAATGGTCAATTACCAAGTGGCATAAGGAAAATTTCTTGCGGGATGAAGCTGTTCTATACCTTGATTGGGGTAGTGGTTATACAACTGTAAAAAGCCACAGAAATGTACACCAAACATGAGGGTGTTCATATATATAAATTATACATCAATTAAAATAATTTAAAAGGAAATTTGTTTGGAAAACAATTTGGCAGGTTCTTATAAAGTTAAATATACACTTACATACAACCCAGCAATTCACAGCTACGTGTTTACTCAAGAGAACTGAGAACAAATAACCACACAAACACCTGTGATGTATGTCTATGTGAATACACTCAGCACTTATATTCAGTTGTCAAACCTGGAAACAACCCAAATGTCCATCAACAGGAGAACAACAGGAAATTGGATAAGCTGCAGTACAGCCATACTATGGAATACTATTTAGCAGTGAAAAGATTAACCACTGAGACACACAACTATATGGATGCATCTTAAAATCATGCTGACTGAAAGACGCCAGATACAAAGGAACACAGACTGTAAGATTATTTATGTGAAATTCTAGAAATGGCCAACTAATCTACAGTCACAGAAAGCAGACCAGTGACTGAGACCAAAGTGGGAGTCAACTGCCACAGGACACAAAGAAAATTTGGCGGGGACACAAATGTTCCGTGCCTTTTTTTTTTTTTTTAATTTATTTTTGGCCGTGCTACACAGCTTGCGGGATCTTATTCCCTGACCAGGGATGGAACCTGAACGCACGCCCTCGGCAGTGAAAGCACAGAGTCCTAACCACTGGACCACCAGGGAATTCCCCCAAAATGTTTGTGGTTTTTTTTTTTTTTTTTTAATAGATTTATTTATTTTTGGCTGCATTGGGTCTTCGTTGCTGCGCGCAGGCTTTCTCTAGTTGCTGCGAGCTGGAGCTACTCTTTGTTGCGGTGTACGGGCTTCTCATTGTGTTGACTTCTCTTGCTACAGAGCACAGGCTCTAGGTGCGCAGGCTTCAGTAGTTGTGGCTCGAGGGCTCTAGAGCGCAGGCTCAGTAGTTGTGACGTACAGGCTTAGTTGCTCCGCGGCATGTGGGATCTTCCCGGACCAGGGCTCGAACCTGTGTCCCCTGCATTGGCAGGAGGATTCTTAACCACTGCGCCACCAGGGAAGCACCTCCCCCCGCAAAATGTTCTATATCTTGATTGGAGTAGTGGTTGTTACAAGGGTGCATGCGTTGGTCAAAACTCAAACTACACATTTTAAAAAGGTGCAACTTTACTGTATTTAAATTAGAATTAATAAAATTGATTTAAAAACACAATGTTAATGAACAATCTGAAAATGAAAACAATTCCACTCACAAATACCATCAAAAAGAAAATATTTCAGAATATATTTAACAAAAGCACAAAAACTTACACTCAGAAAATTGTAAAACATTGTTCAAAGAAATTAAAAATGGGAAAACACCCCATGTTCATGGATTAGAAGACTTATTGTTAAAATGGCAATACCCCCTACACTGATCAACAGATTCAACCAAATCCTTATCAAAATCCCAGCGGCTATCCTCGCAGAAACTGACAAGCCGATTCTAAAGGGACCTGGTGTAGCCAAAACAATCCTGAAAAAGAACAGAGGACCCACACTCCTGAATTTCAACACTCACTACAAACCATCATTAATCAAGACAGTGTTAGTACTCGCACAAGGACAGATGTATAGATCAGTGAAACAATTCAGGGTCTAGAAATAAACCTATATATATATCCATGGTCAACTGATGTTTGACAAGGGTGCCAAGACACTTTGATGGGGAAAGAACAGTCTTTTCAACAAATGGTGCTGGGGCAGCTGGACAGCCACCTGAGAAAGAATGAAGTTGAACCCTTACCTCACGTCATAAGTAAAAATTAATGCAAAGTGGATCAAAGACCAAAATACTATAAAACTATGCTACATGTTATAAAACTCTCAGAAGAAAACATGGGGTATAATCTTCATGACCTTGGATTTAGCAAAGGATTCTTAGATATGACACCAAAAGCATGAGCCACAAAAGAAAAAATAGATCAATTTCAAGTTTTTGTTCTTCAGGGAATTCCCTGGCAGCCCAGTGGTTAGGACCGGCGCTTTCACTGCCGGGGCCTGGGTTCAACCCCTGGTTGGGGAACCAAGATCCTGCAAGCCACGTGGCGAGGCCAAAAAGAAAAATTGAAAAAATTTTGGGGGAAAAAAAAAAAACTTTGTTCTTCAAAGGACACCATTAAGAAAGTAAAGACGACCCACAGAATGGGAGAAAATATTTGCAGATCATATATCTGATAAGGGACTTATGTCTAGGATATATAAAGAACTCTGGTAACTCCACAATAAGCAGACAGCCCAATTTTAAGATGGGCAAAGAATCTGAATACATATTTCTCCAAGAAAGATACATAAATGGCCAATAAGCAAATGAAAAGACTCTCAACACCATTAGTCATCAGGGAAATGCACATCAAGACCACATCGAGATACTACTTCACACTAACCAGATGGCTAGACTCAAGGAGTCAGATAACAAGAATGTGGAGAAACTGGAACCCTCATATACTGCCGGTAGAAACAGAAAATGGTACAGCCTCTTTGGTAAACAGGCAGTTTCTCAAATGATTAAACACAGTTACCATATGACCCAGCAACTCCACTCCTGGGTATATACCCAAGAGAACTGAAAACGTGTCTACACACAAAAAAGTACACCAAGTTCACAGCAGCACTGTTCATAAAGCCAAAGGTGGAAACAACCTAAATATGCATCAACAGGTAAATACAGCACCACATATCCATGCAATGGGATGTTATCATTCAGCCATGAAAAGGAATGAAGCACTCATCTACTACATGGATGAGCCTTGAAAAAATGATGCTGAGTGAAAAAAGCCAGTCACAGAAGACCCTATACTGTATGATCCCATTCATTATGAAAACTCAGAAGAGGGTATCTATAGAAACAGAAAGCAGATTAGTGGTTGCTCGTGGCTGGGGAGGGAGATGGGAAATAGAGGTGGTAACAGCAAAGGGTATGGGTTCGTTCTGAGGTACTGAAAATGTTCTAAAATTGACTGTGGTGATGGCTGTACCCATCTATGAATACACTAAAACCAAAATTATACTCTGTAAGTGGGTGAATTGTAGGGAATATGAATTATGTCTCTATAAAGCTATTAAAAACCTGTACTCAGCAATCACTTTAATCCACGTAAGCATGTGACTGATTTTCTTTTTACAATTTTATTGCCTTTTGACTTCAAAATAAGTAAATGAGCAATCTCACTAACATATCTTTATTATTTAATTCCTTTCTTCCAAATGATTCTGTTAAAACATTATCATAATTCAAAATCCAAAATGAGAACTTCCTAGTGGTCCAGTGGTTAAGACTCGACGTTTCCACTGCAGGCGGCACAGGTTGAGCCCTGGTAGAAGATCCCACGTCTCGCAAAAAAAAAAAACTAAAAGGAGAAAAAAAACTTAATGATAATAGTTACCAGGTGTAGAAATCTGTGTGTGCCAGGCCCTCCTATGCCTCAGCTCATTTGAATCTCAGCATAACCCTATGGAATAAGCCAGTAACTTGCCAACGAAGAAGCTGAGGCTCAGAGAGGCAGCTTGCCCACACCTTAAGCACAGCCTGGACTGGAGCCAGTATTATTCCAATGAACTCTCTCTTTTCCTTATTATTTCACCTAATATACTTGCAGCTTGAAATTTAAATCATTTTACCAATTTTTCCTTATTACTAAGATAAATGGGTTGGCTTCAACCTGCTTAAAAACTATCCACCTGGGACTTCCCTGGTTGTGCAGTGGTTAAGAATCCGCCTGCCAATGCAGGGGACACGGGTTCAAACCCTGGTCCGGGAAGATCCCACATGCCACGGAGCGACTAAGCCTGTGTGCCCCAACTACTGAGCCTGCACTCTAGAGCCCGCGAGCCACAACTACTGAGGCTGCGTGCCACAACTACTGAAGCCCACGCGCCTAGAGCCCGTGCTCGGCAACAAGAGAAGCCACTGTAATAAGAAGCCCGTGCACTGCAACCAAGAGTAGTCCCCGCTCACCCCAACTAGAGGAAGCCCGCGCGCAGCAACCAAGACCCAATGCAGTCAAAAATGAATGAATGAAAAATTAAAAAAAAAAAAACAACCCCCTAACAACCAAACAAATGCGTGATCCGGGATAGAGGTGAGGGACAACATCTCTAAAAGTCACTGTGGGGACAAGTGAGGATGTCTGGATATGGATGTTATTACAAAATTATTGTTAATTTTCTTAAATGTGAACATGCTGATGTGGTCATGTGGGAGAGTGTCCCTATTTTTATGAAGCACATGGCAAAGTATTTTGGGGGGGGAGGGAAGTAACATCACATTGCCAACTTACTGTCTAATGGTTCAACAAAAAAGGGACTTCCCTGGTGGTGCAGTGGTTGAGAGTCCACCTGCCAATGCAGGGGACACGGGTTCGAGCCCTGGTCCGGGAAGATCCCACGTGCTGTGGAGCAACTAAGCCCGTGCGCCACAACTATTGAGCCTGCGCTCTAGAGCCCGTGGGCCACAACTACTGAAGCCCGCGCACCTAGAGCCCGTGCTCTGCAACAAGAGAAGCCACCGCAATGAGCAGCCCACGCACCGCAACGAAGAGTAGCCCCAGCTCGCCACAACTAGAGAAAGCCCGCGCGCAGCAACGAAGCCCCAACACAGCCAAAAATAAATTAATTAATTAAAAATAAGTAAATAAATCAAAATTTAAAAGAAAAGAAAACATAAAGCTAATGTGGTAAAATGTTACCAACCGGTGAATCTAAAGTAAAGGTATGCAGGGCTCACCTCTATTTGTCTTCAAACTTCACTGTATGTTTGAAACTTCTCAAAGTATAAAGAAAAAATAAGATCTGAAGCTTTAAAAAATTATTTCACTTTGTGAAAATTACTATATCAAATGCTTATTCATTTAGATGAAATTTCCAAGAAAAAAATGTATAAAATTATACTCTTATCAGACACCAGAAACAGTTTTGAATCAAACACTTAAAATCTGTGAATGAAAACTATGAATGCCAACTTATAAATGTAAAAAGAATGATGTAATTTGAAAATAACTATTTGGCAACTATGATGTACTGATTGACTCAGGCAAAGAAGCATGCAAGGATTAAAATGGGTGAAATTTTGATGAGAAACAGGATGTTTACATAGCCTCTCCCCACCAGCTATGTACTAATTATAAGAGAAAACCAGTAACTTCACAGAGGAGAGAGCTGGCAGACACCACCTCAAACCAAGCAATGAAAGTTAATAATAACCATCACCATGGGACCAAGTGACATCACGTGACTCCTGATATGATGCCCTAAGGACACACCACTTCTTTAGTACACCTGCCAAAACACAGAACCTGAATCTCATCATGAGAGTGCATACAACAAACACAAATTGAGGGACTGTCTCAATTCCAAAAGGTCAAGGTTATGAAAGACAAAAACTGAAAAACCACTCTAGGCTAATGGAGCCGAAAGAGACCCGATAGTTAAATGCAACACATGATCCTAGACTGAAAACCCTAGCCAGCAAGATAACTTCTAACATAACACTGTATTTAAAATCATAAAAACATATAAATTATACATTAATATTTTGGGGTCAGCTGACAATATGATATACTATTATCTAGAAATTTTATTCAGTATTAATTCCCTGATTTTGATAATTATACTATGGTTATGTAAGAAAATGTCTGTATTTTTAAGGCATAAAAACACAGAAGTGTTTAGGAGTAAGGGGTATCATGTCTGCAACTTACTGTCAGGGAACAGACCGGTGGTTCCCAGAAGCAGGGGTGGGTGTAATGGGTAAAGGGGGTAAACAGGCACAAACCTCCATCTATAAAATAAGTAAGTCGTGGGGATGTAATGTACAGCATGGTGACCACGGTTAACAACACTGTACTGTACAAGCAAAAGTTGCTGAGAGTAGATCTTAAAAAGTTCTCATCACAAGAAAAGAAATTTGTAGCTATGTGCAGTGTGGGATGTTAACTAGACTTGCTGTGGTGATCAGTTCTTAACATATGCAAATATGGAATCATCATACTGTTCACCTGAAACTAATGTTGTATGTCAATTGTATCTCAATTTTAAAAAAGGATAGGTGGATGCATGAGAAACACCAAGCAGTGCCTGGAGTGCCCACAGTGGGCACCAAATTCACGTTAGCTTTTGTCATGAAATGCAAGATAAAAACTGACTATGAAGAAAATTCAAAACTTAAGACTTCAAATATAGAGGGTAATAAGAGAAGTCTAATGAACAAAAACACTAATTCTATCTTGGGAAGAAAACAATCTTTCTGTTCATGGCTGTTATGATAGTAAACAACTAAAAATAACCTCAATGCTCCACTGAGGATTGGTTAAATAAATCAGAGCATGAACGCTCCACAGCTATTAAAGTCATAACGTATGCTATGAAAGGGCATCCTGTGTCATGTAATATTGTTAACTGAATAAAACAGGATTCAGAAGTCTAAGTAAAAGTATGAGCCTACGTTTATAAAATATTTAATACACACGCATGGAGAAAAGGGAGGGGGCAAGGAGTACAGAGTCCCTCAGATGCTTGGGGGTTCCTGCAGGATGGACACCAATGTGTTGGGGCTGGAGCCTTCCTATTAATTCCCCTAATGCTGGGTCTCTCTCCAGTTTCTGCTCCTTCACATGCAAGAATTTGGTTTTTTTTTTTTTTTTTTTTCGGTACGCAGGCCTCTCACTGTTGTGGCCTCTCCCGTTGCGGAGCACAGGCTCCGGATGCGCAGACTCAGCGGCCATGGCTTATGGGCCCAGCCGCTCCGCGGCATGTGGGATCTTCCCAGACCGGGGCACGAACCCGTGTCCCCTGCATCGGCAGGCGGACTCTCAACCACTGCGCCACCAGGGAAGCCCTCACTGTGACCTTTTAACTGCTTTTCCACACTAACTTGATAACCCTCGTATTTCCTAGGTTACAATCCCAAGAATGGGAATTTGATTGATCCAGTTCATCTTTTCTTGCAAGATGTGTCAGATTACCAGCCAGGATATAGACTTACTTCAGCCAGGAGGAGGGAAAAGGGGCAAAGGGCAGGTGGAGCAGCCAGATAACCTCCAAAAATTTTTGTAGAGCTAGGTGGCAGATAAGACAAACAAATAAACAGAAGAACTACTCCTTTCTGTTGAGCTGTCACTTCCCCAGGTGTGGGGAACTGTGGTTAGAATGAAGCACCACATTGATACCTAACTATCTTATTTGTACATAAACTCCCATTATGGAAGAATGAGTCCCATTAAGTAGTAGTCATACAAATCATTAAATACTTAACAGAGAAGAACTACAAACTGAAGAATTCCAAACAATCAATAGGTAAGCAAAAGTAAATCTAAAATTCTAATGACAAAAGGGGTACATTTCTGGGCCCAGATTTTCAGTTTCATTTTCCTATATAGGAAGCTAAAACAAGGAGCAACTGGCAATCCTAGGTGGGGTCACTACCACCCCACTCCCAACAATCAGAAGGGGATAGAAGAGTGAAGAGGACTGCTAGTATAAGACAGGGAGGAGAATTTGGAAACAAGCTGACTCTTCTTTAAAAAGCAGGGGATAGGCTTTCTGTGCCGATAGCACTCTCGCAAACATGGTGAACGTTCCTAAAACCCCCCGGACTTTCTGTAAGAAGTGTGGCAAGCACCAACCCCACAAAGTGACACAGTACAAGAGGGCAAGGATTCTCTGTATGCCCAGGGAAAGCGGCGTTATGACAGGAAGCAGAGTGGCTATGGTGGGCAGACTAAGCCGATTTTCCGGAAAAAGGCTAAAACTACAAAGAAGATTGTGCTGAGGCTTGGATGTGTTGAGCCGAACTGCAGATCTAAGAGAATGCTGGCTATTAAGAGATGCAAGCATTTTGAGCTGGGAGGAGATGAGAAGAGAAAGGGCCAAGTGATCCAGTTCTGAGCTTCATATTTTGTTTTGTTATGAAGGCAATGAACGTTTGAGATTGTCTTAAAAAAAAAAAAAAAAAAGCAGGGGATAGGCTGTCCTACAATTGACCTCTTCAGTACAGCACTAAAACATTAACCTAGGAGGAACTGGGGTTTCTTTTTATAATATTACATATTACTCGTGAAAAAGTTTTTCTAAAAAGTTCATTCTTGGGCTTCCCTGGTGGCTCAGTGGTTAAGAATCCGCCTGCCAATGCAGGAGACACGGGTTCAAGTCCTGGTCTAGGAAGATCACACATGCCGCGGACCAACTAAGCTCGTGTGGCACAACTACTGAGCCTGCACTCTTGAGCCCATGAGCTACAACTACTGAGCCCGTGTGCCACAACTACTGAAGCCCGCGCGCCTAGAGCCCATGCTCCGCAACAACAGAAGCCACCGCAATGAGAAGCCTGCACACCACAACGATGAGTAGCCCCAGCTCACCGCAACCAGAGAAAAGCCCGCGTGCGGCAACGAAGACCCAATGCAGCCAAAATAAATAAAATAAAATAAATATTTTTAAAAAGTTCATTCTTTTCCACCATTCTCTTAAGCCTCCTAGAGAGCTCTTTTCGTCTCTCATTCCAGGACAATGTAGTTTTAGCCTTTCCCTCTTCCTTTTCCCAACAGCCTTCTCTGAAGTCATCTCCAGCCTCTTCAAATCACCAACTCAACATACAATTGATTTTCAATTGTAATTTTCCTGTACTTCCCTGCATCACTCAGCAATGCAGACCTTGGAGCTATGCAAACCATCCTGTAACCACTCGCAGACCACTGCCTGAGCGCTTAAGGACACTGTCACTGAGCAGCACACCTGCCAGGATCCTCCAGACCACGTGTTATAGGACAGTCCACAGAGTTTTTTAAGTCACTGTGAGTACAGCATTCCATCACTTGCAGCCAAAAACATCCTTAACAGATACCACCCTCTCTATGCACCCAACACTGTCAGTCACCTAGTCGCACTATTCAAAGCCAGTGACGAAGGTCCTTTCCTGTTACCGCTACCTGCAGCATTTCACAACCACTCCACTCCTAGAGTTAAGCCCAGTTACCAATACCAGACTTAATCTAAAACATTTAGTACCCAGGACATTCTTAGTCTAAAACTTTGTTGTCATTCTTGCCCAAAACTTCACTGCCTGAATAAAAAAGATTAACACGGGGGCTTCCCTGGTGGCGCAGTGGTTGAGAGTCCGCCTGCCGACGCAGGGGACACGGGTTCCTGCCCCGGTCCGGGAAGATCCCACATGCCGCGGAGCGGCTGGGCCCGTGAGCCATGGCCGCTGAGCCTGCGCGTCCGGAGCCTGTGCTCCGCAACAGGAGAGGCCACAACAGTGAGAGGCCCGCATACTGAAAAAAAAAAAAAAAAAAGATTAACACGAGTGGGCCTGGCATTCCAGGCTTGCTGCAGCGTCCCACCTCCTGTCTGTCAACCTCATTTTTCACTAGCCCTCCAAATGAGAGAACTCTGATTGCAATGCGCTTACTCACTGTGACCCCCCCACTCCCAGCCCTGCCTTCCACAAGAAGCACGTCATTCATGAGCCCTGTGGCCTCTGAGCTCCTGCAGCCATCGCTGCCACCCAGCCATTCACCCTTTCCTCCCTCACAACATACTCTAATTCCCCAGGGCAGCAGAAGAGCCACCTGGTCCCATACCTCTGCAATTATTCTGGGGCCGTTAATGTTAATAAAGATGACAATAACAGACAGAAGGGAGACTGGGATTTTAGATTCCCCTTTTGTTTGTAATTCCACTATCACTTTGAAGGCTTGCATAGTACAGAAATCCAAGTAGAGTTATAGATAATGAAGAGGGCTCCATCACCAAAAGTGATGAAACTCTAGTGGTATAAGGACACAGGCATCCTCAACATTGTTTCTGAGAGACACGTTTTCCATTATGTTGTTAAAGCAGGCATCCAGCCTCCCTTACCGGATGTTGGGGACCGGGAGGGGAACGTTCTAACAACATGTGGGATACTAACCCAAATCATACCAGCCTAAGAGTGAAAAAAATTAAATCCCTTAATTATGGCACAAGTGAAATTTCTCTAAGTCACCTTCCCCCTATATAACAGTGTCCCCTAAGCAAAGAACTCCAGGACACCGATTATAAAAATTGTCTCCCACACCTAAAAGACTGCAAACACAACCTTCAGCGAAACAGAAGAAACACAATGGGAATGGGGGTGAGAAAAGATCTGCTAAAGAAGTAGGTCTGCTAATTTAACACATTTTCTGTCAAGCAAATCACCGTCCTCAGTGCACTGCTGCTGAAACAATGACGACTCAGGGAGGGGTGTTCATGAAAAGCAACTGGCCTGGAGAAAACACTCTCCACTCCAGCTGACCAATCACACCACTCTCAGCTGTAAGAACTTACTCCGTTCTCGGCAATTATTAACGGGAGTTGATTTGAAGGTTCAACATTAAAAACATGAAGAGTTTAGAGTAACCGTGGCTCCATCACTGCCTCTGTTTTCACTTAACTTGGGGGGTCATGGGGGGCAAAGAAGGAGGCACAGTTTGTCGTGACACCATTCACACGTTCAGTCCAGGGGCCACACTCATGCAGCCAAGCCACCCGCGGAAAGCCGTAGCGGCTCGGCCGGGGGCCAAACCTGAAGTGACCATGACAGTGTGAGACGTACCAGAACACGACCATGTGCCTGGACCAGCCAAATGCCCATCTTCCAGTCCACGCGAGATCAGGACACGAAACTTTCCGTACATTTCTACATAAGCCGCACCCCGTTTCCCACGGGAGTGTGGATAACCTGCGTCACGGAGTCACTGCCGGGCAAGGTGGCGTAGGGGCCAGACCCCACACCGCCGGCCGCCGGGACTCCTGGGCGCCCGCGAGCCCGCAGCGTGTCCTGCACACGGCTCGGGCCGCCACCACGCAACCTTCGCTCCCGACCAAAACGAAGCCGCGTATGCACCCACGACGCGCGCGCGGTGCCGCATGAGCGGAGACCCCACGGGAAGGCGAGCGCCCGGCGGAACAGTTACACACCTCTTACAGCCTGAGGGGCTGCATCCCGGCAGGCGGGCGCGCACACGCACGCACGCTAGCCCCCCTCCCGCTGCCGTCTCCGGTCCTGGGAGGCCCGAGGGAGGTCCCCGCTTCGTCCCTCAGGAGTCTCAGCGCCCTCTCCGCAACACCCCCCCCCCCCAACCAATCCTCTTCCCCTAAACGACTCCAAGAAAAGAATTAACAAAGCATCTGTTTCCCAGATTTCTGACGTGCAGTTGCTGATGACGGCACACCAAGCACAGCTAACTCCCTTCAACCCTACACGTAAAAACATCACAGGTTCGCACCCAGGACGGGGACTCCCTGTAGGGAGGGGCCCCCGCCCGCCTCAGGGCCCGGGGTTCTTCGTGTGACCGCGGAGGGCGGACTCTGGGAGGCACCACGTCTTTGGGTGCACGCGGCCCCGCCACTCACGCGGCTGTAGTCCCGGCCCCGAATGTCACAGCGCGAGGTTGGGAGAATCCTGAGCTTGGTACCACCATCCAACTACTCCTGTCTCGATCTAAGAACTACGGTAAAAAACCTTCCCAAGTTTTCCGGTATAAACTAGTATTTGTTAGAGGCTCCTGTAGAGAAGACGTGATGAAAGGATCCAAGAAAGAGTCCAATGAAACAGGAAAATACAGGGAAGCAGAGAACAGATACCTGCAAAGTTTCACCGTCAAATGAGAGGCAAGCCCCAGGTCAGAACCTTCAACCGGTCTCCACTCAGAGTTATAAGTGTGAATGCTGTTCAATTTAAGTGAACAAACAGAAGCGAACTGAAAAGAACAGAATTCAAGACCTTCATCCTCCTTTATGAGTTCCTCATAATCTCAAAATACAAAATCTTAGTTTGAGGACCTCGAAGACAGTGAAAACATCAATTAAGCTACCCTCAAAGTAATGTATATGCAGACAAGATCTCCACAGAAAAACAAATTCATACAATCCACAAACACATCAAGTATGGATTTGCAGCTTTAGTTTGGTACAAAATTAATTTGTAAGACACGGACCCCAACACAGCTCATAACTTTGGTCCTAACCAGGGAGGTCGGTGACTTTCTGGATCAGATACCTGTGCCCTGCATGCTGAGAAACATCCGAAGGGAATCGTAGCACGCTGACAGAGGAAAAACCCAGGAATCACCTAGTCCACAATTGCCTTTTTATAGATTGGGGCATCTGAAACCAAGTGATCTGCCTAAGATCACAGCTCCAGTTAATGACAGAGGTGGGCCCACAGTCCAGGTTTTTGGCTCTCTCTGCTTGATCCCTTTTGAAAGTATTTTCAATCCCATCAACTAGATCTAAGCCCATCTAGTCAGAAGCTGTGCCCTCTGTCCCCGGGGCTCTGTCCACACCCACTTTTCACCTGACCCGCCCTGCACACTGGCGGGTTTCCCAGCACTCTGCCAGAGCCCCTCATGCTTACCGCCAGCCCAACACACCACAAGAATCCAGCACTCAGCTTCTCCTGATCGAAGGGCAGATAGGCGGTGGTACCAAATGCTGCCATGCTGCCAGGTCGTATTTTAGGCTTCCCCTCTGTGTTCCAGAAAATTAAGCAAGACCAAACTGAACTTCTGTGGTAGAGCAAGCCAGGTGCTAACATGGGCTGTCCTTCTGAGATGAGAGGTTATTACCCTTTCTACAACTGGAGAAGCTCCCAGTTTGAAGCTTTGAAGCTTCACATGCAGCCAAGTGAAGAAGAAGAGGACTTCCTCTTCAAGACACTGGTCTAAGCAGAAAAGGAGCCAGTGTTCACTTTGGGTTGAATGACACTCTGACGGAGCAGTCCCCTTTTTAGGGTTTCAAGATCTGCTCCCATCCTGTTCTTGGCCTTCCCTCCTCAGAGAAGGAGCACACCCTGAGTCTTAGAAGACATTTATCATCTGGTATTTTCCATTCAATACGTTACTCTGACAAACTACTAATTTTTCTTTTTTTGGCAGCGCCGCGCGGCATGCAGGATCTTAGTTCCCTGACCAGGGATCGAACCTGCACCCCCTGCAGTGGAAGCGCAGAGTCTTAACCACTGGACCGCCAGGGAAGTCCCACAAACTACTAGTTTTTAAATAATCTTAAATCCCCTATTTCCTTCAGTCCTGCTCAAATGCCATCTTCTCAATGAGGCCACCCACACCTTATCACCCTATTTTAAATTCCAACAACCTACCCCCTCAACTTGGCTCTCTCTATGCCAATTAGTTTATTATTATCTGTCTCCTTCCACTAAAGAAGGCAGGTATTTTTTTGTTATGTTCACATCTGTACCTCCAGCACCTAATAAACTGCATCTAGCACATAATGGATGCTCAGTAATTATTTGCTGAAAGAAACAAATGAAATCATGAACTTGTCCCTCTGTATTCAGCAGAAGTTTTTGTTTTTCTTTTAATTATTTTATTTATTTATTTACTTTTGGCTGCGTTGGGTCTTCCTTGCTGTGCGTGGGCTTTCTCTAGTTGCAGAGAGCTGGGGCTACTCTTCATTGCGGTGTGCGGGCTTCTCATTGTGGTGGCTTATCTTGTTGCAGAGCACGGGCTCTAGGCACACAGGCTTCAGTAGTTGTGGCTTGGGGGCTCTAGAGCACAGGCTCAGTAGCTGTGACACACGGGCTTTGTTGCTCCGCAGCATGTGGGATCTTCCCGGACCAGGGCTCGAACCTGCATCCCCTGCACTGGCAGGCGGATTCTTAACCACTGCGCCAGCAGGGAAGTCCCAGCAGAAGTTTTAAAAAGGATCTTCTGTACCCCACGTTATTACGAACCAAAGAACTGTACATTTGCACTGTGGAATCTTGGCCATTACTTCTATGTCTAGCCCTTCATTTTATAGATGGTGAAAATTAAAGTAGAAGCAGTGCGATGTAGCAGCAGTAGCAAAGAATTTGGTATCAAAGAACCTGAGATCCAGGTGAGAGTCTGTGCAAGAAACTTAGCCTCTCTAACCTTCCAATTTCCTCATCTGCAAAATTAAGATAATTCCTACCTCCCAGTGATGGTTAAGGATGGCTATGAATAAAATAACATTTGGAAAATGTACAAAGTACTATACAAGTGTCCTTTTTCATTAGGCTGTTTGACCTGCCAAAGGTCACAGACATAGTTAGGGGCAAAGCTAGTAATAAGAATTCAAGTTTCCTAACTCCTGGTCCAGGGCATCTTGTGTTGTGAAACTAGCCTTCTGGTTCCCCTACTCAAGGCCAACTTAAATCTTTCATCTAGTTTAAGGCCTTTTCACCTTCCTATGGTTGGAATCTCTTTCAAAATTTGATGGAAGTGACAAAGTACACATACGTACACCAACACAAAGTCTCCTATAACCCATCCTTGGGCCCCAGGCTCAGAGACCACTGATAGGCCTGATGTACTAATAAGTTACCCTCAGCAAGTTCTATCACTTATTTTCATGTTTAATAATTCATGCCTAGAGCTCTTGATTCAAGAGGCTGGATCCAAGGAAACACCAACAGGAACCCGAATTAAAGACACTGCCCCCAGATCATCATGCTGATGAGGTGAGGGTCTTAACCCACATACAACCACAACCAGGAAGGCAAAGGATTCTGTACTCAAAGCAGGAAGCTCAAGAAAAAAAGTAGACAGGACCATCACATTATTTTCATCTTGCCGCTACTATATGAACCAGGTAATTCTACATGACCATTTTCAAAGAACCACCTGGAAGCCCCATGGTTGGTTTCTTCTCTAGAGAAAATATGCCCAAAATGTTTATGATGGGATTCCCCCCTGCAACCCACCCTACACCCACCATGATTAACTCCAGACCAGATTACTGAAGATGGTCTATCGTCCCTTACCTTACTCTGGTTAAGTAAGACAAGCTACCACTGTAAAGATCACTTGGCTGGCGGGAAAAAAATTAGTACTAAATCTTTTTTTTTCCCCTAATAAATTTACTTATTTATTTATTTTTGGCTGTGTTGGGTCTTCATTGCTGCACGCGGGCTTTCTCTAGTTGTGGTGAACAGGGGCTACTCTTTGTTGCAGTGTGCAGGCTTCTCATTGCAGTGGCTTCTCTAGTTGTGGAGCACGGGCTCTAGGCATGTGGGCTTCAGTAGCTGCAGCACGCGGGCTCAGTAGTTGTGGCTTATGGGCTCTAGAGCGCAGGCTCAGCAGTGGTGGCGTCCTGGCTTAGTTACTCCGCAGCATGTGGGATCTTCCCAGCCCAGGGCTCGAACCTGTGTCCCCTACACTGGCAGGCGGATTCTTAACCACTACACCACCAGGGAAGTCCCAGTACTAAATCTTTCGGGAGATCAATTCACCATTCTTTACTCTCGAATCAGGACAAAACATAACCAGCCTAACCCACTAGAATGTTAAACAATTTCAGAACACTTGATATAAATGAAGTGGCTCTGAATTTGATAATTTTCTGAGGCAAAGAAGGTGTGCCATGAGCTTCTTTGGTAATCCATCCAGTTAAGCAGCTAGTTATAGATATTTCATAACACCAACTACCGAATTCAGTATCATTAATCTACTGTTGTCCAGCTACACCTCAATCTCCTCATCTGAAAAATTAAACCACCACTTAATCCAGGGCACAAAAACACGTGTGAGCATGTTTGGGAATTTCTAAATATGTTAACAGCTAACAGCTTTTATCCCTGAGTGGTGGGATACAATGTTAACAGTTAATAGCTTTTATCTCTGAGTGGTGGGATTATGGGTGATTTAAGTCTCTTACCTATATTTTATATAATGATTTTCAAGTCTTATATAATGATTATGCATTGTTTTTAAAATCAGAAATTTTTAACTTAAAGCATATCTACACATTCGCAGATTTTTGGTCTGATGATTACAGGACCCATACTTGGGGGGCAGCAACATACAAGTCCCTAAACATATCCCAAAAAACAAGAATCTGATATATTGACATCTAAAGAAATCCTGTACATTCAAGGCTAATTAACAGAGTAAAAAGGTTTTCTTACATGCAAAAATAAAAATATCCATGCTTTGGGGATCAGTTCTCTAAGTGGGAGGTCTTGACCTCTTGCAGAATTGCAGCATGAATGCTCCCAGACCTTCAGCTATCTAAGAGATTGCCTTGCTTTAGATAAATAGAAGCCAAGTCCTTGAAGATTCTGCTTCCTAAATTTTCTATAAATCCATGGGTTTAGCTTGGTGGTCAAGGGTAAAATTAGTTCTTTCCCACAGCTGAAAACTGGTTTCCTAAAAAAGCTGATACCCAACTTCTACCACTTGGTATTATTCATCATTTCTATCTTTTAAAGTTGCAGTAAATTAAGATTTTATAGGGCCCTTGCAGCTGTCCAACTGAGCAGTAGTATTGTTTCTTGTTTGTTTGTTTTTAAGAAGGCTCTTCCAGTGCATCATAAACTCTAACCAAGGGATTGTTTGTCAAACTTTCAGAACAATAAACTATTAGATTAAAAAAAAATCACTTAAGCAAAATAAAAATAATTTACTTATTTAATTATACTTAGAGAATCAAAATTGACCATGTTCTCAGTGAATTCTGCGCTCACGGAGTCAAATTTGCTAGAAGCCTAAAAATTACTTTAAAATTTTTAATTTCTGACAATTACTGAAAACTTTAAGTTATTAAACTTTGCATTCATCAAAACACATGTGAAAAGGATCACAACAAGAACTGCAGAGGTAAAAGTCACTATCCTTAGGTATCCATCTAGGGAACAACATCTCCAAATTATAAACAGATACGGATAATTACCAAAATACGTACACGTTGGATTCCAAATATTCAATCGTGTCTTATATACTTCAAATAGCACACATTTTAACTACAACCACCACCAAAAAAGTGTCACTTCCAAGAAATACTGGGCTCCGAAGAGAAAACACTCATCTCAAGTGGCCCTGATTATTCACCTGTAACAACGATTTTTCATTTCTGTTATACACACAGATTGGACCTCTCAGATCAGGTTACATTGCCTTTAGGAATTCAAGCTGCTAATACTTAGAAACCACAGGTTCATTACTTAGAACATAAAACGTTATTTATAGATTACTCGACTTCTGTAACAACTTCGGGCAAGATTACTTTCTTCTATTTTTCCGTCAGTAAAATCGGAATACATGGATTTTTGCAAGATGAAATTTTTCCACAGTATTTTTAGACGGGGTTCTTAAACTCTAAACCCGTAATTCAGCAGCACCTCAGTCCTATTACGTTTCAGGGAGAAAATGGGGCAGGGGCAAGTTTAGCGGCACCACCACGGCATTGTCACCACAACACCTCCCACCGCAGCCACCATTTTGAGCAGCAGAATTAAAGTGCTGAGGATTTTCACCAACTAAAAGGAAACACGGGGTCCTCGGGACGGTTGGGGCACAAGTCCTGACGCTCGGCATTCCCTAATCTGTCGTTTCTCCTCCTCAGGCGGCGGGAGCCATCGTCCCGCTCACGTTTTTAGAAAAAGCCGTGCTCGTCCGAGTCACGTCCCAACTTTGAAAACGGCGTGCGGCGCCGAGCCCCCCGCACCCGGAGGCCGCCGCATTGTTGCCGCCCGCCCGCGCGCACCCTCCGCCGCCGGGCGCGCCTCCCTCGGGCGGCGGACCCACGGCCCCGCTCGCCCGCCCGGCCGCGCCGGTGCCGCACCTTTGTCCGGGGCCGCGGCACCGGCCGGCCGCGCGCGCTCGACCCCAGGCGGCCGGGGGAGGGGTCGGGGCGCCGGCCAGGGGCGCCCGCCCGCTGCCCGGCCCCACAAAGCCCGCCGTCCGCTCCCCCGGCCGCCCGGCCCCGCGCTGCGCTCGCAGGGACGCCGCCGGGAGTAACGGCCCAACTTTCCCCGCCGCCCGGTCCCCTCAGCCCGGACCCCGACCCCCGCCCACCCGGGCCGCCCTGGGGCGCTCCCCGCCCGCAGACCCCCACTCAGCCCCTCAGACTCAGCCCCTCAGAGGTCCCCGCGCGCCCCCGCCCCCCAGAACCCCACCCGGGTTCCGACCCCCGACCCCGGCCCGCGCACCTCAATCTCGAAGTCCGGCAGGCTGAACGCCGTGCGGAAGAGCGAGCAGAAGTGCGCGATGGCCGGCACTTCCCACCACGAGCGCAGCTCGCCCAGCCCGGCCGCGCCGCCCTCCTCGGGGCGCATCTCCGGCAGCGCCGCCGCCTCCGCGCCCGCCGCCCGCCAGCTCCCGGCGCCGCTCCGGCCGAGCTACCGAGGCGGCTGCCCCGGGCCCATCGCGCCGCGGCCCGGCCGCCCAGCCCGCACAATGTCGCCGCGGCCCGCGGGGAACAGATGGGCCGGGGGCGGGCGGGGGCGGGGCTTCGGCACAACAACAACCCCGCCCCCGCCCCCGCCCGCCGCCCGCGGGCCGCGCACGGGCGGGGGAGGGGCGCCCGAGGGCCGGGAGGAGGGGCCGCGGGCGAGCACCGCCCCCCGCCCCCGCCGGGCCCCGCCCCCACGTGGCTGGGGGTCGCGCCCCTCTGAGGCGGGCTGGCTAGAGGCGCCTCGTGGGGCTGCGCGCACGTGGGGCTGGGGCTGCGGTTGAGAGGGAAGGGCAAAAGGGGAAGGGGGGAGGGCGAGGGGGGCGGACCCCGCACGCGGGCAGAGCCCACGGGCCGCCTGGCCCCCGCCCCCGCCCGGCCGGCTGAGACTGCGCCTGAAGGCGCACGTGCGACGCCCGGGGGCGCGCGGGGCGCTGCGGGCGCGTCCTGCCGGCCCGGGGGGCACCGGGCGCCCGCTCTCCAGTCCCGGCCCCGGCTCGGCCGCTCGGGGATCCGCGCGGGGACCTTCGGCCGCGGAACTCGCCCGGTGGCCGCGCTCAACTGGGGCGTTGTGGAGTGCGCCTCCGGATAATTCTCTCCCTCACTTTATTCCCGTCATTTTGGTAACCTGTTTTTATAAGGCGGCACTAAAAAAAAAAAAAACTTCAAATGTGTATTTAACTGTATCTTTCATGAAAGAAAATACTTCATCCAACACTGGCTCACTCCGCCTCCCCCCCCGCCCCCTGCTCCAAGCTTACGCAGTTCTGCTCTTCTATTACCTGGAACTATTGGCTGGTTTAAAATTCACCCTCAGATTCTACCGTGTGTTTTAATCTTTGACCAAAATGAGCCCATATCTAAACGCCCCCAGAAGCAGGGGCTGCATTTTTGTGTGTTGAACGCGCGGCTCCTCCGCAGATGCCCTGTTGACAGCTGAGGTGTGGGAAGGGTGACACCCTTGAATTAGACGTTTTCGGGACTTTCTTCCCCTGTACGTCTTCATTTCCCCACGGGTCAGCCTGACTTGCACACCTTTCCCTCTCTTTTGTGTAAGCTTCCTGCTTCCCTTCACGTTTGTTTCTAATCCATTACCTCCTGCCTCTGCTTCCCCCCCTTTTCCCGGATCTCCTTCCGGCTCCTCCCTCTGCCCTTCATCCTTGTCCTCCTTCCCTGCCTCTCCGTGGTCCGGCCGCCAGCCTGGTAGTCGCAGCGCCTAGGCCGCCACATAGCAGGAAGCAGAAAGGTGACAAGACTGGGTTACTCTCCCCACACCACGGCCCCGTCCTGGAATCCAGCCAGACTCTCCTGGAGCCGGGGGGGAGCCCTGGTGGTGGCCGAGGCCCCCTCCTCAGCACCCTCGCCCCCAGGCTGCCTTCTTCATCTGAGGGTCGCCTCGGCGTCCACATGGGCCTCTTTCTTTCTCTCCTTCTCTAGCTCTGGTCCACTGTGCTCTCACCGGGCCAGAGCCGGTCCTGGCCCTCCAGCCCAGAGGTCTTCTGTGTCTCCTAGGGGTTCCCCGCGCTGGGGCTCCAGCTAGAGCCTCGCGTTTGCACCCACCCCTCCCTCCTGCTCTGTTGGAACCGATACCCTGAACCCTTGAACGTTTGCCCCACCTTTCCCCCGCGCGGCTTCCGCCTAACCTCCTGGGACATGGATCCCTAACCCTGTGCCTCCCCAGACACCGGTCTCCTCCCTTCTCCCGCGGACTCCGAGGGCTTCCTCCCACGCCTTTTCCAGCCCCGCCCACTCCTCACCCTCCAAACACCAGTTGTATCCTATCCTGTTCCCAGAAGACACACGCAGCTCATTCTTTCTTTCCCTTTCTCTCTCTCTCGCCTCTTTTCTGTTTGTGAGCCAGCGCTGTTGATCTCAGATGACATTGGAAGAATCTCAGATGACCTTGGAAGTGCCAAAAGAAATTCTCTTCCAGATTCCCCGCCACCTTCAATTCCATATCATCTTCCAATTAAATGTTTCCCATTAAAAACACACACAATACTTAGTCTGGCTAACTTGTTTTGCTTTTTAATTAATGTGACAAAAAATATTTGTGTTTCTCTTTGCAAAATATGCAGTAATTTCAGCTATTATGGGATTTTTATAGGTTCCTGGAGGATGGTCTAGGAAACTAACGACCGTTTTCTAACACCATTTGTTTGGGAAATACAAATTCTGTAAGATCAGCTAAAAACAATTATTTGAACCTTGGAAGGGGTGTGACAAAAGTGGTTTCTTCCATAAGCCCCGCTAACCAGGACTAGAATTCAAATCTAACTGTTCATCCAGGTGGATTACGCTGCTTCTCTCTCCTACTCAAGTTGCCCTTCCTACCCCTTTGCCTGACCACGCTGACGTGGGTGCTCCTCGTTTCAGCCCAGGAACCCAGCTGGAGCTGGAGTGACACAGAACCATTATTCTCTCACTTTAGTTGTCTGCACACCTGAAGTCCAGGCACCTCACAAAGTCTTAGCACACCCTCACACACAGCCTCCCGTCTCAGTAGAGAGCTGCCTTCCATAGTGTACCTATTCCCACAGAGGGCTGTAAGTCAGGCTAATGTTAACATTTTAGAAATTGTGGAAACTGAGTTATATTAGTTGGCTGTCTCTTAGAAAAAGCTTAATCTCTCACGTTTGTATTTCACCTGCGAGGAGGGGCTGAACTAATGGTCCCTGAGCCCTATAGCTTTCACCTTTAAAGTAGAGCCAGATTAACGTTCTAAAATTTAAATTCAATCGTGTCACTCACCTGCTCAAAACTCTATGACCCTCCCTTGAGCGTGAAAGTCCATTCAAGTCTCACTAAAGCCACAATTGGGCTCCCACCTGCCTCCCCAGCCTCACCTGCGATCCCCACCCCCACCTCATCCAACCAGTGACTCCTTCCCTCCTGCCAAACTGGTTCACTCGCCTGCCGGGATCTTCCTCCTCCTCCCTTTTGATCCCGCCCTTTCAATTGCCTGCAAAGACAACTCAACACCTCCCATCATGACCCACTCAAAACTCACCTCCTTCGTATGGCTTCCCTGAAACACCCTAGCTTGGGGGTATCTCTCCAGGTACTCTGACTCAAGAAACTACAGTTTGTATGATTCACTTATCAGCCACCTCCTTGGGTCATCTTTCTGTTCTTAATTGAAGTACCACTCAAATCTTTTACTGCAGCTGGGGGTGTCTTCTCCACCAGATTAGACTTGGGGTGCACGAGTGGAATCCTCCCTAATACACAGCAATTAAATGATGAATTTGATTATCTAATGATGACATAAAACCATAAGAAATTCAGAACTCCTTTAAATGCCTGGTGTCGACTTGCTTACCTTCCTTCATTCCTTCCTCTGCCTTTCAGCTTTCTCCCTCCTGGACCTCACTCAGGCAGTCTCAAAGGTCATGCCTTTCTCCATGCAGTCGTATTGTCAGGGGATTGACTTCAAGACCCCCTCGGATAACAAAAGTCACCAAAGTCCCTTTTATAAAATGATGTAGTGGGGTCAGCCCCGTATCCGTGCTTCCGCGTTCGCGGATTCAACCAAGTGCAGACGAAGAATCCATCCTCAGCTTAGCTTTTCTCCTGAGCTCCAGGGTCATTTCCCCCTATGCCAACTGGATGTTTCCCATCACCTTAAACTCAACATGTTAAAAGGAAGGAGGAAAACTAGCTCCGAATTTTTCTCCTCAAGTCACACACCCTTTATTTATTTGGGTGCGTGGGGTCTTAGTTGTGTCATGTGGAATCTAGTTCCTTGCCCAGGGATCAAACGCCGGGCCCTCTACGTTGGGAGAGCGGAACCTTAACCGCTGGACCACCAGGGAAGTCCCCCCACTTCTTTTTGACACCCCCAGTCTCCACCCCAACCGGGGTCCTTTCATCTCCCTATTTGAGAAGCCTCCTAATGGTTCTCTTTCCTCTGGTTTCTCCCCAACCTCCTCTGTCTCGCCAGCATAGCTGGATTTGTCTTCTTAGAACTGTACGCCAGTTCCGAGAAGGTAAATTTAATGTTTTCTTAAACCCAGCATACCCACAATATTATAATTTCAACACGTATTATCAGTATTAAAAATATCCATGAGAGGGACTTCCCTGGTGGTCCAGTGGTTAAGACTCTGCCCTGCCAATGCAGCGGGTGCAGGTTCGATCCCTGGTTGGTGAGGTAAGATCCCCGCATGTCTCTCAGCATGGCCAAAAGATTTAAAAAAAACAAAAAAGAGTGAAGGAAAAATTGCGACTTCCCTGGTAGTCCCAATGGACCACCCAATGGAGCTTCCCTGGCTCCACACTCCCAGTGCAGGGGGCCTGGGTTCAATCCCTGGTCAGAGAACTAGATCCCACATGCCACAACTAAGACCCAGCGCAGCCAAATAAATAAATAAATCTTTTAAAAAATATATCAGTGATGGGCTTCCCTGGTGGCGCAGTGGTTGAGAGTCCGCCTGCCGATGCAGGGGACACGGGTTCGTGTCCGGGAAGATCCCACGTGCCGCGGAGCGGCTGGGCCCGTGAGCCATGCCCACTGAGCCTGCGCGTCTGGAGCCTGTGCTCCGCAACGGGAGAGACCACAACAGTGAGAGGCCCGCGTACCGCAAAAAAAAAAAATCAGTGAGCTACTCTACATGCGTTTTTCTTCATACCAGATTTTTTGGAATCTGGTGTGTATTTTACATTTAAATGCGCGTCTCAGTTAGGACCAGCCGTCTCTCGGTGCTGCATCGGGCACTTGTGGCTTGTGGATGCTGTGTTGGGCGGACAGGTCTGCGGTTACCCACGTGCCCAGGGCTCACCCTGACCACTCTGAACCTCTGGATCACCGGCCTCGGCGGGTCCACACCCTCCCTCTGCCTGCACCTCCAGGCAGGTCTCCCTGAACACTCTGGCCTACGGCAGCATTTCCCAATCTACGTCTTTCATGTATGCTTGATTTCACCAAAAAAAAAAATCCCAGCTCTTCCCTAGGGAACAGCCCATGGACTGTCCTCCTTAGAGCAGGCTACAAATAATTGGTCGTAAATAAGTGTTTGTGAAATAAACATGTGTGTGTTACTAATATGTTCACAGGAAACACTAGTTACTCTCTGAACATATTTTTTTACGATGTAGAATTTTTTAAATTGAGATATAGTTGATGTACAATTTTATATAAGTCACAGGTGTACAACATAATGGTTCACAATTTTTTTAATAATTGTAATGTGTAATCTTTTTTAATATTTATTTATTATTTGTATATTTATTTGGCCACACTGGGTCTTAGTTGCGGCATGAGGGATCTAGTTCCCCAACCAGGGATCGAACCCAGGCCCCCTGCATTGGGAGCAAGGAGTCTCACCCACTGGACCACCAGAGAAGTCCCCTGGTTCACAATTTTTAACGGTTATACTCCATTTATAGTTATTATAAAGTATTGGCTATATTCCCTCTGCTGTACAATATATCCTTGTAGCTTATTTATAACATATGTTGTTAACCATAAAGAAGGTCGGTAGTGGAAGATTATAATTTTTTTTTTGATGTTAGGGGTAGGAGTTTATTAAGATTATAATTTTTAAAGTGTCAGCATGGTTGCTATTACTGTGTTATCTAGTTAACCACCTAATTTTCTGATTACTTTCAAGCGTTTCATATAAACTTGACTTTCTATTTCCACTTCATTGCTCTGCTTTCTAGTGATTTCTATACAAGTTTTTGAGATTGTTTTCCCCAGTCCTGATTTTTCCCTTTCATTGTGTTAGGCTTTTGGTTTCTGGCAACTATCATAATATCAAGTTCATTTCACACGACACCAAGCTAAGTACTGTACAAATGAAATCACACAGGTAAATGTTCATCATTTTCAGCTGAAGGCCAGCAACGCTGCCCTGGTATAGAGGGCAGCTCGGCAGTGAGTGAACAAAAGGTGAGTTACAAAGAGATTAGATAAAATGTCACTTTCCCTGCCACTGGTGCTTATCTTAGGTCTCCTTCGTCTACCAGCAGCCGTCCAGCTTCTGCCCCGACTCTCCTTCCCAGCTGCCCTGGAGCCTGTGGTTCCCACATTGTGTTCCCTACACCTTCCCGGGGAAGCTTGTCACTTTTGAATATTCTGCAAGCAAGTTTCAGAAGTGAGGACTCAAAAGGAGGGGCTGGCCACTGGATGGGGAAGAAGGTGACAGAGGCAACAGAGGAGAGAGTTGACTGGGAGAGGACATGGCAGAGAGTGTAATTTAAAAAAAAAAGTTTAAATAAAAAAAAAAATCTCTACAGGGATTCACAGCGCATAGAGAATGGGTCAGAAATTCTTTGGCTGACCATGCTGTCCTCTGTGTAAATGTCCCTCCACTTCCAGAGGCTCCTCCAGTTAATTTCCCTTCCTAAAAGCCAGACTGAAGTGGAAACCATGCTCAAAGCAATGTGGGTCCCCTCTTTACCTGCGCACACCTTTCCCCAAGCTCCTTAGCGTGGGCCCCGTTCCCGGGACTGCGGTGCCTGCACGGCAGCTGCTGGGCTGCCTGAGACCAGGGCCGCGTGAGCCACTCTCTTTATTTTTGACCTTAAGGCTGGTAATCTGTTACCTCCAGGAAACCGCAGCGCCAGGCTGGAGGCTCCGTGCAGCCCAGCCCTGAGGAGAAGAGAGGCTGCCATCTCGAGAGGATGGCTTCTGTCTGCTCGGGCTGCATCTTAGCGAACGCCATTCTAACACCACATGCAGCCGTTAAGGAGATTGTTGCAAATGTTAGCTAACCTGGTTCTCAACAGGGGAGACTGAAAGGGGGTGGGGGAAGTCCTTTCTACCGTGGGCCCGTCTTTGATTTAGGACTCAGAACCTCGCCCGACTTTACTGCCCATTGAAACTCTTCTTCAGCTGTCTTCTAGGAACAGTGTCTAAGAATCTTGTTGCCTCCGGGCTGCTCAGTCCGTGTTTATGCTGTTCTGCTCTGAAATTCCTTTCCGAATTCCTGGCGTGTCCATCTCTGGCCTATCTTATTGTGGCATCTCCCCTTGTTCTTGACACCAGGTCAAATAGCTTTGTAGCATCTCAATTCTCCCAGCCATTCAGAAGCTGGTGAATCTTAATGAGTTCTGCCCTTAATCTCTTTTCAAAGGGACTACAATCCTTAATTTCTTTAAATTTCCTTTTTAATTATTTTAGCTCCTTGTGTCATTCCTTTGGCCTCAAACCTTCCCTACTCAGTTTAAAGGTCACATTATTTTGGTTGACAAAGTGCCCAGGGTTGTGTACATCTGGCCTCAAACTCCTTAGCCGGCCCCGGTGTTGTCCCTCCAATTTGATCCATTTGACACAGAAACATGTGTTTAGGTAGAAAACTCAGTCTCTGGCCTCAAGGAGTTTCTAATGCAATTGATAAGATTATCTGTGTGGTATGGCACCTAAGTGCGCTGTATAATATGAAAGCTATAAAGGGGTCTAAGAAGTCATTCAGTTCATCTGCTCCTTTTGGAGAGGAGTTCAGAGTGGAATGTATTTAGCGTGAGCTGGAGCATTTGGGGAGCTGCATGAGGAAGGTGTATCTTGAAGTGGTGAGAAACACAGCTGGCTGTCTTCATTCACAGCTTAAATCTATTTCTTTCTTTTCTTAAAAAAATAAATTTATTTATTTATTTTTGGTTGTGTTGGGTCTTTGTTGCTGTGTGCGGGCTTTCTCTAGCTGTGGAAAGCGGGGGCTACTCTTCGTTGTGGTACGCGGGCTTCTCATTGCGGTGGCTTCTCTCGTTGTGGAGCACAGGCTCTAGGTGCACAGGCTTCAGAGTTGCGGCACGTGGGCTCAGTAGTTGTGGCTCACGGGCTTAGTTGCTCTGCGGCATGTGGGATCTTTCTGGACCAGGGCTCGAACCCGTGTCCCCTGCATTGGCAGGCGGATTCTTAACCACTGCACCACCAGGGAAGCTCTCATTTCATTATTTTTAAACCTGTTCAACCCAAAAGTGATGCACTTCCTTAAAAACATGAACTTTCCGATTTATCTGGACAAGTTCCAAGTGAGTTACTTTCTCTGTTGATTTATATTTTGTGCCCACATGTTTGAGATGGAGGTGGGGAAGACTGTAAGATAGATAGGTAGATAGATAGACAGATATCTGATATATGTGTATTACATTAGAACAAATATCATCTTCTTGAACGTGGGGAGCTCTGTCTTCCCCTGGTCTCTCATTGGGCACCAGGCATCTACTTAGTGCTTCATTGGTTTGATTGTTGAATATCCCTTCAGGCTGCAAAGTTGGGCACAGAAAATTGAACAGGCTGAGGGGTGTCCTATAATAGCAGTGAAATCTCCCTCTAACAGGGTATGCAGGAGCCCATTCCTTTATTTATTTGGTGGCGCCGGGTCTTAGTTGCTGCCGGCGGACTCCTTAGTTGAGGCTCACTGACTCCTTAGTTGCAGAACGTGGGCTCCTTAGTGTAGCACGTGGGCTCCTTAGTTGTGGCATGCGAACTCTTAGTTGTGGCATGCATGTGGGATCTAGTTCCCTGACCAGGGATCGAACCTGGGCCCCCTACATTGGGAGCGTGGAGTCTTAACCATAGTGCCACCAGGGAAGTCCCTAATTATTTATTTTTATTAATTTTTATTGGAGTATAGTTGCTTTACAATGTTGTGTTAGTTTCTACTGTACAGCAAGGTGAATCAGCTATACGTATATATATATATCCCTTCTTTTTTGGATTTCCTTCCCATTTAGGTCACCACAGAGCATTGAGTAGAGTTCCCTGAGCCATACAGTAGGTTCTCATTAGTTATCTATTTTATACATAGTATCAGTAGTGTATATATGTCGACCCCAATCTCCCAATTCATCCCACCCACCCATTCATTTAATTTATACAGCGTATTTTGAGTACCCATCATCACCTTCAATAACAAGATGCAAAGTGAAAGGGTGAAGAGTGTCTTAGTTGCCGTGACCGTAAAAACCATTTACTGGTGTGCTCTGGATTTCTTTCTTTTTTTTTTTTTTTAAATTTTATTTATTTATTTATTTATTTTTGGCTGCACTGGGTCTTTGTTGCTGTGCGCAGGCTTTCTCTAGTTGCAGCGAGCTGGGGCTACTCTTCGTTGCAGCGTGTGGGCTTCTCATTGCGGCTTCTCATTGCAGAGTACAGGCTCTAGGCGCGTGGGCTTCAGTAGTTGTGGCATGCGGGCTCTAGAACGCAGGCTCAGTAGTTGTGGTGCACGGGCTTAGTTGCTCCACGGCATGTGGAATCTTCCCGGACTAGGGCTCGAACCCGTGTTCCCTGCACTGGCAGGCGGATTCTTAACCACTGTGCCACTAGGGAAGCCCTGGATTTCTTTTTTTAAGCTTTATTTTTATTTTTATTTTTTTTAACATCTTTATTGGAGTATAATTGCTTTACAATGGTGTGTTAGTTTCTGCTTTATAACAAAGTGAATCAGCTATACATATACATATATCCCCATATCTCTTCCCTCTCGCGTCTCCCTCCCCACTACCCTCCCTATCCCACCCCTCTAGGTGGTCACAAAGCATTGAGCTGATCTCCCTGTGCTATGCAGCTGCTTCCCACTAGCTATTGATTTTACTGGATTTCTTGATCTGAGTGGTTGTGTTTTTTTTGACTGCATTGGGTCTTTCCTGCTGCGCGCAGGCTCTCTCTAGTTGCGGCTAGTGCAGGCCACTCTTCATTGCGGTGCGCGGGCTTCTCGTTGTGGTGGCTTCTCTTGTTGCGGAGCACGGGCTCTAGGTGCGTGGACTTCAGTAGTTGTGGCACACGGGCTTAGTTGCTTTGTGGCATGTAGGATCTTCCCAGACCAAGGATTGAACCCATGTCCCCTGCATTGGCAGGCGGACTCCCAACCACTGCGCAACCAAGGAAGTCCCTGGGTGTATTTTTAAAAGAAGAATATGGAAATTAGCTTCCCTTGCTAATTATCTTTATTTTTTAGGAATAAAGAGTAAACATGTATATAGTCTAGAGTAACCTTCAACAGTTACAATAAACGCTGTTCATTTTATTACAAGGTCAGATTATTACTTTTTTAAGCTAACCTCAATCTTGTACCAAAAAAAAAAAAAAAGAAAAGAAAACCAAATTTCTACTTTTCTTGAATAAAACTGTGAGATTAGCATGGTTTTCTAATCTGACTGCTCCAGGCCCTCAGCCAATGAAATGTTTATTGAGCAGCTACTATGTTCTAAGCATGGTTGTAAGAGTTGAGAAGCTAGAACTGCCTAGAGCTTCCAATCTATTATGTTTATGGTTTCATCACTTTTTAAATTCACAAGCCTCCCCAGTCACCTGCCTCACTAGGAAGCAGAGCTTGTGACGTTGTTGCCTTTGTTTGGCTAAAGGTCTGAAGGGAATGGGAACTCCAGGGGGAGAGGCCCTGTCATAACCACTATATGGTGTAGATTCGGAGGTGATTGCACTGCTCGGTTTAGTCACGCCAAGAACGAGACATACCTGGTAAAACATAGACCGTGCAGAAACTGGCTTTATTTCTATCCTGTGCCGCCAAAACACTAGCCAATACGACGGCCTCAAGAAACATTCTAATCTAAAGGCACATCCCTGCTAGCAAACAGCAGGAGTTAGCAAGCTTCCCAGTTAACACAGGAAAGACAGGTCTCCTGGCACAGTTGTTACAGCTGAGGTTAGGAACTCGGAAGGCATCTCTAACCCTTCTGGGTCCATGCAACACGCGCATCGGAAACCCAAATTCCAACCAGGCTTTCTAGCTAAAGGCTGGGTGGTCAACTGTGAAAATCAAATCGACATCAGCAATCCCTTTGCAGAGCCACGAGTGTCTGTCTGCACCCCAGACCCCGTCACACGGGGCACAGTGCTGCATTTCTCATTGGCACTTCTGACTGAGGCTAGAATGGGGGCGACAGACCATCTGAGGCTACTGGGGGACGCTGGTGGGATGGGGAATGGTGGGCAACGGTCAGGGGGAGCGAAAGAATTGGACACAAATGAGAAACACTGCTGTTACTCGGTTAGGACTGGAGGCCGGTGGCTGGGCAGGTGACAGGTGTGTCCTGCCCTCTCGTGTGGAACGGTGACGGCTTAGTCTCGGTATCTGCACGACTCCCGTTCTTTCTTCATGTGCACAAGCTCTTCTGTTCGAACAGGTAGGAAGGAACCTTGTGCACCTGCCGTCTGGGGCGTCGGCACAGGTGGGCCTCAGCCTGCAGGTTGCAGTCACTTTGAGTGGCAGCTGCTCTGGCTGCTTCCCGTGGGAACCGTGTGAATGACACCAAGGGACACGTCCTCGGCAGCTCTCGATCCCCGTGATTCTGTTTGAGATGGAAGGATGGTTCCCACCTGCTGGCCGTGTTGCCGACACAAGCGGGGTATGGACCCTCCCGCGGCTCTTTCAGGCCCCACTGCGCCACCGCCCGGAACGAGGGCTCCACCTGGACTGTTGGTGAGGGGCCGAGGGAGCAGAGGCGGACGAGCTGGGGCTGTTTGCCTTCCTCTCTACACTGTCATCGCCAAGGTGCTCAGACCCTGGGTCATGGAACTTTGTAACTGTGAATCTAGAGCCCAGGGCTGTGCCCGGAGCAGAAAAAGTCTTCAGCACAGGACTCTGCTTCTGTTTGGTTTGGTTCAGCTCCCACACCGGGCCGCGCTCTAGATGCTGGGACATGTTGTGACAGAAAATAACGTGGAGGGAGAACAGTGTCGTTAAATCATCACAGTCAAGGCGTTAGTGAGACAATGACCGTCGCTGTACCAAAGAGGTCAGCAAGATGGGGCGTGAAAGGAACGAGAGTGAGAAATGCATCCTGGACTCGTGGTCCAGAGACGCCCCAAAGGCCTCTGGGTCCCCCTCCCTCCCCGAGGAGTGCCACGCCTTCCCTGGTCACTCTCCGTTTACAGGATGGGGTGTCACTACATCGTCCGCCAGACTGCTCCAGGTTTTATTGATTGAAGTTATTCAGGGACTTCCCTGGTGGCTCAGTGGTTAAGAACCTGCCTGCTAATGCAGGGGACACGGGTTCGAGCCCTGGTCTAGGAAGATCCCACATGCCGCGGAGCAACTAAGCCTGTATGCCACAACTAACTGAGCCTGCACTCTAGAGCCCGCGAGCCACGACTACTGACCCCACACACCACAACTACTGAAGCCCGCATGCCCAGAGCCCGTGCTCCGCAACAAGAGAAGCCACCACAATGAGAAGCCCGCGCACCGCAACAAAGAGTAGCCCCCGCTCGCCGCAACTAGAGAAAGCCCACGCGAAACAATGAAGACCCAACACAGCCAAACTTAAATAAAATTAAAAAAAAAAAAAGTTCCAGGACTTAAAAAGTTCTGGAAAAAAAGAAAAAAAGAAATTATTCAAAGAAGTGCTATCTATGTCTCCGTGACTGTCTCTCAACGATTCTTAATTTAAGAGCAAGATAAAAATGTATCACTTTCTCTTCTGTCTGACGGTCCCCTGAAGATTCTAGTCATCGCCATGCTGAGTTCTCTTTTCTCCGAGTAAATACGCCCAGTTCATTTAGCCAGTATTTATTCACGTATTTATTGTATTTATTTTTATTTATTTTATTTTATTTTTTGGCCGCACCAAGCAGCTTGCGGGGCCTCAGTTCCCCGACCACAGATTAAACCCGGCCCCTGGAAGTGAAAGCGTGGAGTCCTAACCACGGGACCGCCAGGGAAGTCCCTGTTCATTCGTTTATTTAGAGCAGGACCCAGACGTAGATCTTCATTTCGTAGTCCCAGCATCTAGAGCGCTGCCCGGTGTGGGAGCTGAACCAAACCAGACAGAAGCAGAGTCCTGAAGGCCTTTTTTGCTCCCGGCACAGCCCTGGGCTCTAGATTCACAGTTACAAAGTTCCATGAACCAGGGTCTGAGCACCTTGGCGATGACAGTGTAGAGAGAAGGCAAACAGACATGTTGAGGGGCTCGGTTTTTCAGTGCTGGTGCGACGTGGTGTGGAGCCCAGACAAAGAATGTCCAAACTGGAGTGGACCCAGCGAGGTCTCTCCCGACGAGGAGGTGCTCTTGGAGCCTGAAAGGCGGGAGGAGGCTGGAGCGGCGCCCGGGCTGTGGGAGAAGGAGGCTGGAGGCTGGAGGCCGCCCGGAGCCCGGGCACCGGGGAGGCTTTGTGCTAAAGCATCTGGAGAAGCCACGGAGAGCTTTTGAGCGAGAGCATGACATAAACTGATTTTAGAAAACCGGCAGACGTGTGGAGGTGGTTTTGAGGAAGCAGACGGAGCACCCAGCCTGACGTCACCAAGACCAAGTCCAGGCATCCAGCCAGGTGCAGTGCAGGGTGTGGAGCGGGCAGCGGGCAGCACCGCGGGGCTAGCACCTGTGTGCTCGGAGACAGGTGTCCGAGCCGACAGGACGGCCTCCAGTGAGGACGGTCACTTTCGAAGGAAACTTGACACGGACTGCGTCCACATGGTGACCTCGAGGCCCGGTGGGCGTTCAGGGGTCCCCGGGCAGGCAGAGCGCTCTTGTGTCGCCATTGGCTTGAGACTTTGGGATGGCTCCCTGGGCGGGGTGCGCACGCGCGGAAGGGAGGGTTCAGGATGCAGCAGTGGTCCTTCCCTTCCTCCTTGCTCACGGGACACCGACGTAAGTCTTCTTAGAGTCGTGTTGAAGCTCTCTGCCGAGGTTCTTCTTGGGATTGTACACAAAAAACACGTAGAAACAGAAGTGGCCTCACCAATGCGCAGAACGGTGGTGCCGCGTCCCTGGATCTGATAAGCACGTTTATATTGTGACGAGCAGGACAGCTGCGGCTTCTGGGCAGCTCATCACACCGCTGGTTACGTTGAGCTAATGGACACCAAAATGTCCAAACTTTTACAGAAACTGTGAGGCCAAATCCTCTAACGATTTCTCTGGAATCGATTTTTGGAAGCTGATCACCCAATTCTCCATTTACCTACTGGAAGATGACCCTCTCAGCCCGCACTACACAGGCCTCTGCTGCCGGCGGACAAAGCTGCCACGTGTATCGTGCAGACACTGAGGAAGTTGCAGAAAAGCGTTTTAAACTAGGACCCAGAGGAAGAGGCTGATGAGATTGCTGTCTCATTGCTGCTAGAGAAAAAATCATGTTAAATGTGCTAATTGGCTCCCCCAGGACAATTACGATTCTTCAGCCTCATCTGCTTAGAATCCTCTCCTGAGACCCTGGTTAGGGTCCTTTCCTACCCCTCACGTGGCTGTGCTACCTGCCCACACTCACCCCAGACCCCAGTCTGGACCCAGGCTGGCCCTCCCTCTCTCCATCGGCCAACCCCTCAGCTACTGCTGAGAGCAGAGGCCCAGCGGTCACCTCCCTGGTTGCTCTTCCCCGACCTTGAACTTGGTTTGCATCCTCCTGTGTTCCTCCTCCCGGCTCTGCCGTGCTGGCCTCGCCCTGCCCCCCCCCCGCCCCCACCCCCGTGTTTCTGAGTTCATCCCTCTCATGTCTTCAAGGCAGGATCTGATCCTGTCCCTCTCCTCACCTCTCCTCCACCTGGAATCGCACCCCTATGGCTTTCCTTGCCTCCGGGCCCTTCCTGCCAGGCCACCCTCCCACTGGGTTTCCGAGGATCTGGTCCTGTCATTTCCCTGCTTCAGGACGTTTCCTGCCTCCCCACTGCCTGCAGGATAAAGTCCAAATTCTTAAGCGCTGCTCACAAGGTTCTCTATAAGTGGATGCCAACCTACCTGTCTAGACTCTCACCTGCTTCAACAACACAGCCCTGACACCCGCCTGCCGCTGCGTGTCCTGGAATCCTCTTCTGCATCTACACTCTGTGAACCTGTGCTCCTCCTTCAAGACCCGTCTTACAGCCGACGTCTTTGTGCTTCCTCCCGATCGATCCTCGCCCTGCTGTGGACACCCCCGTTAGGTGTGCGTATTCACTGCCCCGAAGCACTGTCGCAATCCGCGGCCCTCTGGTGCTCTGATGGAGCCTGCTGCCGCATGAACAAAGGGGTGCCTGCACGCATGTCTGCCTTTTGCTCAGCTAACCCACCAGCTAGTGTTTCTGAAGCATGTTACACGCTCATTGCGTGCAGGGCACCGTGGAGTTGCCAAAAGCCTTTCAGTTTGTTTTGTTTAATACAACAAAAAATTTTTGTTGAGTGTTGTTATTTGCTGTGAGAATACCAAAGAAGTAAAAGGCATGGCTTCTAATCTTGAGAGACATTCAACCAGACCTCACTGGCGGTCCAGGGGTTAAGACTCCACGCTTCCACTGCAGGGGGCAAGTGTCCCATCCCTGGTTGGGGAACTAAGATCCCACGTGCCACGTGGTGTGGCCAATATATATATATATATGTATATATACACACATATATATGTATCTATACACATATATATGTGTATAGATACATATATATGTGTATAGATACATATATATGTGTGTATATATACATATATATGTGTATATACACATATATATATGTATATATAAAAGAAGCAGGAGACTGCTGTTAAAAAAAAGTTTCAACCTTCATAGGGAGATGCAACTTTGTTCCATGAAACACATGTGAATAATACCAGCAAGTTCCTCTTAAAGTAGAAAGCGGGAGAGAAATGGCCCCAGACTAAGAGCTGGGGTCTTGGTTCTTCCTGCTCTACCACTTTCGAGCTGTGTAACCTTGGGTGGGTCCTGCCATTATCTGGCTGAATCTGTCTCTTCATTTGGTGGAATTAATGCTTTGATTTCTTTGATGGCTAAGGCTCCTTTCAGCTCTTTGACTCTGTGTCTCAGTGCCATGGATACGTGGAAGGCAACAGTGCTTGTAGCTTAGGACTGTTGAGGAAAGCTCAGGGTGAAGGTGAAATCCTAGCTGAACTTGAACCATGGGTGAGATCAGGATAGCCAGAGAGAAGGAAGCAAGGCACTGCAGATAAACACCCGGACAGGCCGGGCAGGTTGGCAGCGTGCTTGGGAGGAGGATGGACCAGGCTCCCTGTGGCAGAAGGAAGCAGCAGGGGAGGCGGCCTCGGGCCAGGAAGGACTTAGGAGAGAAGCACTGCAGTCGGTGAGGCTATTTTAGGATACTTGCAAAAGGCAGGACGGAGGTGATAGGGTCCAAGATGAACTTTGCAGTAGTGGGAAGGCAGAGCCACTGTCAAAGGGAAGATTCAAAGATAGAATTAGGACGCCGGCTGGGCTCTCCAGTCTGCAGGAAAGGGTGAGTCAAAGACACCATTTAGGTTTTAGACCAGAGAGAGTGAATAAACCAGCTCTGATAGGCTCCAACGCCTCTCGGAGAGGCTGGGCCGCCCAGCAGCCTGGGGAGATTAGGGCCAGGGCAGTCCTGGCCCTCCTACACACCACACTCCTGAGGGCTTTCACTGAGAACAGCCTAAACTCGATTTTTCTTTTTTAGTAAGAATGTTTAGTGTGCTTTGAAGTTCTTTTTTTAAAAAATATTTATTTATTTATTTAGCTATGCTGGGTCTTAGTTGCAGCACACGGGATCTTTAGTTGTGGCATACGAGCTCTTAGTTGCAGCATGCATGCAGGATCTAGTTCCCTGACCAGGGATCGAACCTGGGCCCCCTGCGTTGGGAGTGTGGAGTCTTAACTGCTGGGCCACCAGGGAAGTTCCCCAAGTTTTATCTTTCTTTAATCAAGAAACTCATACGTTTTCCTCCTGTCTCCTGAAAAATTAAAAGTATATTAAATCAGTGGTGTCCAAATTTAAAGATCAGGAGGAATATGAATACTGGTTTTATGTATATATAAAACCAGATTGTATTAAAATGACATTCCAAACATTGTTTCCTTCAGGAAGGGGATCTGGGTGGCTCGCAGATAGAGATAAAAGGAAGAAATGTGTTTTATTCCAAATAAACTACCTAAAACAAAAAGTCTTAAACTATTACAGCACACAAGGGAGATATTTTGTTGATTTCTTATAGTTATCAATCAACATGTATTCACTCTTCAACTAACACCTGTACTCCTGTCAAAAACCATGTTATGGGGCTTCCCTGGTGGCGCAGTGGTTGAGAGTCCGCCTGCCGATGCAGGGGATGCGGGATCGTGACCCGGTCTGGGAAGATCCCACATGCCGCAGAGCGGCTGGGCCCGTGCGCCACAACTACTGAAGCCTGTGTTTTAGAGCTTATGCTCCGCAACAAGGGAAGCCACCGCAATGAGAAGCCTGCATACTGCAACGAAGAGTAGCCCCTGCTCACCACAACTAGAGAAAGCCTGCACACAGCAACGAAGACCCAACCCGGCCCAAAATAAATAAATTAATTAATTGAAAGAAAGAACAGATCGCTCCACACCAGTAGATTTCTAATATAGACACACACACACACACACGCCCAGTGCTTACAACCCAAGGGTAACACTCGTGTCATGCAAAGCTGGGCCTGCCTCATGTCCCTTATGCTCGAAAGGCAGTGAGGTGAGGCTCCCCCCGCACCACCTGTTACATAAAATAAAGGTGGAAGATGCCAGAAACTGCCAGAGAGGCAACGTGAAACTGGGGCAGGCATGATTTGGGAGGAAAGGAAGGTGGGACCTCGCTGTCAGCACGAGGCTCGGCTGTCACCGAGGATGACCCTCCCCTGACGGGCCAGCTCACGTTCGGGCTGAGCAGCCCTGATGCTGGGTCGACAGCACAGGGAGATAGGCAGCCCCCCTTTGCTCACGGTTTGCAGGAGGCGCCCCTGTTCCCTCCCACCTCACCCTTTACCTCTTACTGGAGCCAGAGCCAAAAGGGAAGGATAGAGTTTCAGTTCAACGGATTTTCTGTTCCCGTGGGACTCAGAAGCACAGCCTGAAACCCAGCCTCTGGTCCCCAGGGAACCACCACGGTAAGATTTAAGAGTTAGAACAGAACTGAAGTTACTGTGAAGAATTTGAAGATGTCTTTCAGTGAGTACATGGCTGGGACTGACAGACCAGGAACAATGCGGTCCAGCTCGGTTCAACTCAATCTAATTCTCCTCGAAAGACATAAAAGCACCTACTACGTGCTAGGAGCTGTGTGTCTCAGATATGGGTGCTGGCCTCCAACAGCCTGGAAGGTCAGGAGAAGACAGATAGGAAATTCAAACGAACTGTGAAGATCCTCTGCGAGCACGGCGGGATCTCCAGAGATGAGTCTAGTGAGTTATCCTAGGTGCCGCAGGAGGTGAAGGGGGGAGGAGCCCTCAGCCCTTCTGGCGGGTCTGGGTTTTCTTAGAATCACCCAGGAGATCAGGCCTCACCCAGGTGGCCCTCCCCTCTGTAAGGGCTCAGGCCGCAAGGTGTGAAGGCAGGACCCCAGGGGCCCTTACCAAACAGGAAATGGCTTGTGAGTGAGTTAGCCATTGTCAGCCTGAGCCCAGCGCTGTCTGTTGAGCCCTTATGTCTGAGTTTCCCTTGTTTATTTTCCTGTTGGCTTCCCTTAATTTTTAGGAAAGTTCCTTTGGCAAATTCCCACTAGTCCCCAACTGTGTCAGGAGGGAAAGGAAGAGGAGTCGGTATTTTTCCACACTTGGGCCAGAGGGAAATGACAGATAACAGGGAGGCCAGGCCCTCCCTGGCAACCAGACTCAGCACCACTGGCTCAGCCCCGCGGGGGCACCAGCTGAGAGAGGGTCACCCTCCGGACGGGGACTGGACGCTCCGTGATGCATGAGGTGCGGCCTCTGCAGAGGGGGGATGGAGGCCCCCGTGGCTGCCTCGGTGGGTCCAGTCCCTAGTGCAGGGCAGTGAGGCCGAGTCCAGCGTCACTCGCCTATTTGATTAACGAGGTAGAACTTGGGAAGTAGAACTAACAACACTGGTCCTTTAAATACACTTTAGTCAGTAATTGATTTCATTTATTCCCTGCGTCTGAAGGAGCGCTATGACAGACTTGTTCCTGAAAGAGTTGTATGAGAGTCAGTCGTGTTTTAAACATTTGAGAGAAAAACAGATGCTTAAAATGCAAAGAAATGCTGCAATTACTGCTTGGATGAGGATAATCACTTAAAACTTTCTTCCTTTACACTTTTCTACTTTCCAAATTATTCACAGTCAGCATACGTGACTTTTACACTATGGAAATATTATTTGTAAACTCAAATAATTAAAAAAAATAGCTCTCTCTTTTTTTCAGTATTCTACTTTTCTAATTTTTTAATATAAGCATGTATTATTTTTAGAGTAAAACGTTTTAAAAATCACCCCAAACTTAAGTGTTTTATAAATTTGAATTTGTAAGGGTGAATTAAGGGTTGCACGTGTATTAGATGTCCCTGCACATCACCTGGCTGTGTCTGTATATCCTTAATACTCAAAGTTGACGCTGTCAGTAGGTACCATCCAGGTGTGTGAGTGGGGCTAGGGAAGCCTGACCGTCACTCTGAGGCCAGGAACCAGTCAAGACTGGCTACCCATTGGGTCTGGGGTTCAGCCCGCATCCATACCAGGGACCGTGTGCAGCCCATCCTCCCCGCTCTGTGCCCCTGCTGCCCCCACTGCTCCTGTACAGACCCTGGCCGACGCCGAAATTGCGTGGACGACTCCCTCCACCTGCCACCCGCTCACCGCACAGCTGCTGCATGTGTGTCCCCTTAGCCACGATCCCCGAGGTTGCTCAGCTGTGGAATTGCCGAAGTCTCTCTCCTGTGCAGGTGAAGCAGGTGTGTTCTTGCACCTTTCTTGTTGGTGAGGTGAGTCTGACTCAAGGACCAAGTTGCTGAGACCATTGAGGAAATAGACTTGAGGCCCAGGCATGGCAGAGTCAGACAGACGTGCAGCCCAGTGAACCCAGGCCTTTCACAGGCTGTGAGGTTACAGGTCAGCTGACGCCTGAGGGCTGCACCGCCGGCTCCCGAGAGGCGGTGTGCTCTGCCTCTCTGTGTTCCCTGCTTACAGGGACTTAAGTTGGGCGACTGTTTCTCCCATCTGAGCTGCTTGCTTACTAATGTCCTAGGCTCTGTGGAGGCGTTTCCTGACATATCTCATCATGTCTCCATGTGTTACTGTTTGTCTGGCCTGCCCTTTCAAAATGGATCGCCACTGTCTGATGACCAGACTCTGAAAGCCCAGCGAGGAGGTGGCTAGAACGAAGGGTGGTTTGGGGAAAGAACAACAAACGGCAACTCAGACGCCAGGAATGTTGGCCCAATGTTCCCCCAGTATTTTATTATGAAAAATTTCAAACACATAGAAAAGTCGAACGAATCGTACAGTGAACATGTATATACCTGCCGCCTGTATATTACTCTACAATTAATATTTTGTTCTGTTTGCTTTATCACTTATCTACCCATCCAGCCAGCCATCTAGACCTATAGCACATGATCTTATTTTCTGATACACTTCAGACATCGGTGCATCTCGCCTCTGAACACTTGGACATGCATAATGATAACTAGAGTTCAGTAGTCGTTTATGGTTCCTTTTATTTAGGTAACATTTACGTACGGTGTAAATGAAATAAACACATTTACGTACCGTGCTCTATCCAGTGAGCTTTGACAAAGGCTTACGCCTCTGTAACCCAACCTTCTGTCAAGACACTGGATGCAACCTTCATCCCACAAAGTACCCTCCTACCCACTGCAGTCGATCTGAACGCCCACTCTCCCGGAAGCAACTGCTACCTTCATCTCGCAAAGCTCCCTCCTACCCACTGCAGTCGATCTGAATGCCCACTCTCCCGGAAGTAACTGCTAGTGTGATTTTTTCACCATGGATGTTTCATCCGTTCTAGTACCTTATCTAAATGGAATCGGACTGTACGTACTTTTTGGTGGAAGGCTTCTTTCATTCAGCAAGTGTTTTTGAGACTCATCTATGTTGCTACCTCTTTTTTCTTTTTTCTTACTGACTAGAACCCCACTGTTTGAATACCCTACAATGTGTATGCCCATTCTCCTGCTTATGGAGACTCAGGCGGTCCCCAGTCTGGGGTCATCGTTAAGAAAGCTGCTGTGGACCTCGTGGCACAAGTCTTTGGGGACGCGTGCGTTCATTTCTGTTGGGATTACAGGAGAGGTGTTTGTTTAGTTTTAAAAGAAACCATTACAAATTTTCCCCATGTAATTGCACCATGTAACATTCCCACTAACAGCGTTTGAAAGTTCAAGTTGCTCCTGTGTCCTTGCCAATATTTACTGTTGTCAGTCTTTCTAATTTGATGGGCATACAGTGGTATTGCACTGTGGTTTTAATTTGCGTTTCTCTAATGACGAATGATTTCAAGCATGTTTTCCTGCGTCTTTTATATATCTTTCTCTGTGAATTGTCCCTTCAAATATTTTGTCCAGTTTTTAATTGGGTTTTTTGTTTTTTATTGAGTTATAGGCTTTTTTTTTTTTTTTCTTTTCAGTACGCGGTCCTTTCACTGTTGTGGCCTCTCCCATTGCAGAGCACAGGCTCCGGACGTGCAGGCTCAGCAGCCATGAGTCACGGGCCTAGCCGCTTCACGGCATGTGGGATCTTCCCGGACTGGGGCACGAACCCGTGTCCCCTGCATCAGCAGGCGGACTCTCAACCACTGCGCCACCTGGGAAGCCCGAGTTACAGGTATTTTAAAGATGTCCTGGATACAAATCCTTTGTCATATATATAATGTAAAAATATATACATATCTTTATTATATTTTTAAACATCTTATTTTGAAATAATTTCAGACTTCCAAAATATTGCAAAACTGGCGCTAAGGATTCCTGTATACCCTTCACCTGTTGTCCCCACATGTTCCAAGTTTACCCTACTTGCTTTATCAGTTATTCTCTCTACATACACATACATATATGTGCATATTCATGTATAAACAGATGGACAGATATGTTTTTTTTCTCATATGTTTGTGAGTAAATTGCAGGCATGATGTCTTTTTAACCTTTGAATTTTTCATCGTAGGGACTTCTCTGGTGGTCCAGTGGGTAAGACTTTTTGCTCCCAATTCAGGGGGCCCGGGTTCAATCCGTGGTGGGGGAACTAGATCTCACACGTATGCCGCAACTAAACATGCTACAGTGAAGATCCCACGTGCCACAACTAAGACCCGGTGCAGCCAAAATAAATAAATAAATAAATATTAAAAAAATAAAAATTCTTCAGTGTATATTTGCTTTTAAAAAAAGTACATTCTGGGACTTCCCTGGTGGTGCAGTCTGGTGGTGCAGTGGTTTAGAATCTGCCTGCCAATGCAGGGGACACGGGTTCGAGCCCTGGTCCAGGAAGATCCCACATGCTGCGGAGCAACTAAGCCTGTGTGCCACAACTACTGAGCCTGTGCTCTAGAGCCCGTGAGCCACAGCTACCGAGCCCGCGAGCCACAACTACTGAAGCTCATGTGCCTAGAACCTGTGCTCTGCAACAAGAGAAGCCACTGCAATGAGAAGCCAGAGCACTGCAACGAAGAGTAACCCCTCTCGCCACAACTAGAGAAAGCCCGTGCGCAGCAACGAAGACACATCGCAGCTGAAAATAAATAAATAAATAAAATTTTTTAAATAAATAAATAAAATGAAAAAGTACATTCTGTTATATACCAACGGTATTATTATCAAATTTAGGAATTAATGGTATAATACTATTATCTAAACTTTGACCTCATTCAAATTTCATCAATCATCCCATTACAATCCTTTATTTGATCCAGGATTCTCTCTAGGGTCACATAGTCTCCTGTAATCTGGAACAGTTTCTCAGTATTCATCTTATATAACTGTGAAAGTTTTGAAGAGTATGAGACAGATATTTTATGGAATTTCCCTCTTTTTGAGTTTGATGTTTCCTCACGACCAGATTGAGGTTACGTTATCTTGTGGGCGCCTCGCACTGCCTGCCACGGCCTCCCACCAGGAGGTGAGTGAGTGGCGTTGGTTGTCTCATTACTGATGATGTTAACTTTGCTCATTTAGGTAAGATAGAATCTGCCCGATTTCTCCAGCGCAAAGTTACTATTTTCCCCTCTGTGACTAACAGCCATCTATTACCCACGTATTTGCAGATATTTTCTCAGCCTGTGGCTTGCTTATTCTTTTCTTAGCACTATCTTTTGATGAGTAGAAGGTTTTAATTTTGAGGAAATCTAATTTGTCAATTTTATGGCTATAGTTTTCTGTAACCTCTCTAAGAAATACTTATCTATCCCCAAGTCACAAAGATATTCCCCTTTGGTTTTTTTCTGAAAACTTTACAGTGTTTTACATTTAGTCTTTGTGAATGGTGTGAGGTTGGGGTCAAGGTTTATTTTTCTCACTTGGATATCTAAATGTTCCAGCACATTTATTGAAAACACTTTACTTTCCCAGTTGGTTTGCTTTGGCACCTTTGTTGAAAAGGGTGCCTCTATGTTTGATTTTTCTGTTTTCTTTCACTGATCTATTTGATTATCCCTACGTCTAGGCCCAACTTTTTGCACGCTAATTGTGTAAGTGGTCAATTCAGCATAATGTCTCTGGGCCTCCGTTTCCTCATCTCCACAGTGAATTACTGGACCTCCCGGGTTTGTGAGGCCCCTTGTGTCTGTAAGGCCCTGTGGTTCCTGGTGCTGCGTGCTGCACTCTCTCTGTGATCATCATTTCTCTGTTGATTCTATAGCCTGCTAGTTTTGAGAGAAGTTTTATTGATGTGAGGATCTGCCTGAATTCCCTCTCTCTGCATAACTCTGGGGTCTTCTTTCTGTCTCATAATTTCAGAAGAGTGGGCCCCATTATTTGACCAGAACTACTACCAAGCCCTGCAGGTTTCTCTGGTAGGAATGTCTTGTAGACAGAGACACCTGCCTTAGGACCAGCCATGACAATGAGGTGTCCTGTAAATAGGGTAACCGTATACTTTATCTTCCAAATAGGGCACTGTGGAGATTGAAAGGGGTCATTATTCACAAGGATGCCAGGACCACAGGTGTAAACCAGGACTGCCCTGGGGCACACAGCAGCCCTGTCAACACACCTCTCAGGACTGAGCCACACCCACTCCTTCAACAGCCATTGTTCAAAGGCCTACGTGCTGAGGGAGAGTCTAAGACAATAAACCATGATTCCTGCCCTAAGGAGCTTGCAGCGTCACTGGGGAAGCAGACAACAGACAACTTACAGGGAGGGATGTGAGTTCCACAGTGGGTACTTGCACAGGGTTCCTTGGGAAGCAGGCGGGAAACCAAGGATCGCTGAGCTGAGTTTTTAAGGCAGCTCAGTTTTTAAGGTCGTGTGCCCTGAGGGTTGGGGGTGGCAGAGGGTATGTTGCAGAAAGCTTTCAGGTGCCAGGTGAGCAACTGGGGTAATGAACATGACAGCGTTAATAACAAGCTGGGTTTGCACAGCCTTTTAGAGAGTCATCGAAAATGGGACTCTTGCATGGAAGGAAAAGAGGCAGCCGTGTCCCCACAGCCAGAAGAAGCAGGAGCAATTCCTGGGAGGTGAGCATTTGGCTCGTCCTGCGGTTTCCTGGAAGAGCCCCTTCTCCACCCACTTATCAGCCTACGCTCGCCCTGGATGATCTCATGCTACCAGTGCTGGCGCCTCTGGAGAGGGAATTCCAGCCCTGGGCTCTGTGACTCCTTGACTCTCTCTTCACCCCAGACCTGCTCTCCTCCTTTTCTGCTTTGCAGAATGATGTCTCTGTTGCTTACAACCAGAAACCTAGGAAGCATCCTACCAGTCGTCTTCCCAGCTCACTGTCCTTCTGACTCCACCGTCTTTTGTGTCTCCTGAACCCCTTCTTCCCCCCACTCGGTGGTGGCTCTTGTCACTTCCCATCTGGAGGACCACAATGGCCCGTCAACCTGCCCTCCGTCTTGCAGCCAGTGTGAGCTTCTAAAATGCAACCCACGACCCTCTCTCCCCTGCCCACTGTGCTTACAGGTCACTTCCTTCACTAAGTAACCGAGGCCCCTGGGATCACGTCCACGGCTCTTCCTCTGGCCTCACTCCATGGGCCTCGTCCACACAGCTTCATGTCTAGCCATTCACAACCACCCAACTTCATACTGGGCTTCACATAGTTCACGCCCCCCACCTGTGCCCCGGCCCTCCCTGTCCCCTTCCTCTCGCCCATCCTCCCTCCTTGACCAGCTGTGGAAGCCAGCTCCAGCCTCCACCCCCTTCCTCCGGGCTCCAGGAACACAAGTGTCCACAGCACCTGGGAGCATCCATCCAGACAAGGTACTTCTTCACTGTGTCTTCAGAACAACGAAGTGAAATTGCCCCAGTTGAGAACCACTGCCCCCGATGGCCAGCTCCTTTGGGGCAGAAAGCATGTCTTATTTGATGTTCATCCCTAGAGCTTCCCCTGGTGCCTAAGAGGCAGTAGATGTTCAATAAACACGCAATGAATGAAAGAAAAAAGGAACCAACGTTCTCTTTGATTTGCCAGCATGACAGTCAAATGGTACAACCTCTGGGGAAGACAACTCAGCACTATCTATACAAATTACAATTAATACACCCTCTGACCCAGTCATTTTTCTGTAGGAATTTCTTCTACAGCTATACTTGTACACATGTAAAATGATCAACGTTCCAGGTTATTTATTGAAGCTTTGTTTTAATAACAGAAGACAGGACGTTTCCTTGCCCATCTGTGGGACACATTAAATAAGTCATGGCCCTTCATGCTGTGGAATGAATGCAAGGCAGCTGTAACCAGGATGAGAAACCCTCCATGTACTGATGTGGAAAGACCTCCAAGACACTTAAGAAATTTTAAACAGCAGAATGCAGAGTGGACTGTTTGTACTTAATCGTATATGGATAAAGGAGCTCTGGTAGGAGACACAGGTGCTGGTGATAGTACCTATGTGTGTGTGTGCGCGTGCATGTGTGTGAGTGCATGGGTGCGTGCGTGTGTGCGTGCGCATGTGCGTGTGTGCGCGCGTGTGGGTGTGTACGCATATGTGTGTGTGGACGTGCGTGAGTGCGTATGTGCGGGTTGCATGGGTGTGTGCGTGCGCGTGCGTGGGTGTGGGTTGCATGCGTGGGTGTGTGCATGGGTGTGCGTGCGTGTGTATGCATATGTGTGCGTGGCTGCGTGCGTGCGTGTGCGTGCGTGCGTGTGGGGGGAGGATGAGGTGGGTCTGGGCGGAGTGAGGGCAAAAGGTGGAGGAAGATTTTTCACTGCATTCCTACTTGTGCTTTCCGATTTTTAAATCTTATAAATGTATTGCCTACTTGAAATAATTATTTTTATAAGGAAGAAAATTATAATGGAATTTACGTGTAATAAAATGGGTACCATTATAACTAATAATTGGTTAATTTAATAAAATTTTATTATAGTTATTGCTGCAAAGAAGAGTTCTATATTAAAATACAGTAAAACCTTTTTCAAATCCACGCCCATTCATGTCCCATTTAAAAATACTGGGCATTTCTAGTTTTAATAAAGTATCCTCTAAAGAAAGGTTCTGTGCAACAAATGTTTTCTCTAGTCCAGTGTAACGGTCAGTAGTATTTTTCCCCCAATCGTAGCTTCAAAGGCACTGCCCCGGTGTTCACCGAGAGGCTACTTGGTACCCGACACAGAAGTCAATGCTCTGAGAGGCGTTAGATGAACAGGGCGCGGCCCCCGGTTCCGAGCTGTTTACAACCTAACCAGAGCGCGTCCTGTCTGGGCCTCTCACTTTGCTTCAGCCTTCGTCACCTCGCTCTCTGAGCCCCTTTCTCTTTTTTTAAAAAAATTTTTATCAGAGTATAATTGATTTACAATCTTGGGTTAGTTTTTGCTGTGCAGCAAAGTGAATCAGTTATATGTATACATAGGTCCACTCTTTCTTAGCCTCTTTCCCCATAGAGGTCTTTACAGCGTACTGAGTAGAGCTCCCTGTGCTCTACAGCAGGTCCTTACTGGTTATCTGAGCCCCTTTCTGAAATAGCACCACCACCTCTTCCCTCTCCAGTCCCTCACACTTGCCGATTTTCCCTCGTGTCTCTCATCGGCAGCTCACAGATTACATGTTCATTTGATCATCATTCATCTTCTCCAACTAGAACAGTACCTGCCCCATAGCAGACTGTCAATAATTACCTGTTGAACAAATAAATAAATGCGTTAAGAAAGGAGGGGCTGAGCATTCCATGTTACAAAGGCAGTGTAGACAGTACACAGGGCCAAATAAAGTCGAGAAGAATCAGGGATCCTACACATGAGTTTGGGGTGGGGATGGCTGGAGAGTCGTCCTAAAGACAGCGGATCCGAGGTCTCTTGTGTTCCTCACTTGGTCAGAAATAATCCCTAAGAAGCTAACGGCCCACAAACGGGAGGCAGACCTAAATTCTGCGCAAAAGATCATCAAGTAGAATCAAAAACTCAAGCCAGGGCTTCCCTGGTGGCGCAGTGGTTGAGCGTCCGCCCGCTGATGCGGGGAACACGGGTTCGTGCCCCGGTCCAGGAAGATCCCACATGCCGCAGAGTGGCTGGGCCCGTGAGCCATGGCCGCTGAGCCTGCGCGTCCGAAGCCTGTGCTCCGCAACGAGAGAGGCCACAACAGTGAGAGGCCCGCGTACCGCAAAAAGAAACCCCAAAAAACCCAAGCCAGAGGCCGAATATAAATTTATCTAAAGACTCAACCGTCCTCACGAGTCCTCGTAGGATCGTGTTCTGCATCCTAGTAGCTGGGTGATAGCACCCTCCGTGCTACTTACACCCTGTTTATTTTCTCTTTTTAAAATTTTTATTTCTTTTCTTTTTTTTTTGGCTGCTTTGGGTCTTAGTTGCGGCATGCGGGATATTTCGTTGCACGGGTTCTTCATTGCAGTGTGCGGGCTTCTCTCTAGTTGTGGCATGCAGGTTTTTTCTCTCTAGTTGAGGCACGCAATCTCATTAGTTGTGGTGCTTGGGCTTAGTTGCCCCACAGCATGTGATCTTAGTTTCCCGAGCAGGGATCGAACCCGCGTCCCCTGCATTGGAAGGCGGACTCTTTACCACTGGACCACCAGGGAAGACCCTATACCCTGTTTAAATCCCTTTGATTATGATACCCTTTTCCCTCCTTTCTGGCCTCAGCTAAAGCGGCGAGCTGAAGCCTTCATTCCTTACCTGGACCTTCCGTTAAAGGCTCCGTCCGCAGACAGTCAGGGTTGGGAGGGCGTTCCCCTCCAGGCACCTGAATGGAAGGTTAAATGGCTGATGGCTCTACAATGATGCCAGAGAAGGCTGGTGATGGTGCATTAGCCGCCTTGTTTCCAGAACAGTCACAGGAGCGCAAGCCTTCTTGTCATGCTTCGTCAGACTCGTTGGAGAGCTGGGCAGGTGTAGCGGAGGGTGTGCTGGTACAGACAGGTGTTGTTACAGGCGGTGAGAGTGTGTGCCTATACACATATGACGCTGAAATCAGAGCCTCTATTTTATCTTTTTAAAATTTATTTTATTGAAGCAGAGTTGATTTACAAGGTTGTGTTAATTTCTGCTGTACAGCAAAGTGATTCAGTTACACACATTCTTTTATATTCTCTTCCATGGTGGTTTATCCCAGGATATTGGATGTGGTTCCCTGTGCTCTACAGCAGGACCTTGTTGTCTCTCCACTCTGTACAGAGTGGTTTAGAGCTCACTCCCGAGCATCCCTGCACGGTAACAATTCTCATCCTCTGGGCCTGTCATCAGCTCAGCACTGTGACCACCCCACCCTGAGACGCCTTCATCCTCCATGTCGGTGACCCCGGCCTGTACCCCTGCTTTCGAGGCAGAACAGCTGGGGGCCCAGGATGCGGTCTTGGCTCTGGGCCTTGCTGGGGGCTCTGCAAGCTCCTCCAGGTCTCTGACCCACAGCGTTTCCAAGTGGTGCTTCCCTCTGGGTCATTGTGGGAATTAAATGAATTAATACTTGAGAGACACTCAGACTAGTGCTTGGAAAGTAACAAGCACTGAATCGACCTTAGTTGTGGTCGTTTCATCTTTGGATTCTCCATCTCCTTCTCTGGCTCCTTTTCCGGTTCCCTGAAGATGACTCAACTTTGCCCACTGACCTTCTTTTCTCTGTGTGTGTGTGTGTGTGTGTGTGTGTGTGTGTGTGTGTGTGTGTGTGTTCTTTCTTTATCACGTGATCCTTCCGAGCTCCATCCAGCATTGGCAGGGGGCTCTGCGCTGGTCCTGCTTTTCCTCCGAGCTCCAGCCAAGGTCCCAGCGCCCCAGACCCTGACTCAGTGGTCCTGGCAGCAGCAACATCAACGCTCCTGGATCTCAGCTCATCTCTCAAAGACTTTGATGTCTCCCCGGACTTTGATATCCAAGTAGCTGGTGAGTCCATTGCTTGTGTGCACGCTTCCGGCCCCAGTGACCCTGACTCAGAGCTCTCACCACACCCCTGGATGAAGCCAGTCACCCCACTTCCTCCCACCCGCGTCTCACTGCCAATTAACCATAAATTGTACAATAATCTCTGCTCAGCAGCCTTTGGGGTCTCCTCTCGTCCAATCTACTAAACTCCAAATCCGCACGTGAGGCTTTCCGGCCCCCAGCTCCCAGTGAGACCCCTTTCTCCCCGATTCCTCTGCCCCCTTCAAGCTCTTCAAGCTCTTCAAGCTCTGTGTCCTCCTCACATCACTCAGCTCAGATGGCTCTTCACCAGCCTCAGCTACTGAAATCCTAAATCCTACTCACCCTCCAAAGCCCAGTGTGCGTGACGCCTACTCCAAGAGACCCTTCCAGGCTTCTTGGTCCTCACAGGCCCTTTTAGCCTTTCTACCATTTTAACTCTGCTTATCACATAGTGCTTCGTGTTGTAATTGTCCATTTCCATGGCTCGGTCCTCCTGACAGATCACAGATTTTGTGGGCAGGGACCCTATGCCGTGTGTGACTGGGCATCAGACTCGCTCGGTTCAATACTGTTCCCATAGTAGATTCTTCATAAACGTGAATGAAAGAGTAAAATCATAGTGTTTTGAGCCCAGTTCTGTGTGTAATTTTCCGCAAGGCTTGGTGGCCGCCACCCGGTCATAATCTAAACCAGAAAGTACACTTTAGAGGATAATTTAATTTCCTTGGCTCATTAAATCCCGTAATTTGGGAAGTGGCTTCAGTGATGTGGTCATTTTCCTGCTCAGCCCCAAACCCAGACCATCAGCTCACGAAGAGTCAACATGTGGAAATGTTTATCAGCCTCTAAGTGCCAGTGCAGAGGGTCCCGCTGCAGCCAGCAGCCAGCCGATCAGAGAACACGGCTCTTCAAGCGGCGGCGGCCGGACACTCGGCAGGAAGGACGAGAGACACAAAAACCAGTTAAGGTGTCCTCACTGCCTGGGGGCTTTTCATCTGATTGTGATACAAAGTCAGTATCCCCAAATGATTTAAAAATCAGTAAGGCTAGGGAGTTCCCTGGTGGCCTAGTGGTTAGGACTCAGCACTTTAACTGTTGTGGCCCAGGTTCCATCCCTGGTCAGGGAACTGAGATTCCACAAGCCGTGTGGCCAAAATAAAAATAAATAAATGCATACGGTATTGGTAATAAGTGTCACGGGAATTTAGAGACGAGAAAGATAAAAATAACACCGTTTGAGGAACTTCCCTGGTAGTGCAGTGGTTAAGACTCTGTGCTCCCAATGCAGGGGGCCCAGGTTCGATGCCTGGTCAGGGAACTAGATCCCACATGCATGCTGCAACTAAGAGTTCCCATGCCACAACTAAGGAGCTGGCGAGCTGCCACTAAGGAGACCGCCTGCCGCAACTAAGGAGCATGCCTGCCACAACCAAGACCCGGTGTAACCAAATAAATAAAATAAATATTTAAAAAAAAACAGCATTTGAGGGCTTCCCTGGTGGCACAGTGGTTAAGAATCTGCCTGCCAATGCAGGGGACATGGGTTTGAGCCCTGATCAGGGAACTAAGATCCCACATGCCACGGAGCAACTAAGCCCTCTCCCCACAACTACTGAGCCTGCGCTCTACAGCCCAGAAGCCACAACTACTGAGCCCATGTGCCACAACTACTGAAGCCCATGTGCCTAGAGCCCATGCTCTGCAACAAGAGAAGCCACCGCAATGAGAAGCCCGTGCACCGCTACAAAGAGTAGCCCCCGCTCACCGCAACTAGAGAAAGCCCACACGCAGCAACGAAGACCCAACGCAGCCATAAATAAATAAATAAATAAATAAATTTATATATATGAAAAAAAATACCATTTGAGTGCTTAGTATTTGACAATTTATTATCATTATTACATATGATTTCCCCCCAGATCTTATGAGCTAAGCATTAATATTCTCATTTTAGAAATGCAGAAACCAAGTTTAAAGTTTAGGTGATTTTCCCAAGGTCTAGAAATGTAACCGGAAGATATTGTCCTTTACCAGTGGGGTTTCAAGTACATGTTCTGCCTCCATCCAGGCCCAGCTTTCTGAAGCCGCCTCTGAAAGTGAATTGCTCTTTTGCTTGAAACATCAGTCGTTCTCTTTACTCCTTAAGCAACGTGACCCTGACTTCTGTATGTGGCAGTCGGGGTCTCCACGATGTGTCTCCAACAACCTGCCCTTCCAGCCTGGTGGCCAAGCACTTCCCACCTTGAACTCCAGGCAAAGGAGAACATCTCAGACCCCGCCTCTTTTGATCAATTCCAGTGTTTCGGCCGCTGTGTCTTATTTAAACGCTTTTGATGCTAAGTAACTGAAAGACACAAGCAAGCAAAAAAAGAGAAAGCTTATTATCAGGATTTGAAGAAATGTTATAAAACCCACAGGTGTAACATCTGGTCCAGCTGCTCAAGGGATTGGGGCCTGGACCAGGGAGGTGCTGGCCCCCTGCAGCCCAAGCCACACACACACACACACACACACACACACACACCCTCTTGTCTAGAGGAAGAAACTCACCAGCACCTGCGAACCCTGACTTCAGATTCACAAGTGAGGAAGCTGGCCAGCCGCTTGTGCGGAGGGTCCAGGGAGGACAGGGTCCATCGCACACACGTGGCCATCACAGCCCTTCCTTCTGTGAGGGGCACTTGCTGGGGAGGGATCTTGAAAAACTCAACTAAAAATGAACCCAACCAAACTGACCCACTGCAATCTGTCAATACCTTGCCCACCTCGCCCTAGAAAAATCCCACCCTCCTTCCAATCCCAGCTCAAGTGCCACGTCTTTGATATATTTTTTTCCCTTAGAAAGACAAAACTATATATTCTGTCCAGCTTCATGACCTCCCGTATCACAGTTCCTCGCCGAGGACAGCTGCTCCAGAAATGTAGGTGGAATCGTGCACACGCAGAGCTGTGGGAAGAGGAGAGAGCAGCACGCAGGTTTGGGGCCCAGGGGCTAGCAGGTGACTGTGCGGGGACTCGGGTGTGGGCAGGTGAGGCCAGATTGGAAGGAACTGCAGGCCTGGCATGCCCGCAGCCTCTGCTGTGCATCTCCTTGGTAACTGGTAACAGCGCACCCCTACTTGTAAGCAGGTAGCTGAGGTCGCACAGTTTGGGCTGATGGTACAGGAGAGAAGCCAGGAAAACACCCTCGGGGAACCAGGGCGGGTTGATTCACCAGCAAGCAGGAGGGCGCCTGACTTCTCTGAGGCTTCACCGGCTCCTGAAATCATCCCCAGGGCGGATTGATTCACCAGCAAACAGGAGGGCGCCTGACTTCTCTGAGGCGTCACTGGCTACCGAAATCATCCCCAGAGCCGGCTTCTGGAGCACCACAGACAGCCCCAGAAAAGCAACCACGTTACTCCCAGCTAGGTGTTCTGATATATTTTCCAGCCCAATGAAAAGAGACAATTTACCTCAAACCTGCTCCCTTGTGCTGGGTGAGTGTGGCGCTTCCTTTGCTGTTTAAGGGAACTCTTAAAGGGGGCAGTGGGCCTGTCACCCAGGAATTGCCTTTGATTAAAAATAAAACAGCTGGACTTCCCTGGTGGCGCAGTGGTTAAGAGTCCATCTGCCAATGCAGGGGACGCAGGTTCGAGCCCTGGTCCGGGAAGATCCCACGTGCTGCGGAGCAACTAAGCCCGTGCGCCACAACTACTGAGCCTGCGCTCTAGAGCCCGTGAGCCACAAATACTGAGCCCGTGTGCCACAACTACTGAAGCCCTCGCGCCTAGAGCCTGTGCTCAGCAACAAGAGAAGCCACTGCAATGAGGAGCCCACGCACTGCAATGAAGAGTAGCCCCCGCTCGCCGCAACTAGAGAAAGCCCGCGTGCAGCAATGAAGACCCAACACAGCCAAAAATAAATAATAAATAAATAAATTTTTTAAAAAAATCTTAAAATACAAACAAAATACCCACTTGGTCAGATACTTCTCTGCCCTTTTATTTATTTTTCCTTTCCTTACACACAAGCATGTTCACAGAGAAAATTGAGGGACTCCTAACCCCTTCTTAATACACAAATCCCTCTGTCTTTTCCAGTTAAAACTTTGAGCTTCCTAAGAACAGGCCGCATAGGTTAAAGTGTCCAAAATTATTAATCAGAGGCAGAGGCCAGTAAATTATGAGGTGTCATTCTGTTTCTCTTCCAGACATTTGGCCTTTGAAGATGATACCAGACTGTTACCTGAACAAGCAAAAAAAAAAGCAATTAACTTGGTTCCAAAGAGGAGATCAAATGCTAGGAACAGGCAAGAGATCAGCCTGACAGGTAGGGGGGGTGTGGGCAGGAAACTTAGATCAGAGTAAAGAGAAGCCTCCCCTCCCCCAATTCTCCTTCCGTTTCTGTTCTCTGCAGGTGGCACATGGCACCTGCAAGGTGGTTTGGGGAGAACAGGTGAGCCGTGACCTCCAAAGCCGGGCTGCGGGTCGGGCGTTGACGAGGCCTCCGTGGGACCGAGATGTGCTGCTGTCCTACCAAGAGCTTTCCTGTGAACTGAACTTGATAAACCTGAAAACAATTTAATAAGAACTGTTATTAAGCTGGCTTAAGTGAACTTAGAAAGAGTTTCACTTGAGGACATCACACGCAGCATGGTGACTCTGGTTAAGAACATGCATTGTACACTTGAACTTTGCCAAGAGTCGACCTGGGGCATCCACACACACAGGAAACGGTGAGGCAGTGGGTGGATCCCACAGGGGCATCAATCATGGCGGCGTTCCCCTTTAGAACATACCAGTTTGTCAATTATACTTCAGTTATACCTCCCGTCCCCCAGTAAAGCTGGGGGACTTGATTAATTATACAATCAGAAGATTTTTAGATCTGAAACGGATTTCAAAGGCATCTAGTTCAGTCCCTTCGTTTTACAGAAACAGGAAAATGGGGGTGAAGTGACCGCTGACGACCGCCCAGCAGGGGGCAAAAGGATGCCAGGTGCCCCATCACAGGTGAGTCCCAGGGGCTAAATTCCTCTGTCTTCTGGCTGCGATGGCCTGAGCTCTTCAGCAGACTGGACCTTCCTTTCCTGACCCTCGGCCCCTAAGGCCCAGGAGTCTTCTTTTCCAGAGCCGGAATACAGTGGGATTTCCTCTGCCCGGCAGGTGGGCGGGTTTGAATTTGCTGGAGTGGAAGCAGGGAGAGGTGAGAGAACTGGTTATGGTGGGCCTGCAGCCGCGAGCCCAGAACAGTACATTTTACACTCTGGCGGCTCTAAGTTTGGGGAAGGGACCCCGTCTTAGTCCGTTTGGGCTGCTTTGACAAAAACACCATAGACTGGATGGCTCATCGACGGCAAAGCCTGTCTCTCACAGTCTGGGCGCTGGATGGCCAAGGTGCGGGTGCCACAGATTCTGAGTCTGGTGAGGGTCCCTTCGTGGTTCTGAGACCCCCTTCCTCCCGTGGCGTCCTCGCTGGCGGGAAGGAGGGAGAGCTCTCTGGGCCTCTTCATAAGGGCACTCATGCGCGTGTGACCTCATCACCCCTGTGTCCCCATCGCCTCTCCAAGGCTCTCCCTTCACACTGGTGGTTAGGATTCAGCATGTGAAATTTGGAGGGACACACGCTTTCAGACCATCACAGACCCAGTCCCTTAAAGTCGTTTTATTTCAAGGATGATGGTTAGGTACCAGTGCAAAGCATTGCTCGGACGCGGCAGTGGCAACATAGATGGTAACCTCCGTGGCCCCAGTTACAGGGCCGGCCTCGTCAGCAGCTCCTTCCAATAGAAAGAGGAGAGAGTAAGCGCGGGCAGAGAGGAAAGCAACATGCGAGGAAGAAAGGCTCCCACTCGGCCCTGGGAGAGGCACAGCCTCAAAGAATACTTAGGATTCGGACAGAATCCCAGGGCCAGAGCTGGGGAAGCCCCGCGAGTTCAGAGTCAGCAACCGCTCCCTGAGCGCCCTGTGATGCAGGGTGATAGACAGTCGACTGTCAGGGCCAGTCCCAGGTCACAGAGTGTCCCCCGTGCCGCTCTGACTCACGGGAGCTGGGACTAGCCGCGGCCAGAGAAGCCACCAGGGGGCCACGGGTGGGCCAGGACATCAGACACACACCCAGCTTCTAGAGAGGCTCCTCGATGTCGGAGAGAAGGCGGCTGAGGACATGGCCCCCCTTCCCACGGGCTTCAGAGCTAGGAAAATGCAGGGGAGTCCATCAACCAGCGTGCCTTAGATTGTGCCCATAGGACCCCTGCAGCTGCGCTCAGGTGAGCCCCCTTCTCTGCCCTTCGTGGGCGGGACTGCGTCTCCCAGGCCGACGGGAGGCAGGAACAGGCCAGAGCTGCTTCTCCTACAAAGGCTGTGTGTCCTGCAGAGGCTGCGCCTCCCGCCTGAGCCCACCTCCAGCTGGACAAGGCTCCCCCCACGGCCCGGCATCCCCCCAGACACTAGCACTTCAGGAGTGGTGATGTCGCGTGGCCCTGCGTCCTTCTAACCCTCAGGCAGCAGTGGTTCCAGCTACTGCTAATCCCCAGGGGACTCGCAAGCACCGCTTTGGCCCCTCGTGCGTCCAGCTTCCGGTCCTGGGATGTCTGCCTCCCTGAATGGACAGACTGAACCCCAGAGCCAGCCCACTGCTGCTACGGGCAGTGCCTTTGCTTATAAGGCCATCCGTGTCCCAGAATATATCTGTGTGTTTTCATACGAAAATAACGTTTCCCACAAATCTCAGCGTGAATCGAGCACCTCCCTCTTTCCTGCTCCTTCGTGGATGGACGGGGATCCCCCAAGTGGTCTTTGACCATCTGTATGAGTCCACTCGGGCTGCAGAGCAGAGCACTGTGGATGGGGGGCCCTCTCACCATTCTGGAGACAGGTAGCCCCAGATCAAGGTCCAGCAGGGTCAGTTTCTGGTGAGGCCTCTCGTCCTGGCTTGCAGACGGCCACCTTCTCACTGTGTCCTCACCTGGCCTCCCTCTTTGCATACACTCCTGGTGTCTCTTCCTCTCCTTGTAAGGACACCAGTCCTACTGGGTCAGAGCCCCACTCTTATGACCGCATTTAACCATAATTACCTCCCTAAAGGCCCCATCTCCAAGTACAGTCACATTGTGGGGCTTCAACATGTGAATTTTGGACAATTCAGTCCCTACCACTGGCCCTGTAATCTTCAGACAGAACTGCAGAAAATTCATCCCTATTATGAAGATGCTTATTCCAACATTTCCAGGCTTTTAACAATCCCAGGGGGCAGAGACAGTGTCTCCCCAGAGGCCACTCACTACTGAACTCCCAGGAGTCTAAGAGCTACCCGCCCCTCCCGCCCAGAGTTCTCCTTAGCGTTGACAAACAACCACCCACACTGACCACACCGAAGGCACCGAGAGGGTCCTCCTGGGAAGAGGCTGCCTGGGGGTTGGGGTGGAGCGGGGCGTGGGCTAGAGTTGCTCAGGCCACAGATGCCGGGCGGGGATCTTCTTAGGCTCTTAGCTATTATAGTCGTGAGGCAGTGAAATCTCTTCTCCGTTTCTGCTCCCATTTTTTTTTCTCCTTTGCTCCCTGGTTAAGCCCTGGTGTGAGAAGTAGAGCCCTAAACAGGGAGGCACCGGGTACTGTTCCATGGGGCCGTTCACGGGCCGCTCGCTCTGGGCACAGGTCGTGGCCGCACCCCTGGCTGTTCCCCCTCCTGTGACACTCACAGTCCCGTATGGAACTTTGAGTCCCCTCAGCTATTCCAGTAGCTCATTTGAGTCACAATTTGAGAAAGTCAACAGAGGGTTTGTTACCACTATGAAATTGACCATATCCACTTTGGGGGGAAATTAAGCCAAATAGAAAAAAATACAGGGACTTCCCTGGTGGCACAGTGGTTAAGACTCTGCACTCCCAATGCAGGGGGCCCGGGTTCAATCCCTGGTCAGGGAACTAGATCCCACATGCATGCCACAACTAAGAGTTCACACGCCACAACTAAGGAGCCCACCTGCCGCAACTAAGACCCGGTGCAACCAAATAAATAAATACATAAATAAATAAAATACCTAAAAAAAGAAGAAAATAATACAAAGTCAAATAACACAACAAGCCACCTTCTCCACCCTGAACCAGAGCCGACCAGGCTAGGTTTCTGGCCCTTATGAGCCACTGCCCCTTCTCTGCTGTTTTGTGCCAACCACGCCCCGCGGGTCTGGCTGCTTCTCAGTATTGGTATTAATCGCAGACATATTTGTTTATGTGTTTTCTGCCTCCACCAGTTATTTTTCTATTTCTTGCTGTCCCCATTCTACTGTAGAAAAGCTACAGAATTCTCCACGCCACATGTGTTTGCGGTGGGACTTCCCTGGCTGTCCAGTGGTTGGGACTCTGCGCTTCCACTGCCGGGGGCATGAGTTCCATCCCTTGTCGGGAAACTAAGCTCCCGCAAGCCACACGGTGCAGCCAAAACCAAAAAAACAAAAAACAGCTTAAAAAATGTGTTTGAGGTGAAGCTGCGAAATGCATGGCTCGTACAGGCCCCCAGCTTTCGGGAGCTCCCGCCATGGTCCATCATCCGAAATGCCCCTTAATTGCAGCAGCCATGCTGTCTTTTTGCGACAAAACGTCTCTTCCGTTTAACCACGTGTGTGCGTGGTCACCCATCACCTGGGCTCCGCTGGACGCGCTGACAATGACTCCCTTCCTGGAGGAGGTGTGAGTTATAACCCCACCTCTCCCCATCCTTGTATTCCGCTTTCACTTGTCTTTTATACATTTTTTATACTTTTAAATCAGGCTGGGTAAAGTTAAATATGTGCGCTTCAAGTTCTAACCAAAAAAATAAAAAGGAAAAGGAAATAGCATTACTTAAGCCCGTGCACCATGTGAGGTGCCTTCATTACGTTGCCTCTGTTTAATAATCCCAGCGGTGTTGGGAGATTTGCCTGACCGCCTGGCAGTGAACACACAGTCCCAGGAAGGTGAGAGGCACTGGGACCCGGAGCCAGGACGCGCCGGCAGCCAATCAGACCCCGGCCCACATTCGCATCTGCTTTCGCTGCAGCAGGATCCCTGCCCCAGCCCACGCTTTGCTTCCGTGTTCTGGTTCAGCCCCATCACCAAGGTCACACAGCTGGTGAGCGGCAGCACACGAACTGTAAAAAAAAATCAGGCCGCCTTCTTTTTTTTTTTTTAATATTTATTTATTTATTTTGGCCGCGCCGGGTCTTAGTTGCGGCATGTGGGATCTAGTTCCCCCACCAGGGATCAAACCTGGGCCCCCTGCACTGGGAGCGCTGCATCTTACCCACTTGATGGCCAGGAACTCCCAAAATCAGGCCTTCTAACTCCCCATTTGCCATCAAGCTTTAGGATGCAGAGGATCTTCCTGTGGATGAACTCTGACCTTCCCGTTTTCTGTGTGGAAGTTACTGCGTCTCCCCGACGGGCAGCAGCTGCAATGGCGCGTATTCCCACATTTCAGAAGAGCCACAGTCTCTCTGTTCTGTGGTTGTTTTTCTGTTATTGACCAAAATATCGAGACCAGCTTTTCTGTAGAGTAACAAGCAGCATCTGAGTACTGGTGTCATATTCCCCAACTTCCCCCTGCTCTGTCCAAGCATCTTATGTATATTTGGGGAGGGTGTTGAATGAATGTTAATTTGTATAATCCTTCATATTCTCAATTAAATATAAAGGGAGTATTTACCTTTTCTCCCCTAAGGAAATGCGCCGAAGCAAAACAAATCCATGATTGCCCAGTGATCATGTCACACAGCGTTTTGAAGCCCCGAGAATACTCGTGTGTGGTGTCTTTATCCTAAGAGAATGTTATTCACCTCATCAGCCATTTGTTTTTGCTGGTTTTGTGGGGGAATAAAATATTAAAAATTGAGTCCCTCAGGACTTCCCTCGTGGTGCAGTAGTTAAGAATCCACCTGCCAATGCAGGGGACACGGGTTCAACCCTGGTCCCGGAAGATCCCACATGCCCCAGAGCAGCTAAGCCCGTGTGCCACAACTACTGAGCCTGCGTGCCACAACTACTGAAGCCCGCGTGCCTAGAGCCCGTGCTCTGCAACAAGAGAAGCCACCGCAATGAGAAGCCCGTGCACCGCAACAAAGAGTAGCCCCTGCTCGCTGCCACTAGAGAAAGCCCGCGCGCAGCAACAAAGACCCAACGCAGCCAAAAATAAAATTAATTAATTAAAAAAAAATTCAGTCCCTCAACATGCAGGAGCGAGCTGACACCAACAGCAGGTTGCTGTGGGAAGCGGCCTCTCCACGGGGGCTGAGACCCCACAGGCCATTTGATTCCAGACCCCACTGGCCACTCGGCCGCTAAGCCCAGAGGGGGCAGGTGGTTTGATCACTGGGGCACGAACCGACTTTGGAGTGTGCTGAAGCACAGGAAACTCCCAACGATCCTTGTTTCAAAAAAGAAAACCAAACAAACCTAGTGCTAACCTTAAAAAGCCTATAGCAGCATAGTTTAAAAAGGGAAATTATACATACATATGCGTGTATGCACACATATGACAGAAGTCAAATGTATATGTATATGTGTGTATATATATCTATATATAGTCTGAGTCTTTACTTTTTCCCTTTTTGCAAAGCTGAGGTTAAAGTTTTGCATCCAGTGCTTTGTTTATAAGTAACAGCAGTGGATTCTTACTAACTGGAGGCGGGGAAGGAAGGGACTAGGGAGGGGTGTTGGAGGACGGCTCACAGAACCAAAGGAAGGATCAAGCCACCCTCTTTGAAAGGAGTCTCGGCACTTAGGTGGCTCTCGGGCGCTGGTTCCAGCTTGCCTCGAGCCCCCCGGTTTCTGCTCAGTGTTTACATTCGAGGAGGGAGCTACCGATGGGCTTGGGGGGTCAAATGCCCGCGTGGCGGGGTGCGGAGCCCTGAGATTGACGCCCCACCTAAATTCGATGAAACGGGGCTAGTAGGGTAGGGCAGTTCCCCCAAAGGGAGGTTGCTGGTCAGATAAAGGAAAAGCCCAGATGTCCCCTGGAAGTGAGGCTGGGGGTGGCCACTGGTGAGGCCAGAGGAAGTCTGGAAACAATCTCCCAGTCCAAGTCGTCAGGAACTCAGCGTCCAGGGCCTGGACACGCGGCCTCTCCACGCGCTCACTCCCAGCGTCCCGAGAGCAAGGACAGTAACCAGCTTTGCTCCTGTCCCCTGGGGACGAGGCTTGGCTCTGCGGCAGGGATGGGGTGACGGTGCGGGGGGAGGGGCAGCTCAGAAGGGACCCCATGCCCACATCACCCAGCCGCCGACACGCACCAAGGGGCGCATGGGCGGGGGACCCGGAGCCCCTTTTCACCTTCACCTTAATACTGAGACGGGGCTGCCCAAGAGCAGCCAGGGGCCACCTGCAGCCTGGTTGGTGGGAATTGAGACGCGCTGTGTGTGCAGAATACACGGGATTGGAGGGCTTACTATGAAAAAAGGAGAGCAGAAGACGTCTAGTGATAAGTTTAAAATATTTACAACATGTTGAAACAATAACGTTTGGATATATTGAGTTTAAGAAAACATTCAAATTAATTTCGCCGGATTCTATTTTTTTGGCTTATTAATTAATTTATTTGGGGGCCCTGCACCACGCGGCATGTGGGATCTTAGTTCTCCTGCTAGGGATGGAACTGCGCCCACTGCAGGGAACGCACAGAGTCTTAACTGCTGGACCGCCAAGGAAGTCCCCTGATTCTTTGTGTAACGTGGCTACTGGAAAGTTCTAGATTGCACGTGCAGCTCACAGCCCTGTTCTGCTGACCAGCGCTGCACCCTCACGTCCAAGGCGGGTGTTTCATTCCTTTCCACACGCTCCTGAGCCCTCGCCAGTGCCTTACACAGGGCAGGTGCTCGATGCCAATACACAGATGACGGCACTCACCCGAAGCAGAGCTGGGGCTGCCCATGGAGCTCTCCACCGGAGAGAGAAGAAGTGCTCCAGAGGGTCTGCCCTTGTCTTCTGGTCGTGCAGTTCTATCCCAGGCCCAGGGTTGGGACCTCGTCCTCTGGATCCCAAGGCCGGCGTGTGTAAACCGCGGGCCTGGCTCACCACGGCCCTTTCTTATTGTCCCCTGGACTCGCTCTGCCCCAACAGGCAGTCCCTTCGAGGTTTGAACAGCTTGGCAGGAACGTGTGCTCTGTGGCAAAGATGAGTTTTTATGGGAACAAAGAGTCTCCGTAATGAGGTTGCTAGGTTATCGGGGGTACAGACGGGGTGTTTTCCAAGCATTCTGAGGCCTGGGACATTGGTTCCACAAGCAGCTAAGACAGGGAGGCCGGTCACTGGCAGGGCCAGAGCTGGGCCCCCAGACAATCTTCCAAGTTATGGAGAAGAGAGGGTGTCATGCGTGAGGCGTCCTCCCGGGCTTCTGTGACGCCTGTGTCTGCGTCCACTCGCCCGGAGGAAGGAGGCTGTCCCTGCTCCTCCGCAGCTGACCTTGCCCCCCACCCCGGGGCCTCGCTGGACTCCCCCTCCTGTCCCTGAGGTTCCTTCTCTGCCCTCGGCCTTCCCATCAATACACCCGGACCTCCTGCCCCAAACCCAGTGCCCTTGCCTTGGCCCTGGGACCCCGGCCCATCTCCCTCAAGTCTGCCCGGCCACCCCCCTCATGAGCCTGTCCAGCTGCACCTCCTGACTGATTTCCAACTTCCTGTTAGTCGTTTCCACTCAAATGCGTCACAGGGACCAGGGGTGTAATGTGTCTGAACAAAGCCCGTAGGCTGGTCCCCCAGATCTACGACCCCTCATCTGTGTCCTGTGCTGTTCACTCCTGGGCTCTACATTAGACCCTTTAAAAAAAGAAAATAAAGGGAATTCCCTGGCGGTCCAGAGGTTAGGACTCCGTGCTTTCACTTCCAAGGGCACGGGTTCAATTGCCGGTCAGGGGAACTAAGATCCCACAGGCCGCGCAGCACAGTCCAAGAAAAACCAAAAAACAAACAACAAGAACAACAACAAAAGAATCCTTTTACTTCTCTTTATTCTCGCATTTACCCCATCCCTTCTGCTGGCCGCTGCTCCTTCCTCCTGCCTCTTCCAGACCCTATATTTACCCCGCCCTCAGGAGACTGACTGGGCCCAGGGCGGGGCTCGGAGGGCATCATGGTGCAGAGACGGGCCTGCGTCCGGCCCTCGTGGGCTGCAGGCTGAACCAATGGCAGCTGTGACACCGACACGGAGGGACAACGCGGTGATGGGCGGGCGCAGAGCACAGTGGGCAGGGGACGGGGGGCCAGCAAGGCCACAGGAGACAGCTGGACCCAAGGACTCACCTGGGAACCGTCGGGGGGCGGTGGGGGTGTGTGTGGGAGCTAAGCTGGCAGGTCACGTGGACCTGTTATGCTAAAGAGTTTGGAAGTCACTCCCAGAACACAGTGAGCGTCCCGAGGGCCAGGAGTAGTGTGATGGGAAGGTCAGTCCCTGCGGAGGCCAGGCTGGAGGTGGGCAACCGCTAGGCGGGTGTGGCCCTAGCCCAGGAAGTGGCGGTGGGTCTGCAACCAGGGTGAGCCGTTCATTCCTTTCTCATCTTGACGATGGCAGGCTCAGGCCCTGGAGCGGATGAAGGCTGTTCCTACACCGAGGAAGCTCATCGTCTGGTAAGGGAGACACACCATTATCCGCAGAGTAAATACGGGGCGCAGTGCAGTGCGCGGGGTGCTACTGGGGTGGGGGAACGGCAAACGGGAGCGAGAGCTGGGCCTCGCGGTCCTGCAGGACGTGGCTCCCGCCCTCCTTCCAGGGACGGTAAGGGAGACACACCATTATCCGCAGAGTAAATACGGGCTGCAGTACAGTGTGCGGGGTGCTACTGGGGTGGGGGAACGGCAAACGGGAGCGAGAGCTGGGCCTCGCGGTCCTGCAAGACATGGCTCCCCGCCCTCCTTCCAGGGACGGGCTTGGCCTCCCACCCCTGGAGCGGGCGTTCTGACCTCTCTTGGAGTTCACGATGTGAAGGTGAGCAGTGGGCGCAACCAGGCGCTACTCCTCGATTCCTGGGACCCTGGGCTTCGCGAGGCCAGGAGCCCAGGTCACTGCTCGCTGGAAAGGCCACACCTGGGACCACACCATGAGGCCAGTCCCGAGTCCACAACTAGCCCCTCTGACAAGCATGAATTTGTTCCAGAGCTTTGGTCCCAGAGGATGTGTGACTGTATGTTTAATATGAAGATTTTCTCTCTTTTGCCTGCCCAGCTCCCCGTGTTACTCCAAACCAAGTTCAGGGCTTCCCTGGTGGCGCAGTGGTTAAGAATCCGCCTGCCAGTGCAGGAGACACGGGTTCGAGCCCTGGTCCGGGATGACCCCACATGCCACAGAGCAACTAAGCCCGTGCGCCACAACTACTGAGCCTGCGCTCTAGAGCCTGCGAGCCACAACTACTGAGCCCACGTGCCACAACTACTGAAACCCGCGTGCCTAGAGCCCGTGCTCCACAAAAAGAGAAGCCACTGCAGTGAGAAGCCCACGCACCACAACAAAGAGTAGCACCCGCTCGCGGCAACTAGAGAAAGCCCGCGTGCAACAATGAAGACCCAGCGCAGACAAAAATAAATTAAATTTAAAAAAACAGTTCAGATTCTTCTCCACCTGCTCTGCCCTGCTGGCGTAGATGCCTGAGTCTTCGCCACTCCGCAGCCCATGAGTCTGCAAACCCCACCCCCCCGTCTGCTTTCGGGGCCTGGAACACACAGTGGGCGCTGGGTGAGCAATAAGGGAACTGATCCGTCCGTTTCCCTATCATCCCATCCTCGGCGACCCCTGTGGCGTCCCACAGGCTGCCTCCTTTCCCAAGGAAGCTCTGAGGTTTCTGATGCCGGTTTGTTCACCCATAGATGTGGTTTTGCTTAACAGCAGCGTCTGTCCCTTTTTCCTCGCATATTTGCATTCATTCATAAATGCAAATCTGGCACCATCACCCCTTGCTTAGAATCTGGCACGACTGCCCACCCCCAGGAGGCAAGCCTAAGCGCCATGTGGCACAGACCCTTCAAAACAGGCTCCCCGCAAGCTTCTGCCGTATCTCGGGACTTCATGTGCACCACAGACCACGCTGTGGCCCCAAAAGCTCCCCATCACCTTGTTCAACCGAACTCTTCCTCACCACTCGGGCTCACCCGAGAGGCCTCCCTCTGCCGCAGAGCTCACGCCCTCTCCTTCGCGAAAACTCTTGCTGTTAGACAAGAGATGCCACACTCCTACTGCTTACGTTGCTTGTCTCCATCATAGTCAGCTTTCCGAGGGCAGGGTCCGTATCTCTGAGGTTCCAGGAGTTAGAGACCGTTTACAAGTTTACAGGCAGATAACTCAGGAGGGTCCGTTTGGCTATCAGAGGTAGAGGCGCACACGTCAAACCACGATTCATGGCTCAGTAGCTGGTCGTGAGAGCTGCTTAGTGGGTCTCAACCAGCATTTTTTTTTTTACAAAAGGAAATTATATTTTTTAAAATACTGTGCTAGGGCTTCCCTGGTGGTACAGTGGTTGAGAGTCCGCCTGCCTGTGCAGGGGACACGAGTTTGTGCCCCGGTCCGGGAAGATCCCACATGCCGCAGAACGGCTGGGCCCGTGAGCCATGGCCGCTGAGCCTGCGCGTCCGGAGCCTGTGCTCCGCAACGGGAGATGCCACAACAGTGAGAGGCCCGCGTACCGCAAAAAAATACAAATAAAATAAAATACTGTGCTAACAACAACAAAAAACTTTTGCAAATCCAATACAGCTCATGGGTCATCCATTTGCAAACCTTGAAGTCTATACGTGGACTCAATCTCCACTTGGTCCCCATTATCCTTCCCCCCAGGGCACTGAGTCAAATCTCAGGTACAATTTATCTCTGAAAGTGAGCAGATATTTTCTCTTATAAGAAAACAGAAACGGTTGTACACAACATATATTGTTTTTGCATTTGCTGCCAGGGATGTTTGCCACGAGTTCGGGGCCGGGTTGTAGATAGTGCTCTGTGACTCTCAAAGCATGACGGTGTCCACTCTTCCTGAGTCCATACCTGGACTCAGTCTCCACCTGGCTTGTTTGGGTTGTCAACCAGCATTTTTTTAGAAAATGAGATAAAATAGAATAGAAAATATCGAAGTGCGTGCTCTAGTAAGAGTGTCATTTTAGGGACTTCCCTGGCGGTCCAGTGGTTAAGACTCCGCGCTTCCACTGCAGGGGGCACGGGTTTGATCCCTGGTCGGGGAACTAAGATCCCACAAGCTGTGCAGCGCGGCCTAAAAAAAACGTGTTATTTTATAAAACTTTTATTTCCGTCTCACGTGTGTTGCTGGCCTCCCCACGTGAAATACACTCTTTACTGTGAGTTGAGATTAAAGACGTTTGAAAGCCTCGATGCTAAAGTAAGCTGCCCTGGTGGGTTGGGCACGAGGCAGACCGCGGGTTATCCGTGCCCGGGAGGTCGGGTCCTAGAAGAGAGAGGAGGGGGTGAAGGCCCGGCTCCCGAGCGCCGTGCCAGCTGGTCCCGCGTCATCGCGGCTGCCTCGAGGGCTGTGTGGTGTGTGCACCAAGTCTGAGCAGAGGAGTACTGGGGGCCTCGGGCTCCTGGACGGGTGGTCAGGCCTCCTGACACAGCTGCTGCTCAGGAGACACCTTTAATAAAGGGCATCGGGAAACGACACCTGAGTTCAGGTGAGTGACCCTCTCCTGGTTCACTTTAGGCATCAGCGGGGGAGGGTGGGGGAGAGCCCAGCCCCTCGAGCCCCACTGCAAAGGCAGCCACAAGCCTGGAAGTAAAACTCGCCTGCATGGCCGGCTTGTGTGGGAGGCCGTGCAGGGCCGCTTCGGGCTGAGCAGGAAGCTGTGGGAACATTGGCTCCCAGGCCGAGGACAGCCCGAAGGTCACCCAGAAGCCGCCAGGGAGGGGGCCTGGACAGACACTGAGGCGAGGCAGCCTGTCCCGGACTCCTGAAGGGGGTCTGTGCACCTCAGGTGACGCTCACAGAGCCGGCTCTGGGGGATGGGCCGGGCTGGCCTCGACTGGGTTTCCAGGCTGGTCCTGAAGATCTGGGAGAGCAGAGTCCCCACTTCGTCTTTACAAGTGAAAAATATGAAGAAGGCATTCTGAAAGTTCACTGAAACCTTTCTTTAATGTGGGAAACTTCGTGTTTCTGTGATATTTTCCTTAGTTGATTTTGTAAGTCACGTGGACTTAAATCTGAAAGTATTTATCGCACAATTCAGCAATGAAAGTGTGCTTGTAATTTTATCCACATAAGAACCCACCGGGGGGGACTTCCCTGGTGGTCCAGTGGTTAGCACTTGGGTACTCTCACTGCTGGGGCCTTGGTTTGACCACTGGTTGGGGAACTAAGATCCCATAAGCTGCTTGGAACAGCCCAAAAAAAGAAAAGAAAAAGAGCCCATCAGGGACTTACTGTGTTTGATTTCAAAGTAATTTTACAAATACAGCCTCTGTTATTTTGTACCACAGCCCTGGGAGGTGGGTATTGTTTCTCCATTATATAGGAGAGAAAACCAAGGCTCATAGAAGGAAATCACCTGTCCTAAGACACACAGCTTAGATCTCCAAGTCCATGAAATCAGAAAAGCCCCTCAATGGACAGCTTAAGGAGGGAGGGGGGAGAAGGAGTGTTTGTTTTGCTTTGAGGATGTTTCCACAGTATCCCATTCTCAGAGCTGATAACCTGGGTCAGGAACAGGGATGGAAAGAAAGAGGATGCTGGTCAGAGAATGCACATCAGAAAAACCTCAAATACATTTTTATTCATTTTACTTATTCAAGAAAGATACGCTCCATGCTTTAAATGCATATTTTCCCCCAAAGATATTTTAAATCCAGTTCAATATTAATGGTTGAATCTTTTTTTTCTTTTTTTAAAATTTATTTATTTTATTTCTGGCTGCGTTGGGTCTTAGTTGCTGCCCGCGGGCTTTCTCTAGTTGCAGCGAGCAGGGGTTACTCTTCATTGCAGTGCGCAGGCTTCTTATTGCAGTGGCTTCTCTTGTTGCAGGGCAGGGGCTCTAGGCGCGCAAGCTTCAGTATTTGCAGCACGTGGGCTCAGGAGTTGTGGCTCGTGGGCTCTAGAGTGCAGGCTCAGTAGTTGTGGTGCACGGGCTTAGTTGCTCTGTGGCATGTGGGATCTTCCCAGACCAGGGCTCGAACCCGTGTCCCCTGTATTGGCAGGTGGATTCTTAACCACTGCAGCGGTGGCTTCTCTTGCTTTGGAGCACAGGCTAGGTACGTGGGTTTCCATAGCTATGACATGCAGGCTCAGTAGTTGTGGCACACGGGCTTAGTTGCTCTGCAGCATGTGGGATCCTCCCGGACCAGGGATTGAACCTGTGACCCCTGCATTGGCAGGCGGATTCTTAACCACTGAGCCCCCAAGGAAGTCCGAATCTTGTAAAATTAATAAAAGTACCTGGTAATTGCTTTATTTCCTAAAACAAAATAATACAACCAGTTGTCAGTTCAGGAAAAGAACAGAAATCATTTAAGTGTTTTCTAAAACTGTTGAGGTAGAATTCTGAATATTCTCTAGGTGGTATTGTCAAATAGAATATGAATGTGTTGAAGTCTCTTCCACCAGCCCCGAGCCTCTAACCATCGCCCGTTAACTGTGTTTCATCCTATAGGCTTCCTTTGGTTTGCACTTTTTTAACAAGACCAGAGGGAGGAATGTCAGGTCTCTGGAGTCACAAAAGCTTCTGCACTCAATTCTGCTGTGTTTTGCAAAGGATCCATCCATGAATAAAATGCTGAGATTTAGTTACCGTGCCAACAGCCCCTTCCACAGAAATCCCTATTTGGGGAATGGGTTCCAGTTCACAAACCTAAGACAGTAGTTTTCTGTGTGTTTTTGTTTTTGTTTGTCGTGTGCAGGTGTACTTAAATATCCTTTATTTGGGGAGCCGGCAGTCAGAGAGAGAGGTTGCTGAAATTCGCACTTGTCAGTGAGATAAAGATCAGTTTTTGTCACCCAATCATCTAGATGGCGTGACAGATCTCGTGAAGGGCAGACCTCCGGGAGCTCAGCCTGAAACAAGTGAAGGATTCTTGCGTCCGGGTATTTTTAATTGGTTGTGGACACTGTGTGGGCTCATCAGGTGATTGCCACCTCCTCTGTTCTGTGTTCCAGGGACCTGGTGCAGAGGACGGGCAGGCGTGGAGGAGAGGCTCCTGGGCAAGACCACAAAGTGGAGAGGCGAGGTGCCCCTGGGCGGGGTCGGGGGGACGACGACGGGGGGCTGCAAACTAAAGGACCCCTGACGGGAGGCCGTCAGCATAGTGGAGGGTGCAGAGGCTCCCTGGAGGGGCTCCAGAAACTCCCTCGGAAACCGAGGTTCAGAAGAGACAGTGATGCGGATGTGAAGGAACAGGGTCAGGACAGAGAAGCAGATGTCCCAGGGGGGACTGGCGGGTGGGCTGGGTGAGGATGAGACGTTCCAGTGGCTCTTTGCCCAAAGGGTGCCTGAGAGAATGGGGGGCGGGCAGAAACATGAGCCCAGCCCATCCCAGATGGAAACAGGGAAGTGACGCGTCCCCCAGGATCAAGATGGGGCTGGGAGGTGGGCGCTGGGCAGGGGGCGGAGCTCAGCGTGGCGGGAGTTCGTCCAGCCTGAGCAAGTGGGCCAGCACTAGCCACGGTGGAGTCTTTGTCGCGCCCTGTTGAAGAAGGTTCTCTAAAGAATAACCACACCTGCCTTGTGAAGAAGGCGCCCAATGTGTGATAGCCAGAAAAAGGGAGGGGGACGTCAATATCCAACCATAAGGGGAAAATTAAACAAGTCATGACACCCAGACGAAGTCATGCGGTGAAGCAGCTAGAAACAAGAGCCGAACACACACCCTGGAAGAGAAGCCCAGGGTGAAAGCGTGGTTCCAGCAGACGTGCGGGCGCGTCCGAGCGAGGTGACGCCTGGGCGGTGCACCCCAGCTTTGGGCCACAGGCTGGGGGTGGGGAACAGGGCCACCACGCCCAGGAGGAGGGGACCTGGTTTGTGCCGAATGTGTGTATTGTTTACTTGTGAAAAAAGAACAAGTCACCAAAAGCCACGATGAAGATGTCAGTGAAGCAGAGATGGCCGACCTGGGAGTGGCTCTAAATCTGCAAGGTCAGCACGGGGCGAGGGAGGATCCAGAAGGGTCCACGGGAGGAGCGGGGGAACACCTCTGGCTGGCGGGTCTAGCAAAGGACCTAGCAGCAGCCCCACGGAGCAGGCAGAAAAGAGAAACGACAGGCGTAACTGATGTAACAGTGTGTTGGGCTTGTCTGGGGATCTCAAAACGCTCCTCTCACCCTCGGGAGCCAGGCCGACAGCATCGTCACAAGGAAGTCAAGGGCTGCCGGCCAGGCCACACGGCGAATCATTAGAAAGACCAGGAAGAGGCCTGGGCACGGAGCCGGCCCGGGCGCTAGCGCTGCACCTCTGTGGCCTGTGCTGACTGAGGACCTTAGCTCGGAAACCCGGTCCCGCCTCACCTCTACTGTCTCAGCCGGGATGCCCTTTCCTCAGAGCCGCCCCCCAACCTGGGTTGCTTCGCCCCTGCCATTGCCCGTTCCCGAGAACCCACCTTTGCCATAACGTCTGCACTGGGCTTGCTACCGGCAGCGTCCACCCTTGCCCCACCTCCTCGACGACCTCCACACCCCTACACCCACGTTTCCAGGATGGAGAGCCCAGGCTTCCCTGCGCCCCCGTCCCAAACCCGGCATCGGAAGCTCGGTGCTCGGGAGGTGGGCGGCCAGGCGGGCTCCGGAACGAACCCCACGTGTCCCAAGCAGGTCAGCAGGTAAAGGCGCCAGCCCCAGCCGCAGCCCCTGTGCACCCAGCTGTTTGGCGGGATGGACGGCTGCACACGCCCAGACCCTGGACTCCGCTGCCGCCTGGTGCTTCGACATGGCCCTGGGCAGACCCGAGGGCAGGGAGGGACTCGGGAGCCGCTCGGCCTCGCCAGGCTCAGGGGAGCCAGAGGACGCCCAAGGAGGGGGGCTGTCTCCCCTCGTCCTCCAGCCCACCCACGGGAAGGACCCCCAAACATCCCTCTCAGCCTCTCCCGGGCACGTGGGAGGAGGCATCCCAGCTGCTGTGGGCGTGTGACGCGGCCAGGCTCCCCGAGGCCGGGGGGGGGGGGGGGGGGGGGGGGGGGAAGGACGGCAGCTGCAGGTGTTCACCCCAGCTGCTCCGTGTGGGAATCAGCACAGGGGGCGGAGAGAAGGGCGAGGCTCCAAAGGCCCCTGGCGGGGGCTGGGCAGGAAGGCCTGCGTGGGAGCCGGCAGCCTCCCCCCAGCTCACCCTCACCGCATCCCCATGCCAGCATCCCAGGCCGGCGGGTCCCACCTTCCCTGTACGGCTGCCTCCACAGCACGGGTGGTGCCTGGGCCCCCCTTCCTCCTGCTGACCACGCCGAGGCCGGGCGGACTCCGAAGTGCTGGGCCCAGGCCACCTCCCTGTGCCCTGACCCAGGCTGCGTCCCTGGAGCCGCAGGGAGCTCTGCTGGCTTCACTTCCCTCGGCTCACGGCACAGAGTGACAACGCCAGAGGCCTCCAGCTTTAGGGTCCTCAGGGGCACACCTCTGGCTGCTCAGCTAGGAACTCCCTCGGACCGTCTGGATTTCAAGCGAGGACCACCTTACCGGCCAAATAAGTCCCAGAGCAGCGCAGCCAGCAGGGCCAGAGACCAGCGGGCAGCGGATCTGGGGGGCCGGGCACATTTCGGGCGGCATCTGAGGAAACGAAGACTCCCTTGGGGTCCTGGGGAAGCTGGGTCCCAGGTCCCAGATGCTCCTTGGGGGTGAAGGGCCCACTGTCTTCCTCGTGTGGGGTTGGAGGGACCCAGTTCCCCTCCCCCATCCCCCTGCTGTTCATGGGAGGGTGGCAGGGATGGCAGAGCTCTTTTCAAAGTTACTCAGGAAACTCCCGCATCACAGCACTGCCAGACATGGGGACCAAAAATCACTTTTGTTTTCCATCCTTTTGGGAGAGGAAAACGAGGCCAGTTCTCAAGAAATGCACATTCTCTCAGAAAACGATACAACGGAAGCGGCCGGCATAAAGCATGGATAAAGCAGGGACCAGGACCATCGGGCCAACAGTTCCACAGCTCCTGGCCAGTGATCACGGGTTCCAGAGCTGGAAAAAGCAGCCGCTGCAGACAGCCATCCGGGCCGACTTCCTCCGCAGGAGATGGCCGGGCTCGGCGCTGAGGTTCAGGCCACCCTCCTGGTGTCATTCTCACGCTTCCAGGCCACGAAGCAGCCCCAGCCTGATGAGACCGAGGCATCCGCCCATCGCCCCAGGGCGGGGTCTGCTGTGCCTTCGCAGGCTACTCCCCACCCTCTCTGAGCCTCAGTTTACTCCTTTTTTTAAAAAAATTATTTATTTATTTTTGGCTGCGTTGGGTCTTTGTTGCTGAGCGTGGGCTTTCTCCGGTTGCGGCGACCGGGGGCTACACTTCATTGCGGTGCGCGGGCTTCTCGTTGCCGTGGCTTCTCTTGCTGCGGAGCACGGGCTCGAGGCGCGTGGGCTTCAGTAGTTGTGGCGCGGGCTCTAGAGCGCAAGTTCAGAAAGTTTACTCCTTCTTATCTGAGGCGTCAGCAGATAACTCACGGTTAAGTGAGGTAACGTTAGTACGGATGCCCCCGGGGAGGCACTTGTCCCCCCTTCTTCAAGCTCCCCCCAAAGCAAAGTGGGAGTGTGGATGGACCACCGTCTGACACTGGATGCCAGCTGCTTCCTCCTGAGGGTCTGCCTACTTCTGCTGTGGGGAGAAGAGTCCCCATACCTCCCAAGAGCCTAGACAACTGTCTCTGTTTTTTCAGCAAAGGAAACTGAGGCTCAGAGGAGTGGACGGCTCGTCCAAGGTCACAGAACTAGTCCATCAGTCCGTGCGGTTAACCCCTGGACCCCGCGCCCTGCACCAACAGCTGCTCCTGCACTCAGACTCGGAAGGATTTGTGCTGCGTAGCTGGGGGTGCCCAGCCGGCCCCGCACCGACCGAAGAGGCTCAGGGTGAAGGTGGGGCCGGCTGGGGACGGGAGGTGGTCTCGGGCCGCGTCTTAGGCTGCGATTCCCTCAGGGATGGGGCTGAAGCCCTGGCTCCTGAGGTGCCAGCTCTTCCCGAGGGGGGCCTGGGGGTGGGGGGAGGTGCGAGGCTGCTCAGCAGAGGGTGGGGGGCAGGCCCTCCCGAGCTCCCAGATCCGGTGCTGTTCCCCTAGACCAGCTCAGCCCAGCTCCCGAGGGCCTGGGGGCAAAGGAGCATCTCAGCCTCTTCCCGCAGCTGCCGGAGGGAGACGCCCCGCCACGTAGCCACGTGGAGCAGCCCCGCTGGAGCCGCAGGAAGTGGAGTCGCTGGGATCTCTTCTTGTCCGCACCTCCTGCCGAGAGTGCCCTTTGTGAGAGCACTTCCTGGCCTAATTAAGCAGGGTAATGAGCATCTGGGGGAGGGGGAATGAAAGCCCTGGGCGGCCTGGAGCCTGACCGTTTACAACGACGGGGCGTCTGCAGCTGGTGACACTCGGGGAGTCAGCTCTCGCAGCCCTGGGAGGCGGCCCGCGGCGCTCACAGTGAGCACAGGGGACGCTGCGTCTCAGGGGCCCGGCGGGGGTCCTGCGGGGGCTTGGGTCTGGGGGAACGGCCCGTCTGAGCTCCGGCTCAGGCCCTGGCTTCGCCCAGGCTGGGCGTCCTTGGTCACCACGTGTGACCCTGTTTCATCTGACGCTAGGAGGGACCATGGGGCGGCTTCCTAACACTGTCGGCTCAGAGTGAGGACATCTGAGCACCGGGGCGGTGGGCTGGAGGAGCCCCCCGGCAGGAGCCCCGGGGGGAGGGGAGGCTGACCGCAGGCCTGCCTTTCAGAGACACTCGGGGCGACGGTCAGCTGCCACCACCCCAACCTCTGCCCACAGCTCAGAACCCTCCGCGCCCCAGCCACAGCCGCTGCTTCGCACCGGGGTCCATCTGTCTGTTTCCATTACTCTGCTGTCACTGGTCAGTGCCCAGGGGAGGGGCACAGAGTCGGCCGTCCGTCACTGAGCTGTCACCTTCCCCCGCACGGTGAGGGTTTACAGGTGCTGCCTTCCAGTGTGCTGTGAGCCCAGCATCGACGGCGAGCCCAGGGAGGCTCCCAGGCCCGGCCCCTCCCCAGGCCTTTCAGACCAGAAGCCTGGTGAGCATTTGCCCCCCGACCGCCCTGGGGCGGAGCTGTGTCCACTGAGTGTCACTGAAGCGGGAGGCTCAGCCCCGACAGCCCACACTCGGTGCTTCGATCTTTTCTGATTTTCTAAATGTATCCTGGTCGGGGCCAAGTCCTCAGAGCCCCGACCCCCCACTACACTCCCGCTGGCCAGAGTCCAGCCCACAGGGACTCTGCGGGGATCCCTGCTTCTCCACCCGCTTCGCTCTGCCCTCTGGGCCCTCAGAACCCTGTGGATTCTCCTGGCCTCTTGTTTCTCTTTCTTTTCCCCTAGTTTTACTGAGAAACAATTGGCCTGTAACATTGCGTGAGTTTAAGGTGTGTAACATAAAGATTGGATATACGTGCATGTTGTGAAATGTTCCTCTTTCTAAACAAACACAGTCAGGACTTCCCTGGTGGTCCAGTGGTTAGGACTTCACCTTTCAATGCAGGGGGTGCGGCTTCGATCCCTGGTCGGGGAGCTAAGATCCCACAGGCCACAAGGTACGGCCAAAAGTGAAAAAAATTTAAAAACAAACAAACAAGGACAGTCAGGTCGCAATAGCCGCTTCCCGCTTCCCCTCCCACTGTGGGTGTCCGCGGAGCGTGGTCCGTGGAGCTTGGAGCTGCAGCAGCCGGGGCCTGAGCTGCCCGCACGAGCCCGTGGCCCTGCTCGGGGGCTGCTCCCAGCCTCCCCGCATCCCGAGGGAAGGGGGCCACGTGACGCTGCTGAGAAGCCGCGTGCAGAGGTCTCAGCATGACGCATGAGGAGCGGTTCTTTCCTTCCTGACCTGGAGCCTCGGGGCTGGTCCGCCTCGTCTGGAGACACAAAGCTGCATTTCGGCTGAAGGCCGGAATCTGGGGAGGCCGCTCTGGGCAGGCGGGTTCTGGGGGCTCAGGGCCCAAGGCAGAGCCCCTGCCCGGACGTGGGTGTGTCGGGAGCAGCAAACGAGACCCGTCCCAGGAGGCCCAGTGCGGCCCAGGGAGTGTCCACGGGGACCTGGGGCCTTTGGACATGCTGCTCTGAAGGAGACAAGCTTGCGGCCCTGCAGGTTCGGGCTTCCTTCGCACCCACACACTCGTGTGTTTCACAGCTCGCTTATTTCTGTATTTACAGGCCCTCTGTGTTCAGAAAGGATTCCAGGCCGTTCTAGGTGATGGCGCAGCTCCACGAAACCAGAGCCGGGTGAAGGATTGAGGTCCAGGCTGTAATGCAGGCTGGGCCCAGAGGATGATGACAGCTTCGTCGTCAAAACCCAGGCGAGGGGGCTTCCCTGGTGGCGCAGTGGTTAAGAATCCGCCTGCCAATGCCGGGGACACGGGTTTGAGCCCTGGTCTGGGAAGATCCCACATGCCGTGGAGCAGCTAAACGTGCGGGCCATAACTACTGAGCCTGTGCTCTAGAGCCCATGAGACACAACTACTGAAGCCCATCGCCTAGAGCCCGCGCACCGCAACGAAGAGTAGCCCCCGCTCGCCTCAACTAGAGAAAGCCCGCGCGCAGCAACAAAGACCTAACGCAGCCAAAAATAATAAATAAATAAATTAAAATTTTTTTAAAAAGCCCAGGTTTGGGGAAATGCGGTCACATCTGAGCCTGACAGTCAGCCCAGCCGCCTGCCTGGCAATGGTGTCAGAAAGGGAAACAGCGTGTCTGATGGAAAGGGCTCCCTTCCCACCACTGTCCCTACACTGGGCCTTGCTCAGGGGCACTCAGCTTCGCCTGCATGGGCAGCCTTCCACCTCCCTCACCGGGCAGAAGACCACTGGCCCTGCTTCCAGATCCAGCATGGATGACCGTGCCAGCATCCAGCGTCAGGGCCAGATGCCTCCCCAGAGTCCGTCCAGCCCCCCAGGGCTTCTGGGGAGGCCAGCTGAGCGGGAGCCCTGCCCTCACCTCCAGGTGCCCTGGGCCAGCGCAGAGCCCGGTGCCGAGAACCCAGTAAGTATTTGCTGCTAACAAGCTTTTTGCACTTGATTTTGTGCCACCGCCTCGCTAAGTCTCCTACACGTATCCTCTCGTTTCACTCTGACAGGTGGTGACGTGGGGGCTGTCGTTACTCCCACTTTACAGATGAGGAGACTGAGATTGGGGGTCTGGCCTGAGGACACCTCCTAACTCGGGCCCCTGGAGGCTGTGAGGCATTTTCTGTTTATGGCCTTCTGGGATTCTTGTTCTCCGTAACCAGATGGTGAGTCCTGGAAGGAGCAGGGAAACGCCGTGTCCACGGCGCTCCCCGTGTCGGGGGACCCTGTGGAGCAGCTTTGGTCGGTGGCAGACGGGGCTTCACAATGCCCTCGTCAGCGGTGGGCTTGACCGCAGTGGAGGCGTCCATGGCCCAGGACTGCGGCCGCTCAGGCGTGGGGCTCCCCTCAGGCCACGGCCCCTTCGCCACAGAGCAGAGGGCGGAGCGGAGCTGCCTCCTATCCCTGCCTCGTTTTCCGTTTACTAAAAACCTTCGCCTTGGGCTTCTCTGGTGGCGCAGTGGTTGAGAGTCCGCCTGCTGATGCAGGGGACACGGGTTCGTGCCCCGGTCCGGGAAGATCCCACATGCCGCGGAGCGGCTGGGCCCGTGAGCCATGGCCGCTGAGCCTGCGCGTCCGGAGCCTGTGCTCCGCAATGGGAGAGGCCACACGGTGAGAGGCCCGCGTACCGCAGAAGAAAAAAAAAACTTCGCCTCTGTTCTGCAGACAAGGTGAGACCAAGGTCCCGACGTGGGCACCTCCCACCGGGGCAGCACCGGAGGTCCCGTGGGTGGCAGGCCCGCGTCCCGGCCCGCCGTCTCCTCCTCGACCACGTCTTCGTCCCAGGGCTTGTCCGAGCCGCTCGCCTCGCTGGAAGGTCGGGGAGCCTCCTTCTGAACTTGCTGCTCCTTATACCCCGGGCGGCCAAGCACCTCGGCCCAAAGCGGCGACTTTCAGCCAGGGGCACCGCGTGCTTCCCCTCTCCACACTGGCCGGGTGGCAGACATCCCGATGGTCGTAACTGGGGCCACAAGGAGGGACCGCTTAGCCCCAAATGTCAGTAGCGCTGGCTGAGGACCCTGCCCCACAGCTGCAAGGAGGGAGGCCGCCGGGCCCGCGTGGACCTCCTCGGGCACCGGCTTCGGCGCCCTTTGCTCCTGCCACTTCCACTGTCCCTTTTCCATCTGTGTTTCCACCTTGCCTCCCTCAGGATATTATTATTGTTGGGCACCGGCGGGGCCACAGCAGAGGGCTGGTGTTTTATTGTGGACATTACCTTTTTCGCCTTACCTAACTGCACCTGGAAAATGAAGGGGAGCTAAAGCTGTGACGTAGATAGTATCCAGTTTACCGATGGGAACACCGAGACTCAGAGAGGCTATGTAACATGTCCAGGGTCACACAGCTGTCCGGTTTCCAGCCCAGCTCCGAGCCTTGCGGTCTGGCACTCCCGCTGCCCCCCACAGGGCGGCATCGGGCTGTGCAGACAAACCTAACACAGTCGGCACACAGACGGTACCTTGCTTTCCTCAAGCAAGTCCATTCCCCGCCTTGTGCTCTGAGGGGATGTGGAAGCTTCGGGGTGAGACGGGCTGGTGCGTCTTCCGAGGTGCAGCGTGTTCAGCTTCTCAGAGTGAAGGTGAGCCGGGAGTAACCCAAACTTAGACTCTAAATTGCACAGGAAACCTCTGGGGGGTCCTCACCACCAGCACGGGCCCCCGACTCCAGATCTCCCAGGACCAGCCTTCGGGGGTGCAGCCGTGGGCGCTGGGGGCTTGTTACACACACCAGCCCAGAGTCTGTTGTCACAACGTTTATTTCGTTAATGAGACCGTGTATGTGCACGTGTCTGTGAGTGTGTGTGTGTGTGTGTGTGTGCGTGCACGCACATGCTACCAGAACAGCGGCCTTTGCTCAGGGTTTCCGCTGGGCCTTGGCCTCTGGGCCTCCCTCCACCCCCGGGCACCCTCCCCTGCAGGCGGGATGGGGGCCCCCTCCAGGCTCTGCACAGATGGACCCCTTCCTCTCAGCTTTCCTGGGCCTGGTAGCCTTGTGCTCCTCGGGGACCCTGGGCTGCACAACTGTTGTGCTGGGAGTGGCTGGTGGGAGGGGTGCAGGGCTCCTCCGTGGCCACGTCGGGGTGGGCTGCAGCTGCTGCCCCCGGGGTGGGGGTGTGTGTGTGAGTGTGGGGAGGGGGAGGAGGGAGGCCAGAAGGGGCGGGGCTTGGGGACCAGGGAGTCCAGGAAGGAGGAGCAGCTGCTGACTTGTTTATCTGCTCAGCTGTTTGTGTCTGGGAGCCTGAGAGAGACAGAAGCAGCTGGGGGCGGAAAAAGCTACACGGCAGGGCCGGCGGTCCTTCTGCCTCTGCCACAGGTTCTGACACCGGAGCAAAACCACCAGAGAGAGATTGGAAGGGGGTCGCCCTCCCTCGCCCTACTCAGAAAGGCTTCTTTGGGGCCCATAGGCTCGTCTCTCTGCGCGAACACCTGCGATGCCGTCCGCGCCAGGTGCAGTGTCCATGTGGGCACAGCGCCGTGGTGGGCAGTGCCCCTGCTCTGGGTTAGCACCGGCACAAACGCACATCGGTGTTCCTGGGCCTCTGTCTGCCGTGTCCCCTGTGTGAGCCGTAAGTCCTCGGGGGCCAAAGACGCTAGGTCCTGGGCTTGCCATCAGCTCGACCAAGCCCAAGACATTTGTCCCTGTGGGCAGAGGAGAACTGCCCCAACCTCGCTCCGCTCTCCCCAGGGCCCTGCTGCTTGCCTCTTCGACTGCCCCAGACCCAGGCAGCCTCACCCACTGATGCCCTTTCCCGCGGGGTTAGGTCTCATTTGCCGCTACATTGTTAAGAGTCTGCAGCCTAATTCCCCCTGATGCTTTTTTTTTTTTAATAAATCTATTTATTTATTTTTGGCTGCGTTGGATCTTCATTGCTGCATGCGGGTTTTCTCTGGTTGTTTTCTCTGGATGACTGCCTGTTTTCCTGAACCCAGGTGCTCCCGCTGAAGCCCGGTTAAAACTTTCTGATCGTGAGGGAGCTCTGGAAGCTTCCCTCTTATGGGTCAACGGCTCCAAAGGGCAGAAGTGGCAGAATCGTCTCGAGCATTTCCTGTGATTTCTAGGGAACAAGGGCCCCTCCACCAGACTTCCTCCCTCCAGGCATCTTCCCTGAGCTCCACTTGATAAAAGTAAGGCCAGGGGCCTTGGGCATCAGATCGAGTTCCCTTCTATTTACCAAATGTTTCCTGAGCACTTACTCTGAGACTGACGTTGCTGGACCCAAAGGAATACAGACACGACCTAGTCCGGGGTGAGCTGGAAACCCCTGGAGGACACTTCTGTCCTGTGTCTCCCATCTCCCCGCAACCTCAGAGAACATGGCAAAAGAGATCATTACATTGACTGACGAATGCATTTCAAAGGCGGTGGAGGAATTTCTTACTCATATTTAGGAAAACTGGATCAACTGTACTTCAATAAAATACTTTACTTTATCTTATCTTACCTGATTTAATTTTATCTTACCACGCCACATGGCTTATGGGATCTTAGTCCCCTGACCAGGGTTCACCCTGGGCCCTCAGCAGGGAGAGCTCGGAGTCCTAACCACTGGACCTCCAGGGAATTCCCAATAAAATAAATTAAAAGAAAAAGAAAACTGGCAACGAGAAACTTATTCAGGTGGAAGTGCATTTGCAATCCTAACAATAATCATACCAACTGTTGTCTACTAAGCACCTGCTGTATATCCCATGCACTTTGGCAGGCATTTACCTGTATTGCCTTATTGGTTTCTTTTATGAGAGAGGGGCTATTGGAATCTCCATTTTAATGAGGAGATGAGGAAGTGTATGCTCACATATCCAGTTTTTGGTGGAGCTGGGTCATCTCCCCCAGCATGACGGGGAACAGAGGTAACGGCACAGTCAGATGGAAACGCATCAGTCAACACTTGGTACACCTTGAACTTACACACTGGTTTGCGTCAGTTGTATCTCAATAAAGCTGGACAAAATGAATGGCACAGCAAGATGATCAGCAACGAGGCTGGGCCCAAGTTAAGACCGTTTACCAGAGTAGAAAGTCATTCCTGGCTGTACAGATAAAGGTGAGGTTGGCATTCCCCAGGCCAGTGAACAGATTTAGCACAAGTTCCACAAACACCAGTGAACAACTTTATGGAACTTGACAAAATCAAAGCATGACTGTTATGGAGAAAGAGGTGGGCCCAAAACACAGACTGCAAGAGTGCATTTGGAGATGGTAAGCTCCTTGAGGAGGAGAATCACGCCCAGATTGTCTGTTTCCCCAAAACCCTATCACTGCCACAGGGGCTGCCTTTCTGTTCATTCCCAAGACACCTTGGTCGTCCAGCCCCAGAGCGAGTGCTCCCTGGTCTGGGGGGTAGGGGTTCCAGTCTGCGAGCTCATTCAAGCCTCAAGGAGTCCAGGCTGAAACGGCAAGAGAGGGCACCAGGTGGGCAAAACGGCACCAACAGCGGCCCCAGCTTCAGGTCATCATCCGTCGGTCATCTTCACTCAGATTGTAAACTTTTCATCCTGAAAAGGCTTTCCCCCCCCCATTTTTATTACATTTGAAACCCATACAGAAAAGTAGAAATAACAGTACAATGAGTATTCATAGATCCCCCACCTAGATTCAACAATGGTTGACATGTTGTTGTATTTGCTCGCTATATCTACCCACCTGTTAGCTACCTATTGACCTACCTACCTATTATCTGTATACCTCTGAACCCCTTTAAATTACAAACATAGTGAATTTTCTCCTTCAAATACATCCCCAGAAAGTAAGGATAGTCACCTGTATAATCACAATACCATCCTCACACCTAACAAAATAATGATTTCAATCTAATAACAAGGCTATATTCAAGTTTCCCCACTTGCCCCAAATATTCTTTGAAGCTGGTTTCTTGACATCGAGAATCAGGCATTGCGTTTTGTTATCATTTCCCTCAAATCTGTTTGAATCCAGAACAATCGTGTCTCCTTTCACTGTGTCTTTGACTCTTGAAGAGACAGGTAAGTCACCTTGTATAATATCCCATGTTGTGTGTGGGTAGGGGGGTGGGATGAATTGGGAGGTAACACAGGGAACTCTACTCAGTGCTCTGTGGTGACCTAAATGGGAAGGAAATCCAAAAAAGAAGGGATATACATATATGTAGAGCTGTTTCCCTTTGCTGCACAGCAGAAACTAACACAACATTGTAAAGCAACTGTACTTCAATAAAAATGAATTTAAAAAGTCCACACTGTGAATCTAATTATGTCCCCATTGTGCTATTTCACTTGTCCCTTTATCCGTATATTTTTAAACTGAAAGTTAGACCTCAGAGGCCTGATTAGATTCTGATGAAAGCTTCTTGGCAAGAGCACGTCCTAGGTGCTGCCTCTGGTTCTGTTACTAACGGGGGTGTCATGGGGGGTGTCTCCAGGGAGGGGGGTGGACAGGCAAGAAGGAGGCGGACGTGGGCTGGGAGCAGCCTGGCCTCCCCTCGGCAGTCCCTACGATAAGTCTCAGCACGTGTGCGTGGGCAGAAGGCTCTTCCTTGACCAACTGGGGGCCTAAGAGGAGCTCAAGCTTAGGGCTCTGGTGCAAAGGTCCCGTCGCCAGAAGGTAGCGGTCCAGAGAGCCCTGAGCTCCGGCCCAAGGCCCCTCCGGGGAGCTCGTCGGGATCAGAGTGCAGTGGCGCAAGGAAGAAGGGCTCAAGCAGAGACAGGCAGACCCAGCCCTGCAGGTTCTCAGCTCTTTGGTCTTGGGCAACTCACTCAAACTCCTTGAGCCTTGGTTTCCCTGTCCGTGAAACGGACACCATAATCATCCTCCTTAACAGAGGAGTTTCAGGGATTCGCACCAATGGACAGAGACACTGGCACACGGGGGTGCCCAGCAGACGGGAGCTCGTGTGTGGGGAGAGCTGTGTGCACCGCAGTGGGCCGGGGCCAGTGTGAGGGGCTGCCCCCTTTTCCCCCACGTGTCGGGGGAGGTGAGGCTTGGAGCAGCTGGAGTCTCCCCGGCATAAGCGACTCTTAATTCTCTAATTAGGAGAAGCCGGTGGGTGGAGGCTGGCGGCGCACAAAGCCATGTCACACGTCCTCAGGGCCTACGGCCCTGTACGCCTGTGAGTTGCTGGCGGGGCGACACCTGCTGTTCCGTGCGTGTGCTGTTTGAGTCCTTGGTGAACCCCTCGGCCCTCTGTAATCCAGGTTTTCGGGCATATCACTTACACACTAACTCTGGAGTTGAGGGAAAATTCATCTCTTGAGATTTAAAGACAAATAAACATTCAAACATAAAATGGTTGAGTGTAGCTTTATACATGAGAAACCCACTCCAAAATACGGGCAATGAATAGAGCACTGGAGGTGCTGGAGGGGACTGGAGGTGTCCTGCTGTCGGTCACACACTTGGGATGAGAATGTTACACTCCAGCCGGGATGATTTTGGTCTCACATAACAGAATACGTAAGTAGGAGTGGCCTAAACAATGGGGCGTCTAATCTCACGACAAGAAGTGCAGAAGGAGGCATCTGGATGGGCGGGCAGCTCAACACCCTCAGGGCTCTGTCCCAGCTTCCCTGTGGTTCTCATGACCCCAAGGCGGCTGCTGCAGCGCCCAGTGTTACACACCATTGTGACAATAAGCAAAGATGGCCAAGGGGGGAAGGGTCTGCTCCAAGAGCCCCAGCCAGAGTCAATGTCCCCCCAACCAGAGCAGGCCACACGCCTGCTCCAAGCCAATCACTGTCCAAGAAGATGCGTGGCCCCGGCGTGGCTCCGACCAATCGCATTTCACCCTTCAGAGCTCGGCCCACCTCCCCTGAAAGTATTACATTCTGAACAGAACAAAAGGAGCAAAGGAGGAGTTGGTGGACAGCCAGCAAGGTCTACGGTGGTAACTAAGGAGAGTCATCCTCTGAGCCACTGTCACGAGGTCCCTGGGGAGAGAAGCAAGCTTTAACAAAGGCCCCCTGTGTGCAGACAGCGAACCCCAAAGGGAGCAGAGACGGGGCAAACCCTAGCCGTGAAGCGGCTTCGCTTTCGGAGAAGGTCGCCCAAGTCAGAAGGTCAGCTCCTCGTTGGTGAAAAGCAGGGACTGCTTCTGTGACAACACACAGGCCACAACGGCTGTGCCGTCTGCCGTGAGGATGAAGCCAGGTGTTGGGCTGTGGGCCGGGACCCTCCTGGGCCCCTCACTGCTTTCCTGAGGAACTGGGGGAACAGGCTTGTCTGAGAGAGGCAGCTGGTTTTGCCGTGTATGAAGGAGGGTCCGGGTTTGCCCAATCTTCTGATCATTCCAGAGAAGTCAAAATTTAAAAATGTTATATGAAATGGTCTCATTTTAAAAAACTAGCAAATTTAGAAAGTATATATTTAAAATATGGTGGACCAAGTACATCTGTGGGTCAGATTTGGAGCTGCAGGTAGACGGGCTTGGGGAATGTTGCTGGGGTGACGGAGGTGCTCTCAAATGTATTTATGGTGATCACTGCACAACCTGACTTTTAAATTTACTAAAAAATCATTGAATCGTACACTTGAAATGGATGAATTGTACGTCAATATGCCTCCATAAAGCATGACGAAAATGTGGCCTGCAGGCTGTAGGTCTGCTGCCTGTGGACTGGAATATTCTTCCCAAGGCCTCTCCTGTCCTGGTCTTGGGCTTGCACCCACCTGCCTTGGGCGCTCTTGACAGTGGGTCAGGACGGCCTTCCCTGGTTGCTCAGGTCGATGTTGCTGGAGACCACCAGCTCCTCAGAGCTGACGCCCATCGATGGGGGGCGGCAGGACAGCATTGTGGTTACCTCACCTGGGTTCACTTCCCCTTTTTTCGACCCACGCTGTGGCCTTGGGCACATTCACCCTCTGGGCCCGTTATCTTAGTTTCCTCACCTCTGCGATGGGAATGCAGTATTAGCTCCTGGAGGATTAAATACGCATCCATCCGGCACAATGAAACCCGCGGGGGATTATATGGTTATCACTGGGCGGTCTCGCCACCAAGGGCGCCTGAGCAGTGGGGGCCCCTTCCTCCGCCCGCTGTTGGGTGGGAACTCCATCACTAAGCTCCGGGGCGCCGGAGGAAGGGGTGTCCCCCGCACCCCAGGGGTCCACGGGGCGCCGAGGGAGGGCATGAGCTGAAGTCGCGGTTCCTGGAAAGCTCAGATTTGGGCTCCTTTTCCTTAGAAACTCAAGGAGGGTTGATGGACATCCTCTGTTCCTGTTAAAGCCGGATTCCTGCTGAAACAGGGCTTCTGCGGAGCTGCGGGTGCCCCTGGAGCCCCAGTCAGAGACCCAGGGGACCTTACACGCGGCGGCTGTGACCTCACCGCCTCGCCCCTGGCCGCCGGCAGAGGGCACGGCCCTCGGGATTGCCAGGCCCGGGACGCCTGCGCCCCCCGTCCCCGGTCTGACATGGCCCTGCTGATCTCCGCTCCACCCAGCAGCCCGGCCCCTACGAGGGCCCTGGGAGCCCCACTTAACGTGCTCAGCAAAGGTGAATTCTAATTTGCTTGCTTCAGGCGGGTCTTAAAGATATTCCCGAGGCATCACCTGAAATGGAAGCACCTTGGCCACCTCCAGGGCCAGGCCGCTGCCCTAGACTCACGGGAGCAGAGAGGGAGGCCCCACCCCGGGGCGAGGGGCCCACCGCAAACCCGGGAGCCCAGGAGGGGTCGCGTGCCTGCGGTGAACACGGGGGCCTTCCGGAGGGCAGTGTGGAGTGGGGCACACGGAGCTGAGGGGAGCCGGGGGTGCCAGGCCGGGCCGGATCCCTGGACCTGAAAACGCAGCGCCGAGAGAAGTGGGTCAGACCATCCGCCTGGTCCTCAGCTCCGCACGTGCTCATCCTGTCTCTCTGATTCCATCTGTCCTTCCCTAATTCTACAGGCTCCTCCTTCCCCTCTGCCCACATCCTGTTGCCCGAGGCCTGAGCGGCCAGGAAGGAGCCCCTAAGCGAGCTGGCTTTGCCACCGGCTGTCGGGCTCCCGGGGGCTAGGCTGCGGTGGGCAGCAGGGGTGAGCTCAGGGGTGCCTGCAGACTGCGGGGGGAGGTTTTCTTACCCACCCTCGGGGGTGGAACGTGTCAGTTCACACCTGGTGTGTCGGGTAGGGGGCCTTAGGGAGCAGAGCAAACCCCACGGTCGTCTGGAGGTTTTAGAAAGTTGAAACGAAACTCTGAGAGCTTGAGCGTCCGCGTGACTGAGGCTTTCTGACTGGCTTTCACTGTTTCGGACAGAAAGATCTGTAGCAGGAGCAGGGGCTCAAGACCCCTGGGTACTCGAGCCCCAGCCTCGTGGCCCCTCCTCCTTCTGAAATCCAGCTGCAATAGAAGCAGCTGCACAGGGCCTGCAGGCTCCTGCTGTCTCGTAGGGCTTTGTCCAGCCCCCCAGCAAGAATTACGAGCTCCCTCAGGCCTGGGGTCCAGGGTGTCTGACCCTCCACCGCCAGGAACCTTTTCCTGCTCAGACCAGCCGCCTCTGCCCTGCTGCGGGGCCCTGGCTTCACCACGTGGAGGGGGGCCCTTTTCTGTTAACAGAGGACAAGACAGCCCTTCCCAAAAGCCTCGGGGGTGCTTCACTCCACACTCGATTGACACACCTCTGCCTTCTCGTCCCAGTCACCTCCTTCAGCTAGTGAAACGGTTTGGTGTTAGAATTCCAGACAGTGTTATAGGCTGAATCGTGTCCCCAGATTCATAGGTTGAAGCTCTAACCTCAGGACCTGAGAATGAGACTGGACTTGGAGACTTTACAGAGGGGATTAAGGGTAAATGAGGCTGTCAGGGTGGGTCCTGATCCAATCTGACTGATGCCCTTACAAGAAGAGGAAATTTGGACACACAGAGAGACCAGAGGCCATGTGAGGACACAGCAACAAGGCCGTCTCCACGCCAAGGAGGGAGGCCTCAGAAGGAACCAAGCTGCGGACACGTTGATCTTGGACTCTGAGCCTCCAGAACTGGGAGAGAGCACATTTCTGTTGTTTAAGCCCCTGTGTGTGGCATCCTTTATGGCAGTGCCAGCAAGCTCGTACAGAGCGAGAAGCTGAGGCCCAGGAGCAAGTGTCTCCTACCACAGATTCAGCGGCCCAGCTTCTGGAAATGCCCTGTGGGCGTCGTGTGCCCACCGGTGCACTTCCCTGAGGGGGCTGTAGTCCAGCTGTGCCTTGGGTTTACTCCTTCTCATGCTCCCTGCAGACAGAAAAAGGGTGTGTGTCTCAATCAGGAGCCCCACCCCCCGTCCGGGCCTCCCACGCCCCTCCCACTCCATCATGCTCTGCCCCCAGATCACACCAAAGTGCCACTGAGTGTCACCTCACATCGTGCGGAGGTGCAAGGCCCACTCTGCACTGTGGCTGAGGGGGCTCCTAGGAACGCCCTCCCAGGGCCCAGGTCTCCGGACAGGTGGACGGCACCAGGCAGCCACCCACGCCGTCTAGCTAAGCTGTCACCACCCTCAGCCAGGCCAGCTGCTGGACACCAGCCAGGAAGCTGTGCCACGGAGATGGGGGGCGGGCCATGGAGATGGGGGGGCGGGCCACGGAGACGGGGGTGGGCCACGGAGACGGGGGGCAGGCCACGGAGACGTGAGTCTGAACAATTCCTGGGGAAAGACAGGGAGACACAACCAGGAGAGACCAAAAGGCAACTAACAACAGAGGCTGGTCAGGCCATTTGGGCAGGCGTCTGTTTGTTTATGAGACCAGCAGAGGCCTGGGCCGTGGGCCCTGGGTGCGCAGGCTCCCCGATTTAACCCCAGAGCGCTGTCCCGTGTGTCTGTGACTGTTCTTCGTTTCCTCCTCCAGGCACCTGGGAAGGCCGTTTGCGCACGTGAGTTCCTACTTCCCAGGGTCAGCTGTGAGTCACACTTGCCCAACTTTGCCCACCCCCATAGGATCTGGACGGAGCACAAAAGTCTGCCCCCATGCCCCGTCCTTCGCACCCAATCCCATGCCATCCTGTCGCTAATCACAGCCACCAGCTTCGCTGGCATGCTCCCAGGGGTGCTTTTTGTAAACAGTCACGAGTATATACTGTTCTTTCTTCTTCCTTTCTTATATTGGGGTGGCCCAGTACATACCTCTGCACCCTGTTTTTTCTTTTAACTTGAATGAAGTTTGCACAGAGAAAGGTCTTCCTGTCTCGGTAAAGCACAGCCTACCATTCACCTGTCTCTCTTGATGACCTGCTGGGTCTTTTCCAATATTCGGCCGCGTGACCATGGCCATCAGTGACCAGCTTCACATGGTGTCACTTCCTGCCTGTGGCCACTGCGTCCTTTCCAGGTGTAACGTCCCTAAGGCTATTGACCAGCGGGCTCAGTGACAGTCTCTTCCAGGAACGGAGGCTTCAGCTGGAATTTGTGAAGCTGAGTCATGGCTGGACCGGGACATGGTCTCAACGTCCCCGAAAGCGTTCTTGGCTTTTCTACAGGACCTCGACCTCCTGCCCAGCCCCTGGCCCGCCAGGCCGCGCACCCTGTGGTGGTGTGAGCCTGGTCCCCAGCCCCAGAAGGAAACCCCAGCTCAGTCGCAGTCCCAACTGTCCCCTGGCCCGGGGATGTCCCTGCTCTCACCGTAAGGGTCACTTCCTCACACTGCTTCTGCCCAGTCCCCCCTCTTCTCGCGCTCCCTCCGGGTTTTCTTCAGCTGTCCGGAGAGGGCGCACACGCGATTCCTCGGCACCTAAAGTGGCCCACTCAGCCCCCAGCAGGGAGCCCACATTGGCCTCTGGTCTAAGGCCCTTCCTGCTCACCCCACCCGGCCCTCGGGCATTGGCCTCATTACACAGAAAGACCCAAGTCCCTTGCAGGCTCCAGGCTCTGCCCCTTCCTCCAGACCCTCTGGTGACACAACTCTACTGTCACCACTGGGGACGCCCAGGGTCGGGGGGCACCGCGCTTCACGCAGAAGGTGTCCTCGGGGAGGCCGAGGGCTGCTCCCAGCCGGTGCGGGGCAGGGACGACGACAGGGCCGGGCCCCCGGGACGAGCAATCCCATCTCAGCTCCACGGACTGAGCGCCTGCGGCCCTAGCGCCTGGGCAGGGCCACGTCCAGTCTCGGGCCACGCTCCCTCTATTCCACCTCCATCCTTCCCTCCCTTCCTCACTCTCCGTCCAGGTCCTCCGCGCGCATCCCCACCCGGGTAGATGCTTCTCCTCCCTCTGCCACGTCTGCCCACCCCCCCAGGTCTCATTTAAAACGTCACTTCCGGGGGCTTCCCTGGTGGCGCAGTGGTGGAGAGTCCGCCTGCCGATACAGGGGACACGGGTTCGTGCCCCGATCCGGGAAGATCCCACATGCCGCGGAGCGGCTGGGCCCGTGAGCCACGGCCGATGAGCCTGCGCATCCGGAGCCTGTGCTCCGCGACGGGAGAGGCCACAACAGTGAGAGGCCCGCGTACCGCAAAAAAAAAAAAAAAAAAAAAGTCACTTCCGGTAGACACTGCCTTGCTCCCCCGCCCTGGGTTGGGTCTCCCCCCGCCCCCCGACACTGTCCCATCTCTCCAGACCCTAAATGCGTCCACGCCTGTGTCTCCCTACGGATGGCAAACTTCCTGAGGGCAGGACCGCCCCCGGCACAGAGCTGGGCACCGAGCAGATCTTGGTAAGAGTTTGGTGAGTGAACGGATGAGCAGAAGGAAATCAGAGGCAAAGGATCAGTCGTCGCTTTGTCAGCGAGCGCTCAGGCGGCCGGACACTGGGAACCTCAAAACAAATCCCACACATCGAGCACATCCGTTTACCAAGGAGGGGATGTGGGCAGGAGTCTGTGGCGGGGAGGGCGCCCGCGGTGCCCCCGCTTGATTTCAGTTCCCGGACTCGGTCGAGCTAGCAATTCTGGGCCCGTTTCTGTCCCAGAAGACCCCGGGTTTTCTGGTGGAATAAAAGTCCTCCTTGTCACCCTGAGTCACTGACCCCAGGAATCCGGACCTCGGTCAACACCCTGGCTTCCCCCGGGAAATTTTTGTCACCTCTCCTGGGCTCTTGCGTCCCCTTTCGGTCTTTTACTTGTTGTTGTTGTTTTAATAAAACGCTGGCCCACCCAGTCAGTCCCTTCCCTCCAGCCCTCAGCTCATCACCGTGACAATAACTGCACTTAAAGATTCATTATTTTCATTTGCATTTAAAAGGTAATCCTTGTGGCCCCAGGACAATCTGTTTCTGGTATTCCAACCTTAAAAATATTTAAGACCCCTGCATTTGCATTTTAACACAGACCTCGCCAGGTTCCGTGTTGGGGGGTAGAGTCACCCCAAATCTCTCCATTTGCGTTGGGGGAAAAGAAGCGTTGCCCGGGCGCTGGCTCTGGCATACCTATGGAGCAATTCCAGGTGCTAATGCAGCTGCGGCCGGGCGGGGCACGCAGGCCGCACAAGCCCCACGCCCTGATCCGGAGCCCACCTAGTCCCCAGGCTGACCGAGAGGCTGGCCGACATTCCGGGCTCTTTGGTAGGTCTGGGAAGTAAGGCATCCTTGTGGATTTGTCCTAAGCCCTGTTTGCGTTTTGTTTTGAGGCAGAGACAGCCATGTTCCCCTTCTCTGCCCTCCTGCACTTGAACCGGCCTCGAGCAATCTCGTCTCAGCTGGGAACTTCCCCTGTGCCACTGCCCAACAGATGGTTTTCCTGCTGCAGACCTCAGGTTCTGTCTTTGAAGCTTTGGGGCGGAGTCAGGAGCGGGTGTCGGTGTCAGGACAAGAGGCCCCGCACACAGCGTGGGCCAGCCAGGCCTGGCCGATGCCTCCGCTTAGGGGGAGCTGCAGAGGAGCTCCTCTGGGAGCAAAGGAGCCGGCACTGCTCTCTGAGTGCAGGTCCCCTCGGCAGCACCGTGTCCCCAAGGCCGGGGTGAAAGCGCCGGGTCTGGAGATGCGGGGGGAGGATGGAGCGATGGGGGCGGAGGAGGGGGACTCCATCCTCTCCCCACTGCTGTCACTTCTTTCTGCTTCAACAACCACCAGGCGCCTTTTAAATAGGCCCTGAAGTCAACGTTTCTGCTGGATGGCCTGACTCCCCACTGACCTCCAGCCCGGGACCACCGCCTGGACTTGAAGTCTGGGGCCCAGGGCCCCAGGGCTGCGCAGGCCCCTCCTCTGACGCCCAATCTCACTTCCTTTACGAGGCAGCCGCCAGCTCCCCTCCCTGAGTCCCCAGGAATTTGAGCCTTTTTAGTCTGTGCCCACAGTGCCACGAGCTACTATTTAGCTTTTCCACGTGGACCCGTCTTCCGAAATGCAGTGGTTCTCAGCCTTGGCCGTGCTAGAGAACCCCCAGCAAAGCTTAAAAAAATACCTGCACCCAAGTCCCAAGGCCGGGGGAGCAGATTTAAGTGGTCTGGGGTGGGGCTTAGAGGACCCCACGTGCTGTCAAGGCTCTGAACCGGAAGGCAGGGCTGGCCTCAGCAGGGCTGTCTGAGGTCTGTATGGACGGGAGGGCTGGACACGTCCGGGAAGGAGGAGGTGAGGCCCGGCCGCTCCGTGGAATAATGAGGGAGCCTAAGAGGTGTGTGATGCGCTCGCTCCGTGGAATAATGAGGGAGCCTAAGAGGTGTGTGATGCGCTCGTGGCCTCCTGGTGAGTAGGTAGTCCTTGCCCAGAGCCTCCGCCCCGCTGGTCATCCTTCCGGTGCTTTGCTGTGTCCATACACCTGCGGGCTCCCCAAGGGGCTTCAGCGAAGGGCAGGAGGACGGTACCTCCAGGCTCAGCCGCTTGCTGCGTGACCTGTACAGAGTTTATGAACGTCTCTGAATTCCAGGTTTCTCATCTGTCAAACAGGGTGAAAGGCGGCTCGCCCACCTCCTAAAGCCACCGTGCGGACTACAGAGCGAGGGCTACAGGACACAGTTCGCCTCGCAAGCCGAGCTCACGGTAAAGGCCACCGCAGCTGTTTCCACCTGGTCCCGCCTCTTGGAGGCTGCAGAACGGACCACCTGGGCTGGGTGTGGAGCCCTGAGGCCTCTGTTGCAGCATCTTAGACAACAGGGGCAACAACAGGTCTTGCGCATGTTGGCGGCGTTTGTGGGTAAAGGGCAGCGCGCAGAGGGCTCCCCTGCCCCCTCCTCCCGCCCTAGGTCTCCTCTGTCCGGGCTCAGACTCTCCCCTGACCCTCCTGAAGAGTCAGAGACTGGGAGGCTGTGGACGGAGCTTGGGAATCAAAGAGGAGGTAGGGACAGAGGACGGGGCGAGGAGATGCACTTCAGGGATAGAAGACCTGGTGAAGTCAGCGAAACAAAGCCCGTCAGCACAGGGCCTGAGTCTCCCGGAAGAGCTGAGGAAACCCCACGCTTCCTTCACCCACTCACCGCTGGACAGGTGTCGACGGGGGTTCAGTGCGAGGGGCACAGGGCTCTGTGAACGGTCTCTGCCCATAAAGGAGATGCATCCTTCCTGCAGACAAAGCCCCGGGACGTTTCAATGTAGTGAGCGAGCCCTAAAACAGCACCAGAGGGGCCCCTGACCTGGTCTCTCTCCTGGGGCGGGAGTCATGACCTCTGAGAGTAAAAGGAGCCCTCGCTGAGATAAGAAAGTGGGAGTTGGCCTGAAGGGGAGGGGAAACCTCTCAGGCCCAGGGAATGCACGCCAAGGTCTGAGGTCGGGGCGAGCCTGGCTCGACAGGGGCACAGCCTGGAATTCAGGAAGTCTCTCTGGAGACCGGGGGTGACTGGTAAGGCTGGTGAGGCCCCACGAGGACTTCGGAGGGTTTTTAGAAGAAAAGTGACGGGATCTGCTTTGTTTCATGGAAGTCTCTCCCCCAGAGAGGAGAAAATGCTGGAAGAGCTTCACGGGCCAAAGTGGAATCCTCGGTGAGAGGTGCTCAGCCAGGGAGGCCTCGGTGTCCAGGGAGCTGCCCTTTCCCTCTCCCGCTGCTGGGGGACACCCAGCGGAGCGGCGGATCCCCGACGCCCTGTCGGCAGACGGTGATGGGTCCTCCACCCCCGGGAGGCTCAGGTCCCCACGTCTGCAGAGACCACGCCACCCAAAATGTGCACCGTCTCACCAGAGGCCGCTTCTTGTCTTTGGACTCGGAACCCACACTGAAGGTGGCATGATTGCTGATGAACCCCTGTACCAGCCAGAGCGAGGGACCACAGAGCAGCCTTGCAGGTAGGACAGGTGTAATAAGGGAAGAGCTCCCCCCAGCAAAAAAAAATAGGAAAAGAAAAATAAGACTGGAACAAAAACATTACAGAGAGTGTAAAGGTCAAGCGTGGGCTTGCCAAGAGTGAGCCGGCACCTGCAGGCAGGAGCACAGGCCGAGGGACACTCAGTGTTCACGGAAGGCGGATGGGAGCGGGATCCAGCCCCGGTCCTCAGGCTGGTGCCTACAGGGGCAGGTTGCTGGTCACACCCGCTGCTGTGCAGCTGTCTGTCAAACCGCTGTCGGGAGCTTGGGGCTTTGATTTTCTAGGCTGAGGGCATGAGCTGGTTACTGATGTCTGGGAGACAAACAGGGGAAAAGCTCGGAAGACTCAGAGCTCAACATGCAAAATGTCAACAATGCCCTCACTTGTAGTGGGGAACCCCCATCCTCAACGAGGCCAGAACCCGCTGCCTTCTCCGAAAGCAAACCTGTAGTGATCTGCGGAACGGAGAGCGAGCGGGAAGGATGTCCATGGCTCTCGATTCTTCGGTTTGTTTTTGTTTTTAAACGGTCCAGCCTGCCCGGCTGCTTTTCTCTGAAAAGCTTGGGATCCTTCCCGCGTTCCTCCTGTCTGGGACCCACCTCCACTCCCGCTCTCAGCAGTGAGGTCGTTAGCCCTCCTCACTGCTGGTTGAAGATTCCGCCTTTTTGAGACTTCCAAATTATTAGCACTTGTTCCAAAAATATTTTGCTCTTTTCTCCACTCCTGTTTTCTTCATCCTTGTGGATCTATGCTTTCAAAAACAAAACACCTCTTCTGCTGTCAGTTAATGGGGTTTTGAGGGGAGCTGAGGTTAATTCCTGGGCTCAGTCTGCCTTCGTTACTGGGAATCAGTCCGTGCAGTCAGGAAGGTGCCCAGCTTGGAGGACTCTCCAGGCTCTCGCTGGGGACCCACATGCCTTGTAGTTTTGGTCATCTGGTCCCTCAGTCCACAGCCAACAAGAAGGGACACTTCAGAGGGGAGAGTTTAGAGAAAAGACCCTCCAGAAGGAGCAAGTGGGAGAGTTACCTGGTGGTGGTAGGATTCAGCGCTTTCACTGCCCTGGCCTGGGTTCAGTCCTTGGTCAAGGAACTGAGATTCTGCAAGCCGTGTGACACAGCCAAAAAGAAAAAGAAAAAAGGAGCAGGTTGACTGCATGGGGAGGGACAGAGAGTCATATTGATATAAAGCGTGTGTAGGGACAGAGCCACTGAGAACAGAGCTGAGCGTGGACACACCGCGGTGTGATGGCCCAGCAGCTACACGAGGATAAAATAAAGGCTCCTGAGCGTGACCCTGACACGGCGTAAAAGGTCAAATTACGTTCGGTACATTCTACAAAGCCAGAAAAAAACATACTTTAGAAAGACTTGTGCAAGGAACATTACTTCCCCTGCATAACTGCATAGTTACTTGACAGTTTTAAAAATATTTCCACCTGTGTCGTTTCACAAACACACAAACTGATTTGGGAAAAGGCTTAGTGGGAGGCACCTGTCACTCCCCCCTCTTTGCAGATAAAGTCGTTAAGGCTGAGGAATGTTCAGATTTTCTTCAATGCCACACAGCAGTTCTGTGGAAGCACTGACTTTTCTGCTTCCTAAGAATACTTTAGTTGTTAAAAACACAAGCTCCTGTATCTGGAAAATTCGTCTTATGCCTGGTCTTTTCTGTCTGATGTCCCACCTGTGCTGGGGGAGCTGCCCTGACGCCTGCAGACCTGTGGCCTTGCTGCCAGGGATGCGACAGGTGACCCTGCCTGGGCCATGTCCGTGTGACTGGGCAGGTTACCCAGGCTCCAGGTGCTCTGTGTGCTCACCCACCTGTCAAGGGGCCTGCAAGGATTCAGTGAGTGAATCTATATAATTCTCAATAAGTTTTGCCTATTATTATATCCATTTTCTTCACTCTCGTGGTCAGAGACCTGATTATCATCTATAAAATGGCATCTCCATCGCATTAAAACCTCAGCTATATACTGCTGTGGGTTGGATATAGCAGCAGCATATAACTCACTGTACAGGGAAAAAGAAGTTTTTTTTTTAGAGGCATTTTTAAAAAATAATTTATTTATTTATTTATTTTTGGCTGTGTTGGGTCTTCGTTTCTGTGCAAACGCTTTCTCTAGTTGCAGCGAGCGGGGGCCACTCTTGATCGCAGTGCGCGGGCCTCTCACTATCACGGCCTCACGTTGCAGAGCACAGGCTCCAGACGCGCAGGCTCAGTAGTTGTGGCGCACGGGCCAAGTTGCTCCACAGCATGTGGGATCCTCCCGGACCAGGGCTCGAACCCGTGCCCCCTGCATTGGCAGGCGGACTCACAACCACTGCGCCACCAGGGAAGCCCCCAGACGCCACCTCTTGCTCTCTTCCACCTCCTGCTGCCCCCTCTTCCCCAGTAAAGGAAAAAAAATCCAAAGTGACTATAGCTCCCTTTAAGGAGAAACCTATTACAGGGAGAAATGAACCATCCTTGGTGCTTACGTGCACACCCTGGACCCGAGCAGAACTCAGAGCCTTGGTTAAGGAATTTCCTGATCCGAGTCAGGATTCATTGGCATTTGATAGGGAATCTGATTTAACCATCCGGACCTATGAGCCCGGGTTTTCAGATCTATATCAATAAATACAGCTGTTAGTTTCTGAAGGCAAAGCAAGGGAATGGATAAAGAAAGCAGAATGGAAACACCCCTTAATGGATTTTGAACCACAGGCTCTCACTGCATGCAAGGAATTAGCTCAGAAATTACTCGAAATGATCCCATAGCTTTTTCCCAAAAACTGTAGATGTGACAGAGATTCGACAGTGCAAGCAAAGATCGGATGAATCCTTCTGGACTATCATGAAAGGGTTAAAAAAACTTCTGAGCCCTATTCCAGCTTGACACCGGAATCATTCTCTAACCACGAAAATGATGCTTTGCTTAACTCTGCCTTTTCGGAAGGCTTAGATGAGGACTTGGCTACCCTAGTCAAAAGATGCAATCTAGGCTGGTCCACGTTATATACAAACACCCTCGTTATGTTGACTGACCAACGTTTCAAGACCATAAAAAAGAAAGAGAAGGGGCTATTTACAAAAATTATGAACCTTCAATTGCGCCAGTGAAGTACACAATGCTTGTCGAAGTTTAACCAACCCCCATTTAATTCCCTATCAGTAGAGAAAGCTAGCTTGAAGAGGAAAAAAAAACCTCTCTTCAGAATTCTGACCCTAAAGGAGTAAGTCCTACGAGGTGAGCCTGATTTTCTTTCCCTGTGCCTCCCAGAGCTCTCAGGATCACTTATCTAGATCATCTCTAATTCCTGAGACTGAGGGGAAAAAAAGGACGGGGTGGGGGGGGGATTCTTTTTAAATTTAACTTATTCCAACAGTTATTTACAACTAGTGAGTTTTATATTGTGATACCTGATTCATGACTAAATTTAGAAAATGAAGCTGTGAGATCTCTCGCTGTGTCTGTCTATACGTTCATGTGTGCATCATCTTTGTTTTTACCTTTGGGTAAGTGAGCTCTACCTAACTGGATAGAAGGAAATTAAGCACTTATATAAATTCTCAAAAAATACAGAAGGTAACTGGCCAGAATTAATTTCAGATTCACATGAACTGGGAAATATTCAGTACTAAATTAATACCTGGTGTGAATGTTTGTTTGTTGGTCTAATTAATATAGACATGTCTTTAGACTCATCAAGTATAATACTTTTACTGTGCCTAGGTTTAATATAAGTTAGGTAAAATTTTGTTATATTTGTTGCAGATTTGTCAGCAAGGAAAGTACCTTCATGTGAAGACACTTTTAAGGAAAGAAAATGTAAATGAGATAAGAGCTTTTAGATAAACTCTATTAAGAATAATTATGCTTTAGGAATGCTTATCTAAAATAGTGTCTCCAGATTCTGGTAACTTGAAATTCTAGAGTTGCTGCTGGATTAAGTGATGGAAGCTTATCGAATAGCTCGGTCATTCCCAAATAAAACAAGATACTGGAACAGTAATTACTGAACATTGGCTTCCTCTTTCAGAGAAACTAAAGATTCTTAGGGCCGGTAATGAATACGTTCGGTGCCATCCTGAGATGTTCTCTATAAGAAGCAAGTGGTTTCTGAAATCGTCACTGGTATTTATGCTCACCAGTCTACAGAATGCTAGTGTAAAGGACGGCTCATAATTAATTACTTCTTAGTTTTCACAAGAAATTAAGGTTTTAAGAGCTGAGGGTTCTAATTTAAACATGTAATTAAAGCTATTGGAAATAATAAAGGAAACATTTCAGTCTACAGCAGGAAAGTAGGATGTGTGTTGTCAGTAGAGAAGGTATAAGGAATGGAATTGCATTTTATTAGGAAAAGGAAGGAAGTCTGCTTAAAGAGCTGGTTACTTCTGGGTGGAAAAAAATACAGTGATGGATACAGAAAATGATGAAACTTTTGTGGAAAGTAGACCCCGAGAAAAGAATTTTGTGCAAGGTCAGGACTGACTAAGTTTAGAGTAAGTTTAATTCAGTAAATGAATTTTAAAAGTAAGCTGGTGCAAAACCTGAATTTGGCTTTTCTCTCTGTTAAAAAGACAGGTTCTCTTAAAGTGTTGAACTGCCTCTGATAACAGGTTTTAAGTTCTTTACCTTTTAAGTGATCTGTTCTTTATTTGTCTTTGAAATCTTTCATTGTCACTTTGGTGAAGTGAATACCTATTGTTTCACAGTGACCTATGATCCTATCTGACTGAGTGTTCTAACCCCTTTTGATATTGTTTTTGACAAAACTTCCTAAATCAAATTCTAATGAAGTCCTTTTGACCTCTAGCTAACTTTGGGATGCTTCAAAGGGCCCCTGAAGTATCCCAAAGAGATATTAAACTAATTAGGTTCACGTGGTATGTTAAATTGCATGGGAAGTATTGTCAAATGAGTAATGAATCTTCTTAGGTTATACTGTATGGTAAATGTAATTAATATGGATATTCTAGAAATTATATGGAATTCCTCAAATTCTGATATGTCCTGGTAAAACATTATCAGTCATAATTCCTGTTATTATCTTAAAGTGTTGTGTGTCACAGCAGTAACCAAGTTACTTTGTTAATTGCATTGCATTGTAATCAGATTTTAAGCATGCTTTCTTTTTTAATTTTTTTGTTCTTGTAGTTGTGGCTCACAGGCTTAGTTGCTCTGCGGCAGGTGGGATCTTCCCGGACCAGGGCTCAAACTCGTGGCCCCTGCATTGGCAGGCGGATTCTTAACCACTGTGCCACCGGGGGAGTCCCTTAAACAAGCCTTCTTAAGTCTTTTGTCATTATACACAGTTATGGTTTTATTCTGATGCCTTTGCAAAAATGCTTCCTCTTCAAGGAGATTTATAGAAAGGACTTCTGGATGAATACAAGTTTCTGACTTTCAGTTCCTAATGCTGAACTGGGTAAGAAATTAAAGAATTCTAATGAGAAACGTGATGGCTTCACAGACTGTTAACAAAAAGGATTAGTTATACAGGACTGAGTGAAGTGGTGAATATGGTCAGCATTTTTATGGTTTCCAACTGAAAAATTACTGGTTTAAATCTGTGTTTTCCAGGTATAAGGGAAACCTTCCCCTCAAACTCATTATGACTTACAGTAACTTGGTAAATTATACCTTTGTAAGCAGGATTGACACATTTATCTTTTCTCTCTATCTTATTCCTCCAGAGATTGGAAATTCGTAGGTTCCCAGCAGCTTTATCAGATAAATTAGGAATGCTACCTCACTAACAGGTACAGAAATCTCAAGGTATTTTGGTGACCTTGAAAAGGGAGGAATTCACCCAGATCTGTTAGGCAAAATCTGTGATAAGCCCATGGTGTGATTTTCCTAGCCCTGATAGGTCTTTTAAACGTTCAGTCTGAGACTCCTTACAAAAGTTTCAGCAAAGCAAAAAACGTCTATATGATCAATTATAGTTATATGAATCATCAGGCCAAGTTTATTGAGACCAGACTTATTTTGCAACAAATTAGTCTTAATTTGGTTATATTTGGTAGAAGTGAGGGTAATTTTAGAGAAAAAAATATTATGTTTCAATGAATATTAAATCCTAGTTTTGTTAGTGGAGGTCTGTATTTACTAAGACTCACTTCCGGATAGTTCCTTGCTGTTACATTATATTAATGTAAAGTTTAACTGAATTATTAAAAAGACTCTCTAGGGCTTCCCTGGTGGCGCAGTGGTTGGGAGTCCACCTGCCTATGCAGGGGATGCAGGTTCGTGCCCCAGTCTGGGAAGATCCCACATGCCGCCGAGCGAGCGGCTGGGCCTGTGAGCCATGGCCGCTGAGCCTGCGCGTCCGGAGCCTGTGCTCCGCAACGGGAGAGGCCACAACAGTGAGAGGCCCGCGTACCGCAAACAAACAAACAAACAAAACTCTCTAAGTTTGTTCCTGAAGCTTATCCCAGTAATCTATCTTTTGGTGAAGATCAGATGCCCCATGACCTGCAACCAGGAGATTATGCATACTGGAAAAGACATAATTTAAAGGAATATCTCCAACCTAGATGGAAGGACCCTTATCAGGTGCTCTTAACTAGCTCATGCACACTGAAACTGAAAGGAATTGACTCGGATTAATTCCCGCTTACAGAGGGCCCCTACGCTGGACTGGCCTATAGAGAGGACGGCTAACCTCAAAATCAGTGCTCAGAGGAGAGCTGCACTCACACCAGGACGAGAAGAAGATGACTTCAGAAGTAGACAGCTCACCCGAGATACTGGACCTGATCCGTAGAGTGTTTTCCCGACTTCTTGGACCTTTGCATATGAATCAAATGTTTTCCTGTACGATGCTAGTTTTAAAAATCAATCCAGCTGTTGGGTTTGTGGCCAGTTACCTGTGTCTAGCGCTTCTGGGTTACCTTGGTGGATTTTTCCACTCCAAGGCTCTGATTGGATGGCCCTTAGGAAATTTATTCTAGAAGAAAGAAATTATAGTCCTGTTCAGGCCACTATTGGTATACTAGGTGGGATCCCCTCACCTAGCCGATTAATAATACCTGCTCCGACCCTGGCCATAGATAGGAATTTTCTTTTAGGGTCACTCAAGCTCCATCAGAACAATAAGCTGAGTCTCCATCAAAACCTTAACCTCCCGTTTACTAGAAGGAAACCTTCCACAATTATGGGATGGATGGATGTGGCTAACAACAGGTTATACTCATTTAAGTTTAAAAGCTCCTTTATGCTGGGAACAATGAAATCATACTAAGCACGATCAGCCTAGGAACATCAGGACGTTAGGCCGGGTGCCTACACATTATTACCCTTAGAGACTGTGATTGGAATGGAACCGACTGGGTCAGACGACCAGAGATTCACTGGGTTGCACCTAATGGAGCTCAGTGGATTTGTTGTACTAAGTTATGGCCTCGGCTTCCACCAGGATGGATAGGAAGACGCACCCTGGGATTCCCTTGGACTCAAGGTCGTATACGTCACAATTTAGAGACGACCCCAGCTAATCTACCATTGGTACGAGTCCTACGGGTCAGGAGATCTGTATTCCACTGGTCTGACCATTTCGCAGCTATTTTTGCACCTTCGCTAGGATTGGAGAATATAATCGGCCATATTGAAGCCTTCGCAAAATTCACTCCACGGGCTTTAAATGACTGTAACGAGGCTATTAGCCTCCTGAATTCTGAGGTCTCTATGATGAGAAAAGCGGTGCTACGAAACCGCCGGGCCCTTGACATCCTTACAGCGTCTCGGGAGGCACCTGTGCCGTAATTCAAACTGAGCGCTGTGTTCTCATACCTGAGGAATCCTCTAATATAACACGTTTAATGAACCACATGAAAAATCAGATTTCTGCCTTAAGTGACCCACTCCCTAGTCTCAACGACCTCTTCAAAAACTGGTTTGGCGTGGAAGCTCTTGGCTTAAATATTTACTTATAACTCTGTTAGTGTTATTAGCTATCTTATTTGTATTTTACCTGTTTTACAAGATTATTGTTTCTTGTTTTACCAAATGTGTGACTGAGCCGCCAACAAAAATAATGATGACTAGGCGATTTGAATCAGCTGATCAAATATATAGTTCTGTATGCGGTCAATGATTGTAATAGTGTAACTCTAGATATGGGAAGATGCAATAAGAGGGAATTTTTTTTCCTGGACCGTAACAGACTAGTAAGACAGGTGGTCCAGGGACCTTTGGTTACTGTTAATAAGGCCTCCTCCAGTAATAGCACACTGAGTGGCTTATAGCGAAAGCTTCGCCGGGCCTGGGAATGAGCCCTCCTAGCGCCATGGGACGAAATGGTCGTGAAAGGCCTCCCAAAGCATGGTCGCATTTATGACCATGAGGGGCCTGCCAACTGCAAATCGGTACTTGCCATTGGCCCTTGCCATCTACCTCTACAAGGATTAAATCATGAGCTGCTGCAGCTTCTGACCTTCAACACCCCCTGATAGGAGTTCAGGGTGGAGAGCTGAAATGAGGCCCTCTGTGCTCTGGGAAGAACTGGCAGAGCAGGTCTTCGGAGAGTTAGAGATTTTCAGGAGAAGATTTTATGAGCCCAATTCTTGCATCTCCTCATATCTAGAAGAGCACTAAAATCCTCCTCGAGACGAGCAGAAACCTTCTGCAAAAATATGTGCTGCGTTGTGTGTACTCCCCTCCCCCTTCACCAAAGTCACATCTGTACTGACCTTCCCGCTGCCTCTTAGGAGCAGTTCCTCAGAGCTCTCCGAGATGCTGTCTCCCAGGCCACAGTCCTCATTTTGCCCCGAATAAAACTTAATTCACAGCTCTCACGTTGTGCTTTTTTTTTTTGAAGTTGGCAGGGGTCATGACCCACCTGTCCCTTCCGGCTTCATTCTGTGCAGGTGTAATTTTGTGGTGCCAGAGGGTGCTTTGGTTCCCTTTTCTGGAGATTCTGATTTGAACAGAAGCCCGATTCGGCTTCTGACGGTGGTCGTCAGGAACGTGTGGGACCAGCATCCTACTCCACGTTTTACGGTCCCTGCACTGGCACAGCTGTGGTTGGCATGGCCTCACCGCGCTGCCCCGCTGGAGCTGTCATCACAGGCCACGGCTTCTCTGCTGGACCGGGCCGCACCTGGAGGCTGAGCGACCTCAGAGGGGACCGTAGCTACAAAAGCCCGAGAGGTTGGCCTGGACAGCCGTCCTGGACCTGCTGCTCTGCACGCCTCTGCTCAGTCTCTGGGCTCTGACCCTGCTGCGCCTCCTTGTTTCTGACTCTGTGTCAGGTATGTGCACCTGGCCGGCCCCTCTGTTTCCGCCTAGCCCACCTGGGTCCCCTGCTCCCCCCGCCCAGGTAGATTCCGCAGCACAGCACCTGGACCCCACCCCGGCCAGTGCAGGCCCCAGAGCCAAGCTTTTGAGATGTGAAAATTAGCTCCTACTTTTAACCGAAGCTTTTAAAAAGACAAGGTTTCTCTTTAACTCTGATCTGGTATTTTTAAAATCTTCAGATGATTTCTGTTCAAGGTCGGTGGTCTGCCCTCTTATCTTCTGCTTTAATCAATGTTGTTATTGTTTATTTATTTATGTATTTATTTTTTTTTGGCTGCATTTGTCTTCGTTGCTGCGTGCGGGCTTCTCACTGGTGGCTTCTCTTGTGGCGTAGCATGGGCTCCAGGCGTGCGGGCTTCAGTAGTTGTGGCTAGCAGGCTCTAGAGCGCAGGCTCAGTAGTTGTGGCACACAGGCTTAGTTGCTCTGTGGCATGTGGGATCTTCCCGGACCAGGGATCAAACCCGTGTCCCTTGAATTGGCAGGTGGATTCTTAACCACTGCGCCACCAGGGAAGCCCAATGTTGTTTTTCTTTACTACTTGCTTTTTCCTTTTGATTCCTCTTACTTTTTTTTTTTTTTTTTTTGGCCATGCCATGCTGCATGTAGGATCTTAGTTCCCTGACCAGGAATCGAACCTGTGCCCCCTGCAGTGGAAGCATGGAGTCCTAACCACTGGATCACCAGGTAAGTCCCTGATTCCTCTGACTTTTAAAAACTAATCTTGAGGGCTTCCTTGCTGGCACAGTGGTTAAGAATCTGCCTGCCAATGCAGGGGACACAGGTTCGAGCCCTGGTCCGGGAAGATCCCACATGCTGCGGAGCAACTAAGCCCATGTGCCACAGCTACTGAGCCTGCGCTCTAGAGCCCATGAGCCACAACTACTGAAGACCACACACCTAGAGCCTGTGCTCTGCAACAAGAGAAGCCACTGCAATGAGAAGCCCGCGCACCGCAACGAAGAGTAGCCCCAGCTCGCCGCAACTAGAGAAAGCCCGCACGCAGCAACGAAGACCCAACACAGCCAAAAATAAATAAAAATTTAAAAAATATATATTAATCTTGAACTCTTGAAGAGGGAGTTCTTAATTCCTATTTATTTTATCTTTAGAATTTCTTCCTGCTTAATAAGCGATGGCCTTTTTACTTCTTGGAGTGATGACAAGGGGCCCGGAGGTTCCAGCAGATTAGGAGCTGCTAAGTGGCTTTGTGGGTGATTTGGGGCAGAAGGCATTGTAGGAGTGGGGCACGGCTGGGATGGGAGGGGTGCAGGGCAAGCATGTGGACCGTGTGTGTGACACAGGTCACTGGGGCAGCCTACCATGGTGTCGCCATTAGGTTGGCCTGGGCCTGAGTCACAAGAGTTACTCCAATGACAGTGATGTTCGTATTGCTGGGAACTTGCCGGGCACTGGGCCCTTTGCAGGCCTTCCCCACTGACCCGTGCAGCACCGTGTGCAGCCCTGCTTCTACGAGCTCCACTTTCAGCCCAGGAAACTGAAGTACAGAGCGTTTAAATGACACGGCTGAGGTCACACCGCTGTGCATGGCCAGGCTGGTATGAGGCTCGGCCTGATCAAAGCCTCTGGGCATCAGCGCTGTGTCCACCCTGCCTTCCCTCCCGGAGGGGCTACCCTTCCCGCCTCCCTCGGCCTCCCAGCCCTGCATCCTCCACTGTCCTTCCCCGACATCCCTGATTCTCCATAAAACATCTGCCTTTTTGTTTCTTTTTAGCCACGCCGTGCAGCTTGCAGGATATCTTCTCCCTGACCAGGGATTGAACCCGGGCCCTCGGCAGTGCAAGGGCTGAGTCCTAACCACTGGCCCTCCGCGGAAGTCCCAAACATCTACCTTTTATTATACCTGCCTACTTGTTTGCCTGCTGTCCAGTGGGCTGGCCCACACTTCACCCTGCACTTTGAGGAGGGGAACACATCCCAAAGTTCGTGAGCGGGTCTGAGTGCCTCACAGGGGTCCGTGTGGTCCAGAACTATGTTCCGGGTCATACAGGCACAGTGCACCGCGACTCACACCCCAGACAAATGAGCACAACCCACCTGCACACAGCTTGGGTCTGTGTGTGCGTTTGTGCGTTTCTGGGGGTTATACGCACACACACAGACACACATGTGCGTATAACCCCCAGAAACGCACAAGCACACACGTGGATGTTCACACACACGTAGAAACATGCACACGCGGGCGGCCCTCCCTCCCTGGGCTGCAGGGAAGTGAAACCCCTTGGGGAAGTGAAACAGTCGGGAGCCTGGGCTTCCAACGGGCCACTGGGGGGACAGAGTCCACGGTCACGGTCGCTGAAGCTGCCCCGAGGTAACTGGGGTCTCCTGGGTGGGGCCCGGGGACCAAGGCGTGTAGGTGGCTGGTGGCACTGCTGACTCACCTGGGCGGGGGCCCTGCCCGCGGGGTGAGTCCCGGGAGTGGGGTGGGGGCAGGGCAGCCTGGCTGCACCACCTGCTGCAGCCCAGGGACGTGACTCAGGCTCACGGATGCACCGATCCTTTCTTCTGAGCCTGCAAACAAGCTATTTTTGTAGAGCTTTTATGCACCTTCCTTTTTTTTTTTAGAAATTTATTTAGTTTTTATTTTATTTATTTTTGGCTGTGTTGGGTCTTCGTTGCTGCACACGGGCTTTTCTCTAGTTGCGGCAAGCAGGGGCTACCCTTTGTTGTGGTGCGCGGGCTTCTCATTGCGGTGGCTTCTCTTGTTGCGGAGCACGGGCTCTAGGCACACGGGCTTCAGTAGTTGTGGCGCACAGGCTCAGTAGTTGTGGCTCATGGGCTCTAGAGCGCAGGCTCAGTAGTTGTGGTGCACGGGCTTAGTTGCTCCGTGGCATGTGGGATCTTCAGGGACCAGGGCTAGAACCCATGTCCCCTGCGTTGGCAGGCGGACTCTTAACTCCTGTGCCACCAGGGAAGCCCCTACGCGCCTTCTTCTAAAAGGGAGGGAGGACATGAAGTGGCCGTGTGGACGGGATGACCCCTCCTCCTGCGCGGCTGGCTGCTCCTGACCTGCGCTGGACACACTTCGGTCTGGCTGGCGGGGAGGAGCCCCCAGGTGCTGGGCACACAGATGCTCTGGGGTCCTTGGAGAGGACCGAGTGGGAGGTTTGGGGGTGGTAGCCCTTGTTAAATGTCATGGGGAGAGGGGACAAGGGGCGGGGCCCTTGGTGGAGGATGTTAGGGGGGCTGGATGGCTCCGTGATGGGGATGGCACAAACCTCACTGTCCTTCTGCCTGGAGATTTCAGCTTTGGCAAACACTGTCAACCGAGGAGAGATTTTAGGACCTGATGAAGTGGCAGGGATTCTCCGAAAGCCCAGCTCTCGGATTTGGGGTCCAGCCCTGCCACGCTGCCGTCCCAGTGGATAACCATCTGGTTCCTTCTGAAAATCTCCCCCTGCGTTTCCCCCTGCGTCTCCCCTGCAGTCTGGTATAATCATTGAATAAATACCTAGAATAATTGAGAGCCATCCCTGGAAAGGACCTTGGACGATGTGTTCTCCATTTTTGTTGCATTGCTGTACCTCTATTTACTTAACATTTTTCTTTACATTAACTGCTTTAAGTTTTTTATTCCACCTGAACAGGGATGACGCGTGTATCACACTTTGAGAACCACTGATGTCATCCAATTCACCCTTTTTTGCAAGTGAGGAAACAGACCCACAGTCATGAAGTGATTTGCCCAGAGTTTCACCAAGACGTGCTAATTTGGGGCTGGGCCTGGGGTCTCCCCATTTACAGTTTTGATTCTTTCTGGTGGAAAGCGTCATACTCTCATGTGTGCAGAAACAATTCCTAAATGTGGTTGCAGTAGTCAGCCCAGGTCAGGGTTCCTCCGCAGACCCAACTGGGGCAGTTCCTTCCTTCTTCCCTCAAATCCCCGCTCACTGGAGACCTGGGTCAGCTGCTCTCTGGAAGCTCCTGGAATCTTTGATGCTAATATTCTGAAATGTCAAGAACACATGTTGCTGTTGAGTGACTGTGCTGGGTGCCTGCTGGGTGTCTTGCCAACCCGGGGTGGGGGTGGGGGGGCAGGTCTTCAGTTCTGGGACAACTTCTTATAGTATTTATTTCCTATTTTTCTCCCATCTATTTTTTCTTTTTCCTTCTGAAATGTCTGTTATTTGGGTGTTGGATTTCCTGAACCAATATTCTTCTCTCCTATTTTTGTCCTTCTTTCTAAAAGCTTCTCTTCAGTTCCATCTTTTATATTGCTCGTCAATGTTTTAAATTTCAGCATTCATGTTTTTAATTTCTGAAAGCTCATTTTGTTTATTTTTTACACCGCCCTGTTCCTGTTTTGGGGACACATAACTTTTCTCATCTCCGTAAAGATATTAACTATGGTTCTTCTGGGCCTTCTTTCGTTTCCTGTGCTAGTTCCTTCTCTGTGTTATTTTTTAAGTTCCTTTGTTATGCTGGAGCCTTTCTTCATAAGCCTCGTGATCCTCTGCTCTCCGGTTGTATTTAAAAGTGAAACACTAAAAATCGATTTCAGTGTTTTCCTGTGCATGTCAGCAGGGCTCGCGGGGGAGCTCTGGGAGGCCTCGTGATGAACTTTTATGTGGGGAACCCCCCCGTGTCTGTACCCAGAGGTCTCTTCTCTGGGATCTCAGAGAAGGAGAAGCGTCGTGCACATGCTGCCTCCTGGTCATCCGAGTGTAGGATGGGAGGAGGGCGGTCCAGCTTCAACACTAAACTCTTCAGCCTCCCCCTTCCCAAGTCTCCAGCAGAGCGACTTCCTCTTCCAGGCGTCCCAATGTCCGTGTCAGGGCGGCCAGCCCTGCCCGCGCTGCTGCTGGCTGTGGCCATGTCTTCTTTCTGCTCGGCCGCATCCGGAGACGAAGCACGAAACCGGCTGTTGATGAGAGAGGAGATGATGCGTATTGGGGGGCAGCTGGTGCTGAAGCAGGAGGAGGAGCTGGCCAACCAGAGGCTCGGGGCCCTCAAGGAGGCTGAGATGCAGGAGGCCCTGAGGGCGGGGAGCATCCCGGCCAGCATGCACTTCTTCCAAGCCAAGAGCTTCATTGAGCAAAGTGCAGTGTTCCACATCCTGAAGAAGATGCCGAAAGGTAGGGGTCAGAGGGGATGGTTCTGGGGTCCTGGGGACATCAGAGGGACTAAATTGGAGCCGGTGGGTCTTGTTTTGAGTGGAGCCCAGACTCCACTGGGGCCCTGAGTCCTAGTCCTTGCTGGTGGACTCGGGCCGGGGGCTCCACGTGGCTGCCGTCCACCCGGAAACCAAAACCCTGGCTCCGAGGGGACTCGGCCTCAGACAGGCTCCGAGGGGACCGGGCATCCCTGGCGGGGCTGGAAGTTGTCCCCTGTAAGAACCCTATCCCTCCCTGCATACGTTCTTCTAGGCTTTCCGGGGGCTAAGTTACTGAAGAGGATGCGTCCTGGGTAAACAACACATTTCTAGTACTTCACTGCTACTGTCCACTGGAAAAAAATGCACAGCGTGAGAGCTGGGAGTTCAGTTTTATTTGGGGCAAGATGAGGACTATAGCCCGGGAGACAGCATTTCAGATAGCTCTGAGAAACTGCTCCAGAGAGGTAGGGGGAAGGTCAGTACCTACGTGATTTTGGTGAAGGGAGAGTACATGCAATGAAGCACATGTTGTTTTTGGGTTTTTTTGTTGGTTTTTTTTTTGCAGTACCTCTCACTGCTGTGGCCTCTCCCGTTGCGGAGCACAGGCTCCGGACGCGCAGGCTCAGCGGCCATGGCTCACGGGCCCAGCCGCTCCGCGGCATGTGGGATCTTCCCGGACCGGGGCAGGAACCCGTGTCCCCTGCATCGGCAGGCGGACTCCCAACCACTGCGCCACCAGGGAAGCCCGAAGCACATGTTTTTTGCAGGCGGTTTCTGCTAGTCACCAAGAGCAGACGTCACCAAGAAGGATCTTAGTGTTTTTGTAAATATGAAGAGTTAGTTTTTCCCAGAGCACAGAGGGCCTCATTTCTGATCTCCACCCTGAACTCCTTTCAGGGGGTTGAAGGTCAGCAGCTGCAGCGGCTCATGATTTAATCCTCGTAGAGGTAGATGGCGAGGGCCAATCTGCAGGTGACGCTACTGTATAGACGCATCGCCGTGAACAGTAGAACAATCATGGTCCTGAGCACGTAGCTTGCAGCTGCAAGCTTTCTATACTTTTTTTTTTAGTATCACAGAGATTAAAAAATGTGAAGACTGTGAGGTTGGTAAAGCAGCCTCCCTGTTTAGAGAGGGGACACGCCAGAGCTCGCACAGCGGGACACCCGCCAACGGGCCAGTGTCCAGGCCAGGTGCTCAGACGCAGCCGGCGGGCAGAGGGGGTGAACCCTGAGCCTCGAGTCGGTGCAAGGTCTGAAGGAGGCCAGAAGCCGCAGGGCTCGGCGGGAAGCAGGAGGTGGGCAGGCCGCATGTGGGGTGACGCGGAACAGGATGAGGGACTCAGGGACCCTGGGCCAACAGGCTGGCGTGGGCGGGCGGGGGCAGTCTTCCCACGCCCCTCATGCTGCGCTGGGCCCGGAGGACTCATCTGGGGGTCAGGCTCCCCGTGGGAGCTGGAAGCCAATAGATGGAGGCCAGCCTTCTGATTGCAAACCCGCCTGCGGCCTCCTGGATGAGACCCCCCAGGGCTCCTGCTGGTGGGGGACGCGGTCAAGGAGCCAGGAGGCCGGGCCACCCCGGGACGAGGCCGCCACAGACGGAAAGGGCCTTGTGTCCCCAGGAACGTGGCCCCGTAGAAAGCCGCGCCCCTCTCATCCGCCTCTGCTGGGCTCTCGGCCCCCCGCTGCCCTCGCCTCACCCCACCCGCCCCTCTCCCTGCAGGGGCTGCCTTACACGTCCACGACTTCAGCATCGTCAGCGTGGACTGGCTGGTGAGAAACGTCACCTACAGGCCCCACTGCTATTTCTGCCTCACCCCGAGGGGGACCCCGCAGTTCAGATTTGCTCGCTCGACTCCCCCCACCCTGAACACAACAGAATGTCCCGCGTGGGTTTTGCTGGAGAAGTTTCGAAAGGGGCTGCCGAACGTCACCGAGTTTGACCACAGGTGGGTGGTGGTTCGGGAAGAACCCGTCTCGCATCTGCGCAGGTGGGCTTGGCGTGTGCACTGTCCCCGTGGGACAGACCCTTCTAGAAACAGCTGGCGTTAAAGAAGTCCGGAGGCTTTTTCTCTTAACTTTACGGGATCCTTTGCTTCACCAAGCATTCAACACCTTCCCCACCCGCAGCAAGTTCCTGGTACATTTAAAACCCGATTTGACCAGTGACACTGCTGCCGCACCGAACAGGATTTGTCTGGACCCTCAGGAAGACCGGAGACAAGGGGATTCCCAGCTCCTGGAGCCAAGAGGCCCAGGATGGATGAAACAGCCTGAACACACGATGGCCAGCTTCCTAACAGACTTGTATACAAACATTATAATAACTATTCTAATCGTAGAACCATCTACAGAGGGCTTTCTTGAGGTATTTCCTTGATGAGTGAGAAAATGCAGCCCAGCCTGCATTTTAAGGAGGTTGCCCAAGGCCACACAGCTGGTAAACGGCTAATCAGGGAAGTAACCTGGGTCCTGTACCGCCAAGTCCACAACTATTTCCATTGGACCTCGGGCTTGAGCTTGCTGGGGCTGCCACAATGGAATACCACAGGCGGGGTGGCTTAAAGAATACCAGTGTACCTTCTCACAGTTCTGGAAGCTGGAAGTCCAAGATCAAGGTGTGGGCAGGTTTCTCCAAGGCCTCTCTCCTGGGCTGGCAGACGGCCGCCTTCTCACTGTGCGTGCATCCCTGGGGTCTCGGACACCAGCCCTACTGGGTCAGGGCTCCACCCTTACGACCTCATTTAACCTTAGTTACCTTCTGAAAGTCCTCATCGCACATTAGGAATTAGGGTTTCAGCATCTGAATTTTGGGGACACGATTCAGTGCATCGCACCCTCCAAGGACAGCTTGGTCTGAGATGTCCGTTCAGTGGGGTCAGCCTGGCTAAGAGGCCAAGGGGGACAGCAGAGCCTGGCTGGTGGGAGCATCCTGCCAGGTGTCTCCTGGGGAGCACTTGGAGGTCCCAGGGCAGGAGGCCTCCATCAGGGAGCCTGGGCAGGAGTCCTACAGGCCGGGGTTGACGGCCTGCCGCAAGCCCCTGCCTACCCTTTGTATCCTGACAGCCTGCTGAGGAATTTCACTCTGGTGACCGAGAACCCCCAGGAGACTTATGCAAACCAAGACGCGGTCTGGGCCAAGTTCGAGACCATCTTCTTCGCGATCGCGGGCCTCGTGAGCTACGCCCCGGTATTCCGAGACTACATCTCCCAGGGCCTGGAGGAGTTCTACCAGGACAATGTGCTGTACCTGGAGCTCAGAGCCATGCTGTACCCGGTGAGTCCATCTCTGCTCAGGCTGGACTCTCTGCTCTCACCCTGCAGGGCTTCACGGGCTCCCCACCCTGGTGCTGCATAGGACCGAGGGCCGGCTTCACCCCCAAGGGGCCTGGTGCCTTTCCGGGGGCCATGTGAGCAAGAAGCCCTGGGCGGGCCCTGCAAAACTGGACACGTGCCCCTCACTGCCCGTCACCTCCCTTCCCTCGTGATCCCCCTGGCCCAGCTCCCCCGAGACGCACGGGGCATGCTGATGCCTGGGCACCTGCCCTGGACTCTGGGCAGTGCCTAGTGCCCAGACCATCCTTGACCGTCTCCTTTCCTATCCAAATGCGCTACTGTGAGTCCCATAGGATGATGCCCTTGGTGCAAGGCCCGCTGAGCCTTTCATCTGGTAAATGGGTCTAGTTGCAGGTAGAGTGAGGTCTGGTGAGTTCCTGGGGGCCCTCTCTGTGGAGCACGGGGACTTCTATGGGCAACAGAGACATTTGATTTGACTTTGAGGAAGAAAGGTCAAAGAGAAAAAAAAGGAAAAGATTGAGAAGAGTCCAGAAGTATCCCAAAGTGTCAAAATATTAACAAATCGCTCAGAGGACCTTGCATGTTGGCCAGAAGCAAAGGGCGATGGGGTCTCAGGTACCAGAGACGGACCGACCTCAGCTTTGCAGACCTGAGCTCGGGGAGGCAGCGGGGTGGCTGGGGCTCCAGGCTGGGGAGGCGTCCCACAAGGAGCCCGGGCGGGTCAAGTGCTGCGAGCGAGGACCCTTCTGCTGGGTATGGAAGAGGACTTTCCTGAGGACTTTTGCGGGGAGGTGGGGATTGGGGGTTGAGGGAGTAGCCGAGGTACTGGAAGGCTCTTCCAGTACCTTCAGGGGCTCACAAGAGTGTGTGCATTGCGCTGTAGGGGAGCACACTCGCCCCCAAAAGTGTCACTTTGGCATGTGGATTATTTCGAGCTGAAACAATCAGGCCCAGAAGACTCAGGAAGAGCCTCTGACCTTCCCCCCAAGTGACTAAAAGACCTAAAGGGCCTGCTCTCAGCATAGAGCCGCACCAGAGTCTGCAGAGAATACGGCCGGGTGTGGTCGGGGGACCCCTCAGGGCCTGGACACCAGAGTCCACTCTGTCCCACTGTCCCTGCTGGCCCAGCAAACATGTGTTTACCAAACACTTGCTTTTTATCACCCTGTGAATTGCCTTCCTCGCCTTTGAAGTCCCAAACCCCTACCCCCAACATCCTCTTTTGTTTTGAGCTGAAGATGGTATTTAAGGTGAGGGCTTCAGCCATTTGGGTGAGCGGCTCAGTCTTCCTGGGTCTCTCCCACGTAGAGCTGTTATTAAACTTTTGCTAGATTTCCTCCTGTTAATCTGTCTCATGTCAGTTTAATTCTCAGACCAGCCAGAACCTCGAAGGGTAGATGGAAATGTCTCCCCCTACACCCCGACAGTTGGCCAGCTGGCCTAGGCAGCTGGATTCAACTTTACTGGCTGGACACCCCTGGCCCCAGGCTCCTGCATCTCCGAGATCCTGGCAGAAGGTGAGAATCCTTATCCTGTCAGTTTGCTGGATCTCCGCCTGCAGGGGCTTTTGGAAACAGGAGTGGAAAGAGTCCTTTTTCTCTTTTCTAAAATCAGATTAGCAGGAGAAAATATTTGTGGAGCTAGTTCTCGGGCCTTAGGGCCTCTGGGTCAGTGAATTTGGAAGAGAGCTCTGGGCTTGTGAATCCTTTTCCTCCCAGAGATGGTCGCTGTTTTTCTGTTTCTGTCTTTTGTATCACAAGGAGGAAAACCATTGGTCTGATTGGTTTTACTTTTTTCTTGTTCTCTGTCTTGAGAGTTTGGCCTCAGCACCAGTGAGAAAACGTGGCTGGTCCTGCCGTCTGGAAGGCGCAGGCACCAGGGCATTGGGTGGCCAGCCGGATGGACTGGGATTCCTAGCTGTCACCTCTGGTCGGAAGCACAGGCCACACCTGGGCTTGCAACCAGCGTCCTTGTCCAACGGTGCCAGCTTCCGGGGGTTTGTCACAAGAGGTCTCCGTCCCCAAGGGGCCTCTGTCATCTCAACCTTCACGCCGCCTTTGCTTCCTTAGACCATCCTTGGGGGCGAACTTTCTGGACCTTGTGAGGCTGTGTCCTTTGCACTCTCCTGGGACACCTCTTTTGTTCATGGTTAAGCCACGGAAAGCCGTATGGTGTGAGTCGGTATTACGATCTTACTGTCAATGGCCAGAGGATGGATACTTTGAACTGGAAAAACTTCTAAATTGGTAAATTTTTTAGAGACCTCTCCTTGTAAACACCTGTTTTATTGGTACCAATGTTAAGACCAAAAGGTTACCTTAACTCAAATGAACAAAATGGTTTGGGAAGCCGTATGGAATTCAGTGTCCTAGCTTCGCCTCATGGGTCTTACAGTTGCTAATAAAAACGGTCCATTAATTAACAAGGGAGTGAGAAGAAGGGTGAAGTCGGGACTCTTTCCAACAAGGTAGACATTTGTAAAGGGTTATTAAGGGGAGAGTCACAGGACTGGTCCCAGCAGTGTGGGAATCTATAGATGGTTATTAAGAAATGGGATGAAGGGCTTCCCTGGTGGCGCAGTGGTTGAGAGTCCGCCTGCCAATGCAGGGGACACGGGTTTGTGCCCCGGTCCGGGAGAATCCCACATGCCGCGGAGCGGCTGGGCCCGTGAGCCATGGCCGCTGGGCCTGCGCGTCCGGAGCCTGTGCTCCACAAAAAAAACCCAAATGGGATGAATACAATGGACATTGATGGGATTAAAACAAAGGTTTTGATAACAGCACTACCTAAGGCTGGGTGGGCCAAAGGGACCCCCCCGCCAGCACCCCCCAACATGAAAGGGCCCCAAACAAGTCCTCTCTCTTTCCCCCAGTTTGGAGAAGTTTAAAGGCCAGGATGCAAAGCTGACACCTAATAAGCCGACCTGCAATCCTGAGGGCAACAGTCAGGCTGATTAACCACGTTAAAGATTGACAGGAGGGCCTGGGTCCCTGGGGTGGACTCCGCACTGGGGACCCAAGGCCTTTGACAAAGGAGGGTGGAGGGAACTTCCCCTGACCCCTCGAAGCGGGAGCCCCAGGAGCTGTGGCACCAAAACTGCTCGTGGAGCCGAGTTGTGGTGTGAGGGTGGACGAGGTTTATGAAGCTTGGAACGTTTGAGGAGTGTTTGATGGGAAGAGATGTGATGTCCAGCTGAGAGCGCTTCCCCGACAGTATCCAAACTGGTCTGTCCATTCATCCAAGTTATTGAGTGTGCCAAGGCCTTGCCACACTCAGTAATTTGAACTGACTTCAAGGGTGGCACTATTTTGGTTTTCTTACCATATTCCATGGTCTTTATTGGCTCAGAAATTTTACTGTTTGTACACCCAGAAGCAAAAGGGCTCCAGAGGACTGACACACATTGACCAAAGTCATAAGAGACAGATGTATACACAAGAAAGTCAGAATGCAGTTTTCAGAGAAAATTATCCATCAGACCAGTCACGTATGCTTTCCCATCAGTAAATCCTCTTGAAGACAAATTTTTTTTAATTGAAATATAATTGATTTACAATGTTGTGCCAGTCTCTGCTGTACAGCAAAGTGACTCTGTTTTACACATATATACATTCTTTTTTTTTTTTTGAGTATAACTGCTTTGCAATGTTGTGTTAGTTTCTGCCGCACAGTGAAGTACATCAGCCATACACATACACGCATCCCCTCCCTCTTGGACCTCCCCACTACCCCCCCACCTGACTAGGCCATCACAGAGCACCAAGCTGAGCTCCCCGTGCTAAGCAAGTTCCCTGTAGCTATCTATTTTACACATGGTAGTGTACTTATGTACATTCTTTTTTTAATACTCTTTTCCATTATGGTTTATCCCAGGAGACTGGATATAGTTCCCTGTGCTATACAGTAGGACCTTGTTGTCTATCCATTCTAAGTGTAATAGTTTGCATCTCCCAGCGCAACCCCAAACTTCCCGTCCATCCCTCTGCCCCACCCCACCATGGCAAGCACAAGTCTGTTCTCTACGTCTGTGAGTCTGTTTCTGTTCTGTAGATAAATTCATTTGTCATATTTTAGATTCCACATATAAGTGATATCATATGGTATTTGTCTTTCTCTTTCTGACTTACTTCGCTTAGTGTGATCATCTCTAGTTGCATCCATGTTGCTGCAAATGGCATTATTTCGTTCTTTTTATGACTCATATTCCACTGTATATATGCACCACATCTTCATCCATTCATCTGTTGATGGACATTTAGGTTGTTTCCATGTTTTGGCTATTGTGAATAGTGCTGCTATGACCGTAGGGGTGCATGCATCTTTTTGAATTATAGTTTTGTCCGGGTATATGCCCAGGAGTGGGATTGCTGGATCATATGGTAGCTCTATTTTTAGTTTTCTGAGGAACCTCCATACTGTTCTCCATAGTGGCTGCACCAACATACATTCCCAGCAACAGTGGAGGAGGTCCCCTTTTCTCCACACCCTCTGCAGCATTTGTTATTTGTAGACTTTTTAATATTACCATTCTGACTGGTGTGAGGTGGTACCTCACGGTAGTTTTGATTTGCATTTCTCTAATAATTAGTGACGTTGAGCATCTCTTCATGTGCCTACTGGCCATCTGTATGTCTTCTTTGGAGAAATGTCTATGAAAATCTTCTGCCCATTTTTCGATTGGGTTGTTTGTTTTTTTGTTGTTGAACTGTATGAGCTGTTGGTATACTTCGGAGATTAAGCCTTTGTCAGTTGCATCATTTGCAAATATTTTCTCCTGTTCCGTAGGTTGTCTTTTTGGTTTTTTTATGGTTTCCTTGGCTGTGCAAAAGCTTATTAAGTTTGATTAGGTCCCATTTATTTATTTTTGTTTTTATTTCTATTGCCTTGGGGTGAAGGCAAATCTTAACTTCTCCTGAAGCCAAACTATCTGATATTTTTGCATTCGGAGGCTAATTTTTAAATCCTGGGTGGGATCCCTAAACTGACTCTATTGCCCTAGTTTGACTCGAAGGGTTCGGGGACCCTGTCGTGGAGGCTGCGCCAGCCCTGAGAACCCGTCCTTCCCGTCCTGAGTCAGTGCCCCCTTTCCCCCACTTCCAGGTCTCTACTCTCCTGTGTATCCTGGATGACCCCCTTTTCCTGGGATATGTTCACACCTCCTTGAGGTCGGCCCAGGTGAGGGTGTGCATCTCCACCGGGATCTGGTGATTGTTTGCCGGTTTCACTCTGAGCACAGACCTGCAGACCTATTTCTGATTCTTGGGAAGTGGGAGTGGGCCTGACCTCGGCCCCCAGGAGAGTCTTCGTCAGCCTTGTGAGTAGTCAATAAGTCCTGGGTACAAACGATCCTTTCAAAAGAAAAGAGAGGGTCCAGTCCCCCTTCTACTAAGAAAAGAATTTCGGAAAGAGATGAGCTGGCCCTGGACGAGCCCGTGTAGGGCGGAGGACAGTGCATCTCCCAGAGCCATTAGTCCCCTGTTTGGCCTGAAATCCCTTCCTTCGCCCAGCCTGGGCCCCGCCCCTAAGCCCATCCTCCTCCGGAGTCTGGTTTAAGCCCTGCCTCCACCACACACCCCCACCTTCCTGGGACTGGCTTCCTCTCCTGGAATCCCCGTGTGTATGTCAGCCCCGGTTTCCCAGCGAGGGAAATGACTGTGAGTCATTTCAGACCCGGCAGAGTCCTCCAGAGGCTCCAGGGGTGATAATCACGCTTAGGGGGGGTAGGTGTGCATGGGACTGAGTTGGAGGTGCTCTTTGGACCCTGACCTCCCAGGGTCCCAGACCTTGGGTCTCGGGTTGGACTAGGGAGCTGCCGAGTTAACTAGCCAAACGCCCGCCCCCCGCTCCCCTTGGTTCCCATGCAGATGGTCTGACCCAGGCCGCACTTCAAGACCTTCTGAAAGCACTTTATCTGCATGGTCTCCTCTGAGCCTCACCACCTGCACTTTGCAGATGTGGAAACAGGCTCAGAAGGGTGCAAGAGCCTGACCCAGGCCATGTGGGCAGTGAGTAGGGATGGGCCAGGGGCCGGGGTGCTGGGCTTTGAGAAACCCTGTGGGGCTACACGCATCTCAAAAGGAGCTCCCCGAGGGGCTTCCGGCCTGGGGGTGTAGCTTCCTGTGGGCACATCCTGGCAGCTTTCGCAGAGTGGGGAGTGGGAGGGAGGCCTGCCCTTGGGGAGGGGACTTGGGCTCCGTAGGGGGAAGGGGAGAGGAGGGAGAGAGGTGCCGAGCGAGGGTCTGAGCCCCTGGGGAGGTATTTGGGGAAGCTGCAAGGAATTGGGCCTTGCTTCCAACCCCCCGCCCCCCTCCCCACGCCCCTTGGGGACACGTGGCTCTGGGGTCTGCCCTGGGGACCTGCCCAGCCAGCCTCTCTCCCCACCTCCTCCGGCACCCAGCCAGGGCTCCCTGAAGGTGGAGGGCAGCTGGGATGTGGGCTGGGGCGAAGACTGAGGGGGATGGGATTTGCTGTTTGCTCTGGTCTGACCCTGGAACAAAGGGCCCTTGCAGTCCGGAGTCTTTGCCTAACGCCCCCTTAGCCAGAGTAGGGGAGCCATCAACACATTAACAACTAAAAACGTCTGCCCTGGAATTCTTTTCTGAGCCCCCTGCCTCCCCCTCCTTGCCTGTGGGGCTAATTCAGGGCCTGGGATGCTGTTGATGGACTATGCCACTGCCCAGCCTCCTATTGTGTCACTAATGCTCCATCACAAAGGCCACTCACCCGTAGCAACAGTTGCTAGGCGGGTCTGAGCTCCTGGGCCCCATCCCCGCCCCCTCGGCCGGAATCGGAGACTCAGACTGGGTCGGGCCAGCCTTCCGAGAGGAGCTCCCAGGGGATTATGCACAGGAGCTAGCCCAGCTGGCATTTACCCGTGGGCGGTCTTGGGGTGGGGGGGGACACGTCGGGGGGGCGAGGGAGCTCAGGATGGTCGTTCGCGGACGGCTTCCTGGATGCTGTCACTTGTGTAACCAGCGGTCCCACTGCTCCCCCTACCCACTCCCAGGGTTTTGTCCTGGGTTCTTAGCAGAATCCTTCATTAGAAACTCCACCTGGCTTTTTGCTCTAGTGACCCGTGTTTCACGTCATTGGTGTTGCTCTGCGGAATCCCGATGGCCGCGCTTCCCTACCACGTTGCGCTGTGATCGCGCTCTAAACAAGGCTGTGAAATCGACGAACACGGTAGATCTCCAGCCTAGAGGTACATTATTACATGAGAATCACCTGGGCGAGTTTAAAAAACCAGGTTCTACCCCCAGAATTTAACTAATCCGGGGTGGGATCCAGGCATTTTCTCCTCACTAGGTGGTTGGAGACTTTGAGACAGCGCCCCTCCACCACGATGCCGCCGACCCCCCAGCCCCCCGCTCCAGCCAGGGAGCCTCAAAATTCTCATCTGTAAAATAAGACCTACCTAACAGTGCAGTTTTTAGGATTAAATGAGATTGATGGAAAGCTCTCGGCATATGCCTGGCACGTAGCAGAAGCTCAGTTCACGCTTTTTAAGTGAATCCGGCTCTAGAAGTGGAAGCTGGTTGCATTCGGAACTAGAGCTTCTGAGTCCTAGTTTCTGGTCTGACACAAGCTAATTGTGTGACCTTAAGCAACGCTGCCCCCACATTTCCTTTCTGTTCCTTCAGCTTCAAATTCTGTAATTCCATAATATCATAGACAACGGGAATTTGTAATCTTGTACTAGTTTAGGAAAGTAGTATGTAGTTTGAATAACTTCCCCACAAATGTACACCGCCTCAAGTAAACTGCAGGATTTGAGATAATCTAAATTGAGTCCAGTGTGTTTTTAATCCAAGGGGGCTTATTATAGAGACATAGCCGCTTCTGTACCCCTGAGCCTTAGATGAACGACAGACCCCTTCTTGTACTTACAGGTTGTCACATTCTTAGATGGTAACTCATCTTCCTATAGGACAACTGCAGATTTGAGTTGTTTTTCTGCATCTGGCCATAGGTTGCTGATAACAACACGGTATTACTAGTTATCATTTCTTTTTTAAAAATTTTATTAGGGTAGAGTGGCTTTACAACGTTGTGTTACTTTCTGCTGTATAATGGAGTGAATCAGCTATAGGTATACACATATCCCCTCCCCCTTGGACCTCCCTCCCGCGCCCCATCCCACCCATCTAGGTCCCCACAGAGCACCGAGCTGAGCTCTCTGTGCTATACAGCAGGTTCCCACTAGCTATCTTTTTGACAGGTGGTGGTGTATGTATGTCAAACCTAATCTCCCAGTTCATCCCACACCCCTTCCCCCGCTTTGTTCACATGTCCATTCTCTACGTCTCCGTTTCTATTCCCGTCCTGCAGATAGGTTCATCTGTACCATTTTTCTAGATTCCACATATATGTGTTAATATACGATATTAGTTTTTCTCCTTCTGACTTAACTTCGCTCTGTATGACAGACTCTAGGTCCATCCATGTCTCTACAAATGACCCAATCTTGTTCCTTTTCATGGCTGAGTAATATTCCATTGTATATTTGTACCACATCTTCTTTATCCATTCATCTGTCAACGGCCATTTAGGTTGCTTCCATGTCCTGGCTATTGTAAATAGAGCTGCAGTGAACACTGGTGTGCATGTATCTTTTCGAATTGTGGTTTTCTCAGGGTATATGCCCAGTTGTGGGAGTGCTGTGTTATTATGGAGAACAATATGGAGGTTCTTTTAAAAACTAAAAATAGGGACTTCCCTGGGGGTGCAGTGGTTAAGAATCCGCCTGCCTGTGCAGGGGACACAGGTTCGAGCCCTGGTCTGGGAAGATCCCATATGCTGTGGAGCAGCTAAGCCTGTGAGCCACAACTACTGAGCCCGAGTGCCACAACTACTGAAGCCTACGCACCTAGAGACTGTGCTCTGCAACAAGAGAAGCCACTGCAATGAGAAGCCCACACACCGCAACTAAGAGTAGCCTCCGCTCACTGCAACTAGAGAAAGCCCGCACACGGCAACGAAGACCCAACGCAGCCAAAAAGAAATAAGTAAATTTATTTTTAAAACCCCCTAAAAATAGAACTGCCATATGACCTAGTTATCATTTCTGAGTGCTTTACAAATATTAACTGATTTGATCCTTGCCACAAGCCTCTGAGGTGTGATTGGTTTGGAATATATTGTAGCTCACTGGAGCCAGAAGGCGGACCACAACCTCAAACCAGCTGAGAACTTTCCTCTGAGGCTTGGCTTCAGAGCCTGTTCTAACTGCACCAGTGCGGCTGCGAGGGGCTGCAGGTCTCACCCTGGAAAGGGTCTCCACTCCTGCAAGTGGGGGGCCCTTGCGCTTTCAGATTCCCATCTTGGTGCTCCCATCAAGGCTGCAGTTTCTTGGGCAGAGGCTGGAGGCCAGAGGGGCATGAGCTCGGGGCCTGGGCAGCCCCAGGGGAGACTTACTGGGGTGCCAGAAGACCAGGAAATGCTCTGGATGCGGCTTCAGTGTCTGCCCTTGTGGCTCTCCGTGCCACGGGAACTAGCAGTGGGACCGCTGACAGAATCCATGAGTGCGAACCACCCTGAGCGCATCAGGCCTCCGTGGCACCTTTTGTGTAGCCATGCAGACTCGATTAACCTGCCAGGGTTCTTCCTTTAGGCAGAATATCATGTGTTGATCTATATATTTAAGTTTCTTTCTTTTGTCTCCTATGCCCCCCCAACATCCATCTATCCACCCATCCCCTAAAACGTGCTGTGTGGGGCTTACTTTTTTTTTTTTGGCCGCAGTGTGCAGCAGGCAGGATTAGTTCCCCAACCAGGGATGGAGCCCACGTCCCCTGCAGTGGAAGCGCGGCGTCCTAACCACTGGACCGCGAGGAAAGACATGGCACTTTTTTTTTTAAATTGAACTATAGTTGGTTTACAATGTTGTGTTAGTTTCAGATGTACAGCAAAGTGATTCAGTTACACACATATATATGTATCTATTCTTTTTCAGATTCTTTTCCATTATAGGTTATTACAGGGTATTGAGTATAGCTCCCTGCGCTGCACAGTAAGCCCTGTCTTAGTATTTTTAAAGCTGCAAGTAGGGATTTCCCTGGTGGTCCAGTCGCACTTCCACTACAGGGGGTGCAATTTCAATCCTGGGTTGGGGAACTAAATAAAAAAGAAAGAAAAAGGTGCAAGTAGACAGCACTCTTCTTAGGTTAAAGCTCGTATCTGGAGCTCCTCCTCTGGTCCTAGGAGAGCAGGTGGGAAGGTCAAGCGACAGGGACCCCGTTCTCAGGGATCTCCGACCCAGCTGGGGTGTCTGGACAGGTGACTTGTAATGACGGAGCAGTCAAGGCACGGGGCAGAATTCCGTCCTTCCCTTCTGCAAATCAGGTGGGTAATGCCAAGATGACGTCAGCTAATAATTTTGGGTTGAGTTAATACAATGGTTCTCAAACTTTTACTCACAAAATCTTTGAGGATCCTAAAGGGCTTTTGTTTATGTGGATTATATCTACTATATCCTGTATAATATAACCAGTATTAGAAACTAAAACTGAGAAATTTTCAAAGCACAAGCCTACACAATTACACCATCTATTTTGTGTCAGAGCAGTATTGCCATATGTGATGCAGCTTCTGGAAAATTCTGTACACTCAGAGAATTAGAATGAAAAAGAAAACATCTCAACATTTTTATGAAGACAGTTTTGAATTTGTAGACTTTGCAAAAGTCTAGGGGACCCTCAGCGGCTCCCTGACTATCCTTTGAGAACTGCTGGAGTACAGCATCAAAGATTTGAAGATTCTAACAGAATGCCTTGATCAGTAACAGGAAAAGCATTCTTTTAAAAAATCCTTTGGGGACTTCCCTGGTGGTGCAGTGGTTAAGAATCCACCTGCCAATGCAGGGTACATGGGTTCGAGCCCTGGTCCGGGAAGATCCCACATGCCATGGAGCAACTAAGCCCCTGCACCACAACCACTGAGCCTGCCCTCTAGAGGCTGCACCAGTGCAGCTGCGAGGGGCTGCAGGTCTAGTAGCTGCGAACCACAGCTACTGAGCCTGCGTGCCACAACTACTGAAGCCCATGCACCTAGAGCCCGTGCTCCGCAACAAGAGAAGCCACCGCAATGAGAAGCCCACGCACCGCAACGAAGAGTAGCCCTCGCTCGCCACAACTAGAGAAAGCTCGCGCGCAGCAACGAAGACCCAACGCAGCCAAAAATAGCCCCACAAAACTTTGTAAGTAGGAAGGGAAGAAAGTAAGTTTCCTTTACCTTCTTACGTTCTGTTCTTGGGATGTGCAAATTAAACTGACAAAAGCAGGGCTTCCCTGGTGGTGCAGTGGTTAAGAATCCGCCTGCCAATGCAGAGGACACGGGTTCGAGCCCTGGTCCGGGAAGATCACACATACCGCGGAGCAACTAAGCCTGTGCACCACAGCTACCGAGCCTGCGCTCTAGAGCCCGTGAGCCACAACTACTGGGCCCGTGTGCCACAACTACTGAAGCCCGCGTGCCTAGAGCCCGTGCTCCACAACAAGAGAAGCCACCGCAATGAGAAGCCCGCACACCACAACGAAGAGTAGCCCTGCTCGCTGCAACTAAAGAAAGCTGGTGCGCAGCAACGAAGACCCAACACAGCCAAAAATAAATAAATAAATTTATTTAAAAAATAAAAAATAAAAAAAACTGACAAAAGCCACATTAACAGGAGAAAAGGCATAGAAATTTTATTTGATGTCAACGTTTAATTTTTACGTGCATGAGACCTTCATAGAACAGAAGTGAAGACCCAAAGAAGTGGGTAGACCAGGTTCTTATATGCTACAGTATGTTAACAAATGGTGAGAAATTGTGGAAAAGCAATAAGACAAAGGAAAAGAGGTTTGGGCTTCCAGGTGCAGTAAATTGTGGGGAGGTAAGTGTATGGGGAACTAATAGAAGACGGGTTATTTTAGTCAGGTTCGTCTGTTCAGATCCAGCTCGGAGCCCAGTTTCTGTCTGCAGTGATAAGGGCTGTTCTCCCGGAATGGGAGCTGGAAGGGGGCGCCTTCACGGACAGAAATGTATGTCCTGCTCTGAGGCAGAAAGGAGGGCACAGAGCTCTGTCTGCTTCTGTGCTTCTTAATTGCCTTTAGCTCAGAATAATCCTTATGTAAAAGTGGGATCTTTGGGGGCAGCACATCTGATACCCCCCAGGACCCCCAGAGATGGACAAGCAAAAAGCCTGCTCTTCCCCACTGCATGTTTTCTTCTGTCTCACCTGCTGTGCACCCCTGGTCTTCCCACTCTGCCCCTGACCATTTCGCTCTTGGTGTCCCTAGTGGCTTGGCCACCTCAGGGGTCCCCTGCCTCGGGGTGGGAGAGTGGGGAGATGAAGTGGGTCCTTGGAACACCCTTTCTGGCTTGTGTCCTGTCGTCAGCTGGCCTGTTCCCCATTCACTGCACAAACGCTTACTGAGCACGGACCATGTGCCAGGCACTGTTCTAGGTGCCAGGACCCAGCCTCGAACAAGAGGCAGACATCCCAGCCTCGTGGCACCAAAGAGCATTATCCCATTCGGGGCTGGGACTTCTGATCAACCTCAGAGGCCGTCACAGGCACTGAACAAGGAAATCACAGAGTCCAACCTAGTTTTGGAGACTGTTGGCAGCTGGGACTGGAGATCTGCTCTGCTCACCTCTGACATCTGGTCGGGACCATGCTTCCCTCGCAGGTGTATGAACTGAACGGGACGGTCTACAGCCCAGAGTGGTCGGTGAGGTTGTACGAAGAAGTGGCTCGTAATTTTGCAAAAGAGCATCCTGGGTTTATCGGAATCAAACTCATTTATTCGGATCACAGGTGAGAGCGAGCACGGCTGAAGCTGAAGGACTAGGAGGAGACGGGGGTGGGGCGGGGGGTGGGGCGGGGGGGAGGGGCTGGGAGGCTGGGGCCAGAGACCCCGGGGGACTCCACGTGCCGTAGCGGGAGTGCAGAATCCACTCTGAAATCCTGACCAGGCTGGAATGAAGAACTGTGGCAACTTTCCAGATCATTGCAGGCTGTGACCCACACCGGCCTGGGTCATCAGTTACGGGTTTAGTGTTTTTGCCTGAATGTTTTTTGCTTCAATCTGCGGCCGGGTTCTGCCTCACGGCAGCCACGTCTGTGTGGAGACCTCTGGGAGCCACGCACCTTGCCCCAGGCAAGAGGAGGAGGCCTCCGCGGAACTCGGATTTTACCGAGGAAGGGTCTCCCTTTTGTCGGAAAGCAGCCGGTCTGGACAGTCGGCGCCGTGTCCAGCCGGAGGGTTTGGGGAGGGCAGACCCCGCCTGCTCAGCCCCCCGCCGGGGGAGGCGGAAGGGCAGTCAGGCCTCCCTGGAGCCCCCTCCCCTCCCGGTGAGACTTGGGGCCGCCGGCGCTGGTGGGCCAGGGTGGAGCTGGCGGTGGTGGATGGCGGAGGCTCCTGGGGGCTGGTGTCAAGAGCGCGGCCGCACGGCGTCCCCTTGGCGCTGGGGACGGAGGCAGCTGCTCCCGGTGCAGAGGAGGGACGGGCAGGTGTGGGGCTCACAGAGCCGGGGATGGAACAAGTGGGCCGATGCCTCGGCCCCATCGTGGACTTGCGCCTTTTCTCTTTGTGCTTCCGTGGTGTCGCTCCCGCCTTTTCCCTGCCCTGGGCTGGAAGGGAGAGACGTGCAGGGGAGAAGAGACACTTCGGTCGTGTGGTTTCTGCAGTGCCCGGGCCTTGCAGACGGAACCAGGGCCCAGGCCCAGCTGCCCTGGCAGGGACTGGGTGGCCTGTGGTGTTTCACAGGTGCCCAGGGAGCAGTGGGCTGGGCACCTCCAGGACCATCCTCTCAGGGATGCGGGGCAAGTTTCGGGCATGGCCGCTTTGCTTCAGTCAAATGCAGACCAATAAAACTGCACTATTTGTTTTGACCCCGTGGGTCCCCGTCCCCACTGGCTTTCCAGAGCCTACGCTCTCTGGGCCCCGCCGGAGTCCTTGAAAGGATGGATTTGGGCAGAATTTCTCCGTGATGGGGCACAACAGCCTGGACGGGGCGGGGTCGTGTGGGCAGGGCTGCTGGGTGCCCTGGACGAGGCCAGACTGGTCATGAGGGGCGCTCACTACACCCACTGGCCCCGAGGAGCCTGCGCCCGTGCTTCTCTCCATCTCTCCCACAGGTCCAAAGATGCGTCCACCATCACGAAATCCATCCAGACAGCCATGGAGCTTCGAGCCAAGTTCCCCGGGATGGTGGCGGGGTTTGACCTGGTAATGGGCCCAGCCCAAAGCCCTCCGGGAAGAGCTGGGTGGCCGGCACCACTGAGACCCTCCCTCGGGGCCTGGGGGGGGGAAGGGAGAGCAGAAAAGTTCAGAAAAAGGCTAGAAAGGGAAGCTCCAGAACAAGGAAGGGCCAGGATAAGGGGCTGCCCCCCACTCCCCAGCCTCTGCCCTGCTCTGGCCTCAGTGCCCACGACACATCGCTCTTCAAGCTGCAGCCCAGGGCTGGGGTGTCTGGAAGGAGACATGGGGCTGGGCCTGAGCGTACCGTCCAGGATCCAAAAGCGGCCCCGCCCCCTTCACCCCAGCTGTTTCCAAAGCCCCCTCACCCCCCTGCCCCACATAACAGCCAGGCCACACTTCAGGTGGCAACTCCGTAATCTCACTCAGAAGCTGCATTAATCTAACTGGCCGAAGGCACCCCGACCCCTCTTCCAGAATTTCACTCGAGACTGCGCTGAAGCCCTTACGTTCAGACCCGCCAGGGCCCCGGGAGCGGATCTCAAGGAATTGTTTTCTTTGGACCAGGGTGTCCTCCTGGGGTCCTCGGGGGCTGCTCAAGGGATCCGGCCTCTCCAACCCCTTTTCCCCTCTGTCTGCGGTGCCTCCCGACCGGTCCCTACAGGACTCAGGTGCACCAGTCCTCGAGGGAAGCCGGGCTGGTGTTGTTCAAAGGGTCGGCTGGGGTCTGCACTCTGTCCTGCTGCGCTGAGCGCCCAGCTTGTGTTATCACGAGGGTGTCAGCACCCCTCCCCGCCTTCTCTCCCAAGGCTCTCTCACTCCCGGCCCTGGGGGTGGGGCCCCCTTTGAAGAGCCAGACTTTGGTGCAATTGCGGTCGGGTTAGTTACGGCTGAGGGACTGCTGGGAGCTGCCAGGCCCGGAGCCCAGGGGTCGAAGGCCAGAATCCTCCCGACCCTGGTCTAGGGCTCAGGCTCTCCCGCCCTCTCTGTCTCTGTCTCTGTGCTCTCTGAGTCTCTCTCTCCCCCAACAAGGAGCTCGGGCTGGAGCGCAGGGCTGGGAAGGCCGTGTGCAGGACACCACGCAAAGGCTGGGAGGGTCGAGGTACAGCCTCTGAATAAGGGGGGAGTTCTTTCGGGGCAACGCGCTCTCTTTTTCTTTCCCAGTCCTGCTACTGGTCCCTCTCAAAAGGCTGTGTGCCTGAGGCCTCAGCAGTGCTGGCAGGTACAGGGCTGCAGGGCACACCAGCAAGGCCCCCCACTCTGTCCTGCAGGTGGGGCGAGAGGACACGGGCCACTCCCTGTATGACTACAAGGAGGTTTTGATGATTCCAGCCTCGCGGGGCATTAAGCTGCCTTACTTCTTCCACGCCGGAGAGACAGGTGAGCCTATGACCCCGTCGGGGACAGAGGGGGTGATGGGCAGGGGCCCTGGCCATCTCCGAGGGCACGGACGGGACACCGGGAAGTGGACCGACAGCCCCAAGGCGTCTCGCGGCACCTGTCCCTTTCACGTACATTATCACATCTGTCCTGACAGCAACACCCGGAGAAGGAGGGACAGTGATACTGGGGCAGCTGCCCTTCACATACGTTATTCACTGCTCTCAGCCGGTCCTGCCAGGAGGGCGCTTTTGCCCCCATTTACAGGTGAGGAGCCCAGGGCTCCAGCCAAGCACAGTCACTGGTCCACGTAAGGAGCTGGGAACCTTTCTGATGATCTCCTTTTTATAAGGCATGGACTGTGCTCACTGGTCATCGCTCAGCCTCCAGACATTCCAGACCTTAAATAAAACACGTCGACCCTCAGCAGAAGCAGCACCAGGTCACAGCTGCGACATCAGATCCCAGGGAAGATCTGGGGGACTTAGACCTGCTGCATCCCGACTGGCACCCCTCAGAGCACCTTGGGCTCCTGCCACCCAAGAAGCCCTAGGAGCCAAGGGCAGAGCCGTGGGAGCTGGGATTTCACAGCCGGGCTTAAACCCTTGTGTCTCATCATCTCTCAGAGGAAGGCTCCTGTGCACTGATCTCTCAGTTATGTATTATTTAGGCTGCCCCGGGTCGTAGATGTGGCACGCGAGCTCTTAGTTGCGACACGCGAGCTTTTAGTTGCGACACGCGGACTCTTAGTTTTGCCGTGCGGCACGCGGGATCTAGCTCCCTGACCAGGGATCGTGGAGTCTTAACCGCTGGACCACTAGGGAAGTCCCGCCAGGGAAATCCCACGTTAATCTCTTTTTCCTGACATTATTTTCAAGTCCATTTAGGTCCAAGCTGTTCTAGGAGATTTAAAGAATTGTTTGTGGGGGTGGGGAAGTGGAGATGGTGTGTGTGTGGGGGGTGCTAGCCTTGAAGACCACGTGGTTTGGTTGGGAAAATCATACTCACCTCTGTGAAATCATCTCAATTCCAAGACGCATGGTCCTAGGAGAGGATTTTGCCAGGACTTGGGTATTTAATACCTTTAGTTAAAAAGAAAAAAATCTTTGAAAAGAAGTAGTAGTTAGGAAACTAGTGAAAATCTACCTGAAGCACATGCCCTCACCAGCAATGGGAATACCTGGGTTTCATTCCCAACAGAAAAGTGGATTCTCACACTTCCCATGTGAATCAGTCAGGATGCTTTTCCAGGCATGGGGCCCTCACACCTGGGTCTCACAATTAGGTCTTCTCTGATCTCCCGCAATAAGCAACCTCTGCTTTCTTTCTGGGTCCGGGATTTCACCCCACTTGGCCACAGATATGAAGTCACAACCAGGCGTGACCAGAGAGGAGCTGTTTCCTCCAGGGCACCTCCTTGTACTGGGGGGAAGCTGCAGGAGTCCTCACCCGCACCCTCCCTCCCCAGGCTGGCAGAGTCCGAACTGCCATTCCCACCTCCAGCGAGGCCCTGCCAGCGGGAAGCCGCCTCGGGGTGGCTGGTTCCTGCCGGCTGCTGCCATCCTGCCACGGGTTGTCCCAAGAGCTCTGTTACAGACAGAAATTAAAGTTCGTACAAATCATTAGAGTGACCGAGTCTGCAGCACATTGCTGTAGAGGATCCTACACATAAAATTCCCAGAAAACAGCTCTGGAAACAAACATAAAATGGAAAGAAAGAATATGGACGGTGGGTCAGGTAGACCAAGGCTTGAAACCCAGTGTTGCTGCTTCCTGCCTGAGGACCTTGCTTGAGTTTATAAAGCCTGTGTGGGTTTCAACTTCCTCAACTGTTACATACGCACATACACACGTACATACCTATAGGCAGGCCGTACCTCTCTTCAGCACTGTCATAAGGAGAACGTGTGCGCGTGTGCGCTTTTGTGTTAATGGTCATTTCTCTTCCTTTTCCTGCTTGGGGAGTCTGGGCCTTTCACCTGCAGATTGTCTGTGGGTCCCATCCATCCTACTGAAGACCCACCCCCTTTATTCCTAGACTGGCAGGGTACCTCTGCAGACAGGAACGTTCTGGATGCCCTGATACTGAACGCGACCAGGATTGGCCATGGGTTTGCTTTGAGCAAACACCCGGCCGTCTGGGCTGAGGCTTGGAAGAAGGACATCCCCGTCGAAGTCTGTCCCATCTCCAACCAGGTACGCAGGCTCCCTGGGGCCAGTGGAGGGCACTCTCCTCCCCCAGCCACGGCCAACCTTTCCCCTGCATAATCTCTCCGTTAACTCCCTTGGTTTCTCTTCCCTCCACTCTCTCACTCCCGGTCGTGAAGTTATGTAGGAATGGACTTTGCCTAAACCATTCATAGTAATGAGGGTCCCCAGTGGGGCGGGATTGCGGGTGAAGCTATGGACGAAGCTAAAGGGGCCCGGGACGGACACGCAGGGGGTAGCGTGGGGTCCCACTGCCGGGCAGCTGCCTGGGGCTTTGTGCTTAGGGCAGCTGCTGCGAGCAGGACCAAGAGAGACCAGGTGTTTGTGGAGAAGACGAGGACTCGCGGGAGGACCGGCTCTTCCCGCGTCAGGACCGCCCAGAGCCCCGATGCTCGGGACAGTGACGGGGACGGCAAGGCCCGGTTATACTCGCGGCCTCACCTTCCTCCTGACAGCTCTGCATGGATGCATGGTTGTCTCTGACTGGGCAGGTTCTGAAGCTGGTGTCTGACCTAAGAAACCACCCTGCAGCTGTGCTGATGGCCACCGGGTACCCCATGGTCATCAGCTCTGACGACCCCGCTACGTTTGGCGCCAAAGGCTTGTCCTATGATTTCTACGAGGCCTTCATGGGCATCGGGGGGATGACAGCCGATCTGAGGACCCTCAAACAGCTGGCCGTGAACTCCATCAGGTGAGCGTACCTGTTCTCGGTCACCGCCTGTGTTGACCGCTCCGAGGTTTGGGCTGAGGCCCGGAGGTTTCCGTGCTCTTCTCCGCATCGTCTCCTATCCTGTGACTGCTCTCGGGCTGGGGACATGGTGCCCTGCCAGCATCCGAGGTCCCCTCCCGCCCCTCCCTAGGCTGACCCGGGCGCCCCGCCCCCGCAGGTACAGCACCCTGTCGGAGCCGGAGAAGCAGTTTGCCATGGCAACCTGGGAGGAGAGGTGGCAGAAGTTTGTGGCCCAGCTGGCAAGGGGCCCCAAGTGAGGAGGTGGCCGTCTGTCACCCGCTGCCTCTGCTTCCCTCCGCCCCGGCCTCGCCTTCTCTCCGCCGGTCTGGAACCCAGGGAAGTCACCTCCGTCTCTTTACCAGAACCGACGTGCGAAGGCCACCCTCAGCCTCCGCCTTGCCCGAACTCTCAGAGCCCTCATCAGTGGACCCCACACACCTCGTGGAATGTCCTCCCTCGGCCTCGGTGACACAACCCCTCCGGGTTCCTGCTTCCCTCCGGCCGCAGCTCCCGGGGGGGCCCCGTCCCCGAGCTCCTCTCGGCTGGTCTCGGGTGGGCGTCCCTCAGCTCAGCCCTGCACTTTGGTCTCCGCTGCTTCCCTCCCCTTTTCTCTCTTCACTCCACACTCTTCTCCTGGGTGGTCTCGTCCACTCCTTCCCTTTAGAAACCACGTACTTGATGATGATTCCCAAACCTGTGGGTGATTCCCAATCAGTACACTCGCTGGCCCACAGGAGCCTCGGAGACCAGCTCCGAGCAACGCTTCCCTCCCAGGCGCCTCAGTGACTGGCATGTCCGTCCACGCGGCGCAGAGGTCGTCAGAGGAGTTCTTGCTGCCCCTGTTCACCCACCCTCCCCACACCGCTGCTGCCTGCCCTGCAGCCACTGTATGAGCTCTGGCCTGACTCGCAACAGTCCCTAGCTGCTCTCTCTCTTCTCTTTGCCCTTTCCAGCTCGTTCTCCGGCAGCAATGACTGTTTAAAGTTAAATTAGGGGCTTCCCTGGTGGCGCAGTGGCTAAGAATCCGCCTGCCAATGCAGGGGACACGGGTTCGAGCCCTGGTCCGGGGAGATTCCACATGCCGCGGAGCAACTAAGCCCGTGCACCACAACTACTGAGCCTGCGCTTTAGGCCCTGTGAGTCACAACTACGGAGCCCGTGAGCCACAACTACTGAAGCCCGCACGCCTAGAGCCCGTGCTCCACAGCAAGAGAAGCCACCGCAATGAGAAGCCCGCGCACTGCAACGAAGAGTAACCTCTGCTCGCCGCAACTAGAGAAAGCCTGTGCACAGCAACGAAGACCCAACACAGCCAAAAATAAATAAACAAATTTATTTTTAAAAAAAGTTAAATTAAACCAGGGTCCTCCACTGTGACAAGTCTGTGCACTTAGGAAACTCCTGTCCCCACTGGGCACGTAGCACCCTGTGAGCCGGGGTCCCTCCCACTCCATCCCGCCCCGCACGGGACTCCAGCCTCGGTGTCCCGAGCTCTGCCAGCCCCAGGGCCCCCCTGGGTCTCTCTGCCGGGAATGCTGCTTCTCCCGCTTGTGTCTGACTCTTGTCACCCTCGGGCTTCATGTCCTTGTTTCAGAAAGGCTTCCCCCTCGGGGCTCCTTGCTCTTCCCTCCCACTCCACCGTGATGTGTAATGACCATGTATTTAGTTCTGCGGGGCCGCCCTCCCCCACGCCGTCATCTCCCCGTGGACAGGCACGAATGACCGGTTCACGTCCACCGCGAGCCCGGAGCCCAGCCCGTGCCCAGTCAGCCCCCAGTAAACACTGTGTTGCAAGAACGGACGTGCCCTGTTCGTGCTGAGCTGGGGTCGGGTCCCGGCTCCCAGCCTGGTCTCTGGGAGAAGGTAGGCGAGGAGCTGGCCCTGGCCTCACGTGGCCCCAGGCTGCGAAGGAGAACCGAAGACGTCATTACACGTGCCCTGTGGATGCGGAGAAGCCCACCCTCTCCCTGGCTCCTGGCTCCTGGTGCTGGGACAGCCTTGCTGACTAGGGTGCTCAACCACAGGCTGGTATCCAGAGGGAACCAGATGCCCTTGAAGACCTTTTGATTCGTGGCCTTAACCAATGCCAGCAGGGGGCACACGGGTCCCAACTGAGCTGACTTCGATTCAATGAATGGTGACAACGGAACTTAGCAGAACGGGCTTCGGTAGCCAGCTGCCACGGTCATGGGGGTCTCCCAGGGGTGTGGGGTCTCTGATTTGGGAAAACTAACCGGCTGTGGTGCCTTCGTGCTGGTTCAACAGGCAGAGTCCCCGCAGAGAAACAGAAACACCAGCAGAGCCAGACCGGGACTCGCCAGGAGGGAGGGGCCGTGGCCCCCGGGTTCTGCGGCGGGCAGAGAACGTAGAACCTGTTTCACTCACTCCTCCTGTGACTTCCCAGAGGGGCCCTGACATACAGGTCTTCGGGGAAAACTTGTGTTAGTTGAATTCTTATAAGCAAAACCTTGCTGCACCCGGGGGCTCGCTGTTTCTTTAAAGGAAATCTGTAGCAAAACCTCCTGTTCACAAAACACCTTTTGTGATTTGAACTCCTGGAGTCTGTATCTATCTGTTTTTAGAGTGAGGTCTCCTTTGTCAGATGAAGGGTCTGGGCTGGAAAACCAGAGTCCCCATCGTCTGGCCCCGATGGGTGCCCTGGCCTGGCCTCCCGGTCCTGGAGTTCTGCTTCCGTCCAGGACGGCTTGGGGTGGGGGGCGGTTCTGGAAGATCCAACTGAGGGAATGCCGTTGGAGATGTGAATCATCCCCTTTCCCAGCAGTTTAGAAGTTGGGATCCAACCTCAGGGAAAACCATGGAACATTTAATCTTATAATCTTGAAATAATGTGAAACTTCAGAAAAGTAGCAAGAATAGTACAAAGAACTCTAAACATAAATAAATAAACCATGTTTATTAGTTTCTTGTGTTTCTTTGTACAAAATAAACAAATGCACGTGTAAACTCTGTTTCCTCTTTCTGTGATGAAAGGCACACATTGCCCACTGTCCTGAGCAACTGAAAACATAAATGAAGAAGGTGATAATCAGAAGATCCTAGAATAACAGGAAGGAGAAACGACACTGACCTCTGATGAGAAACTAGCTTTAGGCAAGAGAGAATGTGTATCCGCTGAGGATTAGTGTCTGAATCGAGACATTACTCCCCTCGAGGCTGTTTTAGTTACCTAGTGCTGCACAGTAAATTATCCCAAAGTTTAGTGGCTTAAGAAAGCAATAAGACGTATTGTCTCTCACGGTCTCTGTGGGTCCGGGATTTGGGGTGGGCCCAGCTGGGCAGTTCTGTTTGCAGCAGTTCCGTCTCTCTCGTGCGTTGGAGGGGTGGGAGCGGCTGGGGGCTGGCCGGGACCTCCTTGTCTCCACATAGCCTCCCGCCTCAGCCAGGGGTCTCTGCACAGGCCCGGGTGGGCTTCCGCACAGCATGGCGGCCGAAGGCTTCAAGAGTACGTGTTCAGGGAACAAAGCAGAAGTTCTATTGCCTTTTCTGATATAGCCTTGGAAGTCCCCTGGCATCACATCTGCCATACTCTTGGGCCATATCTCTCTAGGCTAAACCCTCCCGGTTTCAAGAGGAGGGGGAGAGACCTTGCCTTCTGATGGAAGATGGTCAAGGTCACATAATAGGAAGGGCATGTAAGATGCCGTAGAAAATATCTGGAAGAGACAACCACCAGATGGTGGCTTTTCTGGTGCTACCATTTCTTCCATATGTATGAGCTGCCATTCTGCTGTAAGAAGAACTTTCTCTGATCGATCGATTGGTTATCAGGTGCTGCTCAGAACTTCCTCAGGAAGACCTGACTGTTTAATTTTTAAAGTTCACCAGAACAGGTTTCTGCGACCCATCTCGGCCACCTTGTCCAGATCCCCAAATGTCCCTTTCCCCAGGTCAGGAGTTTGAAGCACTGATGTGAGCCATGCCTCTTGCAAGACTGGACTCCTTGAGGTCTGGCTACGTGTAGATGCATCTATCGGCCGAAATTAAGTCAGCTTGCTAGATTATAAATACCACTTTCACATACATAATATATGCTATTTTAATTAGCACTCATCCTAAAATAATGTAACCTTCTTTGTTCTTTCTTCTGCGTCCTGAAGCGCGGACGTCAGAGGTGTGGGATCTGGGATCACGGTGGGGACAGGCAGCGATTTCAGACGGGTTTTACCCTGAGAAGCTTCTGTAGTTCCCGATTCTCCCCGCCGATGGTGCGGCTGGGGCAGAGACGCTGGGTTCCACGGGGTCCAGGCTTTTCAGCCAATAGCCTCTTCCTCTTCCTCCTTCAGGGTGGCCAGGATCCAACCTCCCAAAGGGCCTTTCCTTGGGGACTGTCCGGAGACCGTATGTTAGGAAATGAGGTCTGCCCAGTCCAGCCAGACCTCCCAGAGAGGAAGAGGTGGGAGGACTGGAAGTTTTAGATTCACAGAATATCAGAGCGGGGAGAGGCCTAAAGATCATTTTATCTACCCTCTCTGAGGGACAGAGGGCTCAACTGGGGCCCAGAGAGGGTCAGTAACTCTCCCAGGTCACACAGCAGGTGATAGCAGTTTCCTGAGTCTTGCCTCAGTGGTCACCCTACAATACGGGGCTGTTTTCTCTCCTGTCAGGGGCCCATCACCCTGGTGGGCCTGGGTCAGTTCTCTGAGGGTGGGGTTCGCACTGCTCAACCCCTAACCCACACACGACAGCCGTTTCACCCCTGTTCTGGCTCCATGAGGCCGGGACGCATCAGCCCTCGGGGGACAGGTTGACCGCTCTCATGACCCCTGGCTTCCCTTGGCCTCGGCTTCCTGTGGCCCCGGACGAACGGATTCTTGCCCAGAGCCTTTGTCCAGGGTCCTCCGCCCCCGCCCCCGGGGACCTCCGTTTGGTGGGAAGTGCCCGGAGGAAGGAGTCTGAAAGCGAAGGCGATGCTTGCGGCCCGCACCTTCGGCACCTGCGGCACCTGTGGCGGCGGCAACTGCGGCGGGCGGCGCGCTGCTGACCCCTGGTGGCCACACACGGCAGCGCAGGTGCCGCCGCTCGCTCCCGGCGCCCTTTCCGCCTCAGACCCACAGGGGCAGGTGCGCTCGCTTTGAAAACACATCGGCCGGAATTCCACTTGCTCCTTCCCATGGTGACCAGACCTGGGGTCCGTTCCCCTGGCTCCGGCCGTCTCACTTGCACTACCTGCCTCCCCTGCTTTGCTTTTGCTCCCCATCTCCTCCGGGAGAAAGGCCCGCTCCTGCCATGGGCGTCCTGCCCTCTGGCCACATTTAGAGCTCGTAGCAGGACGGGAGGGCAGGGCCATCGACGTGTTTACATGTTGTTATAGTAAAATAAGAAGTTCGAATAGGTGTGGAATCACATTTCAAAAATCAAAAAAACATGAAAAGGGAAATGTTGAAAGATTTATACCCACCTCTACTCCCCACGCCTCTTTCCCACCCCACCTATGTTTCCCACCATGTTTATTAGTTTCTTGTGTTTCTTTGTGCAAAATAAACAAATGCACATGTAAACTCTCTGTTTCCTCTTTCTGCCATGAAAGGCACACGTTGCCCACTGTCCTGAGCTTTGCTTTTAGCTGAGGGTCTTTCCCCACCCTCTGTCTCACTGTTTCTCAGTGGGGACACACCAGAGCTTAATAAACAAGGCCCAGATAGCTGACACCTGGATTGTTTTCAAATAGCTGTTATTATAAACTCTTGGGAATTCCCTGGTGCCCCGAGGGGTTAGGACTCCACGCTTCCGGGGCACAGATTCAATGCCTGGTTGGGGAACTAAGATCCCGCATACCTCATGGTGTGGCCAAAAAAACCCCTAAAGCCAAAAACCAAACAAAGAAACCATACACAAACCCCCCCCCCCAAAAAAACCCCACAAAAACTCTTGCAACGTAATAAGTACCTACTATATGCAATGACTGAATAAATGGCCAGGTGACAGAAGCCCTGAGGCCGCCTCCCTGGGTTTATACACACGCCCCTTCCTCCAAGGCACCAGCTCCAGGGAAGGCTCTAGGACGTTGAAACAGTCATCTATGCAGCAGGGGGAAGCAGGTCTTGCTTTATAGGTCAAACACCTGGTCCAGGCAGATTAGAAGTAGAAATGAAAAAAGGAAAATATATGAACAACATTTTGAAGGAAAAAATAAGAAACCGGACATAATTTTCTGTAGATGAGGGACACCTGCAATTCTGTCTGCTCAGAAGGGGGTTGGAGGCCGAGGGGTCAGCGCCTCAGTCTGCGACCTCCGGGAATGCCGTCTCTCTGACCCCCTCAGTCCTCCTTGCCCCAAACATCCTCTGACGCTGGGAGCCGTATCTGGGGCCCCAGACCGCTTCCAGAAAAGCCCACACTTCAACCCCAGTAACTCACCCAAGGCCAAATGCAACAAAGCCGCCAGGAGGAGAGGTGAATGGGTCAGAGCCTGGGAGGAGCGTGGCAGGGCCGTGAGCTCTGGTTCCACGTGGATTCCTGCCCCACAGACTGGGAGGCCCGTGGGAGGTGAGGGGTCAGATGGGGGTGCATCTGGGGAGGTCAGCGCGGGAAAGAGAGAAGAATGCTGGTCCCTGAGGTCTGAGCGCCAGCCAGAGGTCTCTGCCACCGTGTGCAGCGCTCCGACCCTCGTCCACGGCTCACAGGGCTTCTGGGCTGATGGCCTCATTTTATCACAGGAGGTGCTGGGCCCAGTGTGCTCTTAGAGCCCTTTCTGGCTCTGACGGTCAGTTCTGTACTCTGAAGGAGGTGTTACCACTGCAGGGAGAAAACTTGGTCCATGGGGAGGCGGTAGCGCCAATGGCTAGAGGGGAAGGAGGTGCCAGCCTCTGAGTGAAAACCGGCCCTGAGTTCATCTCGGCAGGAAAGCCTCTGGTGAGGACCGGGGTGCAGCCGGGGCCTGAGACGAGAGGCCGGCCAGCTTCCCCAGGAGGACAGCAGGCATTACCGCGCACCATTTCAGCAGCACCTCTGCAGGCTCCGTCACTGCTCTTTTTTCTTTTCTTCTGTTTCTTCCAAGCCGTTTGTCCTGTAGAGCGACCCCGTCCGGAGCTGAGGGCATCCCCTCGATGCTCCTGACCCGTCCCTCTGCCCTTTATTTCCTGTCAATCGGTGGTTGGACCTAAAGTCCTGGTGAGATGTCACTGATCCTCTTGCAGGCAGGACTGGGTCATGAGACGTAACAACGCACACCAGCGCGCAGCAGCCAGGCTCAGGCTCAGGCTGTGCCCCGCCCAGGGCTGGAGACGTGGGGCAGCCCCCCCATTTGCTTCGCGCAGCCACCTGTGGGAGGACAGTCAGACTCCCCAGGAGCCTCCTCTCCCCCCGTCCCCCGAATGCCCTCCCCTCCGTGTGAGGCCCAGGGCCGCAGCCCTGCGTTCATCTGTTCACGGAAGACGTTCTATAGGACTTCTAGGAGGGGCCAAGGTGTCAGAAGTCCCCCTTCCGCCCTCTCTGCAGTCGGGGCGGGAGGGCAGAGGTGGCGGGCGGGGCTCGATGACACAGTGCTTTACCTCAGCAGGTTTTAAAGATTTTCTGTAAATGTTACCTGGCTGCAAATCAGGGCCAGGTAATCCATCTGACACTGTCCCACCTGGTGGACCAGGGCTCCCACCCGGACCCACTGCAGCACGAGGTCATCCAGGAAGCAAACCCTGTCACCCAGGATTAACACAGCCATGTCCCCTGCCTGCCTTTCCCGAGCAGGGGGCACAGGTGGGCCTGGAAACACGGAGCAGCACAGTGACCTTGTGTTGGGGGATCTGGTGGGAGCTGAGCTCTGAGCCCTCGGGCCCCTGTGGGCCTTTGCTCTGCCCACTGCCACCCTGTGGTGCCTCGACGTCCCCCTCCTGCCCACTTACAAAGCCCGCATTCAGGATGGGAGCGTCAGCCATTTATACCATGGAGTGAATTATCTCAACTTTCTGTGTCCCTGTTTGCCCCGTCTTCAGTCAACGTTCTATGCAAGGTGTAGATGGTGATTCCTTGGGGGCTTGGGGGGAGGGGTCCGGGAGCTGGCCTGGGCACTGGGGGACCTCCCAGCCACACTGGAGGCCACTTATTCCACTAATCGGCAGGGCATGTGAAGGCAGTGGGAGGAGGCTGTCAGGGTTTGGGGGCTAAATCATAACCGACGACCTTGCTTTCCTGCTTACATCTAACTCGGTTGGAAAACAGATGTGGGGCAGATGGAAATAAAGGTCAGATGTATTCCTGCTGAAAGCTTGTTGGAGAGCATGGCTTATTTGGGAGACGAATGGACTTGCTGACACTCTACCCTTGAATTATACTTATCTAGCCTTCCCTGGCACAGCTGAAACCCCAGCCCCGGTGTTCGGTATTACTGGACCGAACACCGGGGCCCCTGATGGGGCAGCTCCCAGAGGGAAGAGAGGCCGAGCCGCAGCCACCCATTCTTCCTTCCAAGCTCACCCATCAGGAGAGTCCCGTGTCCTCGGCCTGGGTGGAGAGAGGCCAAGTGCTATGGACCGATGTTCCTCTTCAGGGAAACGCGGGGAGGGGATCAGCCTTCCTCCCAACAGAGGCGAACACACCCTCCTCTTGGGATTCTCCTGCAGCACCACCCAGGGGGCCTGGGAAAGTAGTTGTGAGATAAGCCCCCCTCTGTGCCCTCACTGACCAACCACCATGCCCACCCGCCTCCCTGCTGCCCATCCTCCACTCTCCTTCAAGCCATAGCATCCCTGCCTTTCCTCGACTGGGAACCCACAAGCTCTCTGACTTGTTTCTTTTGTCTGCTTCCTCCTGGTGTGAGGAATAAAATGCCAAACCCCTCCCCCCCACATATCCTTTATTCCCTTCTTATGTGGAAAAGGAACCCCTGATTTTTAGCCAGGCATAAAGCTACATTTCCCAGCTTCTTTGCTGCTAGATGTGGCCACGTGCTTAAGTTTTGGCCAGTGAGGTGTAAGCAGAATGGGTGTATAAGACTTCTTGGAATTGTACCTGTAGGGAGATGGCATCCCCTTTTTTGTCTCCTCTTTCCTGATGGCTGGAATGCGAACATGATGGCTGGATCTTGAGCAGCTATCTTGGACCATGAAGTGGAAGCTGTGCAGCGAAGATGGCAAAGGAGAAAAACAGGAGCCTGGGTGCCTGACAAGTTTGTGGAGCCACAATACCAAGCTTGTACTCTTCTCTCCCAGCCTTGTTCACATGAGAGAAACAAATCGCTTTCTTATTTAAGCCACTGGTCTTTGGAGGTTTCTGTTAACGGCAGCCAAACCTAATCCTAACTAACACAAAGTATGTGCATGGGTGTGAGCCGGCTTATACACACGTGTGTGCATGCAAACACGCATAAGCGATCCTAACTAACACAAAGTCTGTGCACGGGTGTGAGCAGGCTTACACTCGCGTGTGTGCACGCAAACACGCATAAGCGAGTTTATGGGGAAGTAGCAGTGTGGATAGTCATCCACTTGCCTGTTAATTTTTTTTGGGGGGGGCGGGTAGGAGTTTATTTATTTTTGCTGTGTTGGGTCTTCGTTTCTATGCGAGGGCTTTCTCTAGTTGTGCCAAGCGGGGGCCACTCTTCATTGCGGTGCGCGGGCCTCTCACTGTCGTGGCCTCTCTTGTTGCGGAGCACAGGCTCCAGACGTGCAGGCTCAGTAGTTGTGGCTCACAGGCCTAGTTGATCCGCGGCATGCGGGATCCTCCCAGACCAGGGCTCGAACCCGTGTCCCCTGCATTAGCAGGCAGATTCTCAACCACTGCGTCACCAGGGAAGCCCGCCTGTTAACATTAATTGTACATCTGTCATGTGCACCTCACCCTGACAGGCCTTATGAGAGAGACAAAGATGAACAGAGAGGGACCCTGCCCCCAGGGATTTTTGTTGTTGTTGTTGTTAGAGGATGGTTCTTAACCTCTTCTTCCTGAAGAACCCTAGAGGATCTAAGGAAAGCTTATCGATATTTGAACACACAGGCACACAGAGTTTGGATTACAATGATCAGGTTGGAACCCCCCAGAATGCACCTTCTGTTCTGTCATCATTTCTGAAAAACACCAGCCCATTTCTGATCCCTGCCAGAGATGGAGCTGAGTTCACAGCCAAGGAAGACTGAAAGCAGGGCAGACCCAGACAGGGACAAACCTGACCCAAACTGAGAACCCTGGAGATGAAAGAGCAGTGATTACAATACAATTTTGGTCACCACGTTGCATAACAAATTTCCCCAAAACTTGATGACTTAAAGCAACACACATTTATTATCTCCTAGTTTCTGAGGGTTAGGACTTCAGGAGTGACATAAATGAATAGCTCCATCTTGGGGTCGTTCATGAGGTTTTGGCCAATATGTCTGCCACAGCTGAAGGGTCTGCCTTCAAGATGGTTCTCTCACTCAACTGTGGGCAGGAGACTTCGGGTCCTCATCTGTGGGCCCCTCCAGAGTTGCTAGAGTGTCTTTATGACATGGCATTTGACTTCCTTAGAATGAGTGATGCAAACAAAGGCAATGTGGAAGCCACAATATCTTTTATGACCTATTAGCCTTGGAAATCACATACCATCACGTCTGCCCCATTTTACTTATTCAAAGTGAGTCGTTAAGTGCAGCCTACACTCAACGGAAGGGGAATTAGATTCCACCTCTTGAGAAAAGTATTGTCAAATAAACCGTGGACATATTTAAAAACCACTACACCAAGAAATGCTCTAATTACTGAAGTAGTTTGATAGCAGGAAGAAATTGAGAACATTCTAATCCTGGAAAGCTATGTCCCCTGGCAGGGTTTATGTGTTGGGCTATTGTAGGTTTGAGTAATGTGAGTCAGTCTTCCAGATCCTGCTTAACTGTGGGTAAGCTGACATTATTAAGATCTTGGTATGATTTCAATCTTTTGAAATTTGTTAAGATTTGTTTTATGGACTAACATATGATCTATCCTGGAGAATGTTCCATTTGCACATGAGAAGAATGTGTATTCTGCTTCTGTTGGATGGAATGTTCTGCAAATATGAGACCATCTGGTCTATCGTGTCACTTAAGTCCAATGTTTCCTTACTGATTTTCTGTCTTGGTAGGCTATCAATTGATGTAACAGGGGTATTCAAGTCCCTTTCTATAATTGTATTGATCTCTATTTCTTAACAAATATCTTTTGTAACAAGTGTTAACAAATTTAAGAAGACCGAAATCATATCAAGCATATTTTATGACCACAATGGTATGAAACTAGAAATCAATTACATGAAGAAAACTGGGAAATTCACAGATATGTGGAGAATAAAAACCATGTTACTGAATAACCAATGGGTTATTAATTAACCCATTAATATTGAAAGAAAAAATTTTAAATGCCTGGAGACAAATGAAAATACAACATACCAAAACTTATAGGATGCAGCAAAAGCAGTTCTAAGAGGGAAGTTCATAGCAATAAATGTCTAGCTTAAAAAACAAGAAAAATTTCAAATAAACAACCAAACTTTATACCTCAAGGAGCTAGAAAAAGAAGAACAAACAAAGACCAAAGTTAGCAGAAGGAAGGATATAACAAAGGTCAGAGCAGAAATAAATGAAATAGAGACTAAAAAGACAATAGAAAATATCAATAAAACCAAAAGCTGATTCTTTGAAAAGACAAACAGAACTGACAAACCTTTAGCTAGACTCACCAAGGAAAAAAAGAGAGAGGACTCAAATAAATGTCAGAAATGAAAGAGGAGATGTTGCAGTGGATACTACACAAATACAAAGGATTATAACAGACTACTATGAACAGTTATATGCCATGAAATTGGGCAACCTAGAAGAAATGGATAAATACCTTGAAACATACAACCTTTAAAGGCTGAATCATGACAAAATAGAAAATATGAACAGACTGATAACTAGTAAGGAGACTGAATGAGTAATAAAAAAAAACCAACCTTCCAACAGGGACTTCCCTGGTGGTCCAGTGGTTCAGACTCCATGCTTCCATTGCAGGGGGCACAGGTTCAATTCCTGGTCAGGGAACTAAGATCCCACATGCCACATGATGTGGCCAAAACAAACAAACAAACCCTCCAACAAACAAAAGTCCAGACCAGATGGTGAATTCTATCAAATATTCAAATAATTAATACCAATCCTTCTCAAACTTCCAAAAAAACAGAAGAGGAGGGAACACTTCCAAACTCATTTTTCAAGACCAGCATTACCCTGATACCCAAACTAGACATGGACACCACAAGAAAAGAAAATTACAGGCAATATCCCTAAAGAATGTAGAGGTAAAAATACTGAACAACAACATATTAGCAAGCCAAATTCAACAGTACATTAAAAGGATCATACACCATGATCAAGTGGGATTTATTCCAGAGATGCAAGGACAGCTTGTCATCCACAAATCAATCAATGTGATACACCACATTAACAAAATAAAGAATAAAAATCATATGGTCATCTGAATAGATGCAGAAAAAGCTTTTGAAAAAATTCAACATTCATTTATGATAAAAACGCTCAAAAAAAAAAAAACTCTCAACAAAGTGGGCATAATAAAGACCATATATGACAAACCTACAGCTAACATCATACTCAATGGTGAAAAGCTGAAAGCATTTCCTCCAAGATCAGGAACAAGACAAGGATGCCCACCCTTGCCACTTTTATTCAACATAGTATTGGAGGTCCTAGTCAGAGCAATCAGACAAGAAAAAGAAATAAAAGGCATTCAAATCAGAAAGGAAGAAGTAAAAGTTTCATTATCTGTAGATGACATGATACTATACATAGAACTCTAAAGACTTCACACACACACACACACACACACACACACACACACACACACCCTGTTAGAACTGCTAAATTAATTCAGTAAAGTTGCAAGATACAAAATCAATATACAGAAATCTATTGCATTTCTATATACTAATAACAGAATATCAGAAAGAGAAATTAAGAAAACAATCCTATTTACCACTGCATTGAAAGGAATAAAATAGGGACTTCCCTGTTGGTGCAGTGGTTAAGAATCCTCCTGCCAATGCAGGGGACATGGGTTTGAGCCCTGGTCCGGAAAGATCCCACATGCCTCAGAGCAACTAAGCCTGTGCGCCACAACTACTGAAGTCTGTGTGCCCTAGAGCCCATGCACTGCAACTACTGAAGCCCGTGCACTCTAGGGCCCACGTGCCACAACCACTGAGCCTGCATGCTGCAACTACTGAAGCCCGCGCGCCTAGAGCCTGTGCTCTGCAACAAGAGAAGCCACTGCAACGAGAAGCCCGTGCACCGCAACGAAGAGTAGCCCCTGCTCGCCGCAACTAGAGAAAGCCCACACAGAGCAACAAAGACCCAACGCAGCCCAAAATAAATAATTTTTTTTAAAAAAAAGAATAAAATACCTAGGAATAAATTATACCAAGGAAGTGAAAAACCTGTACACTAAACTATAAGACATTGACAAAAGAAATTGAATACACAAATAAATGGAAAGATATTCCATGCTTATGGATTGGAAGAATTAATATTGTTAAAATGTCCATACTACCTAAAGCAATCTACAGGGGCTTCCATGGTGGCACAGTGGTTAAGAATCTGCCTGCCAATGCATGGGGCATGGGTTCGAGCCCTGGTCCGGGAAGATCCCACATGCCGTGGAGCAACTAAGCCCAACTAAGCCCATGCGCCACAGCTACTGAGCCTGTGCTCTAGAGCCCATGAGCCACGACTACTGCTGCAACTACTGAAGCTCATGCGCCTAGAACTTGTGCTCCACAACAAGAGAAGCCACAGCAATGAGAAGCCTGTGCACTGCAATGAAGAGTAACCCCCGCTCGCTGCAACTAAGGAAAGCCCACGTGCAGCAATGCAGATCCAATGCAGCCAAAAATAAATAAATAAATTAAAAAAATAATAAAGCAATCTACAGATTCAATGCAATCCCTATCAAAATTCCAATAGCATTTTTCACAGAAATAGAACAAACGATCCTAAAATTTGTATGGAACCTGAAAAGACCCGGAGTAGCCAAAGCAACCTTGAGAAAGAATAACAAGCTGGAAGCATCATGCTCCCTGATTTCAAACTGTATTACAGAGCTGTAGTAATCAAAACAGTATAGTATTGATATAAAAACACATAGATAAATGAAACAGAATAGACAGCCCAGAAATAAACCCACATACATATGGTCATTTTATTTTTGACAAAGGATCGAAGAACATACAAACAGGGAAGGACAGGGTCTTCAATAAATGGTGTTGGGAAAATTGGACAGTCACATGCAAGAGATGGAAACTGGACTACAGTCTTACACCATACACAAAAATTAACTCAACATAAAGACGTGAATGTAAGACTTGAAACCATAAAATTAGAAAACATAGGCCGTAATGTCCTTGACATAGGTCTAGGTGATGATTTTTTTGAATCGATACCAAAAGCAAAGGCAACAAAAGCAAAAACAAACAAGTGGGACTACATCAAACTAAAAAGCTTCTGCACAGCAAAGGAAACCATTAACGAAGTGAGAAGGCAACCTATGGAATGGGAGAAGATATCTGTAATTCATATGCCTTATAAGGGGCTAGTATCCAAAATATATAAAGAAGTCATTCTACTCAATAGCAAAAAAGCAAACAATCCAGTTTAGAAATGGGCAGGAGATCTGAGCAGACATTTTTCCAAAGAAGACACACAGATGGCCAAACACAAATGAAAAAATGCTCAACATCAGTAATCATCAGGGAAATGCACATCTAAACCACGAGATAACACCTCACCCCTGTTATAATGGCCATCATCAAAGACAAGAGGTGACAAGAGGTGACAAGTGTTGGTGAGGATGTGGAGAAAAGGGAACCTTCATGCACTGTTGGTTGGGATGTAAACTGGTGCAGCCACTGTGGAAACCAGTATGGCGGTTCCTCAAAAAGTTAAAAATAGAACTACCATATGATTCAGCAATTCTACTTTCGGGTATTTACCCAAAGAAAACGAAAACGCTAACTTGAAAAGATATATGCACCTCTATGTTCATTGCTGCATTATTCACAATAGCCAAGATATAGAAGCCACCTAAGTGCCCCTCAGTGGTTGAATGGACAAAGAAGATGTGATATATATACATATAATATATAATATATAGTATTCAGTCACAAGATAATATTATAAAAATTATAAGTTTAAAATTATAAAATATTATATATCATTATAAATATATTATATATATAAAAAACAATATTATTCAGCCACAAAAAGGAAATGCTGCCCTTTGCAGCAATGAGGATGGACCTTGAGCGTATTACACTTAGAGAAATAAGCCAGAGAAAAACAAATACTGTATAAGTTCACTTGCATTTGGAATCTAAGAAACAAACTAGCCAAGCTCATAGATCCAGAGGACAAAATTGGTGGTTGCCAGAGGTGGGGGGTGAGGTTGGCGAAGTGCGTGAAGGGGTCAAAAAGTACAAACTGGGCTTCCCTGGTGGCTCAGTGATTGAGAATCCACCTGCCAACGCAGGGCACACGGGTTTGATCCCTGGTCCAGGAAGATCCCACATGCCACGGAGCAATTAAGCCCGTGCGCCACAACTACTGAGCCTGCGTGACGCAACTACTGAAGCCCACGTGCCTAGAGCCCGTGCTCCGCACCAAGAGACGCCACGGCAATGAGAAGCCCGCGCACCGCAACGAAGAGTATTCCCCGCTCACAGCAACTATAGAAAGCCCACGTGCAGCAACGAAGAACCAATGTAGCCAAAAATAAATAAATAAATAATAAATAAATTAAAAAAAAAAAAGAAGTACAAACTTTCAGTTATCGGATAAAACCCAAAGACGGAGGCGGAACAAAACGGAGTTTGTTTTGCTCCCGAGATGCCCCACGCCCCACCCCACCCCAGACACGGAGGCGGGACTACAGCTCCCGAGGTGCCCCGGGCGCCACCGGTCCGTGATTGGCTGAGCGGCGGTCAGGCGTGTGCGGTGCGCGCAGGAGGCGGCCCATGGCTGCCCTCGGCGAGGCGGCGGCGCGGTGGGCACCCGGACTGTGGCGGCGGGCGGCGCGCTCGGCCACGGGGTTCGGGGGCCGCCGTTTCGCGAGCGGCTCGCAGGTGAGGGCGGAGAGTGCGGGGCGGCGGCGGGAGGCCGTGAGGCCTCGCGGGCCGGGCTCGGAGCAGGGTGTCCGGCCTCCGGACGTCACTCCCCCCGCTCTGCCCGCGTGTGGTGACATCACGTCCCCTGGGGCCCCGCCGCGCGGGTCCCTGGCTCCCCGGGGCTCCGTCCACAGAGCCCGGGGGCGAGGCGTGACCCCGTCGCTCGCGGGGGCGACCGGGGGGCGGGGACGCGGGACCCCGTGACTCGCCCGCCGGGATGTGATCCAGGAGGACTCTGCGGCCCCCGCCCCGCGGGTCCTGACTTTCCGGACTTTCCCGGTGGAGAGAGTAGGAGGAGGGAAGAAAGGATGCGGCACCGGCTAAGGGATCAGTGCTGCCCGGGCCGCTTACTGCCTGTTTGACTTAAGGCAAAGTGCCGCTGCCCCTCAGTGTCCGCAGGGGACCCCTAAACCCGCGGGTGCTCGAGTCCCACAGCCGACCCTGCTTCCGCGGACTCGGCATCCGCGGAACCGGCACCCGCGGATCCACCAACCGCCATGGTGTGTGAGGTTTGCGATCAGCAGTTGGTTGAAACCACACGTGAGGAGCCCGGGGTTACCGAGGGCCGACTGTATCTTTATTGGAAAATATCCGCCTGTGAGTGGATCTGCACAGATTAAACCTGTGTTGTTCTAGGGTCCACAGTACTTAGCTTTCTAAGCCTGGCTTTCCCCGTGTGTGTACCAGGGTTGGTCCTTACCTTGCAGTGTTTTTGCTAGAGGTACTTGGGGTACTTTGTGTGATGTGGGTGCAGTGCTTTGCACAGTCACCGCATGTAGTAAATTCTTACAAACATGGAGCTGGTTGGAGTGGACAGTGTGCTGGACGGTAATTGTGATGCTGTTGTTGGAAGCACACCAGCCAGTTCCAGATAAGAAGCAAAAACACAAGGAACATCTTAGTGGTCCCTTCATTTAAAACTAATCTGAAGACCACACTTCTTTTTTGTTTTCTTTTTTTTTGTTTTTTGCGGTACGCGGGCCTCTCACCATTGTGGCCTCTCCCGTTGCGGAGCACAGGCTCCGGACGCACAGGCTCAGTGGCCATGGCTCACGGGCCCAGCCGCTCCGCGGCATATGGGATCTTCCCGGACCGGGGCACGAACCTGTGTCTCCTGCATCGGCAGGTGGACTCTCAACCACTGCACCACCAGGGAAGCCCCCACACTTCTTTTTTTTTTTTTTTTTTTTTTTTTTTTTTTGCGGTACACGGGCCCCTCACTGTTGTGGCCTCTCCCGCTGTGGAGCACAGGCTCCGGACGCGCAGGCCCAGCGGCCATGGCTCATGGGCTTAGCCGCTCTGCGGCATGTGGGATCCCCCCGGACTGGGGCACGAACCCATGTCCCCTGCATCGGCAGGTGGACTCTCAGCCACTGCGCCACCAGGGAAGCCCAACACTTCTTTTTTTAAAATTTAAATTTTTTTTTGGCCACGCCATGCGTCTTGTGGGATCTTAGTTCCCCAATCCGCGATTGAACCCAGGCCCTCGGCAGTGAAAGCACGGAGTTCTAATTCACTGGACCACCAGGGAATTCCTAAGGCTGCACTTTTAAAAATTCATGTATAGTTGATTTACAGTGTTGTGTTAGTTTCAGGTATACAGCACAGTGATTCAGTTATACATATATATTCTTTTTCAGATTCTTTTCCATTATAGGTTATTACAAGACATTGAGTATAGTTCCCTGTGCTATACAGTAGGTCCTTTTTGTTTATTTTATATTTAGTAAAAATCCACACATTTTATCACTGCCACAAATATGAACTTTAATTAGAAGATCTGCATAAATCCCAGGACTAGTTTAAAAAAACATGAAGTGAGAAAGAAGAAAAATCAAAATACAGATACAGAAGAGAATGAAAAGAAAAAAAAAGAATGAAAAGAAAAAAACCTAACCCTATGTCCTTTTCTCGAGGTGCCTTCACTCAAAAAAATATTTAATAGATGTTATTCTTTTAAAGCAGTTTTAGGTTTTCAGGAAAGCTCAGCAGAAAGTGTAGAGAAGCCCCACATACCACCCCTCCCCCTGTTTCCCCTCTTGCTAACATCTCACACGAATGTGGCATGTTTGTTAACAATTACTGGGGGCCTTTCATTTCTAGGTGGCTGGGTGCCTGGTTCTCTGTGTGCACTCACCTGAGGGGTTGGGGGTCGTGGTTACACACTGCACAGAACAGATGAGGGAGCGTCGGGGATATTGCTAAATTGTCCAACAGATGAGGGAGCATCAGGGATATTGCTAAATTGTCCAACAGATGAGGGAGCATCAGGGATATTGCTAAATTGTCCAACAGATGAGGGAGCATCAGGGATATTGCTAAATTGTCCAACAGATGAGGGAGCATCAGGGATATTGCTAAATTGTCCAACAGATGAGGGAGCATCAGGGATATTGCTAAATTGTCCAACAGAGGTGGGAGCGTCGGGGATATTGCTAAATTGTCCAACAGATGAAGGAGCGTCGGGGATATTGCTAAATTGTCCAACAGATGAGGGAGCGTCGGGGGTATTGCTAAATTGTCCAACAGATGAGGGAGCGTTGGGGGTATTGCTAAATTGTCCTGAGACTTCCTTGTTCTAAGTAGCAGGGTCTGTGTGTTCTTATGTCTAAGGGAGCAAATCTTGTGACTATTTAGGATATGGTCACTAAGACCAGTAAAACTGTACGGTTAACTTTGGCAGCCATCAGCACAAACAAGCTGTTTTATTTTTTTAACTATGTAATTGTCAAAAATCTAAGAACAATATTATGAACTCTAAAACCCATCTTCCAGATTCAGCAGTTATTAACATTTTGCCGCACTTGCTTTGCTTATCTCCCCCCCACACTTTTTTTTTGTGTGGCTCTAAGATTTTAAAACAAATCCCTGATTTCTTGTCCTTTGAACCCTAAATTCTTCTGTGTGTACCTTTAGGAAAATAAGGGTATTTTGAACATAAGTACAATGTGTGTGCGATGAAAGTGGCTTGACTTAGCTGGCGCCAACAAAAGGAAAATGACAAACAGGTTAGGTTGGATTTTTCTGACAACTGAAAAACATCGTGTATGTTAACGGTTCATAAAATAAGAAATGGGATGAATTTTTAAAAAGGATAGCGTTCAACTTTGTAAATCCAAGAAATGCAGATTGAGAGGAGATAATCACTTCTTTAAACTTTGAAATTAACAAGATGTTTGATACTTAAACTCTTTGATACTGTGAAAATCATCCTTGGCAAGGGTACCAGGGTCCATGTGAGTTGATACTGTTTTGGAAAACAACTTGTCAGTAGGTGTTATGTCATTGTAATGTTTGCACTTTTTTGGCTTATTACTCTTGCTTTTAAGAATCTAGTTTAAAAGGGCTTCCCTGGTGGCGCAGTGGTTAACAAGCCACCTGCCAGTGCAGGGGACACGGGTTCGAGCCCTGGTCTTGGAAGGTCCCACATGCCGCGGAGCAGCTAAGCCCGTGCGCCACAACTACTGAGCCTGCGCTCTAGAGCCCGCGAACCACAACTACTGAGCCCACGTGCCTAGAGCCCGTGCTCCGCAACAAGAGAAGCCACTGCAATGAGAAGTCCGCACACCACAACGAAGACTAGCCCCTGCTCGCCACAACTAGAGAGAGCCCACGTGCAGCAACAAAGACCCAACGCAGCCAAAAATAAATAAATTAAAAAAAAAAGAATCTAGCTTAAGGAAAAGTCCATAATATGGAAAAATCAGTAAGCATGAAGAGTTCCTTATAGCATAATTTGTAGTCGCAGAAATGTGGAAAAACCTAAATGTCTGAAACAGGGGAAACCTAATGTTAGCGGAGTATTCACTCAGGGTATTATGTAGCCAGAAACGTGTGTAGGTGGTAGGTCTGCGTGTATCAATATGGAAAGATAACCAAGGGATACCAACGAGAAAAAGCAAGACGGAAAAGAAAGCACAACACAGTACCATTTGTGTGTTAGCTAAAAGGTAAGAAAGTAGAACCATCCATGAAAAGTTTCTGGAAAATACACAAGAAGGGATGGTACTGGGCAGAAGTGGAAGCAAGAAACTTAAAATTTCTTTTTCTGTATCGTCTGTAGCAATTGAGTGTTTTTTTAAAAAAACTCTGTGTGTGTTGTTACGATAAAACAAAATTCTAAAAGATGGTTATGAAGACTGTTGTAACAGATAAAAATGCTTCATGTCAAGCAAAAAAAAAACAAGATGCAAAATTGTACGTATAAGGTGCAGTCATAGCCGCGTGACAAACGTAAGAATAGAGAAAGGAGATGAAAGGAAATACTGGTCGGTTGCTTTAAAGTGCTCGGCTTGTTTCTGAATTTCTCTATTTGCCAATTAAAAACATTCCTTTTTATTAATTATGCAAAAATAACTTGAACAAAATAGTTATATGCTTAAAAATACCTGAAAAGGCTTAATTCTTTGTTGCAGATGGATTTGCCCTGTCGGCAACCCCGAGTCCTCACCTTGCGTTCGAGGCCCGGGCCGGCCCGGGGGTGGGGATGAGGCTCCCCCGTCCCCTCTGCCTCGACTCAGGGGCCGTTCTCGTCTCCCCTCCGTGCAGAGCCCTCCCACCTTCGGGTTCCTGTTGGACATCGATGGGGTGCTGGTTCGGGGCCACCAGGTCATCCCCGCTGCGAGGGAGGCCTTCCGCAGGCTCGTGGACCCCCAGGGGCAGCTGCGGGTGCCCGTGGTCTTTGTCACGAACGCGGGGAACATCTTACAGTGCAGCAAAGCCCAGGAGCTGTCAGCCCTGCTGGGCTTCCAGGTAAGGAGCGGCTGGAGACAGGAGGCTGAGGACCTGGTTCCCATGGAGCCCCCTCTCCAGCCCTGTGTCGCCTGCCCTGTGGGGGGACAATATGGATGAGCCCGGTACGCATCTTCCTGCTGGAAAAATAACCCGAAGTTCAAGGCCGAACTCAGAGGGTAGCGCCTCATCATCAGGGTCATTTTTTATGAAAATGTACACGTTGAGCACAGAAATCCCACCTGTGGACTTGGCCGTTTCCATCTTTCCTCCTGGCCTCAGGGACGTGTGTTTCTAAATCCCCGTGCACCAGGTGGGACTCTGCAGTACAGCCCTTGTTCCTCATAAGTAAGATGACAGCTCAACGAGCTCTGTCCCTCGTCACCCCCTGCGGCTCCCACCGTCCCCACATTGACACGTTCTTTGTTGGCAGTGGCTTTGGTTCTTGGAAGGAGCCCTTTGGAACCGAGAGAGTAGATCCCATGCCGATCGGCTGGGAGACACTGCTGGGGAGGAGACCGGTTCCTACCCTGGTGTCTGGACAGTGGGGCTGCGCAGTTGCCATGAGCATAAATGCTGAAAAGCCAGGTCTTCACGTAGAGCTGAAAATAGTCAGAGGTGGAGGCGGGTCTGAGCTCATGCACGAACCCTGTGGTTCCCGTCGGGCTGAGAAATCGGGGTGTTGGGAGCTGGGCCGGTGGGGCCCATGGTGGCCACATCTCCTGTGGGCTCTGGTGTCCGGGTCCCCTCATACCTGTTGGGGTAGTTCTGGAAGGGTTGGGCCCCCCTTCTGGGCAGGTTTCTCCTTCCTGGGCCAGGGAGCCAGCTCCCTGCTGCTGCCCTCACATGCGTGTCCTCTGCTCTCCATCTCTCGGCGGCCCTGCAGGTGGAGCCCGACCAGGTGATACTGTCCCACAGCCCCATGAAGCTCTTCTCGCAGCATCACGACAAGCGGATGCTGGTGTCTGGGCAGGGGCCCCTGGTGGAAAACGCCCGAGCGTATCCTTTTGCTGCTTCCTGCTCTGCTGTCCTTGCCCGGCTGAAAGGACCGGGGTCAGGAGCTCTGGGCGCCCGTGGGAGGGAGGGAGGGAGGGCACCTCCCAGGGTGGCCAGCCCTGGTTCCCCGGGGGTTCCTGGAAGCCAGCCCACCGCCTCGGGGCCTGCTGGGCAGCTCACAGAGCAGATTCCTGCCCGTTCCCTGCAGAGCCTGACTCACGGGGTCTGAGAACCCAGGTGGTTCTGTGGTTCGGTTTGGGACCCACGGCTCCCTGAGCGTGTCTGCAGGGAGCTCAGCCCCGGGCGTGTGCTCAGTGAGAACGTGTCCCTGCTCTGAAGCGGCTCGTTCCTCTGCTGCTTCCGCAAACCAAGGGGGCTGAGCACCGCCTGTGCGTGGCCGCGTGCTCGGGGCCAGAGCAGCACACGGCTAGTGCTTCACCAGGGCTCCTGCTTGAGGTGGCGGAGTGACACACCAGGAGCCGTGCAGGCGTGCTTAGGACGGCGTGTGGCCAGAGGCTGGGAAGAGCAGAGTGGGTCCGAGTGTCACAGATGCGGGGGGGTCCACCCTGGGGCGGGGGTCCCCTGTGGCTTCATGGGGGCTGGCTGTGCCGCAGGAGGGGGCGTAGCTGGGGAGCCTGCCGAGAGGAGGCTGGGAGGATGCCCGGAGCAGGAGGCCGGGATGGGGTCGGGTCGGGAGGGGGGCCAGAAGGACAGCGCTGGGCTCGGGAGCCTCAGACGTGAACGCTGAGGAGCACGGGTCTGTGCGGTCGTATTGCTGACGGAAGCATCATTCTGGGGAGATGTGTTTTGAGGTGATCTGAACCTGCGTCCAGTTAAGACTGCCAGTGGGGTCTGAGGACAGGAACACGGCGGCAGGTGTTGGAGGGTAAGGCTGCAGCGGGCGTGCTCCCCACGGCCTCCCTTCTGGCTGAATTGGGTCCATCGTCCAGATTTAGCTCCGGTCTGGCTTCTCCAGACCCTGCTCGGCTTCCTCCCCGCCAAGGAGTCTCCTCTGAACTGTCCTCAGAGCCCTGGTTCTCGTGGCCCTGGGCCAGCGTGAGCTTGAGGATGGGGCTTCCTGTGAGCCTTTGCACGGGCGGTGCCCAGAGTCGGCCAAGCCCCCGGGTGTCCCCACCGCCTGCGCCCATGCCTGCCTGCAGCGCTCCTGGTCGGCACTGGCCTCACGGGGCTCCGTCTGGGGTCCGGGCGGGTGGGGTTGATGTGGGCTGCGGTGGGTCCCTCACTTTAAAGGCGTCTCCCCGGCACTGGGCAGCTTTGCTTCCTGACCTCCTTCCAGACTGGGCTTCAAGCACGTGGTCACAGTGGACGAGCTGCGGGCGGCCTTCCCTGTGCTGGACATGGTGGATCTGCAGCGGCGGCCCAAGACCGCGGTAATGGGACACGCTCGGGCCTCCCCGCTGACCCTGCAGCCCTTCCCTCTCCGAGCTGCCTTCTCGGAGGGCAGGGCACATCTGGCCGAGGCCTTTGTTCCCGGACACACGTTGTCGGGGGTGGTGAGCAGGGCTGTCCCCTCTCTCCAGAGCCCTCGTGTCCCCTCCAGGTGGTAGTTTTGTGATTTACCAGCTTTCCTAGTTGCTTGGAGAACCGCTGGTGTTAAGTTAATCGCTGCTCTGCTGTCCTGGAGCTCCTTACAGAGGGCTGGCCTGGTGGCAAGTGGCTTCCTGTGAAAGCACTGGCGGCTTGAGCGTCTGCTCGGGGTCCTTTGGGTTTGGCTCACATTTGAACCTTATCTTTTCCGACCAGCCATCACGGGGCCTCTCGTTGACCCTCTAGGGTGACCGCCCGTCTCCTGATGCCCCTTCGCCCCCTTCTTCCCTGCGTGAACTCTGTGTCTATCACAGAGTGTCTGTCACCGCCTGTTCGAAGTCAGTGCATGTCAAAGTTTGATGAACTGCAGTTATAAACAGACAGGCCTGCTTTTGTTTGTCTGTGTAACTCTAGTCCCCCCCCCACCGAGCTTTCCGAGGGCTCCCCCACCTTTGAGCTGCGCACGTTATGTGCAGAACCAGGTGCCAGAGTTGGCATGGCTCTCAGAGCAGCGCAGAGACAGCCCCGCCCCCTGCCCAGGAGCCCCCTGCCGCGGCTCGCCCCAGGTCTCCGCTGGTTACTGGCAGAGCCGAGGGCAGGGGAGCTGTTCCTAGAAGGAATGGGCCCCCAGGCCGTGGTCCAGTGATGGCCCTGCCTCCTGAGTGATGTCAAGCTCCCGTCCCTTCCTGGGCTCACCTCGTCCTCTGCCACCTGATTCCAGACTCTCACCTCCTGTCCTTGCTGGAGGAGGACAGCTGAGCAGCCGTCCCCTGGCTGACCTACACGCTTGGTGCCCGCTGGCCTGGGGTGTGGCCGGCCAGAGCGCGCTTTCCTCCTGTCCCCGAGGACCTCTGCCCTCGGTCCTGTCCCTTTCTCCTCGGCCTGAGCTAGACCGAAGGGTCTTCCGTCTGTCAGGCACGTGTCTCTCCTCCCACCCCTTGGAAACCGGGTGTGGAAGGTGACCGTGGCATTGACGGGCTTGCTCTTTGTCTCTCGCAGCCCCTCCCAAGGAACGACTTCCCTGCGATCGAAGGTAATGAGGTCCCTGCGTGATGTGGGCGGGCTGTCCCCGCAGGCTCTGCAGCCGGGTGGTGTGGCTGGGACGTTGGGCGCTGGATCTCCTGGGCTCTGGTCTCGGGTCTGCCGGTCACTGCCTCTGAGACATTAGCTGCTAAGCTTTCCTTCCCCGCGTCACTTGCCCTGTTGTTCCAGGAAAACCTAAGTGTGGAAAAAAGCTACCTAAGGAAGTCTGGTGCGGTGTTTCTCAGCCCTATTAAGTCCAGTTCTCCCTGGGTAACAAAAATATTGTAATGTCCCCTTTACTACCCTAAATGAATGCTTTCCTATACGCAAATATTAAAAATTAATTAATTCATGGTAAAGCCCTAATTGTAATAGGGAGAAATAAAAGGAAACGTTTTTTAGTAAGGTCATCTGCATTTCAATATGTAGTAATTATCCAGGAAGGCATAATTAAGTAGTGAAATGATTATACCAAAAGTAGAATCCCCATGAACGTTACAGCTACCAATGCAGTGTGTTTACAGGTGTGTTTCATTGGTGACTCAGAAATTAGGAGCAGTGTTGTCACTGGTGATGCGGTTTTCCAAAATGGGGAATAGCTCTTGGCAAAGTTGTGAAAAAATAAAGTACGTCTTCTCTTGACTAACATGATAGTTGTATTTTTGGAAAAATCAGTGCTTATGAAAAGTCTAGCAAAAAATACTTTGTGTGGAATAGAATTAGGGTTTCGGCTCAGTTAATTACAAGCAAGTTGTTCTCCTGTGTGAGTGTCAGCTATTAATAGACGTGGGGAAGGTTTTGACTCTGCAGAATGTCCTGAGCCTCTTGCATCCCAGTCTTCTCCCGGGCCTCCCCAGTAGTGTCAGTCCTTGTGACAGGTGAAACATGTCCCGGGGGTGGCCTGCGCACTGGGGCCACGGTCTGGCCCAGCTCCCCAGTCTTGCAGCTGGCCTTGCTGACGCGTGTGCAGCATGGCTTCCGTGATCTGTCAGGTCTCATTGTATCCTCCTCCCAGCGTGGGTGTTGTCCTCATGTAGCTGAGGAAGCTTAGACATGGTGAGAACTGGCCCACAGTCCCAGAGGGACGTGGACAGCGTCAGGCCTGTGACCCCGTCTCCCCGCCATGTGGCCGAGTGACCCCTGGGGCTTGGGGGACGTGGCCGGGCGGGTGGGGTGCTGTGCAGGGCGTCGGTCAGCAGGGGCTGCTGCTTCTCTGCCTCTAACCCTCAGGACGTCCTGGTGGACACACTGAGGAGCCCTCGGGAGCTCCTCCTGGGCTCGGCTTCGTCCACCTCCTGGGACCCACGCCCCCAGCGGGGCCGTGCACCCCAGGCCTCCCGAGGCCCTTCCACGCCCGGCTCACCCCACCCCCACTCTGCAGGGGTGCTTCTCCTTGGGGAGCCCGTGCGCTGGGAGACGAGCCTGCAGCTGATCATGGACATCCTCCTCAGCGATGGGAACCCCGGCACCGGTCTGGCGATGGCCCCCTATCCCCACCTCCCTGTCCTGGCCAGCAACACGGACCTCCTCTGGATGGCCGAAGCCAAGATGCCCAGGTGAGGACTCGGGGTCCCTGCCTTGGCCCTGGGGGCCACCTCCAGCTGCCTCCTGGGCAGTCCTGCTGACGGCGCCTCGAGCCGCCCCAGTGCTCTGGGCTCAGACCCCTCCTCTAGGCCCTGGAGTTGCCATGGTAACCTGGCCTCTGGGAGCGGTCTCCAGGGTCACTTCACATACTGATTGATAAACGAAAACTACCACTCAGTGAGCACGGAAGGTGGATCGAGATGGTCTTAACCCCCGGCCCCGACAGAGTCTAACAGGACGTGCTTCTTCTGGCTAGAGGAACCCAAGTGATGCTCAGTTCCTGTTATCCAGCTGCCCTTCCCTCGCTGCCTTCACCCTGTGGTGCTGGCTCTTTCACTTCTTTGTTTCCTTCTGCCCATAAGACATTGGGGAGGGGAGAGTAGGCGTGATTCCGAGGCCCCTGGAGCAGTCACTTCCTCAGAGGCCCTCAGGCTCCAGGCAGGCCCCCACCCCGTCCGCCCGGCACTGAGCACAGCACAGGCTGCCGTTTTGCTGGCCCTCAGGTTGCCTTCCTGGAGGGGCAGCTGCCGGTGCCATGTGGCTGCTCTTGCCTGCGAGGCCAAAGCCTGGAGTTTCTCCCCCTGCCCTGCCTCCCAGCGAGCTGTGTGGTGGATCCGCCACTGAGGGCCTGAGGGCCCAGCACTGAGCCCAAGGAGGTGGGGATCACCGTGTTCTCTCTCAAGTGCATTTCTGCAGCTCGAGGTCAGGTCTTTTTTCTGGAACATTCTTCCTAGAGTTCGGGTTTGCTGACACTAGGTGAAGGGGGTTGGTTATGTAGCAGATTTGAGATCACTTTTTCATTCAATAATTTCAAAATTGAAAGTAGAATTCAGTATATGCATAAGTGACACTGAAATGTAACTTCAAGATACTGAACCGTATCCAATAGGATTTGATTTAGCAGCAAGGGATGAAAACCCAAAAGAAAAGAATCTTAAACGAGATGGAAGTTTGTTATTGTGAAAAAGTCCACCCATCAGGGACACAGGCACCTTAGCCCTTTACTATGTAATCCAAAGGGCTGCCTGATCTCCAGCCATCGTGTCAGCATTCCAGTCAGCAGGAGGGAGTATGGGGAGGGTAGAGAAGAGCACCCCCTCCCCAGTTTCCAGGCTCCTTTCCAGGAGGGTAGTCCAGCACTTGTGATTTCATTGACTCTTAGGCTGTAGCTTAGTCACTGGCCATACACTTAGCTGCAGTGGGGGCAGGGAGGGTGCTTTCTGACACTCGGTGGCAGTGTGCTCAGTGAAATTGGCACTGAGGAGTGAGGTGGGATGCCAGCCAGTATTCTGCCCAAGTCTAAGGCAGAATTGAAGCTGGGTCTCTGGTTCCAGCTCCACACCTTGGGCAGGCTACTCCATCTCTGGGCCTCAGTTTTCTCACCTGTGCAATGAGGAGAATGAACGCCACCTCATCGGGTTTTTCTGAGGGTTGAACGTGATGTGCCTGCCATGTCCAGCGCTGGGACAGCGCTCAGTAGACGTTGTCAGAGTCGCAGGCCATTGATGCACATCCTAAGCGTGGCGGCCTCTCACCGGAAGTGATCCGCTTTGCCCTGTCACCGTGCTCTGTGCCACCGCGAGAGGGTGGCACACAGGGCATGCCTGAGCCTTGGGGCCCGGGGAGGGGACCGAGCGCCGCTTTTCCTCTGGCAGGTTCGGCCACGGCACCTTCCTGCTGTGCCTGGAGGCCGTTTACCGGAAGGTGACGGGCAGAGAGCTCTGCTACGCGGGCCTAATGGGCAAGCCCAGCCTCCTCACCTACCAGTACGCGGAGGGCCTGCTCGCCAGGCAGGCGGCGCGGCGGGGCTGGGCGGCCCCGATCCGGAGTCTCTACGCCGTGGGGTGAGCCCCGCACCCCTCCTCCAACCCCTGCGACGCGCCCCCCCCCCCCCCCCCCCCCGCAGTGGTCACCCGCGGGCCCCTGTGTCCCCGCCCCTCCATGCCCAAGACGCGCCCCCCTCCCCCAGTGCTCAACCCCGCCCCCGTGTCCCCGCCCTTCCGTCCCCAGAGACGCGCCCCCCTCCCCCAGTGGTCACCTGTGGGCCACCCCTCTCCCCAACCCCCTGCCGTCCCTGCACCTCCACCAGCGCACTGAACTGTGCCTTCTCTCCCCAGTGACAACCCCATGTCCGACATCTATGGGGCCAACCTGTTCCACCAGCACCTGCAGACAAGGCGGGAGGGGGCGGCCCGGAGCTGCGCCTCCATCCTGGTGTGCACCGGCGTGTACAGCCCCCGGGCCTGGGGGCCCGCCGCTCCCGCCCTGGGGGGCGAGGGGCCTCCGTTCCACGGGCACCGGGACCTTGGCTTCAACCCGGGGCTCCTGCAGGCGGCCCACGTGGTGAGCGACGTGCACGAGGCCGTGCGGCTGGTCCTCGGCAAGGAGGGCTGGGCTCTGTAGCAGGGAGGGAGGTGGGCCCGCTGGCTGCCCCCTGCCCACCGCCTCCCCGCCTCCCGGCCAGCATGGTGACACTCTCGCTCCTCCTGGGCGGGGCCGCACGATTGTTCCCGGGGTAGCATTTGGGTATCCGCCTCAGATTTTTCTAGGCTGGTTCCTGTCTGCCTGTGCTGGCAGCCTGACCCCAGGCTCGTCCTCACTCTGGGGGGTCTTCTGCAGAAGAGGAGGCGGTGCCGCCTCTGCCCGCTGCCAGCACAGGCTGTAACTCACTCTTAGACACTACTTTTTATGGGAGTTTAGCTTATTGCCCAGAGACTTTGGACTTATTTTTTTAAGTTAAAATAATTGTAATAAATATTCATTTTGCTGTCTCTTGTGAAGCTCTGTCTGGAATGTACTAAAAAGTCCTGTGGAGGAAGGCTCGTGGGCTGGCGGGGTGGGTGACCTTGAGGCCCAGGCGCTGGTGGCATTTCAGTCCCGTGAGCGCTGACCCCAGCACACCGCAGTCTGGGCCGCGAGCCCCGAGGCCTGCCATTGACTTAGCCGCTTCCTTGACGTGGAAAGAAAGGAGCTTTTCCTCTGGCGGCTCTGAACCCGTGTGTCTCGTACTTCTCCCTGTTGTGGTGGCCCGGTGAGACCCTTCAGCACAGCCCCGTCTGACCCCAGCAGCACCGGCCAGCTGCTCCCTCCCCTCTCCAAACCCTTGTCCCTGGGCAGCAACTGGGCTCCAGGGAGAGGCGAGCGGTGCCCTGCCCTTGAGCGCCAGGGCTGGGCCAGCCCACCTGCGCCCCCAGCGCCCCCAGACAACAGCAGCTCCTCCCCGTGTGCAGCCCGGCCTCACCTGCAGAACACCCGGGCCAGGGCCCCTCCAGCCCCCAACGCCCCCGGCAGCCTCCCCACTGGTCTACCCCACAGGCCCAGTCAGATGGGAGGTCTGGTCTCTCAGAGGGTCAGGCCCCCTGTGACTTCTCACCACAGCATGGGTGCCTCCCCTCCATCCTGTTCCACCACTTTCCCCTCCACGTTTCGTGGGTCCCCCACGTGCCCTCCTGCCTCAGGGCCTCTTGCACTCGCGGTTCCCTTCCTTCTGACATCGCGAAGCTCTGTCCCTTCTTAAGGGTCTGGGAATTGTCCCCTCGGAGAGACTCCCTCAACTTCCTATAAAAAGCAGCGCTCTGGGACTCCCCTGGCGGTCTAGCAGTTAAGACTCCGCGCTTCCGCTTCAGGGGGCACGGGTTCCATCCCTGGTTGGGGAACTAAGATCCCAGTGCAGTGTGGTGCAGCACGAAACAAAAAACAAGACAAAAACAAACAGCGCTCTCTGCTGGCCTGCGTCATGTTCCCCACGGTCCTCATCACCCCATGACCTGTATTTACTCCTTATTGCCCGTCTTCTGCTAAAATACGAGCGCTGAGGACTGTCCACGCTGGTTCCTTCTCGAGTCCCCACACCCCCATGCCGGGCGCTTGCAGGCCCTGTGGGGCGTCCCACGTCACAGGCAGATGTGGCTTCTCGCCTTTCTGTCCCTTGGGGGTGGGCTGGGGCCCTAGCTCCCCGCTCACAGCCATGCAGCCGTGGGCGATCCCCTCCGCTCTCCAGCTCCTTCCTGTCTGCGGACTGGCGTTGGCGAGGTGGACTCCACAAAGGAGCTATTTTAGGTACCTCACTGTGTCATGTGGGATTTTGTTCAGCTGCCTGTTTCAGAAGCCTGACCGCAGTGGCTTGAATGCTTTCGAAGCGTCAGGACGTTGGAGCAGGCGCCTCAAGCCCCCCGCTCGCCCACCGTGCTGGTGTGCGGCCCGCCCGCCTGCAGCATGGCCCCAGCCTCCACGGGGAGAGGAGGAGAGGGCGAAGACAGAGCAGGTGGGGCTGGACTCCCTTAAAGAGCTTTCCCGGAAGGCGCACCTCGCTGGGGACTCCAGTCCTGTCCAGCTGACCAGAGGCGGGGCCCAGAGGCGGGGCCCGGGCACACCATCGTGCCAACAGAATCAGGGCTTGTCCGTGAGGAAGGCGAGTAGAGGGGACGGCAGGCAGGCGGGCAGCAGTTCAGCCCCTGGGACCGCGCTCTGCACTCGCTCTCCGTCTGAGTGCCCAGAGAACGTGTCTGTTGGGCCACTGAGCCACTGGGTCTGGAGGCCTGTGATGCACGTGCTGGCCTTTCCCAGAGCACCTTACACAGGCATCACTGGTCCAAGGTTTGTCAGAGCCTCTCAGAGCCCCTCGCGGAGACACGGTTCTCACCACCCCGGTTTATAAATGAGGGCACGAGGCAGGCCAGCGATCCCTTCCTTTCAGAAACACTGACTGAGGACCCACTTGCTGCCAGGCCCCATGCCAGGCACCACAGCAGCGACCAGCCATTGGCAACCACACCTGCCTTCGTGGGGTTCGCCTGGTAGTGACCACGCGTCTGAGGTCAGTTAGGAAATGGAGGGGCTGGGCTGACAGCTGGGCCTCCTACTCGGCCATGTCCTCCCGGGACCCTGCCCGCCCTCAGCCAGCCCACTGCCCTTCCCGTGAGTCCTGGAGCAGCTGCTGTTGTGGGTACAGCCCTGCGAGCTTGCCCTGGGCCCAGGAGGCTCACAGGGGTGACTGGGGAGGAGTTGGGAAGTCAGCCGGTGTGGCCACGTGCCGAGGAGTCTCGCCGGAGCCCGGGTGGAAGGGACGGGGCGACAGCGTCTGTGTGCCTGCCCCTGGCTCTGCCCCGTGGCTGGCAGCCGCTCTCTGGGGCCCTTTCTCTCCCTTTCTTACTCCTGGTTTCCTGAAGGTGGCAGGAGCCCCTCCAGACAGGGTGCAGGAGCGCAGGCGACTGCAGCAGCATCACGCAGGTGCAGGGCCAAGGGCAGCCCTGGGCACTTGGCTCCGGACGGGTCTCGTTGCTCAGGGGCTTTGTCTGGACCCTGGAACCAAAACCCACAAGCAACCGCTTCACTGCTCAGTCCGACTGGGTGAAAATGTTATCTTTTTGTGTTTTGAAGCGGCCAAGCGATTACAGACAAGACGCTGTGAATCGCTCTGAACGGGAAGTAAGTGCGTGTTCATAGTAAAGTGATCAGCCTAGAGCAGGACTGGACCGTCAGCTGCCCACTTGGGTCCCCAGTCCCGAACCCCGGCACTTTCTCAGTGTCCCCATGGTGGCGGCAGCTTCTGGCCTCCTGAGGACACCTCTGGGCTGAGGCAGGTGGCGAGCCAGCAGGTAGTCAGGGCTCCCAGCAGAGCTATGGTTGCTGTAGCAACCGGATGCTGCCTTGAGGGCGGAGTTTTAAAATATCTTGGCTATAATAGTTCTTTCCCCCCAATCTCTCTGTCACTTCCCCCGTGCCGCGTGGTGTGGCGAGGCTGGGTCGCCCGGGGACGCCTGCCTGCTCTCTGCCTGGGGCTCCTGGCAGCTTCTTGGGGGGCTGGATGTGGGAGGAGTGTCTCTGGGTGTGAACTGCTGCAAAGCTGTCAGGCTTTTGCTTCCAGCCTTCTCCAGCTCTTGGATCCAAAAACCTTCTGTCATTTTCTCTTTTTGGAGAGGCAGAGAAGAGGGGTCTAGCTTGAAACTCCCACCGCCCCCCCAAAAGAAACCTCCTCTCCCTCCTCCCACCCTGGGCCATACCCCTACCAGCACAGCCGCAGCATCCTGGGACCACTCTCTGCAGGGGGAGGGGTGTCCCCTCTTGTCTGCTGTTTCCTTTGGTGTTTCTAACTTCCTCTTTTGGCTTCATTTATTCACTCAACAAATGCCTGTAGCGCACCTACTAAGCCCCTGAAATAAACGAAAAACTGCCTTGTCACGGGGATGTTCATCCCTGTCTTCATCTTGGACTTGGTCCTATCAGATTTCAAACTTTTTTCTAAAGTTACAGTAATTAAGACAGTGTTCTCTTGGCAGAGGGAGGGATACAAACCAATGGGACAAAACAGCCCTCAGAAACACATATATGAAAGTACGGCTTAACAAACCAAATGTGTATTTCTCGCTCATTTCATAGGCCGCCGTGGGCTGTGTGCTGTTCTTGGCCTTTCCCTCCAGGTGGTGACTCGGGCATTCAGCCTCCTTCCATTTGTGATGCTGTCATCTTCAAAGAGGGAGGGAGGGTGGATGAACGTGGAGGGACTTGGGTGAGACGTGGTCTTGGTGGTCAGCACTTCTGTTCATGTCCACTGACCACGCACGTGGTTCCAGTGCCACTCCCAAGAGGACAGGGAATGTGAGGAAAAGGAAATGGGATCAGTCGGCGTCTAGCCTGTCTCTGTTGCCCTATTACTGTTTACTAGGATAAAGAAAATTGGATTTGCTTAGTTTTGTTTAAATTCATGAATATATGTTGCAATTTGTTTCTGTATATTTATTGAGTTGATCATAAATGTTTTTCTCCTTTAAACTGTTCATTTGGTAAATGAGATTCATAAATTTTCTTTTCATCTTTAACTCTGCCTTTCATTCCTGTGATAAAACCTAATTGGTTATGTTATATGTCGCTGTCTACCATTAGCTAGAATTTCGTTTATGCTCATAAATGAGACTGGCCTGTACAGTTTAACTTTTTTCTACTGCCTTTGTCTGGTTTTGATATCAATTTTGTATTAGCCTCATAAAATAAATGGTGACGGGGCTTCCCTGGTGGCACAGTGGTTGAGAATCTGCCTGCCAATGCAGGGGACACGGGTTCGAGCCCTGGTCTGGGAGGATCCCACATGCCGCGGAGCAACTAGGCCCGTGAGCCACAACTACTGAGCCTGCGCGTCTGGAGCCTGTGCTCCGCAACAAGAGAGGCCGCGACTGTGAGAGGCCCGCGCACCGCGATGAAGAGTGGCCCTCGCTCTCTGCAACTAGAGAAAGCCCTCGCACAGAAACTAAGACCCAACACAGCCAAAAATAATAAATAAATAAATAAAAATTAAAAAAAAATAAAAAATGGTGACACATTTCATCTTTTCCTATTTTTGGAACAGTTTGTTTAAAATGGGATTTTCAGTGCCTTGAATATTGGTAGAACACACAAAACCATCTGAACCTGGTAAATTTTGGAGGGGAGACTTAATTACTGATTCAATTTCTCTAATAATTAAATGTATATTCAGACTTTTCTACTTAGTTTAGGAAAGTCATGTTTTTCTAGGGAATTTTCCATTTTTCTCTAAGTTTTCAAATACAGTGGTGTAATATTGTTCATAATATTCTCATCATTAAAAATCTGTTTCTGTAGTTAGACATCTTTTTCATTCCTATTATTGCTTTTATTTATGTTTTCTCCCTTTTTTTCTTAATAAATCATGTCAGATCTTTGTGTATTTAAACATCAGGGTTTGTTTTTTTGTTTTTTTTTTTTTGCGGTACGCGGGCCTCTCACTGCTGTGGCCTCTCCCGTTGCGGAGCACAGGCTCTGGACACGCAGGCTCAGCGGCTATGGCTCACGGGCCAAGCCGCTCCGCGGCATGTGGGATCTTCCTGGACTGGGGCATGAACCCGTGTCCCCTGCATCGGCAGGCAGACTCTCAACCACTGTGCCACCAGGGAAGCCCTAAACATCAGTTTTTATTATTTCTGTTTTTTTAAAAAAAATTTATTTATTTTACTTATATTTATTTTTGGCTGCGTTGGGTCTTTGCTGCTGCACGCGGGCTTGTCATTGCGGTGGCTTCTCTAGGTGTGCGGGCTTCAGTAGTTGTGGCGTGCTGGCTCAGCAGTTGTGGCTCACGGGCTCAGTTGCTCCACGGCATGTGGGATCTTCCCGGACCAGGGCTCGAACCCGTGTCCCCCGCACTGGCAGGCAGATTCCCAACCACTGTGCCACGAGGGAAGCCCTTATTTCTGTTTTTATCTTTAACATTTCCTTCTTTATGTTTTCATTGAATTTACTTGTTCTTTCTTCAGTTTATTAATTTGAATGCTTAGCTTATTAATTTGTAGTCTTTCTGCATTTGTAACAAACATTTTAAGGCTATACATTTTCCTCTAAGTTTTGCTTTGGCTGTATCTCGTTCATTTTGTCAAGTAATATTTTCATGATCATTTAATTCTAAGTATTTTCTAATTTTTGTGTGAGTTATTTGGAAGAATGTTTAAAATTTTCCAACGGTTTGGGGAGTGATTGGTGATATTTCTGTTGCTGTGTTCTAATCTAATTGCTTTGAGGTCAAAGAATATAGTCTGTACATGATCAGGTTTTATAAATGTTGCACATACATTTGTGAACTGTGTGTGTATCTAATTTTTTGTAGAGTTCTACATTCAGCCATTAGATCAACCTTGTGTTTAAACTTGTATATGTATTTACCAATGTTTTATCTGTTTGATCTGTTAATTACTGAGAGGTGTGTTTACATCCCCCACTATAATTAGGTATTTGCCAATTTCTCATTATAATATTATCCATTTTGCTTTATATATATTTTAAGCTATGTTATTATGTACACACAAGTTCAGAATTTTGCTGTCTTTCTGGAACTTGGTTCTTTTATAGCAGCAAATACTTATATAGTACAACATGCCAGCATTTTCTAAGTGCTCTCAATATATTAATTTACTTACCCCTCATAAAAACTCTACGAAGTAGGTGCTATTATCGTCCCCATTTTACAGATGAGAAAATTGAGGACAGAGAAATTAAGTAACTTGACCAAGGTCACCCAGCTTCTGAGTGGTGGAGTCAGGATTTGAACTCAGAGAGTCTGGCTCTAGCGTGTGTGCCCTTAACTACTATGCTATACTGTCTTCTTTATCACTATATGGTGAAATTCTTTATTTCTAATAATTTTCTTGGGTATAAAGTTTATTTTTTTCTTTTCTTTTCTTTTTTGGCCATGCTGTGTGGCATGCAGGATCTTAGTTCCCCGAATAGAAATTGAAACCGTGCCCCCTGCATTGGGAGCACGGAGTCTTAACCACTGGACCACCAGGGAAGTCCCAAAGTTTATTTTTTTCCTAAAGTTAATATAGCCATGCCAGTTTTTTTAGTTAACAGTTGCCTGGTTTATTTATATAAATGCATTAAAAATATATATGTCTACATATTTTCTTCAACATTCACTTTCAATCTGTCTTTTTGTTTTAGAGATATTTCTTATATAAAAGCATATAGCTGGGCATTAAAAAAATCGAATCCAATAATCTCTGTTATTTAATAGGACATTTATTGTGATTACTGATATATTTTGCTTTATTTTTTACCATCCATTGCATTCTGGCTCCTGTTATTTCCAATGTGAAGCCTGCTGTCAATCTAACCGTTGTGTTGTGATTTACTGCCTGGTCTCTCTTAAGATCTCTTCCTTTAGATGCTCTCCAGTTTCACATCTGAGCACATGGGAGCATATTTATTTTTATTGATCCTGTTTAGGATTCATTGAGATTCTTAAATCTATGGGTTGGAGAAGTTTTTCCACCAGCTTTGGAAAATTCTCAGCCAAAACTTCTTTCTTATCTTTCCCCCACTCTTTCAAGCTTCTCCTTCTGGAACTTCTATTAGGCATATTTTGAATCTTCCCAATCCACCCACCTTGTCTTTTGATTTCTTTTTATATGTCACAACCTCTAGCTCTCTCTACTGCATTCTAGAAAATGTCATCAGATATGTTATGACATTTACTAAGTCTCTTTAGTTGCCTCTAATCTGCTGCTTAATCCATCTATTATTTAGTTATTTATGTATTTATGGCTGCGTTGGGTCTTTTTTGCTTTGCGCGGGTATTTTTCTGGTTGTGTTGAGCGGGGGCTACTCTTTGTTGCGGTGCGCGGGCTTCTCATTGTGGTGGCTTCTCTTGTTGCAGAGCACGGGCTCTGGATGCGTGGGCTTCAGTAGTTGCAGCACGTGGGCTCAACAGTTGTGGCTTGTGGGCTCTAGAGCGCAGGCTCAGTAGTTGTGGCACACGGGCTTAGTTGCTCCGCGGCATGTGGGATCTTTCTGGACCAGGGCTCGAACCTGTGTCCCCTGCATTGGTAGGCAGATTCTTAACCACTGCACCACCAGGGAAGATGCTTAACCACTGCACCACCAGGGAAGAAGTCCCCATCTATTATTTTTTTTCAATGACTATATATTTGAAATCTGAAGTTCTTTTTAAAAAAATTGGTAGGCAGATTCTTAACCACTGCACCACCAGGGAAGTCCCCATCTATTAATTTTTTTCAATGACTATATATTTGAAATCTGAAGTTCTTTTTAAAAAAATCTTCATTTTTTTTGTATTAAGAGATTTTTTTTCTAATATAACATTTAATTCCATTAATGATTTTTAAACTGTTTTTTAAACATTTTCTTAGCGGTTGCTCTAGGGCTAATAATATACATCTTAGCTTATGATTTATACCAATTTAGTTTCAGTGAGATATAGAAACTATGTTTCTATATATTTCTGTTGCCCTCTTCCCTTTTTAGTACTATTATTGTTGCACATATTAGATCTATATATGTTACAGAACCCAATAATACAGTCTTACAATGATTACTTTTTTTTTTTTTTTTTTTTTTGTGGTACGCGGGCCTCTCCCGTTGCGGGACGCGCAGGCTCAGCGGCCATGGCTCACGGGCCTAGTCGCTCCGCGGCATGTGGGATCTTCCCGGACCGAGGCACGAACCCGTGTCCCCTGCATCGGCAGGCGGACTCTCAACCACTGCGCCACCAGGGAAGCCCTACAATGATTACTTTTATACAATTTTATGTCTTAAAGAAGCTGAGGTCTACTCTCCTTCTATGGGAGAGAAAGTACATATTTATAAAGTTTGTCATACTAAACTTATTTACCCTTTCTGGTTCACTTCATCTTGAGGATTCAAGTTACCATCTGAGGCCAGATCCTTGCTTTATTACAGTTTCGCTCCCACCCACCTCCTTTGTGCTCTCATGGGCAAATATATTACATTTTTATATATTAAAGTTCCAACAATACAGTTATAATTATATGGTTTTATGCGATTGCTTTTTTTTTTAAAGACAATTTTAAAAATAGCAGTTTTATGTCCACAGCAAAATTGAGAGGAAGGTACAGAGATTTCCCACATACCACCCACTCCCGGCCCATATGCATAGCTCCCCCCAACCCTGCTATCAGCATCCCCCACCAGATGGTACATTTGTTACAATCAAGGAATCTGCATTAACACATCATCATTACCTGAGGTCCATGGTTTACGTTAGGTTCACTCTTAGTGTTGTACCTTGTATGGGTTTGGACAAATTGTACTGATATATATCCATTACAGTGTCATACAGGGTGTTCTCACTGCCCTCAAAGTCCTCTGGGCTTCACCTATTCATCCCTCCCTCCCTCCTGGCTCCTGGCAACCACTGATCTTCTTACTGTCTCCATAGTTCTGCCTTTTCCAGAATGTCATATAGTTGGGATCATACAGTGTGTAACCTTTCTCAGATTGGCTTCTCTCGTTTAGTAATAGGCATTTAAGTTTCCCCATGTCTTTTCACGGCTTGAGAGCTTTCTTTTTAGCGCTCAATAGTATTCCATTGTGTGAACGTTCCCGGTTTATTTATCATGTCACCTGCTGAGCCAGGCACCTTGGTTGCTTCCAAGTTTGGCAATTATGAATAAAGCTGCTATAAATACCCAAGTGCAGGTTTTTGTGTGGACATAAGTTTTCAGCCCCTTTGGGTAAATACCAAGGAGCATGACTGCTGGAAAGCAATATGTTTAGTTTTGTTAAAACTCCAAACTGGCTTCCAAAGTGGCTGTACCATTCTGCATTCCCACTGACAACGAATGAGAGTTCCTGTTCTGCATCCTCACCAGCGTTTGGTGTTGTCAGGGCTCTGGAGTTTGGCCATGCTCATAGGTGTGCCGTGGTATCTCACTGTTGTTTTAATTTTCATTTCCCTGCTGACCAGTGATGTTGAGCATCTTTTCATGTGCTTATTTGCCATCTGTATATCTTCTTCGGTGAGGTGTCTGTTAAGGTTCTTCGGCCCATTTTGAATATTGGGTTGTTTGTTTTCTTACTGTTGAGTTTTAAGAATCCTGTGTACATTTTGGATAACAGCCCTTTATCAGATGTGTCTTCTGCACACATTTTCTCGCAGTCTGTGCTTTGTCTTCTTATTCTTTTGACAGTGTCTTTTGCAGAACAGACATTTTAAATTTTAATAAAGTCTAGTTTACCAATTCTTTCTTTTATAGATCATGTCTTTTTGGTGTTGTATGTAAAAAGTCATCGCCAAACCCCAAGATCTAGGTTATTTCTCTTGTTATCTTTTGGGACTTTTATATTTACTTTTGCATTTTACATTTAGGTATGGAATCCTTTTTGAGTTAATTCTTGTGAAGGGTGTAACGTCTGTGTCTAGATTCACTTTTTTGCTTGTTATTGTCCAGTTGTTCCAGCACCATTTGATGAAAAGACGGTATTGCTTTTTAACTAAGTTAGAAGAAAGGAGAAGAAATACATATTTACATTATTTCCTATAATTACCTATATAATGACCTTTACTGGCAATCTTCGTTTTTGTGTGTGTGTGTGTGTGTGGATTAGTGCTTCCAGCCTGAAGAACTTCCTTCTATATAGTATTTTTTATAAGGCAGGTGTGCCAGCAACATTTCTCATTTCTTGTTTATCAAGAAATGTATTAATTTCACCTTCAGTTTTGAAAGATAGTTTTGCTGGCCGTAAGAATTTTTCCACCTTTGCTTTCAGGACTTCTAATATGTCATCCCTCTGGCTTCTGGGCTCCACTCTTTCTGATGAGAAGTTTACTGTCACTCTTCTTGGAATTCCCTTGTTTGTGATGTGGTTTTTCTCTTGCTCTGTTCAAGATTTTCTCTTTGTCTTTATCTTTTTTTTAAGATTTATTATTTATTTATTTATATTTGCCTGCAACACGTGGGATCTTAGTTCCCTGACCGGGGATCGAACCCGCGTCCCCTGCATTGTAAGGCAGATTCTTTACCACTGGACCACCAGGGAAGTCCCTGTCTTTATCTTTTAACATTTTGATTGTGATGTGTCTGGCTGTGGGTCTGGGCACTTATCCTGCTCAGAGTTTTTGAGTTTCTTGGATGTATAGATTAATGGTTTTCATCAAATTTGGGAAGCTTTCAGACAGTTTTTCCCTGAATATCTTTCTTCTGCTCCCTTTTTTCTCTCCTGTCCTTCAGATGCTCCCACGTATGTATGTTGATGAAGTCAGTTGTATCCCATCTCTCTCTGAGGTTCTGTTCCTTTTTTTCTTAATTCTTTTTTCTTTGTTCTTCCGAGTGTTTAATTTCTATCAATGTGTCTTTAAGTTGGCTGATTCTTCTGCCCGCTCAAATGTACAGTTGAGTCCCTCATTAGTTTTATATTTTAGCTAATGTACTTTTCAACTCCAAAATTTCCATTTGGTTCTTTCTTTTTATTATTATAATTTCTATCTCTTTATAGACATTCTCTATTTGATAAGACATTGTCATCATACTTTCCTTTAATTCTTTAAACGTGGTTTCCTTTAGTTCTCTGAATATATTATAATAGCTGCTTTGGAGTCCTTGTCTGGTAAATCCAATATCTGGGCCCCTCGAAAGCAGCTTCTATTGTTTGTATTTCTTTCCGTGTATGGGTCACACTTCCTATTTCTTTACATCTCATAATTTTTTGTTGAAAACTGGACATTTAAGATAATATATTGTAGCAACTCTGGAAACTGTGATCCCTTACCTCCCCCATCCCCCCGCCAGGATGTTTTGTTATTGATACTTGATTTTTTGTTATTTAGTGATATGGGTAGATGAATTCAGCGAGGTCTGTTTCTCCCGTAGTGTGAAGCCTCTGACGTGTACGCAAATCTCCCTGCCCCCTGGGATGGCCACAGTGTTAGCTGGGTTCTCATTGACTGTCTTTTCCCCAATCTCTCCCTTTTTTTTTTTTGTCATGATCACTCTTTTTCTTTCTTTCTTTCTTTTTTTTAACATCTTTATTGGGGTATAATTGCTTTACAATGGTGTGTTAGTTTCTGCTTTATAACAAAGTGAATCAGTTATACATATACATATGTTCCCATATCTCTTCCCTCTTGCGTCTCCCTCCCTCCCACCCTCCCTATCCCACCCCTCCAGGCGGTCACAAAGCACCAAGCTGATCTCCCTGTGCTATGCGGCTGCTTCCCACTAGCTATCTACCTCCCCAATCTCTTTGTTAACCTTCCGCAGCTTTGCCTCTATTGGTATCACACTGAACCGTTAAGCTCCACTAATTGCTACCTGATTGCTCTGTTATTTTTGACAATGTCCTGGGACATAAACTGCTCCACATCTGATCTGATAAAGTTGGGCCCCTTTGCAGGGGTAGTTCTTAAGACCAGTCTTTGAGGCTTGCTCCGACCCCAGCCGGGTTCTTTTCAGCTGTCTCTCTGTTAAACTCCTGGCTGGTTTGTTTCACTTGTTCCATCAGGGAATGACCAGCCTCCTTTAAGTGACTCACCACCAAGGTCTTCCTTCTTTTCAATAGTGCCCTTAGGCTCGAACTTCCCTGCACTCTGTTCCAAGTGAGCCAGTCCCCTTAGCCTGAGCTACCGAACCCTCTGTTTCTACACCCAAGGCAAAACTCCATGCCAACACTCTGGACCTGGGTACAGCAACCTGCTTCTCTTAGAGTGATACATCTTTTCCATGAGTTGGAAGGGGATGGGAGGAGGGGGTAGTAGCCCCTTGTCTTCTCAGTTTGCCTCTCCCTGCACAGAACCTCTACCCTACAGGTGAGCTGGGACAGGAGATTGGGTTAAGGTAAGCAAGGCCTGCCACCCCTAGATTAGAGCTTCCAGTCTACAGGTGGGGACTGGGTGGAGGTGGGGAGCCACAGGCCTCTCAGCTGTGCTTTTGTGGAACAGTTTCTGCACATGAAGCCGTGGGGCAGAGAGAGGGGAGATGAGAAGTGCAGTGACCAGCCCCTCCGGAGAGGAACTATTGTCCTACACTCGCAGATGGGGAGGAGGGGCCCCTTCTTGGCCACGCTCACCTGGAGGTGAGTTTCTGCCACACTGAGCTGGGGGAGGGGACGGGACAGGTTGTGGCTTCAATGCCACAGACTCTCACTGTTCTTAAAGAGATTTAGCAGATTTCTTGAATAAACGTTTTTCCATTTGCTGTGTGCCCTAAGACAATTTTCAGAAAATTTAAATGGGGGAATTCGCTGGTGGTCCAGTGGTTAGGACTCCACACTTCCAATGCCGGGGGCCCGGGCTCCATCCCTGGTCGGGGAACTAAGATCCTGCATGCAGCGTGGCACAGCCAAATTAAAAAAAAAAGAAATTTTAAATGTTTTTTTTAAATTTATTTTTTATTGAAGTATAGCTGAAGTACAACGTTGTGTAAATGGTTGTTTTTTATAATTTCCGCCAGTTCTGATTATTTCACTGCGGAGAAAATTCACAGAGATCCACACGCTGTGATTCTTGGATGCACTTCTCCCCGCCTTATTCCTTCTTTTTTCTCCACTATTCTTTTTCACAGTATTTTATTCTTTTTTATGTTCTTAATCATTTTAAACCTATTGGTATTATAGCCACCATCATCTGAAGTTCCTGGGGGTCTAATCTTGCTATATGTTTCATACACTGGCTTTCATTCATGATGGGTTATTTCCTTGTGTGTTTTGCAATTTGGTATTGTGAACTGACTTTTACTGGTGCTTTATCCGTGGGAATCCTCTAAGGCTTGGTTTGACGGTATGTACCCCCAGAACTGTTTTGTATTTGCTTTTGCTAGGTATCCATGGTTATTACCAGCCTACAACCAATATTTATGTTACTTTCTCAGCTTGAGATTGTGCAAATCTCAAATCTATGGGTGGTATAGTCCAATGGTTATGAATTTCCAGGAGAGATTTTTTTTTTTGCGGTACGCGGGCTTCTCACTGCTGTGGCCTCTCCCGTTGCGGAGCACAGGCTCCAGACGCGCAGGCCCAGCGGCCATGGCTCACGGGCCCAGCCGCTCCGCAGCATGTGGGATCTTCCCGGACCAGGGCACGAAGCCGTGTCCCCTGAATCAGCAGGCGGACTCTCCACCACTGCGCCACCAGGGAAGCCCCCCAGGAGAGATTTTTATGCCACTTCAAGCCTAGGTCAATGCTTATTCATTTGCCTGTGGCCTTCCCGTTTGGGTGGGAGATCTAGTTTTCTGTTCGTCCTTTCGCTGAGTCCTTGATTTATGCAGGAAGCTCAGCTCTGTGCTCTTGCCTCATTTGGCTTGAACGCCAGGTGTCCACGTGCCCACCAGTGCTGCCCAAGAGGACATGCCACAGTGATGCAATTGCTCTGTATCTGCTGTTCCGGGTAGTAGCCACCAGTCACATGGGGCTTCTGAGAACTGGAAATGTGGCGAGTGAGACTGAGGAACTGAATTTGAAATTTTAACTTATTTCAAATGATATTTATTTATTTATATTATTATTATTATTATTAATTCATTTATTTACCTTTGGCGTCGCCATGCAGCTGCAGGATCTTAGTTCCTTGACCAGGGACTGAACCCGGGCCCCTGCAGTGGAAGCGTGGAGTTCTAACCACTGGATGGCCAGGGAAGTCCCAGCTGATATTTCTTTAAATACATTCAGATTTAGGTAGCTGCTTGTGGCTGGTCCCCGCTGTATCAGACCAACCACACATCTGAAGCATCAGGTACTTCACTCGCCATTCCAGTTTCCTCTTCATGGACGGCCCCCGGGGTTCATCTCACTCTCTTAACTACTCACTTAGACTGTTCAGTTTTACCTGGTGTTTTCGGTAAGCTGGGAGGTCTTATGCATTTTGTTCACAATATGGCCAGAATGGAACACAGTCTCTGCTTCCATTTTCTCTCCCCTCCAGCCCATCGGTTCTGCTGCAAAGTAATTTTTCTATGACGCAAATCTGTCCATGTGACACGTCTGCTTTCAAGAGGTCCCTGTTCTCCTGGAATATAGCCCAAGCTCAGCCTGGCCCCCGAGGTCCTCTGTGACCTGGCCCTGCTTATCCCCTCCGTTTACCCATCATGCCCTTCTCCTTGGACTTCATACTGAAGCCGAGCATCCGGAACTCCTCAGCGTTGCCTGGCGACGTCACGCTGTGCGTCCTCCGTCTGTCCTGCTCCTCCCTGAAATGCCCACCAGTCCCGAGTCCGCGTCCCAGCTGCTAACCAGCCTCTGCTCTCCTTTCCCAACAGTGCTCATGTCCTTTGCTCCTCTAGACCCCATATAGAATTTGGCCGTAACCCTCACAATACTTGACTGTGTTTTCTTGTTTATGTGTCTGTCCCCTGCCCAGCCTGGACTCCTAGGAAAGGACTTGCTGTTTTTAGCCTCTGGAGCCCTGGCTCCAGTGACACTTGCAGGCACTGATGCCGGACCTTCTCCTTTGCCCACGAGGGTAGCGCCTCGCTGTGGGCCGTCCATGGGGTGGCCCAAGCCACAGCCTGGCTCCGGGCCTTAGGGGCGCTCTGCAGTGGGCAGCTGGAGTGCTATTGTCACAGACTCTCCAAGGAGTTCTGAGGCTTCAGTTCCTAGTGAGCCGAAGCTCGCAGCCCCGTTCTGCTCCAGCCACAGCCCCCCGCCCGCTTCCCCTCCACTTCCGGCAGTCGGCACCGTGACTGTGAGATTGGGCACCAGAGGGCCTGCTGGGCCTTTCCACGGGGGGCCCCGGTGAGGCCCCACATGCTCGTCGACAGCGCCCTTCGGCCCTGCCCTTCATTCTCGCTGTGGAGGGAAGAGGGCAGGCTGACAAACAGACGGTGGGTCCGTGAGGACTGGGCCTTGGTTCAGTGCTGGGAGGGCTGGCCCTGCCCGCTGCGCTTCCCCGGGCTGCTGAGATGACGGGGGCATCTCTCCTCCCTCCCGGCCCATCTGCTGCTGCCCCAGGAGGATGAGGGTGTCAGGTCTCCAAACGAGCCTTACCCAGTGACAGGTAAGGTTTAACAGGTGCTCAGGGAAATGACGTTTGGATTGAAACTGCTTAGTTTTTCCCTGACTCCCAGGATGCCATCCTAGGCTTGTGAGAAGGAGCGTGGTAGGTGGGTGAGAGTACTGGGCTGGGAGCCAGAGGCCTGCCCGTGAGGAGCTGTGTGGCTGGGAGCAGGGCGCCCTCCTTCTGTCTCTGTCCCCAGGTATCGCACGTAAGATGTAAGCACAGACCTCGGGGGCTTAGGAGCTGCTCGGTGACTGTGTTTTCCCTTTTCCAGATCCTTGAGGGATGTTTGTACTTACTTTATATACGAGAAAGTCTTAACTTCCTTCTTCTCATCCTAGCCACATCTTTGTCAAGCCCATCACGGGCTGAAGCGAAGGGTCTCTGTGATTGTGTGCGTGCGTGTGTACACAGATTTAGACATAACCCAGGGCAAAGCCGAGGTCCCTCTGGTACCCAGACCACCAGCACACTCTGTCGTGTGCCCTGATTTCTTCCCCTTATTATCTGTGGTCTTTTTATTCAGAGCCTCAGACCTGAAAGAAATCGGGTTAAAGAGTCTCATACAGAAGTTACTCTGAGCAACTGAAGCCCATTTCCCAGAAATGCAAGGATAACTTCAAACGGCTGGTACAGCCCAAGTTCCCAGGGAGGAAACCCGTCCTCAGGAGGTACCCTGGGCGAGGGCTGGCCTGATGGGCAAGGGCAGGAGGGAGCTGGGCGGGTGGCCAGGGCAGCAGGTCTGGGGTGGGGTGGGGACAGATTCGCCAGCGTCCCCTCGGCAGCCCAGTTCTCAGCCTGCATCAGCTGCTCCCGCTTCTCCTACTGCTTCGTTGACGTGAGCAGGAGTTGTGGGCCAGCTTTCAGGTTAGCGGCTGGCTGGTGTCCTCCCTGGGGGAGAGCTGGGAGCCAGGCTGTAATCTGTCCCATTAGCAGTTGGCAGCTCCCAGCCCGCTTTTTCACCTGCCGGCTCCGTGCTGACATCGCCGGACCCGCTGTGACGCTCCTGGATGCGGGCCACGTGCGCTGTTCGCTCCCCCTTGCCCCGTGTGGGTGGCCTTGGCGCCAGCGGGCAGGGCTGAACCTCTCACACCGTGAAGCCTGTGACCCGCTCCAAGAACCGCTGCTCCCGGCGAGAGCCGCTCTGCTCCCTGGCGCGTTGCGAAGCACAGAGCTGTCGGGGAGCTGAGCCCGGCTCCAGCCCAGAAAACAGTCATGAGTAGCCTGTGCTGTGAGTAAATGTTCCCGGGGCTTGAGACACGAGCTAAATGGAATTGCGATGGTCACACCAGCTACCTTTAACACACTCCGGGACAGGCATTGGGCCAAACCCTTCGAACTCGTGCCCTCTCTTAATACAACAGCCTGGGAAGGTAGATGTTGGTCCCTTTTTACAGTTGGATAATCCTAGGGTCAGAGAGGCGAAATAACCGGTGCAAGATCACGCAGGCCACATGGCAGAGCTGAGACCACAGCCCGGAGCTCAGCTGCCCCCCACACCTGCTGGGCTGCACGACGACTGGACACGGAGCCGGCGCGTGCCCGGGGTGGGCTGCGGGTGCTAAGCCCACATCTGCCGTGGATTGTTCGTACAGAGCTCTGCACTTGTGGCTGCAGGGCTGCTGTGCTCCCGTCCACGGCCCGTCTGTAGCACATTCACCATCGCAGCTTCGGGCCTATTTTCCACGGAGGCGCCTCTAGGTGCTTAACTTCCTCTGCCAGCTGCCTCTGCCTACTGTTTCCCATTCCCGCTTTAAGACCGTCAGAGAATACTGAAAACCTTGGCTGGGGCCACACGCGCCGCACCGTCCTTTTACTGCTCCTTTCTTCCCCAGCATTTATATTAGAGAGCTGCTCCTCTCACTGGAAATTGCTCCCTCCCCCCGGGCCGGTCACTGAGCCGAGAGCAGGGCACATGCATATGTAGAAACAGATGTTTGGGGCTCCCGGTCCTGGTCTCTGTAATCAGTGCGGCCTGGTTCCTCCTTCGGTTTTCAAGGGCCTTAGGGAGATGCAGGACGGCCCAGCGGAAAGGGCACCGGACGAAGTAGAGGCTGAAGCTGCCCTGGTGCCTGCAGAGGTCCCAGCCTGGCGCTCAAAGGCATGGTCTACACTGAGACCAAGGCCACCCGGTCCCTAACGCCCCATGGGTTCAGCTGGTGGGACCTCGCCGACCACCTCCCATCCGGCCGCCGGGATCCCATCGCTTCCCCCGGATTCCAACGCTGCGTCCTCCCCGCCCCAACTCCGTGCCCCGGCACCCCTCCCCTTCCTCCCGCCGACACGGCGGCCGGGCTTTCCCGCCTCCCGGCCCCGAATCCAATCCCGGTTTCCCCGCCCCGCCCCCAGCTCTCGGCTGGGCCGCCCCGCGCGCCGTCACCGCCGCCGTCACCGCGCGTCGGCAGCAGCCCGCGCGCGCCCGGCCACGGGGCTCGGCTCCGGTGCGCGGCTCCGGCCGGGTAGGCGGGAGGGAGCCGAGGACAATGCGCCCCGCGCCCGGCGCCCCCCGCGCGGCCCCGCCCCCCGCCCGGCTGCAGCCCCGGTTCCCGCGCGGCCGGAGCGGCTCGGGCAGCAGCAGCGGCGGCAGCGGCGGCGACACCGGCAGCAGCAGCAGCAGCAGCAGCGCGGGCGCCGAGCGGGAGGACGACGACGAGAGCGCCAGCATCAGCAGGCCGCTGGTGCCCGCCGGGCCCCCGGGGAGCGCCGCCGCCTCCTGCGCCTCCACGCCCACCTCCCCGCGTAGCATGACCGCCGCCGACCTGGGCGCGGGCGCCGTCGCCGGGGCCGTCGGGGGCGCGGGCGGCGCCAGCCCCGGCCCCTCCTGCCGTTTGTGTTGCTGCTGCTGCGGTCGCCGGGCTCGGCCGGGCCGCGGCGGTGGGCGCCGCGGCTGCGCCCCCGGCCCGGGCTGTCGCTGGGGCTACCAGGCGCTGTCCGTGGCGCTGCTGCTGGCGCAGGGCGGCCTGCTGGACGTGTACCTCATCGCTGTCACCGACCTGTACTGGTGCTCCTGGGTCGCCACCGACCTGGTGGTCGCGGCGGGCTGGGCCATCTTCTTCGCCAAGAACAGCCGGGGCCGTCGGGGCGCCGCGCACACCCACCACCCGCACCACCCGCACGCCGCGCCCCTGCACCTGCCCGCCGCCCCCGCCGCCGCTGCCGGGGCTGCGGGAGCCAAGGCGCGCGGCGGCCGCGGGGGCGCGGGCGGCCTGGGGCCGGCGGGGGCGGCCGGCGCGGCCGGCGAGTTCGCCTTCGCCTACTTGGCCTGGCTCATCTACTCCATCGCCTTCACGCCCAAGGTGGTGCTCATCCTGGGCACGTCCATCCTGGACCTCATCGAGCTGCGCGCGCCCTTCGGCACCACGGGCTTCCGCCTCACCCTGGCGCTGTCGGCGCCGCTGCTCTACTGCCTGGTGCGGGCCATCGGCGAAGCGGGCGCCACCCCCGGCTCCGCGGGCCCCCTGCTCCTGCAGCCCCAGCGGCACCGCGCCGCCGGCTGCTTCCTGGGCACGTGCCTGGACCTGCTGGACAGCTCCGCCCTGGTGGAGCTGATGCTGGACGGCCGCGCGCCGCTGCCCGCGCACCTGCGCTACCTGCTTCTCGCCGCCTACTTCCTCGCGCTCGCCTCGCCGGTGCTCTGGCTCCACGAGCTCCACGCCGCTGCCGCCTCGCCCCGGGGCCGGGCCTCGCGGCCGGGAGGCTGCAGCCGCCTGCTGCGCCTGCTGGGCGGCTGCCTCGTGGACGTACCCTTGCTGGCGCTGCGCTGCCTGCTGGCCGTGAGCTACCAGCAACCGCTCTCCGTCTTCATGCTCAAGAACCTCTTCTTCCTCGGCTGCCGCGGCCTGGAGGCCCTGGAGGGCTGCTGGGACAGGGAGACCCCGGCGTCCCCGAGTCGGGCTCGGGCAGGCTACGGCGCTCCGCCCTCCGCCCCGTTGGTGCCGGGAGCCCCCCAGCTGGGCCACTGCATCTCGGAGGACGAGGGGGGCGCCCACGGCTACGTCAACACCCTGGCTGTGGCGTCCCAAAACTGAGGGGTCTGGGGGCTTGCTCTGGAGTTGGGAGACCCCGCTCCCTGTCCTGCGACCTTCCCTCACCCAGACTGGATCAGCCTCTGTTTGGGGGAGGTAACTGTAAACAGGGCTGAGAGCCAGCGCGCCCCTCTGAACCCCTTGGGTCAAGACTGCTTGGAAGGAGCCAGCCGCTGAAGAGAGGGAGGAGGGTCCCCGGCTCTCTTCTCCTCTCGACGCCCTTCCCCAATCCTTCTCTCCAGGGGCGGGGCACCTCTGCTTCTCGCTTCTCCCACCTCCTCTGATTCCTCTCCCTTGCAGGGCAGAATGGAGGAAAGGGGGGCCCAGGGCCTTCGGCCACCCACCTTGCTTGGACGTGCCAGCTTCTTTTAGGCTGTGGTTAGTGGTCCTTGACCCACACCTTGAAATGACCCAGAATCCCATGCTCCCCTGATGTGTCCATTGCATTTCTTCCAGATGGTAGATGCAAAGTCTGTGTGTGTGTGTGTGTGTGTGTGTGTGTGTGTGCGTGCGCGTGCGCGCACATGCGTGCGCATTCACGCGTGTGTTGTTTCCTTGTGTCCAACCTGTGCCCCTCATAATCAGTAGGAGATCTGGGGAGGCCCGGTGCTCCCCACCACACACTCCTCATTCCTACCTGAATCTGTGGCCATGAATTCCCAGACAGAGTTGGGCTCCTGGGGGCTGCCCAGTGGCCCTCCTCCGAGGGAGACGCTCGCCCAGGATCTTCCTCGATGCCACTCCTTTCCTCTCAGCTGGGGGAGGGGGGGTCCATACTCCAAGGACCAAACTACACCTTTTCTTGGGTGTTACTACCTCCGCTTTCCACTTGTGTCGCATCACACACTGATGCTGCTTGCAAAAACTAAGGACAAATACTCAGATGTTGCATTCGACGTGGCCACTGGATCCAGCTGGGGTTCGGTGCCAGTGTCATTACAGGGTCTGCGGAGGGTCAGCCATTGGCCGCCCTCCCTCTCTCCCTCCAAATGTGTCCGTAGCTCCTGTCCTCCCTGCAGCTGGTCGCTGGCTGGGTCATCTTGGCTCAGAACGGCTTTGGTGGGGTTTCTGGATAGAAAACCATGTGAGCTGGGCCTCCCATGGGCCCACAGCAGTAGGAAATCCACCTCCCCACCTGTCCTTCCTTTAGGAAGCATGGTATACATGAGAAAGGGCGGTGGTGACCGTTGTCCTCTGCTCTGGTCACGGGAGCCTCTAGGGAAAAGCAGGCTGCGTGGAGTAGGGTGGCTACGCCCCACCCGGCCCAGCCTCCCTCCCTAGTGACAGGTCACGTCCAGGGGCTGCCCACGTACAGGCTCGATGTGGGACCTCTCTCGGCATCTTTGAGGCAGGATGAGTATCTTGGGGGGAGGTCAGAGTGCAGGAAGAGTTGAGAGCCAGGCCAGGGGTACCTACTCCCCTCCACCCTGCGGGAGGAGGGTGCTGGGGGAGGTTGTAGGAATCTGTTTCCCTCCCTCCCTGTGCCTGGGGAGCTCTGTGTGGTGTAATAAACTCTGGCCAGAGGGTCAGAGGTCATGGGTTGTGGCTTTGACTGTCACCCACTAGCTTCAGTGACACGTGACTTCCGCTTTCTGGGCCTCCGTTTGGCACTTGGGGCTCCTCTCTCTCAATTTCTTGGGGGCTGTTGACAGAAGACAGACACACAGACGGGGCTGATGGCCTGAGCCTCCCTGCTCTCACGGGTGAGGGGGCGGGGAGGGAGGAACATGTTTGCACTCGATGTCCCTGCTCCCAGCCCCTTGCCCACCAGGTCCAGGATCAGCTGGTTGGATTTTGCAACTAATTGTTCTTTTCCTGCCTTCTCTCCTCCCCAGGACCCCCCTTCTTGCCCTTTGAATTCCATGTGGTCAAAGTTCTGGGGCCCAGATTCTGGGGGGCCCAGGAACTGCTCCCTCTGTTCCCACACCCTCTCTCCAGCTTTGCTGTTTCTCTGCTACCTAATCTCAGCGACTGAGAAGGACTTTGTGTCCGAGCCATGGCCCCAGGCCGGCCCCCTGCCCCACCCCCTTCTCCTGTTTGGACGGCCGTCTCCTGCTGAGTGACCGCTGCTGCTGCGACACCTCCAGGGTGTTGGGTATTCTGGTGGGAGGCTGTGGTGGGTTCCGGTGGGCTGCGCTTCCCGGCACCCGGCTGGTCTGGCAGAGGCCAGGCCTGTTCCGGTCCGGCTGCCAGGCGCACTCACCGCGGGACAGGCGTCCTCCTCCCGCCACTTGCTGCCAGCACTTGTGCTCAGGGCGTCAGCCCCTTCCTTCTGGTGTGTTTTTCTTGAGTCCTTTTACTTACTTCCCTTGCCTCATTCACAAAAAGAAATGCCCCGAAAGTTTCATTTTTCTTGTTTTCTGGGAACACCTGTAGCGCGGGGTCCAACCAGAGATGCTGTGGTGTGTCTAGCATCCCCGGGCCCGCGCCCGCGCCCACCGTGCCGGTCACGGAGAAGAAGCTGGGCACGGGTCCCGGGCTGCCCGCCTCTAACGTTGGGCAGGTCAGGCCGTCCTCCCCTGAGCCTCGGACTCCTTATCTTTTTGGAAAGGGCTTGGGCCAGACCTTCTCTAAGGACGGCTCCGAGCCCATGAGTTTTCGTGGAAGAGAGCGAGCTGGCAGTCAGAGCCTGGAGGACGGAAGTGGTACCTCGCTGGCATTTATCACGTTCTTTTCTCCTTCTCTTTTTAAAAATAAAACCAGCTTCTGTTCTGAAAATAAAAAACTTGAGACTTGTGACAAGCTTCCTGTGTAGTTTCTTTTCAGATCTTTCCTGTCCTGGTTTCCTTACTAAACTCTTAAATGTCACCGTGGCATCTGTCATCATCTTGCGGGTCTGTGTTAACGTTATGGGTGCACCTTGGCTACTTCCTTCCAGGCGGTTGGCGGGCTCTTGACCCGGCCGGCCTGGTGTGGCCCAGCCAGGCTTCCTCAGCACAGCCAAGTCCCCTGGGCTCTCAGCCCGAGGGTGATTCCTCAGCTCCTGGGCTCTCACTCCTTCTTTCTGAGAATAACTCGTTAGTGGGAGAAGGGCTGAGAAATGACTTTAAATGCTCTGCCCTTCTCTCCCCAGCCAGAAGCACAAATGCCATCACAAAGGAGAACAGGCCGTGCTTGTTTTGTTCTCAACACAGCGGAGTCTGGGGCGTCTAGGAGAACATGGGGTCTGCATAAAAATAAGACTACAGTCGGACTTCCCTGGTGGCGCAGTGGTTAAGAATCCGCCTGCCAGTGCAGGGGACATGGGTTCGAGCCCTGGTCCGGGAAGATCCCGCATGCCATGAGGCAACTGAGCTCGCGTGCCACAACTACTGAGCCTGCGCTCTAGAGCCCGTGCTCCGCAACAAGAGAAGCCCCCGCTCACCGCAACAACGAAGGCCCAACGCAGCCAAAAATAAATTAAAAAAAAAAGACTACGGTCGTTGTTCTTTAGCACAGAAACACCTGGTGCTATTTGGGGCTATTCAGGTGAGGCCAAGGGCCCGCCTCTCTTGCCCGGCCTGCCCCCCGCAGCTGGGCGCTAGCACCACCTGGCCTCCAGGGCCTTCCCTCACTTGTAAGACAGCAGCGACGTCCCCTCCCTCACAGGCTGCGGTAATGGGGCGATATGTGCAAAAACGGTCCTTTCCGTCAAGACATTCACAATCATAACGGGGACAAAACTTACATATACAATAGTTTCAGAACAGCAAAGACCGTGTCTTCATTTCTCCCTAAATGCGGATGGACGGTAAGGTGACCACCTTGACTACGTTTCTCGTGGCTGAGCTGCCCCTCACCTGCTCAAGAGGGGAGGTCGTGTCGGGTGAGTCTGGCCCTGCAGCCGGCCTGGGGTCGGGGGACTCGGGGGCCTGCGCTCCGCTGGCCGGCCCCTCCGGGTCCTCGCAGCCCCTCTGGGGGGGCCTCCCCTCCACCCCCGAGCCCAGAAGGACAGAGCCACTTGCTGGAGGCTGCACTGAGGTCAGGAAGGGAATCCGGGTCTGAACCGCGTCCGTCGGCCGCGGGCAGCCTTCGGATGTGGCCTCCCTTCCGTTGTGCGGCTCTGGCTAAAAAGCAGGGGCTGGACCCACACCCTTTGAGTCCCGCAGGCCCCCAGTCAGGCCGCAGGCAGACGCTCTTCTCAGGAAGGGAAGGAGCCAGGACACTGCGTCACACTTAGGCGTGAACAACCGAAGGTGACTCCCCCCAGGAAAGGGTGCCTGGGTGTGGGGGCATTGGACTAGGCTTCTCCCTTCCTTCCCCGTTCCTCTGACACTTGGGCCCTCACCGGGCAGGTCTTCGCAGGAGGCCCCTCCGTCGTTTACCTGGGAGGGGAGACTGCCCCCCGCGGAGTGCAAAGGCTGTAGGATGGAAACCGCCATCGTCCTGTGAGCATCATACTCCCCCTTCTTTCCGATTCAAAGGTAAGCAGGCAATCAGTAAAACCCATCACAGCTGGCGTTCAGAGGCCCGGCTCAACCTGCCGAGTGGATGTTTAAGGGATGAACAGAACCCCCTCCGAAACCTGAGGACCTTCCTGAGCAGAAAAGAGAAGCTGGTTCAGAAGCAACGAATCCTGCAAGGTCCACAGCCCCACGCAATCACTCCTCGTCTTCCTACAGGAAAAGCCGTGGACATCCACGAGGGTCACGTGGCCGGGGGTCCTCCTGCCTCCTCGAGTCCCTTCTGTCACTCTGTCCAAGAGAGGAGTCCAGGGGTAGTGGTCACAGACCGCAGGACGTGGGCTCTCGGAGGACCTCTCTGGGTGAGGCAGGATTTTATTAGCCGAGGTGCAGAGCAGCACGAGAAGAGAGGCCTGGCCTTATTCACACTTGATGCTCTTGGTGTTGGCAAATGGCTGACACCACATTCAGGCTGACGGAATCTCCAGCACTTGCGGCCAGCAGAGACCAGTGTGAGACTGGGGGCTCTGGGGGAGGGGGAGGGAGAGTGGGCAGAACAAGGCTGAGCACCTGGGGAACTTCACAGCTCCGTTCACACCCGCCACGTCCACACAGGCACACCACGGAAGGGAAATTAGTGCTTGCCTAGCGACGGGAGGTTGGGGGTTGGGGTGATGATTAGGGGCTGGGTTTCTCTGGGGGCATAAGAAAAACGTTCCAAAACTGATTATGCGGAAGGTTGCTGAGCTCTGAGCCCCTAAAGCCTTGAACTGTACAGGGTCCACGGTGAGTTGTATGAGCTGTGAATCCTATCTCAGTAAAGCTGTTAGGAAAAAAGGCAGGAGTCCTGCTGACAAAGGGAACATAGTGGACAATGCCAACTGGGGACATCTGGCCTCAAAGGCCAGCGAAACAAGAATCTGAGGTCTGTGGGGAAGGCGATCCACATGGAGAGCGTGCTCCCGGGACCAGGACCACATGGGCTGGCCATCCTGCCACACGGCAGAGCCCCGGCTCCGGCTGTGGAATCCACACTCTGTATGTTGAACACGCACTGACTGGAAGCAGGGGGAATGTCTCAGAAAGCCTGTGGGAGTCTGGACCCAATGACACCCACCTGCATCATCAGAGGGATGGTGCCTCAGAGGCTGGCGGATGGGAAGGCTCAGCTCCTCTGTCCCCGTCCTTGTCCGCTCGGGCTGCTGTAACGGAACACTGCGGACTGCACAGCTCATCAACGACAGAAACACCCCTCACGGTGCTGGAGACTGGAAGTCCAAGGTCAAGGTGCCGGCAGATTCCTGCTTCACAGACGGCCATCTCGCTGTGTCCTCGCACGGCAGGTCAAGGGGGCCCTGTGGGGTCTCCCAGAAGGGCACTCGTCCATCCACGAGGCCCCACCCACGCCCTCACCTCCTCCCAGAGGTCCTCCCCAACACCATCACACAGGGGATTAGGTGTCAACCTCAGGATCTGGGGGGACACTGACGACAGTCTATAGCACTCCCGCACCTGGTCCTCTGCTACCAGCGGGCTGGCTGTGAGCTAAGCACCGTCCGGGGCCTGGGCCTCGAAGGCCTGCTGCTACCAGCCACAACCTCACCACGAGAAAGGCCTCTGCCACAAGGAACTTGTTGACCTATAGCAACGTGTGACTCGACCGCCAGGAATTCTGAGTTAACAAATTTATTCATTCCTTCATTGATAAGCTCTTTCACACACGCGCGTGCACACACCCTGGTATCTGATTTCCCACCGAACTTCAGAATCCTCTCCTCCGTGCAGGAGCCTGGAGCTCCAGTTCAGGACTCAGGTACAGGCAAAGAGAACCCTGAATCCCAGGGTGGGGACCCCAGCGTGCACAGGGCTGGGGGCTCCCTGTGCTTCCCGAGCTCGGGCGCTGCAGCCCGGGGGCCCAGCCTGCGGCCCCGAAAGAATCCTCGGCCGTAGGTCTCCCGCTGACCGAGGCCACGCTGGGCTCACGCCACGCTGATGCCGTCAGGCGCCATGACCCACTTCTATCTGGTCTCTTTCCGAAAATGACTGGGTGTGTTTGGCCCTCAGCCTCCTGACGGCAGCAGCTCATCCTGGTGAAGGAGCCCCAGCTGCACCCAGCCTGGCCCCGAGGCCTCCCCAGGCTGCGCCCACTGCCCCGCCTTCCGTGGCAGGCTCTGTCACGGCCCTGCCCCGCTCGCCTGCAGCCCTCAGCCCAGGAAACGAGCTGCTCCTTCGGCTCAGACACGTCCTCCTCCAGAAGCTGCCCCCTGGGCCAGGCACCCCTTCTGCGGACTTCACGGCCCCGGGCGAGCTTCTGGCAGCCTCTGCATCTCGCGCCCCACCCCGTGTGCTACCCCGTCCCACTCACTGGAAGGGCAGCTCCCTGATGGTCAGGGCAATGCGGGGCACAAAATAAAGGCTGAAGGAACGAATGACGGACACCCAAGGACACCGCCATTAGCTCCTGGGAACAGGCTGTGGGTTCTCGCGGGGACGGTCACGGGAAGAAAGGTTAAGGGGACAGAGCCAAGATGTTTACTTTTTTTTTTTTTTTTTTGCGGTACGTGGGCCTCTCACTGCTGTGGCCTCTCCCGTTGCGGAGCACAGGCTCCGGATGCACAGGCTCAGCGGCCATGGCTCAGGGGCCCAGCTGCTCCGCAGCATGTGGGGATCCTCCCGGACCGGGGCACGAACCCGTGTCCCCTGCATCGGCAGGCGGACTCTCAACCTCTGCGCCACCAGGGAAGCCCCAAGATGTTTACGTTTTAAAGGTACACATCTCACACATGAGCATACACACGTCCACACGTGCACACCTACGGACACACGTGCTCACCACCCTGGGCAGGGGAGGCCCCACGCGGCGGCCCCTTGGGCTCCAGGCCAGGGTTCTTGTGAAGCTCCTGGAGGAAGAGCAGGAGCTGGAGGCTCCGCAGGCTCTCCAGGCCCTCAGGACACAGCGGCTGCCCGCCCGGCCCCCCGCCCCCGTCCCCGTCGGCGTCGTCCGGGAGCTGCGGGGAGCTCCTGGAGATGTAGCCCTGGTCGGACTGCACAGACCGCCGCTGCTCCCCCCCAGGGGGCGTGCGCACATCCTGGCAGCGCGGGCTCTGCTGCAGGGACGGCAGCATGGAGCCGTCTGGCCGCCCCGTGGGGCTGCTGCGGATGGGCGGGTCCTCGGGGTGCATGGGGAGGAAGAGGATGCTGTTCCGCCCCGGGCCCCAGCCGCCCAGAAGCGGGCAGGCCTCGTCTCCCCCAGCCAGGGCCAGCCGGCTGGCGGCACCGCTCCAGACGGCCCGAAGGATGGGCTCCACCGCCTGTGCCGGAGGGGCCCCGTCCACCGGGACCACCGTGGTCTGGAGCGTCTGGGCCGCCGGCTGCTCCTGGGGCCAAGGCTGGGGCTCCAGCCGCGAAGGGCCCCCTCCTTCCCCCGCAAGGAGCAGCTCCACCAGCAGGCTGCCCTGGGAGGCGGGTTCCAGCACCAGCGGCTCCTGCCGGACGATCCCTCCTCCCGGCGGCGGCTCCTCGAAGGCCTCCTCGTCCAGGGACGGGAGGTCCTGGTCGTCTGCTGGGCAGAGGTTCTCGAGCTTGAACCAGTCGGGGCGCTGGGCCTGCCAGCGGCGGAAGCGCTGCACGGCCTCGCGGAGCTGCTGGCCGCTGGGGCTCTGCAGGTAGTTCTGGGCCGTGAGCGCCCCGACGCGGTGCATGCGGCCCGGCCCGAACATCTCCAGGTCCTGGATGCGGAAGTAGACCTCCTCAAACTTGTCCATGAGCGCGTAGCAGGAGGTGATGTTGAAGAGCTCGGGGATGTCAGCCTCGCAGCTGATGTCGCTGAAGTAGCAGACGATGTAGGTGCCGAAGCAGGCCGGCCTCTTGAAGTCCGGCAGGATCATGTTCATGGCCGCCGTGAACAGGTCCCCCGCGGGCTTCCCGCGGTCACAGCGAAGCTGGACGGCAGCGTCCTCCCAGCCGAGGATGGCCTGCCACTTGGCCCGGGTGCCTCGGGAGCACAGGACGATGATCTTGGAGTTGCCCTCCACCACCTCCTGCTTCCGGCGGCCCACCCAGGTCATGACCCCCGCCTCCGAGATGGCCTGCTCCTCCAGCAGGTCGAGGGCCACTTCGGTGCCGCACACGGTGAGCAGGAACTGGGCGAACTTCAGGACCACGTCCACGTAGAGGGGGTGGTCAGCCGAGTAGACGATCCAGACCTTCCTGGGCTTCAGGGGTGGGGGGCTCAGGCTGGTGGCAGCGGGCAGGACGTCTGAGGGGAACAAGGAAGCCAGGCCGAGGGTTCAGGCATGTCGGCGCTGACCACACACCCAGGCCGGGGACAGCCCTGCCTGGCTGGCCGGGAGACTCCCGAGCCCCCAGAATGCAGCTGAGACCTCAGAATAAGCCCAAGGCGGCCGCCTGGACGTGCTGGCTGCCTGCGAAACAGCCTGTGCCCTCGGGGAGGAGTCTCTCCCTTTTTTATCTGGCCTTTAGCCTCCATGTTAATTAAAATTGCTTTTTTTCTTACAAGACACAAAGGCCCGTTTACACACAGCTGCTTTCGGGAGGACCTCTTTTCACAAAACACGGTGCCCAGCCTCGCTGTTGGAGGTCCCCTCTGTTCGGAGCTAGAGTGGGTCCCCGGCAGGTGTCATCTCCTGAGGGACAGGAGCTGACTGGGTGGCCCCTCCAGGCCGCTGTGAACAGACTCACCCCAAACCCAGGCCGCCCAAGCCGGGAGGCGCCCACCTGTGCATCTGCTGCCGTTTTCACATTTTCCGTGACGGGACCCTGAGAGGAAAAGAAATGCCAGAAGTAATACTCCAGAAGTGTCCTTGCAGGAAGCACAATCTTACAAGATGGCTCAGAACGGCTCTTTTGGAAGAGAAACAGGGACCAGCTCACAGGGGCACCTGCTGGGAGCTCTGCCCCACTCCCGACCAAGGGAGGGGTCGAGGTAGCATTCTTAGACGCTCTGGGCCTCTGCAGGGAGACCGTCCCTCCCATGACCGCTGTGTGACCTGCGGGAGGTATCAATGCCTCTGAAACTCAGTTTCTTCCTCTGTGAAATGGGTGTGTGTGTGAAGTGGCCGGCACACCCCACCAGCTGGGTCACACGGTGCTGGGTCTGCAGCACTGACCTGGCTGGGACCCCCAGAATGGTGCCTGGGAGGTTACACCCCAACAGTGGCCATCCCCAAGCAGAGCTCGCCTTCAGGGAAAGCCCCTTCCCCAGACGTGTCCTTTCAGGAGGCAAAGTCTTCTGAGATGCCTCCAGCAGTAGTGCCACTGGGCCCCTTACATTTTCTCCTGGTATTTTTTCTCTTCTTTGGCCGCGCCTCGTGGCTTGTGGGATCTTAGTCACCCAACCAGAGAGTGAAGCCAGGCCCTTGGCAATGAGAACGAAGAGGCCTAACCACTGAACTGCCAGGGAAGTCCCTCCTGCTGGTGCTCTGGGGTGAGGAGGTAAACCAGCGTGCTGAAGTGACCACTCGTCCTGGAGGCAGCGAAGGGCCCGTGGAGCAGGGCTGACTCACCAGAGCCATGCGGCCAAGGCGGACGTTCGGAACCTTGATTTCAAGCCCCACCCTTTGGGCCTCTGCCTAGAACTCTGAGGTCCTCCCTCGCCCCGAGGAGTGGCCGCTTCGGGAAAAGGTCAGACGTGTAGCACGAGAAGCAGGCGGCCTCCCGACGCCTGCAGAGACCTGGACGCGGGACCCTCCCAGGGAAGGACCCTCTCGACAGGTCTCGCGCCCTGCTGGTCATCTTCCCCAGCGTGAGCTGTGGTCACGGGGAAACGGCCTCCCAGATCGGGGTCGTGGAGGGGCAGGGAGAGGCTAAGTCCCCACCCCAAAGACCCATGTTTCCTCCTGCTTAGAACGTGGCGAGAGAGGGCCGCAGCCGGAGGGAACCGATGCTTATTAACAGGCTGAAGGGCGGGGATGCGTGGGGCTGTGAGCACAGTCCCCCAGCTGGTGCAGGGACGAGGGGCACGGGAAGAGAGGCAGGGCAGAGGGCAAGCCCCAGGTGGGCCCACAGCCCCTGGCCTTACCCGGTAACCGCCAGGCCAGGCAGACGGTCAGCAGGATGACGGAACCCACGAACAGGATGGAGAGGCCGGGGATGCACCTGGACACCCACAGGGGCATGTGGTCTGTGGCAGGAGAACAGCGTGATGGCGTGGCAGGGAGGCCTGTGACACCAGCCCCGGGGGCCCGCCCGCTGCCCTCCCTGAGCTGCCCTCTCTGCTGTGCCAGCCCTGGGGTCCTCAACCAGCCGCCCACCCTGGGGGGTCCTCCCTGACACCAAGATGGGCCATGGTCCCACCACCCAGGGCCGCCTCCTGGTACAGCCTTTCTGCCTGGCTCCACTCCAGGACACAGGGACCTCTGTGTCCCCTGAGGCGGCAGAGACTGGGAGGAGTCGGCCTTACCTTCAATGGCGTCTGCAATAAGAACCAAGGACAGACTCTCAGTTACTAGCAGCAGTCACACACCCAGCACCCGCGTGCCGTGCCGGGGCCTGCTGACGGCCTGGCCCGACGCCCAGCCCTTTGTACAGGTTAGTAAACTTAGCGACACCACCTACAGGGGACACCTGAGCTGGTGGCCTACTGGGAGACGCCTGCCTCCACCTGGAGGCCGGGTTCCGTCCAGGCCAGTGCAATGCCTGCTGCTTTTTTTTTTTTTTCTTTTTTGCGGTACGCGGGCCTCTCACTGCTGTGGCCTCTCCCGTTGTGGAGCACAGGCTCCGGACGCGCAGGCTCAGCGGCCATGGCTCACGGGCCCAGCCGCTCTGCGGCACGTGGGATCTTCCCGGACCGGGGCACGAACCCGCGTCCCCTGCATCGGCAGGCGGACTCCCAACCACTGCGCCACCAGGGAAGCCCCTCCGCTGCTTTTTGATTGGCGTCTGCTTCAGGAGGCTTCTGAACGGGAAGTGGGCAGCGCGCTGGGGGCTCAGATCAGAACCGGGGCTCTGCCACTTCCTCGGTGTGTGACCTTGGACAAGGTGCCTGACATCTCTGTGCCTCAGTTTCCTCACCTATGAGCCTGGGGGAGGGAGTCTCCACTTCATGGTATATATTACATAATACACAGTACTTAGTACACAGCACTCAGTATAAGGTACACAGTACACACTTAGTACAAAGTACATAGTACCCAGAACCCAGTACAGAGCACTTAGCACACAGTAAAATATACTTAGCGCCATAGTCCACAGTACCGCCACTGTGGCGCACAGTACCCAGTACTTAGTACACAGTACGCAGCACACAGCACCACAGTGCACAGCACCTAGTATACAGTACTTAGCAGGTAGTACTATGACTCACAGTTTGTGAGAATTAGAAATGGACACGTTAGAGCACCCTGTTCACTACACGGTCCTTGACTGTAACTAGGACAATAAGAATCCCCATTTTTCAAATCACGGAAGTTTTGAAAGGTTAAGTGCTTTGCCACACAGCTAACGAAAGGCAGTCAGGAGTCCAACCTGGAGTCTCTCTAAGGCCCCACAGCGCAGGCCTGGACGACGTCAGGGCTCGGTCGGCCGGCTGACCTTCGCCCGCCCTCCCCCGGGTGCGCCCCGGCCGCCGTGCGTCTCACCTGGGGTGTGTGGGACCCCTGGGCAGGGCACGGCCACCGAGTGTCGGAGGCAGTCGTTGAGGCAGCTGCTGAAGAAGGGCTGGATCTGCAAGGACAGAGCGCAGGGAGGAGAGGCAGGGGGACGTGGCCCACCTCGGAACCCGCCGGCCCCTCCAGGACGTCCCCGCAGCTGCTGGGCAGGAGGGGGCAAAGGGCCCTGCCCAGGTGAGGCCAGGGGCCGGGCAGGAAATCCCAGGCGGTAGCGGTGCTGGGTCGCTGGGGAGCACGAGCCCCGGGCCGCCCACCCCGTCCCCACCCGTCCCCACCTGCACGTGGTGACGGCAGCACCAGCTGAAGTCTGGCAGGGTGAGTGTGACGTTGCAGCGCTGCCGGGTGGCCTCCTGTGCAGGCTGCAGGGCAGAGGGGCAGTGAGGCCCTGGCCTCTGCTGGGATGCGCCCCCAGGAGGCCCCAGGGAGAGAGGCTGCAGGGCAGAGGGGCAGTGAGGCCCTGGCCTCTGCTGGCATGCGCCCCCAGGAGGCCCCAGGGAGAGAGGCTGCAGGGCAGAGGGGCAGTGAGGCCCTGGCCTCTGCTGGGATGCGCCCCCAGGAGGCCCCAGGGAGAGAGGCTGCAGGGCAGAGGGGCAGTGAGGCCCTGGCCTCTGCTGGGATGCGCCCCCAGGAGGCCCCAGGGAGAGAGGCTGCAGGGCAGAGGGGCAGTGAGGCCCTGGCCTCTGCTGGGATGCGCCCCCAGGAGGCCCCAGGGAGAGAGGCTGCAGGGCAGAGGGGCAGTGAGGCCCTGGCCTCTGCTGGGATGCGCCCCCAGGAGGCCCCAGGGAGAGAGGCTGCAGGGCAGAGGGGCAGTGAGGCCCTGGCCTCTGCTGGGATGCGCCCCCAGGAGGCCCCAGGGAGAGAGGCTGGCAGGTCCCGCTCCAGGAGGAGCGGCCCCTCCCCAGGGCCGTGGCTGTGCGGACTCAGGACTGCATCCAGCACCCAGCTGCCCCGCTTGGCTTTGGCCGCTGGGGATCTTGGGGACGGACACACCTGTCCTGCACTGGCCCTGCCCTGGCTTCATCTTATTTCCTCACCTTTACTCCCCTTTGCCTTCACTTCCACATTTTAAAGTCTTCAAATCCTTTTTGCAATAATGGAATTAACAAGGCTAACAAAAAGAGGACCAGGAAAACGTGGGGGAGGGGAGGACAGAGGGCCGGGCGTGCAGGGCAGAGACAGCCATGTCCCGTCAGCTGTCGGAGCAACTACACACCAGCCACACTCCAGTCACACGTGGGAAGGGAGGACGGCAGCCCAGGTCACGCCCTCCAGCACAGCCTGAGCGCCTGGGCCTTGAGGCTTGGAGAGGCGGCTCTGAGCCAAGCTGGGGGGGTTAGGAGAGCGGCAGAGAGAGCAGTTACCACGTCCAGATCCACGACGCGCCGGAAGCAGCTGCGGTTCTCCGCGGGCAGAAAGCTGTCCAGCAGGATCTGGTATTTGGTGGACTCGTTCCACGGCGTGAAGCTCAGCTGCAGCTGGTGGGCCTCGAGGATCTCCACAGTGATGTTGGGGTCCCACAGGCTGCCTGTCCCCCAGGGGCACAGACGCGGCCGGGAGTGAGGGGCGAGCACGCGTGCAGGTGTGCGTGTGTGCGAGTGCACCCTAGTAAAGCCCCCCACAGGGCTGCCCGCCACTTACCTGAACTCACGCAGGGCGTGGTCATCTTCATCCTGGGGTCCTCGCAGTCTGTGGACCGGGAAAAAGTGCAACCGTCACGCGCCTCCCCTGGAAAGCTGGCTCCTGCGGGGCCTCTGACACCAGAGCTAACAGCCTTCTGCCTCTGGGGAGCCTGCTCAAAGCTGGCCCTTCAGAGAAGCCCCAGGACAGACACTGCCATGGGCCAGAGGCCCCACAGGCCTGGGACCGAGGGGTCCTGGTCCACTCCTGCTTCCTCTCCCCCGGGGCTCCCTCTCCTGAGCCGCCTCTGCCCTTGAGGAGAGAAGGACTGTGTCCCGCTCAGCGAACGGCAGCATTTCCCCAACTTTCCCATGTCCTCACAGTAGTCTTGGGTTCAGCCCCTCTGGGGTGGGCCTGGGAAGCTGCATTTCTGACAAGTTCCCAGGTGATTCCATGGTGCTGCGGACGCAGGGAGCCCGTGGGGACCACTCCTCTGGAGATGTCTTCTTGATCCCTCCATTTCTTTGACTGCAACGTTTGTACTTTGGTTTCAGAAGGCACGAGAGAGGCATGAATCACCGCAAGTGACAGGGGCTGAGCCAGTCCGCTTTAGGGACAGGGGAGGGGGCGGGGGGGTCACTCATTTGACAAATACTGGCTGAGCCCCCGATACGTGCCAGGCCCTGTGTTAGGCCCTGGAGATACGGTGGTGAGTGAGACAAAGTCCCTGCCCTCCAAGGATGACATTCCAGTGGGAGAGACCGTAAAAGCAAATAGCGTAATATCACGTCACGAATATGTCAAGATGATGGAATGTCGGGGAGCAGGGAGTGACACGAGGGGCAAGAAAGCCGGGTGGACAGATCGTGTGTGCACGCGTCTGTGTGCACGTGTGTGCACATTTGCACATACAGGAGTATGCATGTGTGCACGTGTGTGAGCAGGGGGTGCTCTGGAGATGAAGAAGGCTTCAACAAGCACTTCCCGATCACCTCCCACATGCAGGGCCACTTGTGGGCGTCTGGAGGCGCACAGGCGGGTGTGGGGTCCAGGCCCTGTTCTCAAGGGGCCGGCGTCTAGGTGTGCTTGGCTCTTAACAATGAGAAAAGCAGGCAGTGGCAGAGATGCTGGGGAGGACAGAGATGCACCCCAGAGGTGCACACACGTCAAATGATGCTTTGGAAGATGAGCCTGCCAGGCGTCCCAGGAGGAAGGAGTAGTGGCAAGAGGGGAAGGCATGGGATAAATGCAGGTGGGACGTGGGGGAAGAATGAGGAACTGAGAGCTGGGGCGGGGCTGGGAGCAGGGCCACAGCTCTCCTGGGACTGGCTTGTGCTCCTGACACGTTCTGGGCAGGAAACGTGCATCTTCAGCCCCGCGGAGGGACTCCGGGTCCCGTGAAGCTCCTGGGGTCGTGGGCCAACACCCACTGTTTGTGTCGCAAGAACGGGCTCCGCCTTCAGGGAGTGGAGGCTGTGGCCACTCAGCAAAGAACCTGGCCCTGCACCTGTTTGTCCCGTGGGTCCCACAGGCTGACTGCAAAGTGAGGGGTGAAGGCAAGGCTGGGGGGGGCGCTCTTACCGGGCACCAGGAAGTTTCTGGACTGGTGGTTTGGGTCCCCGTCAGGGATGGGCTTAGGCAGGTGGTGGACGGTCACCTCGTACTCCTGGCCGGGTTCCACCACGAAGTGGCTGAAGGCAAAACGCCACTAGGAGATGGGAGAAGGGGAGGGCAAACAGGTCACGGCTCTCACCAACCTGGGCCCAAAGTGCACCCCATCCACCCCCAAAGGATCAGTCAAAAGAGGGAGAAAACAACCACTACAGCAAGCTCCCAAGTCGGAGGCATCTGTTTCTCTGTTTTTCGTTTCTTCTGGTCTTTCTTGCCTATTATTATTATTATTTTATTAATTAATTCATTTTATTTTTGGCTGCATTGGGTCTTCGTTGCTGCGCACGGCCTTTCTCTAGTTGTGGCGAGCGGGGGCTACTCTCCGTTGCGGTGCGCGGGCTTCTCATTGCCGTGGCTTCTCTTGTTGCGGAGCACGGGCTCTAGGCACGTGGGCTTCAGTAGTTGTGGCACATGGGCTCAGTAGTTGTGTCTCGTGGGCTCTAGAGCGCGGGCTCAGTAGTTGTGGTACACGGGCTTAGTTGCTCCGCGGCATGTGGGATCTTCCCGGACCAGGGCTCGAACCTGTGTCCCCTGCACTAGCAGGCGGATTCTTAACCACTACGCCACCAGGGAAGTCCCTTTCTTGCCTATTTTAAAAAACCTAGATCTGGCCTCATCAGGAGACAGCGGGAGCCAAAAGCAAGAGAATTTGGGGAAAGACGAAAGAGCCCCCTCCCTCATCGGCCCTCTCCAACTCCAGAGCACACAAGGGGCAGCTAAAAACTACTTGTTAAGTGACTCTGCCTCCTTAAATGGGAAAGCCAGGGGTCTCTTGAGAACGTCCTGGAGCACAGAAGTGCAGCGAGAGGGCTACGAGGTCCCCCCCGCCCCCCTGCCCAGGCCTGACAGCATCTTCGTTGCGCAAACCTTTTCTGGATGGTGTAGGTGACACACGCTGACTCCAACTTCCCTGGTGGAGTCCGTGGGGGTCCCTGGTCCTCACCACCCTCCAGCAGTAGTTTGGGGGTCCCCACTAAACACGGGACAGGGGATCTGTCTTGCTGCTTGTGTTTGCGGGAGCGCTGCCAGCGGCCACTTTCCAGACGTAAAGCAGCGTGTTCAGATGAGCCTGGGTCAGGACCGCCGGGATCGCTTGTCACCACCAACCACTGCTGTGTGGACACCCGCAGCCTCTGACTCAGGAGGTCTGGGTGGGGCCCTAGAACCCGCATTTCTAACAGCTCCAGGTGATGCTGCTGGTCTTGGGACCACGCGCTGAGCATCAGTGCTCTAACCAAACTCACAGAGAATCCACTTCCGGCTCTGGGCAGCAAAAGGGGCAGCAGCTGCAGCAGAAACCACGGCAGCTCCGGTCTGGGCAGAGCCTCTCCTCCCGGAGGCCCCGGGCTGACCCAGGTACAGGGCAGGCTGGCATGCGTGGGTCACAGAGCCGCAACAGCGAGCGGCGACATAAGGTAGGAAGGAAGAGCGGCGTGTGTGCGCATGTGCGCGCGTGCATGTGCTGTTCCCCAATGGTCACCACCATCCCCGCCCCCGCCCCCCGCCCCGGCTGGAGTCTTACCCGCTTGTGATGATGCTTCAGTGTGGACAGAAACTCAAACTTGACACACAGACGTTCGTTGGTGTTCAGCTGCAAGACAGACAATTCCGCTCCCTCCAGGTAGAGGATGCTGGCTGGAGGGCAGAGGGAGGGGAGGGGCCGCAGCTGCAGATCAAGGATGACTAACCGCCGGGGTGGTGGGGAGCACGTCCCGTCTGGGACGCTTGCCCGTCTTACCCGCCCTCTGCTTCCTGCTCCTTCCAAGCTCCCTTTGGGCTGTATTAGCCACTGTCTCGTGGACAGCTACCCCGCTGGACACGGACAGCGACACTTTACCCAGGGCTCGAAGCGAACGCTCTGCAAATTCATGGCTAGGGCATTGGCGACACGCTGTGGGTGTCAAAGGGGTGTCCCCGAACTTGAAGAGGACGCAGCAGCCAGCGGGGCTGGAGCCTCAGGAAGGGAACTCCCCCAGGCCGTCCACAGGTCTGGGCGCCCTGGTCACCCACCCCTGAGAGGTTGGGGCACTGCTGTCAGGAAGGCCAGCCCCGCAGTCAGACAATTCACGACCTGACGCCTTTTCCGGGGTGACGAAAATTTTAGGCTGAAGAAAGGCCTTCCTTGAAGGATCGTGGGTTAACATCCAAACACTGAAAAGGACTCACTGCCTGAAACGACGGGTCCTCTCACTAAACTGGCCCCTCGCGTCTGAGCACAGGGCTGGGAGCCCAGTTCTGAGTCTGGGGGGAGGGCCGGGCGGTCCAATCTGTGGGCTCACCGGAGGTGGGCAGCACGTCCAGACGCCCACTCACCGTCTGTCTGAAGCGTCCACTCGACATGAGCCACGGGGAGCAGGTGTCCTTGCTGCGTGTGGACAAAGCGCAGCTGGGTCTGCACGTCTTTGGGGGGCGAGGGGGTCAGGCTTCGAGGGTGGATCCAGGTGTCGTCCAGGCAGGTACCTGGGGGCCAGGAAAGGCAGAAATCAGAGGCTGGCAGGCTCTGCAAGAAACCAAAGACGCAGACCAAAGAAGACACCTCTCGGGGGTCCAGGGAGCCAGGCCTTCACGGTCAGGCCGTGCCCGAGACCGCGGCTGTGCTCTCAGCTGCCCAGCCCTGCTTGCTCTCCCGATGCCTGTCTGGGGTCACGGCAAAGCTCTGATGTCTAAAGGGCACCTCAGGAGAGACGACAAAGCATGCCCTTGGCTTTGAGAGGAGGCAGTGGCTGGAAGTGGGGCAGGAGAGTGGGGCAACCAGAAGAGCTGCCCTATTGTCATGTGCGGGGTCCCTAATGAGCACAGACACTTGAACTGTGCGCCTCCTCCTTGAATTAAAACACAAGACAAGGTCCCACCCCAGGTGTCGCCCACTTCAGGGTGACAGCTCTGGCGAAAGAGTCGTATTACACATTCACCAGGGTAGCACCCCAGAGAAAATCCTAATGACAGGCCTGTGCCTCCCATCCTGACTGCTGCACGATGAACGTCCTCGACGGAGGTGCAGATGCGGCCCCAAATCTCAGGGGTCCTCCTGCTGGGGGCTGGGACCCTCGTCAGCTCAGCGCGGGGTCAGCGCTTCATCGCGGCAACATGAGAAAAACAAAAACCGGTGACTTACTGTTCTTGACTGTGCAGTTCAGCCCCTGCGGAAAAGAGAAGCAGGTAATCACAGACAAGAAAGAACTTGAATCCACAAGCCGGGCTCTGGCGTCCCCGGGCTCATTCTCAAGAATGAAACACAGGCACCCTCCCTCTCTCTTTGAGGGACACTCTCGGGGGGAGGGACCACACTTCTCTCCTGTCAACTGAGGAGACACAGGGTGAGAAGTGGGCATAGCACGTGGCAAATGGAACTGGCATTTTCTGAGTGCCTTTAGGAGCTGGGAGGCACCTTAGCCTCTTTCCCTGCCCTGATATCAGAATGCTGGCATGGGGACTTCCCTGGTGGTCCAGTGGTTAAGACTCCACACTTCCAATGCATGGGGGCCTGGGTTCGATCCCTGCTCGGGGAACTAAGAGCCCACATGCTGCAACTAAGCCCGCGTGCCGCTACTGAGCCCGAGTGCCGCAACTAGAGAACCCTGTGCACCACAACTAGAGGTGCCACAACAAAGACCCAGTGCAGCCAAAAAAAAAAAAAAAGAATGCTGGCAGCCAGGCCCAGAGAAAAGACCTCTGGATTTCGACACCTGAGAGTCGCCCAACAGACAGGCCACGTTCACCACCAGCCTGACCCTTACAGTAAGTTCAGTGATCAAAATGCCCGTCTACACAGGGCATCCAGTCAGCCTTTAGGACCTCCGTCTTGAGATATTCTCAGACAGCCAAAGGGTACCAGCTATCTGAGAAGGATTTCCTGTATGAAAAATATGTCAAAACCCCCCAAATTAAAAAAACAAAAAAGCTCTTGGAGGAAATAAGACAATGCTGGGAACAGGATAAAATTAAAACAAACAAAATGTAACAGTTTCACAGAAATAAGAGAGGACACTTCATCCACATGAGAAGGACAGGGTACTGTGGAAAAGTGAGCAAGCAGAGAATCAAAACAAATCTTGAAAATAAAAAATTCCACAGAAGGCCTGGGCTATAAAATTCAGGAAATTTCTCCAAAGGTAGAACAAATACAAACAGAAATAGGAGAAACAATATATGAGTATTTAGAGACTCAATTGAGGAGTGATAAGACATGATTAACTAGATTTCCAGAAGAAGACTACACAGAAAATAGAGGGAAGAAATTAAAAAGAAAAGAAAAAGAAATTCTAGAACTGATTATTTCCAAATTAAAAAGGTCCACTGAATGGCCTTCACAGCAAATGAATAAAAGGCCTAGACCAAGGCCCATCATGAGACTTCCGGAATACCAGGAGTGAAGAGAAAATCATAATGTTTACAGAGAGAAAAAAATAGGCGATACACAGAGAGGAATCAGAGTGGCATCGTCTTTCTTAGCATCTGTGCTGTGGGCTGGAAGGCAGCAAAGCGGTGCCTTAAAAATCCTGAGGGAAAAGTATCTTTAACCTGCGATTTTTATACCCAGCCAAACTATCAAAAAAGTGTGAGGCGAGAATAAAGACATTTTCAGACACATAAAGACTTAAAAAAAAAATCAATTCATCTATCTATACTTCTCACACCCTCATACTTAGGAAACTGCGGGATATGCTCCAGCAAAATGAGGGAGTTAACCTCTGAGAAGGAAGACTGACCCACTGCCACAGGCTTGGGGCGTAATCGGTCCAGGCTGGGGTTGGAGAATACAGAATGAAACTGATGGAATATCTGCCATGTGACAAACACATATGACAAAATCTCATAGAAAAAAACCAACATTAGTTACATGGAAAATTACGGAAGTGAAGAATGAAAGGAATTATCATCTCCAGGAGGAAAGAGAAATTATACCAGAAAAGAAATACAACCAAAGCACACATACTTGCCTCAGCAGTGAAGATTAGCATTTGTTATAGTATAAACACTAACCATTGGGACTACCCTGGTGGCGCAGTGGTTAAGACTCCACGCTCCCAATGCAGGGGGCCCAGGTTCGATCCCTGGTCAGGGAACTAGATCCCACGTGCATGCCGCAACTAAAAGTTTGCATGCCACAACTAAAGAGCCTGCCTGCCGAAACTAAGACCCGTAAGACCCAGTGCAACCAAATAAAACAAACAAACAAACAAACGCTGAGCACTGATAGAACCACAATGGGAAGACTGGGAGGGGAAGCAGTGGGAGGAGGTAATGTAAGAAATTTAAATTTTCATCTATTGTAAATCAGTAGATAATATCTAAAATCGACAAATGAAGAATAACAATATAAGTACATTTAGAAGTATGGAGGCAAATGCCAGAAGAAATAACTGGAAGTAGTATAAGTGATCCTCTTTGGGGAACTGTTTTAGGGATTGTGGGGGGGGGCAGGGACCTGCTGGGTTTTGTTTTAAACATCTTTGTACCATTTTAAAAGGATCACCACATATCACCTTGATAAGAGTTAATTATAAGGTAGAATTTCATCTATGACATTATTCCAAACAAAGAAAAGGATTAAAATGTGAGACAGACAAATGAAAACATGAATTTGTTTAGGGGAAGCCATAGCAGACTTTTTCTTCTTATAATCTAATTTCTATAAGGAATTTACATTAATGTAATGTTTTCAATCGTGTAAAAAAATGCATTCAGGATCTCCTCTGGATACCACCAGGACAGACCCTGCTTTATTCCCCTCCAACAAATCACCCCTCATTTCTTTGTTTCAAATGCCCATTTTAATTTTTTTTTTTTTTTTTTTTTTTGGCGGTACGCAGGCCTCTCACTGTTGTGGCCTCTCCCGTTGCGGAGCAACAGGCTCCGGACGCGCAGGCTCAGCGGCCATGGCTCACGGGCCCAGCCGCTCCGCGGCATGTGGGATCTTCCTGGACCGGGGCACGAACCCGTGTCCCCTGTATCGGCAGGCGGACTCTAAACCACTGCGCCACCAGGGAAGCCCAAATGCCCATTTTAATTTAAAAAGCAGTAGGATCAGAACATTATTTGTGAGCTTGTGAACAGCGCTATGTCAGGGCCTCCTGCAGAAGCCCAGGAGGGGATGCCCACGATGATGATGGCTGTGGCCAGTGTGCACCGAGCTCTCCTCCTGTGCCAGGCATCACGCTAACACTTTGTACGCACGTGTCATTTAATCTTAACAACAGTCCTATGAGGTCGGTACCATCATCCCCTTTTTATTCATGAAAAAACTGAGGCACAGGGAGGTCAGCTAAGTGGCCCAAGGCCCCACAGAGCTGACACTCAAACCCGTGCAGTTTTGCTCCAGAATCCCGCTCTTAACCATGGCCACGTGGCCTCTACATAAAAAGGGGCGCTCGCAGCAGGTGGGCCCACCCTTTCCATCTGCGGTGGTGAAGATTACAAGGAAGGATTCAGACAGTTCCACGGACATCGACGAGAGCCCGGTAGAGAGAAGTGGGCTGGGCGCTCACACACAGTTCTGCTTTGGTCCACCTTGGCCGGCCGCCCAGCGTCTCCGAGACAGGTGCATGGTGCCAGCCCGGCAGCCCATTGAGAGCTCTGAATGAAGGTGTGCCTGTCACCCCCGGCACAGAGGCGGCATGAAGCTGCAGGCCACTGTTCCTGCCCCAGCACACCCAGCGCACAAGCCCCTGGTCCGCCCAGCGTGTTATGTGATCTCCCCACAACCCCGTGAGGCAAGAGTCATCCCTGAATGGCCGGGAACACTGGGTCACGGCGGTGGAGGGACTGGCCGGGGCTGCAGGGCGGCTGAGAGACAAGCTCCACCCGAGGCCCAGGCCTGACTCAGCCGCGTCCCCTGCTGCTGATGCTATGTGCTACCTGTCACATCTCACACAGAGGCTGGCAGCCAGTGGAGGAGCCCATGAACTCTGCGGTGATGCACTGACCGCAGCCCCGACTGCCCGGTGTCCACACCACACAACTTGACACTCGGGGAGGATCACGGTCGAAAGCTGTGGCGACCAGAAGATGGGGTTAAACCCACGGCCGTTCCACCCCCAGTCAGAGCTGCAAGTGCTTGGGAAAAGAAGAATTTGTAAGGAACACATATCCCGTCTAGAAACTTTGGCGTTAACACTCCCGCCGACCACCTCCAAGTTGCGGGCTTTCTTCTGGGCTGGCGGTCATGGTCATGGGAAGCTGAGAAGGCCCAGGTGGGAAGGGTCCCCCAGGGAAACACAGTTTCTCCAGTAAGGATCGGATGGGTGGGGGGGACTCAGAGTCCCCTGGGTTTTGAGGCACTAAATCCAAGCAACCGGAACCAACCTTGCTTGGTCTCCGCCTGTCACTGCCTCGCAGGCAGAGCTGGCTTCGTCACTCAGCTGCTCACCCTCCCCTTCGTCCTTTCGGTCCACAACCATCTGTCAGCCCCCACGTCCCGCGCCTGCAGCACTGGGCTGTAGGCGGTGGAGTCAGGATGCAAACCCAGGTCCTCCGGGGTCAAGAGCGGGCGTCCCCTGACGCTACATGGTGCTCTGTCCACGGAGGCGCCAGCGGAGGGAGGGAAATCTGGAGGGCGTCGCTCCTCTCTCTTCAGGGCGCGGGCCGTGGGGGGCGTGTGTCTGTGGCCAGGTGTACGGCGGGGGTGGGAAGGCAGAGCCCGGGGGGTGCAGACGAATCTGCCAGGGGATCCCGCTCTGCCACCCCACACCCCCATCAGGCCGAGCCCCCCTGCTCCCGCTGAGCAACTGAGGTCAGGCCGTTTCAGCTCAGGGGAGCCCCTCCCTCATGTCCCGATGCTTCTCTCACTTTCCTGCCACTCAGACCCCTCAGTCCTCAGCCTGCCCCCCCACGGGCCTTGGCTCAGCGCTTTCCACCTCCTGGAACGCCCCAGACCTCTGTCCTGGAGGGCCGCCCAAGTGTCTTCTCTGCCGCAAAGAGCACCCTAGGCTGCAGGAGTTTCTCTCTTCCCTGGAATTCTGTACACTCACTGGTTGCACCGAGAGCACTGGCTCCAGGCTCCGGGGTGATTCACCACCCCTCTGGTCATCATCGGGGAGTGTGGCTCTGTCGTTTCAGGACCTTGTATGTTGCAGGCGCCTGGCAAGTGGCCATTGAGAAATGAACCGAGTCCAAGGGAAGGACCTGCTGAGTGGGTCTCACGCTTTGCCCAGGAGTGGGAGTCACAAGGACGGTCCCCAAATCATTCACGTTAAAAGAAAAGTTTCTGCTAAACAGTCGCTGACCCTCCTCCACCCTCTTGTGGTGAATCCTCGACAAAATTAGGTCAGGAGGAATACCGCTTCGGTTGTTTCACATCCTCTGACTCAGATACTGAGGGTTATTTCTTAGCGCCAGTGGTGGAGGGGAGTGGACCGAGGAAAACAAGAGGAGCGCAGGGGAGTCTTTTCCCTGAAGCCGGGCCTCCACCCCAAGGCCACTACCCGTCGGTGGGTGTGTCGCTTCCTGTGGGCACAGCGGCGCAGCTGCCCGGCGGATACAGACCAGCGGGACCCCAGACCCGGTCGGTGGCGGCCGCAGGGGCGGCGTCCTGAGGGTCCACGCGGCCTCCAGGGCTCGCGCCGGAGGGGTCACCGCTCTGCCCTCACAACTCTCCCCGGAAGCTGCCCCCGCAGCCCCGGGGCCCGTGCGCCAGGCGCTGCGGCCGCGGGGTCCCCGAAGCGCGGGCTCCGGCGGAGGAGGGTTCCAGGACCCGGGCTGGAACCGGGCTCGCTCCCGCCTCGCTCTCCGTAGGCCTCTCCCCACCCTTTACTAACCAGCGCGCCCCGCCTCCGGCCGGCCGCGCCTCCTCCGAGGCCCTCCCCAAGTGTGGGACGCCGCTGGGACGCCGGCCCAGGTTGTGCAACCGGCGCTGCGCGATCTTTCCCAGCAAACTCCGTGTTTTCCCGGGTCCGCATAGCAACTCCCGCCGCTCCGGGAGTCCTCCCCACGGCGGCCCGCTCTGTGCCCGAGCCTCGGAACCCCCGACACCCTGCGCGGACCTCCTGTCACTCGGCAGCCCCGCGCCCCCGGCCCCCGCCCCCCGGGATGCGTCGGGGTCTCACCTGCTGGGTGCACACGGGCGCCGGGTGGTCCAAGAGCCTCAGGGAGGCGCGACCCAGGCCCGGGCCGCACAGGAGCAGGAGGAGAAGCAGGAGCGACGGCACCGGCGGGGGCCCCCGGGACGCGCGCGGCCGGCGGCGCGGAGCCCCCATGGCTCCGGCCTTCGCGGAGGGCTCGTGCCCGGGCTGGGGGCACAGCGAGGGCGCGCCCCTGGCTTCACCTCGGCTGAGTCCCGAGTTAGCTCCCACACGGCCGCTTCCGGCTTCCAGACCTGCCCCGGGCGGGAAGCGCAGAGGGGAGAGCTCGGGCCAGGATAGTCCTTCCGCGGGTCCCGCCCCGACGTGCGTCCCAGGTGCGCGCTCCTCCCCGCGCTCCTCCCCGCGCTCCTCCCCGCGCTCCTTCAGCCCCGCCGGCGCCGCGAATCCCGGGCAAGCGTTTCCTGCGCTCCAGCTCAGCTCGCTGCCGTATTTCATCCCTGCTCTTACCGTCAGGCTGTAAAACTCTATTTTAACACCTTCCCTGAGCTCTCGACCCCGGCCTTACTCTCTTCTTTTTCTTCTCCTTTTTCTCAGTCCCTGTCTCTCTGTATCCTCACCCTCTTACCCAGATTTTGCTTTCTTGGCTTTCCGTCCTCCTTCTCGAGGTTGGGACAGCTCCGTGCTCCGACAACGCTGGCCCCCCGAGGAGGTGGGAGCACTGGTCCCCACGCACCTGCGCGGGCTCTGGGCCTCCCTTGCCCTCGGCCGTCTGTGCCCCCAGCGCTGAGCCTGCGCCCCACGTCTGCTGAGGGTCCGCCTGGCTGATCACCCCTTATTAGTCTCCGGTCCAGAGGAGCCTGCCTTTGGAGCCTGCGGACTAAGTCCCTCCTCCCCGGCCTTCCAAGACCCCCAGTTCCCTGGGCAGCCCCCTTCTTGGGTCCCCGTCAACCCCTGTCCCAGACCTTCCACTCCCGTTTTATCCTACACGCTGCTGACGAGTGTGCCTCCCGGAAGTGCACTTTTCATTCTTTTCCTTCCTTCATCCTAAGCCCAGCGTCGTCTGCATTTCCTTCCCTGACAACTGACCGCCTCTTTTGGCCCCCGACACCCGCGGACCCAGATGCGCTCAGCCCTTGTAATGCAGACAGGCTTCCCAGGTCTGGGGAGGTGGACCTTCTCGCTGTCCAAAGGCCCTTTGCCCGCTGTTGGCAGACCCCTGGCGACCGTCTGACCCCCCTCTGCCCAAGGGGGACCCAGCTGCATTAGGACCTGGAGCTCTGCCATCTCCAAACACTTTTACCTGTTTATTGTAAAAGAATTTTGGAAAACTCTGCATCCTTCCATACATTTTTAAGATGACACCCGAAAATGTTCATCCTAAGTGTAAACAGATGTGGAGGCTGTAATTACTAAAATTCGACATTCGGAGTCGGCAGCTTCCGAGATGGCCCCCACCCCATCCCACCTCCCGGTATTCGCTTTCTTCTGTATCTCCCTCCCTTGAGTGTGCGCTGGGCCTTGTGACCTGTTTCCAGCAATAGCATATGAGTAGGATGAGACAAAAGACAATGGGATGTCACTGACAAGATTAGGCTACGAAAGACCCGGACCTGGGGTTGCTCAACGCTTTTCCGGTTGCTGTGTGCTGCCCATGGAAAGGCCCAGGCAGCCAAGAGCTGAGAAAGTTCTGGTCAACAGCCAGGAAGAAGCCACGCCCGTCATTTCACAATGACGATGATCAGGAGTCAGTGATCAAAATTATGCAACTATGGGCTTCCCTGGTGGCACGGTGGTTGAGAGTCCGCCTGCCGATGCAGGGGACACGGGTTCGTGCCCCGTCCGGGAAGATCCCACATGCTGTGGAGCGGCTGCGCCCGTGAGCCATGGCCGCTGAGCCTGCGCGTCCGGAGCCTGTGCTCCGCAACGGGAGAGGCCACAGCGGTGAGAGGCCCGCGTACCGCAAAAAAAAAAAAAAAAATGCAACTATAACGTAAGTTTTGGCAAGTCCTCATTAAACATAATAACAAACTGTTATTTGAACTTCACTCTTTTTTTTAACAATTTGGGGTTTTTTCACATTTATTTTTATTTATTTATTTATGGCTGCGTTGCACCTTCACTGCTGCGCGCGGGCTTTCTCTACCTGTATCAAGCGGGGGCTACTCTTGGTTGCGGTGCGCGGGCTTCTCATTGTGGTGGCTTCTCTTGTTGCGGAGCATGGGCTGTAGGTGTGCGGGTTTCAGTAGTTGTGGCACGTGGGCTTCAGTAGTTGTGGCACGTGGGCTTCAGTAGTTGTGGCTCGCAGGCTCTAGAGCGCAGGCTCAGTAGTTGTGGTGCATGGGCTTAATTGCTCCGCAGCATGTGGAATCTTCCCGGACCAGGGATCGAACCTGTGTCCCCTGCATTGGCAGGCGGATTCTTAACCACTGCGCCACCAGGGAAGCCCTTGAACTTCACTTCTTAATGAGATGCATGGCTTTTCCTCCAACTGAGTTCATATATCTGTGGACAAAAACTGCTTATTCACAGAATGGGACATTCAGCATTTTAAATATTTCAGCTGTAAAACTCAAAAAACCTTGTTTACATAATTATGTCACTAGCTCTGTCATAACCATGTTACTCAGTTCTTTGAACGCCTAGAATCACATGGTCATCTGTCACCAAATATTTTTAATGATTTGGCAGCTGGAAACTTGCTGGAGTCATCTTCAGTCTTGGTAAAGCAATATTTGGAACCCTCCTGACTTGAAAACGTGTCATCGGAATTTTACTAGACTCGGATATTTGGAATTGTTCCTTTGCTTAGGAGGTTTTTATGCCCCGGGGCTGGTGAGAGGCCTCCCTCTCTTTTGAAAGTGAGAGAAGGGCAGGTGGGAAGAAGAGGTGGGAAAGGAGGAGGATCTCCCCGCATCTGACCCTCGACCTCTGGCACCTTCCCAGATGGGTAAGTTCTTGGAAGACAACACAGGGGTGCTGGGCTCTGGAGACCCACTCCCTTCAAGCTGGGGTCAGCAAGCTCTTTCTGCAAAGGGTCGGAGAGTAGATGTTTTAGGCTTTGCAGCCATGTGTTTGACTCTGCCCTCCAGCCCCGAAGCCGCCAGAGGCAGTAGGTAAACGCGGGACTGTGGCTATGTTCCAAGAAAATGTTACTTGTGGAGACTGATGTTTGAATTTCATGTACTTTTCATGTGTCCCAAGGTATTATTCCTCTTTTTTTTTATATTTTCCCCCAACCACTTAGAAGTGTAAAAACCATCTCAGCTCCTCTGGTGGCCAGATTTGGAACAAAGCCCTAGTTTGCCGGCCCTGCTCCCAGGCTCCGAGGGGCCTATGCAGCTGCGCCCCTGGGAAAGGGGGCGTGCCTTTGAAATCCCCCGGGGACATGTTAGGCTCACAGGGTGCTGCCCCACCCACTCCACACTGATTCACTTGGTCTGGGCGGGGTCTGCTCGTAAGGGCTTTTTTGTCTCCCAGGTGGTTCTAAGGTGTCGCCTGTCCTCATTGCGGCCGAGACTACACAGTTCTCAGGGTGCGGTGCTGCTTTGTGCTACAGTTACTGTCTTTCAGCCGGTGGAAAGCATCACCAGTGTAAGCTAAAGTTGGCTTTTTTAATTGAAATATAGTTGATTTACAATATTGTATTAGCTTCAGGTGTACAACGTAGTGAGTCTCCATTTTTATACATTATGGTCACAACGGTAAGAGCAGTTACCGTCCATCACCGCAAAGTTGTTACGATATTGTCGACTACATTTCAATACAATTAATATCAGTAACATGATCATCATGAATATATCCTACATAATCATCTGTTTCATGACTTGAAGTTTCCTTCTAGTACATTTGATGTTTCCCCCTTCTGGAATACCATCACAGGCTCATGAGTTTTCTCAGATTTGTTCCAATGAAATATAATGATTGTTTCCTCTTCAGTGTTCAAATCGTAACATCTCGGCCAGCTGACGATCCTTTGAGCTTGTTCTTGTGTTCTCAGTGCCACCAGGTGGTCTGAAAGCATCTTGCTTTCCAGGAATAAGGTATTTCAGGCAACAAGGTACGGAATTAGCTACTTTTCACCAAGCTTTGGTTCTTTTAGTGGTGTATTAGAGACCCCATCCAGGGTCCTAGGGCTGCATATTGTGAAAATAAGTAAAGGGAAACCTCACTAAAATAGAGTTGGGAGGACAGAAGGGAGAGCTCTCACGCAGGTACCACTTGAGGTCAATTATGGGAAAAAATCATCAGTCACAGCCCCCAACAGGAAAAGACATGCATTGCATCCCCTATAAGAAATCACCCGGCAACTCAGCCAGCGAGCACCGACGCATCATCACCTTGGACTCTCACTTTTCTTCAAAAGGCTTTTGTTCAAAACAACCCGTCCCAACTTCCTCCTTTTTCTTTATAAATGTTTCATTCCTCTCCTTCATTGCATTTGCCTATGGCTTTTGCTATAGCTTGCTTCTTCCAAATTACAATTCCTTTGCTATTCCTGAATAAACCCATTTTAGCAGGAAAAATAACAGTTTTATTGTTAAGGTCAGCATTACCAAATTGTTCCATGAGTCTGAATTGGTGATTTTCCTGTGGATCAGTTTCAGTGATAGAGCTAGAAAAAAGTTATACTTTTGAAAGATTTTACAATGATGTTTTAATAGAATTCCTACTTTACTCAATTTAATTGTTGTTCTGATAGAAAAAGATTTCAAAATGATTTTATTTACAACGTGTCTATTTAAATTCAACACAACAGCCCCAACTAAATTGAGCAAAAGCTGAATTTCCCAATTGCTAAACATTTCATGGGACAGATTGAAAGATGGAGAGAGATCACCTGAGGGGAGGGGTCCGTCAGATTCTACAGGTGATTAGCTTTCACTTCCGGGAGGCAAATGAACAGCTGTACGGGGCTTCTTGCCTAAATCGCTTATCTTCGGAGCACAGGGGTTTTCCAGAATCCTGGCCATCAGCACATGTGGTGAGGGGTGGCAGCACCATTCTTGGGGGTATGTTTTAGCAAGGATGGAAATTGCTACTTTCCTGTTTCCATTTCTAAGAAGACTTAGAACGAGAGAGAGCCACTGGAAAAAAAAAGGCATTTAGCCCCAGGGATCGTTAAGCTGAAGCCTGTGGATAGACTGTAGGAAGTTGGTAAACTCTTGGAAATGATTTGCCAAATGTTTATTGGTGAATGTGCTTTTCCCTGGATAAAGAGTTCATAATCTTCATCAGATTCTTTTTTTTTTTTTTTTTTTTTTTTTGGCGGTACGCGGGCCTCTCACTGCTGTGGCCTCTCCCGTTGTGGAGCACAGGCTCCGGACGCGCAGGCTCAGCGGCCGTGGCTCACGGGCCCAGCTGCTCCGCGGCATGTGGGATCTTCCCAGACCGGGGCACGAACCCGTGTCCCCTGCATCGGCAGGAGGACTCTCAACCACTGCGCCACCAGGGAAGCCCTAATCCCTCCCTTTTGAGCTCAGTCAGGAACCGTGAGTTGCTTTTAATCCACCAGATGTCACGCCTATGAGATAGAAGACTCCCCCTTACTGGCTTTGAAGGGAGGGACCTTGGGGGGAGGAGCACGGCAAGGAAGTGCAGGCGTCCTCTTCGAGGTGAGAGGGGCCCCCAGCTGATGGCCAGCAGCAAAACGGGGACCTCAGTCCTGAAACTGAGAGAGGCCCTACGGTCCCCCATCTCTTATAGGCAAGGTTCTAGCCTCCATGACCTTCCCCGGGTTCCAAAGGGCGGATTCGAACAGTTGCTCATCAAGGAAGGAGCAGCCTGAGGCGAGACTAACGGGACCAGAGCAGCTCGTCAGGATTAGAAGACCGACCGCCTGAGACCCTGCGCACCCCCTCATCTGCCAGCAGCCCAGCCGGGAACCATTGTTATAAAACCCCTCATCAAGTCCTCTGGGGCTGGGACACAGTTTTCGAGGCAGGAGCCCACCGTGTCCCCCTTTGCCCGGCAAAGCAATAAAGCTGCTCTTTTCTGCTTCACCCAAAACTCTGTCTCTGAGATTCGATGTGGCACTCGCGCGGAGAAGATGAGCTTTCGGCATTAGTCCTACAACCGCAAAGGAATCGAATCCTGCTCACGACTTAAATGAACTTGGAAGGGGCTTCTTCCCGTGAAGCCCCCAGATGGGAGCACAGCCCAGTGTGCCGTGGATGGCAGAGGACTCGGCCTGGGCTCCTGACCCACAGAAACTGTGGGATAATACAAGTGTGTTGTTGTAAGCTGTTAAGTTTGTGGAAATCTGTTGCCCAGCATAGAAAACGAGCACACTGACAGCAGGGCCCACCCGGTACAGGAGCCAGCGGAAGCCGGGTGGTCTCAGCTTCAGTGCGTCTGCGCAGGCGTGCTTCTCTGCCGTCCCAGGAGGCAATTCTCCTTTGCTCTCCCCAGCAGCTGGCCCAGCCCCAGCCTAAGCGGCTTGTGCCAGGGACCGAGGCCACTGCTGCTTCTGCCCCTTCTCCCTGGATAAGGGAGCCCCTGCAGAGGCCAGCTCAGCGTCCTGAATGACCCACTGGCCCTGCGCTGGGCCCAGCACCTTCCGTCGCACATACCCTCACAGATACGTGACCTTGCTGGGCTCACACCCCACCCGACCCCCGCCCCCAGGCACAAAGCCTCCAGATGCACCTTGACTCCCACCCCAGGCGGGCGTCTTTGTACAGACTGTGTGCAGGGCCTGTGCAGCCCCCCTTAGAACCTCAGTGGGCTGTGGGGAGACGCTAGCCTGTGGGTGAGGCCTCACCCAGTGCATTCTCGGTGTTGTTAGAAGAAGGGTTACTCCTGGGACGGGTGGGGCATCGTAGGGCAGAACCAGAGCCAAGCTGCTCTCTGCCCAGCGCCCAGAACAGTGTCAGGTACATACTAGGGACTCAAGAAGTACGTTTTTGGACCATGGGGGTATAAGCACGTGGTCTCAGAGAATCTGGGCCTGTTTCTGGGCCTTGTAGGCAGTGGTGACACGGCTCTCAGTCAGGTTCACAGCATTGGAGTCAAGGTCTGGCGTGTATCACAAGCAGGCCCCTCACCCCCACTGTCCTGGGCTCATCTGGTTGCAGGCGATGGCGCCCAGCGGTCAGGTCTGTGCCTCTTGTTTCAGAGAAAAGATGGAGGCTGCTCAGGGCGTCAGCTTAACCACAGGAAGGACCGGATGCCGAGTGGTCAGTGCATAACCACCTCTGAGTACTTACTCATCCAGGTGACGACTATTCCAGGCAGAGGGACGCGCAAGGGCCCCGCGGGTGTTACTGGTATGTTCAGTCAGGGGCAGAAGTCACTCCAGTCATTTGAACAGGGAGAGGCTAACACAAAGACTGGTTAATGAGTCAGAGGTGGTTAACTACCTACAGGGGTTGAGAGAGGACTCTAGGTTTATGGAAGTACCGGAGGGCAGCTTCTGCCGCGAGGGCCGAGGGAGCCTGGATGTGGAGGACGGTGCGGCTGCACAAGGGCGAGCCATCTGCGGGGGACGGAGAGGCCGGCCAGAGCGGGCAGGGAGCCGGCTCACAGGGCCCCCAAGGTGGCCGCTGCTGGCCCCATACCCCCAGCACTGGCTGCTGCACTAAGAAGCAGCCCATTGGGAGGAATTCCCGTCTTTCCCCATGGCCTCCTGGGCCCTTCCAGGACATCTGTCCTGCCTCCTGACAAACCCAACCTCAAGGCATCCAGCAAAGGAGAAATGCCACAGGGTCCAGCCCAGGGTCATAAAGCAGGGGGCAAAGTGTGGCCCTGGGGCTGACAGCTGGCTCGGTCCCCCCCGGGCCACTCAGCGTCTGCGTGAGCTCCTAGCCCATGGGACTTCCAAAGGACAGAGGGCACCTCTGCTCAGGGAAGGGGCCTGCACACCATCCCAGAAGTGGGGACCGTCCCAGCAGCACCCTGGCCGGTGCTGGCTGCGTTCAGTGCTTCCAAATGGAGCCGCAGCTCCAAGGGAATTTTTTCACCTGATGACTGCGTTAGAAAGGAAATTATGTACAAGGAGCTGCAGCCCATGAAAAGCGTAGGTGCCTTTTGTTATTAGCTGGACAGGTGTCTGATGATGTTCACGGTAGGGCTCCGTCAAGGCTGGGCTGAGCCCCTCACTCGGCTCACGGGCAGCTGAGGGTCTTCCAGACCCATTTCCTGCAGCCTGACCGTTGGGCCGATGGGTCCAGATGGGCCTCTGAGAGCAGGGGCTTGAGAGCTTGCTGAGCCCACCTACCTGGCAAACCGCGTGCGGACAGGGAGCAAGACGGGGATACATAGAAAGAAGGCGGGAAAAAGCAAGCACAGGAGAGAGTGTCAGGTGTGTCCACTGACTTTCCACCACACGGCCATCCTGCCCCCTTGTAATGGGCCCAATGCATATCGACTTCTCTGGGCAGTCAGACCAACAATCACACCCCCTCGTGGGGAGAAAGGAGGAAGCGGGCAGAAGCAGACCTGAGGATGGGGAGGGGTTGGCCGGGCTACACGCTGACCCAGAGAGCAGAGTAGCAGGGAGGCCGCCCATGCGTGAGGGCTGCTCGCGTGGTGACCACTCCCAGGGCGAAGCCTGGCTCCTTCCGTCCCGCTTGAGGAAGCATTCAAAACGCAAGCAGAGCAGGTTCATCACAGGGCAAGTCTCCAGTCTGTTCCGGATGATCGAAAGCAACATTCTCAAACTTTGGCACTGCAGTCATTGCTGCTACCTAGTGATACCTCACAGCTGACTGTGACCCGAGGTCCCAGCTCCTGCTCTGGAAGCTGGACAAGCAGCCTCCACGCGTGCTCCTCTCCTTCGAGCCTGGACTCCAGAGCCCAGGGTCCAGGGTTGGGGCCGAGGGCGCTCCAGCAGAGGAGGAGGGAGGGCGGCAATGACTCGTAATTGCCGGAATGGACTCAATCGTCCACAGGGACGATCTCGTAACTGCATCCAACTAAGACGTTATTTCTGGGACAAGTTATTTTTACCCAGGGAATTATTCTGAAAGGTTTGTCTGAGTCTGTTTAATAATCAAAAAAAGAAAAAAGAAAACAACTTGCCTATCTATAGCCTTCAAAGTATTATTATTATTATTTTTTAATATTTTGGCCATGCCATGAGGCTTGCGGGGTCTTAGTTCCCTGACCTCGGACTGAACCTGTGCCTCGGCAGTGAAAGCGCGGGGTTCTAACCACTGGGCCGCCAGGAAAGTCCCCAAAGTACTTTCACATACATGCTCTCATCCCCCGACTTCTCTCCCCTTCCTTCCCCCCTCCCTCTCCTTCATTCAAAACCAATTTTGTGCCTTTCCCGATTTTGGGGTGGGGGCAGCTCTTGTCTTCTGCAGATCAACCATTTAATTTATCCTATTGTCCCTTGTCAACCTTTGACCATTCTTCTGTTAACCTTTTCACTGGAAGGTCAACCTTTGACCATTTTTCTGTTAACCTTTTCACTGGAAGGAAGACCTGGGTGATGAGACGAGTTGCTGAAATGAGGTCAGAGACCATCCCCCGGGTCTGATTCCCCGGGGTCAGGTTCCCCGCGTTCCCCCGGCCGTCCTCCCCTTTGGAGGACGAGAGCGTCGTCTGAGAGTTAAAGGCGTTTCTGTGAGTCTAGGAAACGGGACGAGAAGGCGAGAGGGGTGACCCGACCGAACCAACGTAGACATTGTTAAGAAATTTATTTGCAATTCTTGTTTTTTGTTTTTTTTTGGTTTGTTTTTTAAATAACATCATTCCTTAGATAAAAATGCAATCTTACAGGAATATACATAGCGTCTCACACAGAGATGGCCCTGAAGCTCTTCTCGATTCCCTGGTCTTTCTCAAGGTGAGAAGGGACCCAGGCGAGGCCGCTGACTTGGGGTGATTTGATGATTACAAACTGTACAACAGTATTTACAACATGAGGCTGTGAAGCCGCAGGGCCCGGAGGGAGGTGTACGGGACGCAGGGGGTGGGGAAGGGATGGGTGCAGGGGCGATGGCGGTGGGGGCCCCGACCTCTGAGAACGAGCATGGTTCGGTGGGTCGGAGGATGAAGGGGGTCCGAGCCGGGACGAGAGGCGAGGCGGGTGGAGGGGCTGCGTCCGTACCTCCCGCACGGAGGACCTTGTCTTGGTAGCTCAGGGGCGTCAAAATAAAACAGGGAAATTGTGACAGCGATAGACACTCCGGAGCTTCACCAACCAACGGGGGGCCCGTCACCCTGATTCTTAGTGGACGTGTGTTTTCCACGGTGGTTCTTGCTGCTACATCACAGACTAGTCCAGACCTGCTTGTGCCTTGGACATCCCAGCCTCCAGAGCCAGACCTTATTCCCTCAAGGCTCTGGGAGAACAGTGGAGGGGGGCAGGCAGGGAGGTCGAGGCCCGACTCCGAGGGTGGGTGGGATGCCCTTGACCTGCAGGCAGCACGGGGCCTCGGCGTCGGGGTCCCCAGGGCCGCCTTCTGAAGGAGACCTTGGTGCTGGGCTGTTTCTTTAAAAACCGTCTACCCTTGAGTCCCAAGTTCTGTTCTCCCCTTTCAAGCCTCAGCATGGTGTCTCCACGGTGGGACATCTAGGGGGAGGGGGGCTTGGAACCCAGTGACCCGTCTAGGGACAGGGCCTCCCCTGCCCCCTGCTCTGGACTTTGCGGCCCCGCAGGCCACGCCCTCAGGAGCCAGCGCAGCGGGTGGCGACCGAGGCCGGGCCCCCTTCTCCCTCGTGCCGACCCACAAACCCAGGGGCACCAAGGGTGGCGGAGCGGGAGCCTCCGGGCCGCACCGTGACTAGGAAGCACGGTGCCCCCCTCCGTGTCTCCTACAGACATGGCCCTCCCCTGAAACAGGCAGCCTCTGACCCCAGAGCGGCTCAGATGTGAGCTCGGCGAAACGTGTTCTCACTCACGAGTCCTCCCAGGTGGTGAATTGTTGTAAATGTCTGATTCACGTGGACTGAGTGTCACACTACCTTTCCAGGAGCCGCATCCAAGTCACACTACTTATTCTGAAACCTGGTGCCTGGAGGCCCCACAAAAGGGGAGGCACCTGCAGCACGGCAGCCCCAACCCGCAGGAGGCTGTGGGCTCGGCTGACATGACAGCCAAACCCTTGTTCCGCCCTCTGGTCCCCATCGGGGCGTCCCTGACTAGGGGAGAGAGGGGATGTCCACGGAGGGTCCCACCTCCGACTGCTCTCCGGGCTCAGCGATTTGCCCAGCTCAGCCTAACGGTACATTCCACATATTCCACTGCATCGCCAGTTCCCCTTCAGAGAGCCCACAGGGAGGCTGTTCTAAGACCCCAGGGAGCCTCAGGGCCTTCGCCACCCGCCTGCTGTGGACCAAGCCTCCTAAAATCATGGCAAGAAAAAACCTTGACTTTAAGAGTGGTGGTATTTTCTCCATGAAGAGAAATGATATTTAGTTCATAGAATTCAGTCCGGACGGCACATTTCCACCCGGGGGAGCACCGCTGCTTCTCTCTCCAGTCAGCACGCAGCCTTCTGAGAGGAGGACAGAGCCAGGCGTCTTGGTCCCAGCCCGGGGGCCAGCGCCTGCCCCGTCAGGGCGCGTGCGTGTGCGCGTGTGCATGAGCACGTGTCGGCGTGCGCGCGTGTGGGGTGCGGGTCTCTCCCCAGTGATGCGGAACCCTGGCAGAAACGCATTTACCTGATGGTTTGCTGCCTGGCCTCACAAAGCAGGGTCTCGTTGGAAACAAAAATAAATAAATAAATAAAGTTAAGACCAGAAATGGCTTCACAAAGAAACTATGTTAGAATCTGCTCACAGGCCCGCTCTCACTGAACCGGGGGAAGAGGGAAAACGGGGGGCTGGGGAAAGGGAGGGAGGCCCACCCCGATGCGGGCGCAGCTGCCAGGAGAGCTGGGCGCTGGCTTCCCGTGGTGACCTCGGGGTATCCCCCCAGCCCGCCTGTCGTCCCACTGGAGCCCGTGGCCCACACGCGGGAGGAGTGTCCGCAGAGAGGGGGACAGGGTGGCAGACACCCCTACCGGCCAGAGACAACGGCTTGGCTGGGAAAACAGCACCAGAGCACTTTTATTTTTCTCTTCTTCTACGGTCGATCTTGAGGCCTCTGCCTCTCCGCTGTCCCGGCCACGGCGGGCAGTCACACCGGACACTTCCTTCCACAAAATGGGAGCAGACACAGGGGGTCAAAACATGCCCCCTTTTGCCCCAGTTTCCCTTCGGTTCAGTGCTGGCACTTTCCACAGACCAGAGCCTGGTCTTGAAGAAAACAGACCTGGCCTGGGCTCTGGTTCAACTGACCAGAGGCTTAGAGGGTCGACACCAGGTCGCCTGGCCCTTGGCCTCTTGGACAGCGACACGCCGTCCTTCCAGGTCTCGCTGGGGGCGGAGCTGCCACCCCCGTGCCTAGCAATGCCTGTGACGATGGTCTGACGAGGCTGCAGGCCTCAACCACGCGGCCTCCTCCCTGTGCTGCTCTAAGTTCCGCTCTGTTGCTTGGCCTATGGGGTGGGGGACACATACTCTCAGCTGGCCCCTGGAAAGCAGCCCTCACCCCCTCGATGACCTCCAAGCTCCTCCCTTTCAGGGGCTCTTCTTCCTCAGAAAGACATTACATTGGCCTTGGAGGGTGCCTCAGCTAACTGACGGGGAGACGGTGTGGCGGGAGGACGGCCGGCAGGAAGTGACGGGCAGCTCAGGACGAGGCCCCGCAGCTCGGAAGCCACGGCGTGGAGGAGGATAAAGACGGGTAAGGCAGAGCCTTGGGTCCCAGTCAGACTGAGAAGATGAGGGAAGAGACTGGATGAAGAGCTTCTGAAGCAAAGCAGAGAAAAATTCACGGATCAAGCCAAAATCTGGGGGAAAATGCCTGCATCTTAGCCCAAGACCCAATAGAACCTTCTAGGAGGGGGGTGGAAAGGAAACAGCTGGGGATCAAGTCAAGCACGTGAGTAACTGTAAGATTAAGATGGAAACAAGAGGCTGGCCCCTCAGGGGACAAACACAGACCAGCTCCACCAAACCCTGAGCCTAAACTCCTCAAGTCCTTCAGGTCCTTGGCCATCATGGCTTTTCTCCTGCCGCTCAAGGGCTTCAGAAGACACAACAGCTCTGCTTTCCAGGGTCGTGGGAAGATTCTGTTCTGGGTGCAGAGGCGGAGACCACGCCACAGATGAGGCTTGGGAGGATGGGTGCCGCGTGTCCGTCCCACCCTCGCTGGTCCTGGGCTCTGGCCCGGGAAGACCCCCCGCCCCTGCATGGGTCTTCCCGACAGAGACAGAGCTGACGGCAAAGGAGAAGCACGCCTGCGGTGCGCGCGGTGATGGGGGGGATGTGCTTGGCGGAGCCCTGGGAGTAGCTGTCATAAGCCCAGCACAAGCCGGTTGCTGAGATTCGGTGACACAGACGAAAAGCCCAGAAGGAAAACAGAAGACAGCACAAGAAGGCCGAGTGTGTGCCGGCGTGTGTGAGGTCAGCTAAGAGTCCACGGCTCTATCCAGGGGCCAAACGCACAGCAAGAGCTGGGGATCAACCCCAAAGGGCTCCGCTCTCCATCAGAACTAAGACCCTAGCAGCCGCGGCAGACATTCAGGGAAACGGGACAAGGGACCTGAATGTAACTCCTACAAGACCTCAATGGCACCGAGAAGGAGCCCAGAGACTGGAAGGGCTGGGCTTGGAGGAATAGGGAGCAGCCCTTGTACGTGTTCACCTGGGGGTGTGCGCATCCGTCCACCACAGGAAGGCTCATCTTCACGGAGCAGCGGGCGCTGCCCGGCTTTGACTTCTAAGTTGCTCATGTAAGTCAGCGCCAAGAAGGGCTGAGCGAGCCCGGGGCTGGAAGAGACTCAACGGGGAAGGTCTGGATGGACAGCTGGGTCCTGCTTCCCCCAAATCAGTCACTGTTGGAACCTGTTTGAAGGATGTAGCACCCGGGTGATGTCCAGGTGGGTGCAGGGGCAGAGAGACGCCCCCACAATGCCTCCGGCCCTGCCCTCACCACGAGTTCCCCACGCACCACCCGCCCCCGGTCCTTGTCCCTCTGTGGCTGCCGTACTGCGAGGGGTGGGCTGGAGGACATCCTGTTCCAGAATGAGTGAAAGATGGAGAAGCGAGCAGGACGGACTTGGCTTTGGACGGACGGGATGCACCTGCTGCCTGGCCCCTGCTGTCGGCTGAAGACCCCGTCCCCTCCCCCCTCCCGGTCAGTGGGCACTTCCCTAAGGAACGCTCGTGCCAGGGCGGGGGGTGGTGAAGGGTAAGGTCAGCCACCTTTCCCAGGGGGGACCCGGTGACGAAAGAGGCGGCTTAGGGTGCCTCGCGGCCCCTCACAGTGCAGGGCTCTCCCCGGAGAAATTCCAACTCTGAAAACCAGGGCAGAGCAGACAGAGGGACGCGGGAAAAAGACGGGTCCTGATCTCTCAAAGCAAGACACAGATGCACCTATTACCCCGTCTGGGGAAAACTGAGGGAAATGGAAGAGAACACAAGATATGCAAAACAGTGTGCCCAAGCTTGCATCGGGACCCACACGGGTAGTGCCGGCACTTGTCACACAAATGACAAGAAAAGCTGTCCCCCTTTTCCCCAGCCACACGTAGAAAAGCACTTAAGAGCTCAAAGGTGAAGCTTGTCACACTCCAAATACAAAATGATTTACTTACATGCAGCAAATATACAAGAAGTGAATCCAAAAACAAACTTAATTCATTATATTCGCCTGGCACAACTGCAATTCAGTTTTAAAAAAATATTTGTAAAATACTGAGACTGACCTGAATTCAAGTATAACGGTCTCTTCAGCAGAAACACCCTCAATGCAGTGAAACGTTCGACGGAACAAATCGAAGCAAAACGCCTTCTGTGTTTCCCCCGTAAATTTCTGTGTGGTTTTTCAAACACGGTTTTAATGCCAACACAACTCACAACTGTGTTTTTAAAATGAATATTATTGCATTGTTTTTGCATATCTTGTGGGACAGAAAATGCAGTTACTGATTCCCGTTTCAGAAGCAGAGACAGTGGTTTGCTTTTGCTTTCAAACGGCCCCAGATTGACAGCTCCCCACCCTTACGCCCCAAGGGGAACTGCGGGCGGACTGGCGGCCCGGGCGTGGCGTGGCTGCAGACTCAGCCCGCGCCCGCACACACACACCCCACCGTACACACGGCACACACACTCGCAGAGACCCGTGCTGCTTCCTCTCTCGGGCACGTGCTACTGCACACATTTGTGCAAGACCCTACCAAGTGCATTGCTGACCACCTTTCAGTTATGAAACCAAACCGAAGAAATCTTGTCACTACCTAAGGAAATGATAACGAACTATCGGGCGTACACCACGGCCGGTAAAACTCTCCCACGGCGGCTCTGTTGAGTCCTCCGTAGAAAAGGAAACCACGACCGTTAAATAATACAACAAAACTGAACCCGATTTACATTTGCAAAAGTGAAAACGGTAAGGTGGGTGGCTGCAAAACTTTGTAAACACTCTTCTCCCTCCCTCCCCCTGGGAAAACAAAAGTATAAAAAAACAAAACCCCCCAAATGAAAACTGCAACATGCTGTGAAGAAAAATGTCAAATCCCCAAACAAAAGAGCGCTGGACAGACGCTCAGCACCACCGGTCCTGTCCCGGCGGGCGTGCGCGCTCCCCCGGCGCCGCCGACGGTGCGGCGTGGCTGTGACCGTGGCCGGGTGGGAAGGGGGTCCAGACGCGGGTGGCGCAGGGGGCGTGGCCAGCCTGGAGCTGCAGCGCCCTCCCCTCCCCAGGGCCTGGCCGGGGCCTCCTTCCTGCCGTGAAGGCACAGGGCCCTGGCTCTATGGGGACAGTGAGGCGCGTACAGAATATGTGCAAACGAGTTCTTGACAAGCAGAGTTGAAAGACACCCGTTTGGCGTAGGGTCCTTTGGGTGAGGGCTGAGGGAGCCGAGGCGGCCGCGGGGGGTGGGGGGCCCTCCCTGGTGCCCGCGCCCTCCCCCCACCGCTCCCCGCCGGACACGGACCGCGGCTGCTTCTCTCCTGGCCGCCGACTCGGTCTTGTCCCTACGAAATGAATGAAGACGCTGTTCCGGTTAACTCCAGGTCACGAGAACAGTGAGGCACTTCTGAAACGGACCCATTAGGAACATGGAGACAAATAAAAACCCGGCATCTCCGGCCCGGCTGCTACAGGCTGCTGGCGAAGGCCCTGCTGTCCCGGGGCTCCTCTCCGCCCTGGCGGGGCTCGGGGCTGGGCGCCCAGGCCGCGTCCTCCGCGCCCCCCTCTTGGTCTGGCCCCGGGTCCCTGCAGTGTGCACACGGGAGCAGGGTACCGTTGGGGCTCTGCCGGGCGCCCCTGCTGAGGATGTTGTCGGCCGCGCTCTCCATCTCCTCGATGGTCATGTCGCAGGCGTCGGCCAGCTCCTGGGTGGTGGCCTTGAGGAACCTGGGATCCTGAGCAAACTGCCCCAGTCCTTCTGAGATCAAGACCTGGGGGAGAGGGGGCCGGGACGGCGTTACTCCTGAGCCCGGCTCTTCCCTTCGGGGCCGGCGCAGGGGCTTCCGACTGGTCACTTCGGGAGGAGAGTGTGTGTACACGCGTGCGTGTACTCGTGTGTGTGCGCATCATGTGAGTGCACGTGTGTGTGCTTGCGCACCGGGCAGGAGTGGGACGGAGCACCCCTGCGGGCATTAGGGGCGTGCGGGCCAGAGGAGAGACGGCGGGGCAGGGGCACTGTCCTCAAACCCAGGCAACCTGGGCGCACGGAGGCCACAGGGGCCCTGGTCCTTTCCTCCCACCCACCCGGCGCCCCAGGACGCCCACGTGACTCCTTCCAGGAGTCTTCACTCTCCTCTGGTGACACTTGGCCCAGTGCCACTGGCTGCGTTTCTGGGGGTGAGGATCCCGGGGACGATGCGTGTGTGTGTGTGTGTGTGTGTGCACGCGTGTATGTGCAGGACACACCCAGCCCCTGCCCGCTCTGTCCCGAAGCGTCTGCCCCCTTCCTGGAGGCCTCGGGGAGCAGCAGGTGAGCCTGGAATACACCCCAGCCCCCGCCCGCGGCTCCCACCCCACGTGCCCTCACAGCCCCCCGCATGGCTCCCCTGCTCCCCGGCCAGTGTGACCTCCCTTCCTCGGCCGGGCTGGGCGCTCACGTGGACTTGAGACCTGACTGAGGGTCTTCCTGGCCAGGACACTTGACACCCCACAGGGCCCCTCCATTCTGCCCGTGGGGCCCCTGCCCGGCCCGCGTAGCTCGGCCTACTCACCGCCTCCACCAGGCTGCTGGCGCTGCCGTGGAAGGGCCGGCCCTGGGGCCCTGCCGGGCTGGGCACAGTGAGGGACACGGGCCGGGCCCTCCGGATGCCGCCGCTGGCCCCGCAGGGCGTGGGCTCCCCGGCCCAGGGGCCGCAGTGGACGGATGGGAAGCTGCTGGTGAGCTTGTCGCTGGACTCGGCCCCCTCCAGCCGCAGGGTGGGCACAGGCCGCAGGGGCCAGGCCGGGCCAGGCGTGGCAGGGGGCGTTGCATGCGGCGGGGGGAGGGCGCCAGGGGGATGGCTTCTCTGCAGGAGGGGGCTCAGGCCCGCCACCGCCAGCGCCTGTGGACATGACACGAGAGTGCGGGTCAGGGGGCCTCAGCCGTGTCCCACTGCCCGATGCTCGCACCCTCTCGGTCAGGCACCCGGACCTGGAGCCGGTCTCAACCGCCCTAAATAGACTCTGTGACCGTCAGTCTGCAGGGACCTTTCTCCTCTAAGCTCAGAAAGCCACGGGCCAGTGGGATCCAGGTCACCTGCTCTCTAGCCCTGGCCCCGTCCCCCGTGAGCCACGGATCCTCTCCACCTGCTCTGACGTGATGGGTCCGAGGAAGCAACACTGCCCGGTGGGGAGGCTCAGCCCGAGGGGCAGAGGGGGGGGGACGTGGCCGCAAGGGTCAGAGGGCAGCTCAGAAGCATAGGGGGAGGCTGTAAATCGAGGGAGGTTTTCCTTCACGATAAGCAGAGACGGGTGAAATCAGCTTCTAGAAATCCCTCAGAGAAGCACACGCGGTGTCCCCCAGGCTGCTGGCCTCCCTGCCCACTGCTCTCAAGGGCCCCCAGTCTGGGGTCCCGGGTCCCTGGGCAACTGAGGGAAGCGTAAGGCTCTGCTCGACGTTCCAGAAAGCCCTGTGGAGACCACGCGCATGCGTGCGCTGGCACACAGGCCGAGCAAAATCGTGTACTTCCTTGAGCAGAAATACCATCGCCCTGGCAGAGCCATGCTGGCTGCCTTAGGCCGACTGTAAGCTGTGATTGGCACTGAATGCCTCTGGGGATAAAAAAGTCATTTAAAGCAGAGGCCCGTGGTAAGGGAGTGTGTAATCACAGAGGGAAGAAGGTGGGAGGATCTAGTTCAGCCCCCAATTGTTTAGCTGTTGGAAATCTCCATCAGTTCTAGGGTCCTAAGGGCAGCTTGGTGCTGGGGACTTGGATCTCGCCATCTTTTGGCATCACCCAGGCCAAGAGCCGGTTCAACTGCTGAATCTGCCCGGACCCGCCTTCCTGACATCATCCCTGTCCCTGGCCACCTGCTGGAACACTCTCTGGTCATCTCCATATTCCAGTGGGTGGATTTTTGCATAGCTAAATGTCCAGGTGTCTTATGGCTCCAGGTGTGACCGCACCTGCCTGTCGTGTAGCCATGTCTGGGGAGGGAACATCTGGCCACTGGGAGGAGAATGCTCAGGCCGACCCGGAGCAGCTGGTCCTTCCAGCCTCCAGAGGGGCTCCTGCTGTCCAGGAGGACCTCCCGGGTCTCCCGCCCGGGAGAGCACGGTCCTCGTGTGGGAAGAGCCCCCTCCCCGGGGGCTGTTAGGGCCAGGGGTGGGGACACAGCCGTGGTCTGGACAGGAAGGCTGATGGGCGTCTGGGGGGTTTGGTGCACGACCATCACGGGGTTGTCTAGCCTGCTAGGTGGTGGCCTGTGGCCTGTCCCAAAGTGGGGGCTACCTGATGGTGAACGAGATGCAGAGGCAGAACTGTCTTCTGAGAGATGTCTCCCCCTGGATTCTTCTGTCGCTTCAGACACTCAAGGTGGAAGGAGGCCCTTCGACCTGTGGAGCAAGTGATGGGTCAGCACAGAAGATGACACGGGGGACTTCCCTGGTGGCGCAGTGGATAAGACTCTGTGGTCCCAATACAAGGGGCCCGGGTTCGATCCCTGGTCAGGGAACTAGATCCCACATGCATGCCACAACTAAGGAGCCTGCATGCTGCAATTAAGGAGCCGGTGAGCCACAATTAAGACCCGGCACAACCAAATAAATAAATATTTAAAAAAAGAAAAAAAAAGAGAGAGAAGAAGATGACACGGCCCCGACGGCTCACACCAAGGGAGGGGCAAGGATGCCCCCTCCCCCCACCCTGGGCCCCTCACTGAGGTGCTGCATTAGCACACGTCCAGCCCGGGTCCAGCCCAACCGTGGGCCACTTGAGCCCCACGAGATGACGTTCCTCAGTCACCCCTGTGTGCCTGGCCACCGTCACGGGGCGGGGGGCACCGTCAGAGAGAGGGTCTGAGGTTACCTAGGGAGGCAGAGCGCAGGAAGCCCCTCTTCGGAGAGAGATGGATGTCTCTCCTGTCCTCCTCGGGGGGCGCCAGCTGCCGATTCTCATCGTCCTGGTAGGAGAGCCTGGAGCAGAGGACACTGGGCACTGTAACCTCCGGGCAGCCTGCTTTTTCCCTAGTGAGGGGACCCCCACTCTGTGCTCTCTAAAGGCCGCGCTCTCTGCTGTCACAGATGTTCCCGCGGCTCCTTCCGCCTGTGCCCCGTGTGTCCTCCTGCACTTGTGATTCGAGGCAGGGGGACCACCGCTGCTGAGAAAGCTGGAAACAAATTCTGGGCCTGCAGCTCCTCTCTGCAATGCGTGCTCACAGGCGGATGCTGTCTACCACGGCCACTCCCAGCGCGAGACCACGCTTGTGCCCCTCACTCTCCGGGCCCGCCCACCCTTGGTCAGCAAGAGCGCGAGCGTGCGGTCATCGGTGAGGGGCAGCTGTGGGCCCTTGGGGGTGTCCAGTGAGTCAACAGCTCCTGGGCCTTCTAACGGGGACTCAGTGAGAAACGGCTCCTCCTGGCCCAGGGCACACGACAGACGTGCCCAAGGGCCGGACTCGGGTCCACGATTACCTTCCCTGAATCCGCTGCACCCGAGAGCCTCTGTTCTACCTTGGCCTGGGCTGTTTCACTGAAAACAGACATTGTAGTCCCTAAGTTGATTTTGCAACCCCTAGTGGAGCCGTCTGCACCCCAGACGCCCGCTTGTGTTCTAAGCCCTTCGTGTCACAGACGAGGCCACCGCCTGTGCCTGGTGTGACTCCACGTGCTTTGAGGACAGAGCCTGTGCTCCTGGTGTGTTGTCTGCAAGCGTTTGCAGACATGCAGGGAGGGTTCTGGACGAAAGCCACCGTGCTTGCCTGTCACGTTCAGCTTGGTCACCCTCCCTGTTACATTTTCTTCGTATCCAGACCGTAACCACTCTTGAAGCCCCAGCTTCTGTGTGACCTCGTGCCTGGTGCCTCTCTCCGACCTTGACCTTCTCTGAGCGTCTGTACTCTCGCTGTTTGCACCACTCTGTGAGCAGCTACTGAGGAAATCTTTATTTTCCTCTTCTGAGATCCTCTTAGCTCCTGAACCAGCCTGTGGCCTCCCTTGGGTGCCGAGGCCGGTTCGTCCACCATCTTAGCAGAGGGCCTGCAAGTACCAAGCACACACCAAGAGCCTAGACGGTGGGAACAGATGCTCTTCTTGCCTTCTCGGGTATGTGGCCGTGTGTTAATCTGCATCCTCTGAACAGCGGAAGCTGAAGGGCCTGGTCCTTCCTTGTGATAAAGTGTTCCTCTCAGGAAATCTTCTAACACAGGGTCAACTTTGTGAATGCAACTCACAGTCACAAATACATTTTATGGGACTTGGCGACAAATGCTTCACAAAGTAGTACTACCTTTGAGACTTCGAATATGCTATTTCCTATTGTCCTTTTCTAGCCTATTCTATGCTATTCTGTGCTATGATTTCTTTTAATAGTGTTGATTGTAACCGACTAAGCAAATGTCACAGCTTCCTAATGGGTCTGGAGCTGCAGTTTAAAAACCCTTCTCTTAAAAAATTCCCGCTGCGATGGAAATCTCAGCTACGGCTGACAACAGCGCCCTCTGCTGGCAGCTTTATTATAGGCAGTTTCACGAATATTTAATTGTCAATATGTACACGTGTCAAGAAAGCCTAGGAAACAACGTTTAGCAGTTTTCCTGAAAACATCGTGTCATGAGGAAGCGCCAAGCCAACGAGGGGACCGTGTGTATGAGGGTGGGGGGCTTCCTCTGCTTTGCTGCTGCCAGAGGAGGATTCCAGGGACCCGCCCGTCACCCCCTCCCCTCCCCTTCTCGGGCAGCCGGAGAGGGCAAAGCTCACATCTCCGTGCAGATCAGGCTGGGCTCGCTGCCGTACTCGGCGTCCTCATCCATCCTCAGGCCACAGGTCTCATCCCGAGGGGCCTCGTCCTGACACACCATGGCTATCAGGCTGTCCCGGGAGGGGCACCTAAAGTGTCCGGGGTAGAGACGAAAGTCAGCAACCGCCACCCCTCCCCTCCCCCAGTCAGGGGACGCATCACACACACTCACACAGACACAGACACACAGACACACACACACAGACACACACACACACAGATACACACACAGACACACATACACACACATACACATACACACATACACAGAGACACACACAGAGACACACACAGACACACACACAGACACACATACACAGACACACACACACACAGACACACACACAGACACACAGACACACACACACACAAATACACACACACAGACACACACACACATCCACACACACACAGACACACACACACAGACACAGACACACAGACACACACAGACACAGACACACAGACACACACACACAGAGACACACACACACATACACACATACACAGACACAGACACACAGACACACACACAAATACACACACACACATACACACACACAGACACACACACATACACACACAGACACACACACAGACACACACAGACACACATACACATACACACATACACACACACACATACACACACACACACACAGACACACACACACACGCGCGCGGCCACCGATGGAGCCGAGAAGTGTTACCATAAGGGTTCCATGGGGGGGAGGGGCCTCCGGGTTAGCATCCTAGGGGATCTGATTCTGGCCCGGTTCAGTTACTCTCTGGGGTAAGTCATGTAGCCCACCCATGACTAGTGTCCCCACCAGTAACACCGTCTGCCTGCCCGGCTCAGGGCCGGCCGCACTATTCGGGAGGGGCGGGGGACCAGCGAGGGGCTGGTCCCCTCCCTGTACTGCAGACAGCCGGGCCTGTGGGCACTTGCTGGGCAGAGCTGAGGACTCCCCGGTGTCGTACGTGACACGCTTTTGATTTGGCGTTGACTCCTTAGAGCAAAGCACAGAGGAGAGGCCTCACAAAGGGGTTCGTTCCTCTGAGCAGTGGGGAGTGAGCCTGAGCCCCCGAGCCTGAGTGCCCCTGAGCTGCAGACCTTCTACACCAGAACGTGCCTCAGACTGAGCTGCTCGCTCTCCAGGCCCTGGTCTGCTGCTCACTTGGTCACGTGGCCTTTCGCTCTGGCCTCTGGCCTCCCTTCCTGTCTGTGTCCTGCTCGGTGTCTCCCTCCACCTTTCTTCCTGTAGGTCCTGGGTGCTGGCGCCCACTGTATGCTCAGGCTCCCAGGGCCTCTGGGAGATATTCCAGCTTATCCTCTCAGATCTGAGTGTGGGGTCAGTGGCCAGCTTTGACCCTGTGCCTGTGAGCCACTCGGGGAGGGTCTGGGCGGATCTCTGGAGGAGGCCCTGACCGATGGTGCCCTGCCCCCGGTGACTGACACAGGAGACGCTGCGTGCTCTTGCTGGCGTGGGAGGGGTGCGACGTGGGCTGGGGACGCCCCCCGTGGGCCGCCGTGTGCAGGACCTGAGTCCAGAGCTGGTGCCACCGCACTCAGCCGTGAGCTGCGATGGGCGGGACACGGCCCGGGCTGGACCCTCGGCTAACGCGGGCGTGGCGAAGGGACGTGAACACCGGGAGGCCGGGAGCTGGCCTCTGGGATGAACGCAGCTCAGGACACTTGTCCAGGGATTTAGAAAAGATCACTTCTGGATCTGAGCTGGAGGGGAGGAAAGGAGGTCTGCCCCAGAAACGGGGCTGCTGGGGGCTGCTGTCCCGCTCGGAGGGGCAGCTCAGCTAAGGGTGAAGTGTTCAGATCCTCCCGGGCCTGGGAGCCTGGAGCTGCTGATATAAGTGAGGCACTTGCTGAGGCCCAGGGCATGGAAGTAGGCGCTGACCGCCCCAGCACGTCATGGCAGTGGGTCCTGGGGCACCAGGGAGCAGCGGGTGGGAGAAAAGAAAGGGACAGGAGCCGGGAGACGTCAGGACTGCCAGGAATGATCCCACGTGGGGTCAGAGCAGGCAAGCACCCAGCGAAGGGCCTCCTGCCTCCAGAATGCCTCCTCCCGGGGACGAGAAGGGCACTAAGAAGACAGGGTGGGCCTGCCCCATCCCCTGGGGGCCCAAGGCCAGGTTTGGGCAGAGACTTGAGAAAGGCCCAGGGGACGGAGACGGTGGTGTCTCCAGGATGCAAACATCTCGGGCATCGGGGCCAGGGCCTCTCTGCTTCGGGGGAGAAAGCAGAGAAGGCCCCGTCCAGAGGCGCGCACCTCGGGACACCTGCCGGCCAGGTGTCACGGGGCCTCCCGAGCACGGCTGCAGGACCCGGGAGGCTGCGTTGGCCGCCCTCTGGCCGGGGTCTGGGCAGCCGCCTCCACCCCAGCTGGAGGGCTGAGGGGTCAAATGCTCCTCCCCAAGCCCCTCCCGTGCAACCCCTTGCTCACCTCTGGGAGCTGAGCCTCCACGACGCCCCCTGCACCTGGACAGCAGGAGACAAGGGGGGCTCACGGCCCTCCACGGTGCTGATGCTGACAGCACCGGGCTGGCCGGCAGGGCAGGGGCAGCGGCCCAGGGCGGTGTTGTTGGCGTTGTTGATGTTGGCGTTGGAACCCATGGACGAGTAGCTGCTGGGGGTGAAGGTGGAATCCACCAGTTTCTCGTGGGAGGGCGACTCCGCGTCCCCCTGGCTGGTGCCCGCCTTGCTGATGTGCAGAGGGCGCTGGGTGGTGAAGGTCTGGGGGAAGGTGCTCCGGCTGTCGCTGGGGTAGTAGCCCACGTGGTTGCCGAACAGGCCACCGGCCCTCTGCAGGTGAGACGGAGGGGTATGTGGGGGGTGGCCCGCCCACGGCCGCCTCTCCTTCTCCACCAGGAGCTCAGCCCCGCCGGGCAACACGCGGCCGAGTCTCAGGCGGAGACCTTTCGCTGCAGCAGGGGGGGCATGTGGGGGCCGAGGGTGAAAACAGGGCCCGAAGGCTCTAATGGGGTTTAAATAAAGAATCCAACTGGCTCCCTGAGCTAGGAGCTACGCTGGCCAAACGGTTCTGAGAATAAGAAGGGCTTAGTTACTACACCAATTACACTCTGGCCTCCTTTCCCCTGGGAGAGTCTTAGATTTCAAATCAGGAACCAGTGTTTTCCCCCGACGTCCCCCCTTGTCCCGGGCAAGTGGGCAAGTAGCTACCTGCAAGGCTGGGGGTGTCTCTTGGGGTCACACTGACGTGCTAGTGTGTCCCCGAGGCCATTCATTGACGGACATTTCACAGTGACAAGGAGGAGGGTGGTGAGGACAAGACAGCCTCAGGGTGATGGGCTCCTCTCACCCCCATGCTTCCACCGCCTGGGAGCCTGCTGGGGCCGGGAGGCGGGGTGAGAGGCCCTAGCGCAGTTCTGGGTGGTGGTGTCTCACTTGCTATAGGATTTTTAGCCAAATACCTTGGGGATTCATGAAGAGAGCTGGGTGCAAGGGCCCCAGAATTCCAGTGGGCACTAGTTTTCACTGTTAAAACTGATGGCAGGGGCTCACCTGGTGGCGCAGTAGTTAGGAATCTGCCTGCCAGTGCAGGGGACACGGGTTCAAGCCCTGGTCCGGGAAGATCCCACATGTCGTGGAGCAACTAAGCCCATGCGCCCCAACTACTGAGCCTGCGCTCTAGAGCCCATGAGACACAACTACTGAGACTACGTGCCACAACTACTGAAGCCTGTGCGCCTAGAGCCCGTGCTCCGCAACGAGAGAAGCCACAGCAATGAAAAGCCTGTGCACTGCAATGAAGAGCAGCTCCCACTCGCTGCAACTAGAGAAAGTCCGCGCGCAGCAACGAAGACCCAACGCAGCCAAAATAAATAAATTTATAAAATAGATAAAAAAATAAATTAAATAAATTTAAAAAAAATATATAAAACTGACGGCAGCCTCGGTACCCAGGAGGGGAGAGAGGAGGCCGGAGGGGGCTTTGGGGCCTGGAGACCTCATGGTCTAAGTCAAGATTGCCACTGGCTTCCAGACCTCTGCTGCCTGATACCGCACATCTTCTGGTGTTTTCAAGAGAGGATAGAAGTCTAGATTTTTATTTGAATGTGCCAGATTTTCAAATGTTGGCGAACAAAATAGGTCTGTGGATTCGACGTGGCACAAAGGCCAGCACTTTTGCAACGTGTAACGTAGAAACGTCTCCTAAAAAACATTTCCTTAGCAAAACAGCTCCCTCGCACCTTCTCCGAGGGCCAGTGATGCTCTGTGAGCTGCCGGCTCTGGGGAGCCCCGGCTTGGGAAGGACTACTAGGCTTGGATGAGGTGAAGGGCTGGGGGAGGGCTGGGGGAAGGGCTGGGGGAGGGCTGGGGGAGGGCTGGGGGGAGGGCTTGGGGGAAGGCTGGGGGAGGGCTGGGGGAGGGCTGGGGGAGGGCTTGGGGGAGGGCTTGGGGGAAGGCTGGGGGAGGGCTGGGGGGAGGGCTGGGGGAGGGCTTGGGGGAGGGCTTGGGGGAGGGCTGGGGGCGGGGAGCTGGGATCCTGCCGAAGACTCAGGGCTCCCTCCCTGGATTCAGGACGCCACACCACCCTTCTGCTCCAAACCCAGCTTTACGGAGGCGGAAGACTGCGGCCGGGGCACCCCCCTACCCTGAAGATGTCATCTTCCGAGGCCGCGGACACAGCCTCCTTCATGGCCTTGTCCAGCTCCTCCTCGGCGGTCAGGTCCCCGGAGATGGCCCGGCGGATCTCGGGCCCGAGGTCATGCAGGGTGCGCAGACCAGCCTGGAGCCCAGGGGGATGATGCGTGAGGGCCCTGGTGCCCCACCTGCCACCCACCCGCCCCTGTGCCTCTCCCCGCAGCAGGCCAGCCTGCGGAGGTCCACAGGGCATGAAGGCATGTTGGGAGGGGCTGTTTCAGGGGTGTCAGCAGACCCCCCGGCCAACTCCCCGAGCTCTGCGGGCTGCGAGGCCACAGGAGGGGAGGGTCACCCCTGCAGCATCCCCCTTGGGGAAGCCTCAGGACCCTCAGGAAGGGACCCGCCTCCAGCCAGCCCGTGAGAGCCCCGGACCTGGCAGAGGCGAAAGGAGGGTGCCAGGCCCCCGGGGGGCGAGGGCCCTCACCTGCAGGGACAGGGCGTTCCTCTGGGGGGGCTTGCCCACCAGGCCCTGCTCTTTGCGCTTCTTGAATTTCCGGAAATACTCTTGGATCAGGAAAGTAGCGTAAAACTTGCCCACCGTGACCTCATCATCTGAGAGCAAAGGGAGGACAGGGTGAACAGGGCGTGAACAGGGGGGCTGGCCAGGCGTCAGGAACCTTTTGTCAGCGTCCACGCCTTCTTAAGTTTTCTCAATTAAATTTTTTGGAAGAGGCTCTCCATGCACGTGGTTCAAAAAGACAAAAATATACAAAAAGGTGTGTGTACAGTGAAGAGTCTCTCTCCCCACCTCCTATCAGATAACCTTTCTCTTTTGTTTCTTATTTTCCCAGAGATTCTTTATGCAAATGCTTCCTGCAAATAAGCAAATATATTCCTACCCTCTCTTTTTTTCACAGAAAAAGTAGCCTATTGTCAAACTTATTTCCCACCCTGCATTTTTTACTTAACTGACCTTGTTGATTAACTCTTTTAAGATTCTGAAGCTCCGGGTGCCCACTGATAATCGCCCAGTCCCCTAAGGGCTAGCGTTCTGCTTAAGGGTTGGTGGGAGGGGTTGGTGGGAGGGGCGCAGGCCCCCCATCTCGGTCGGGGCTTTCTAACCCCGCGGCTGGGCTGCTCCCCAAGTGACACAAGACAGAATCAGCCTCTGTCTTGGGGACGAAGTGGGTGGTGAGAAGCGAGTGGGGCCCCGAGGGGAGCAGTTCCTGCCCCACGAGGAGCCCCCCTGCCCCATCTTCTGGTTCTTGGGGGAAGATGGGGCGGAAGGCCTGGAGAAGGCTGCTGGGTTGCATCTGGGGGCTGTGATGGCTCCCCTGCTCCTAGCTGTCTCGTGAGAGTAGCCAGACCCACAGCTGCTTGCCTTCCGTCCGGACGGCAGGGGCCCCAGCCCCAAGTGGAGGGGATGCCTGAGCCCTGTCTGCCGTGAATCGGGGAAGACTGGCTCTGGTGGGAAGGGTGGCCCCCTTGGACCTGGGTCCTGAATCCACAGGGCTCTCACCACCAGCCTGGGGTCAGCTACTCAGCAGCTGAGAACCAGCTCCTAGAGCAGGCGTCACAGAACCGTGATGAGGATTAAGGGACGTGGTGCGTGTGACGCCAGGCCGCGTGGCGCCCATCCCCAGGCCTGCCTTCCTTTCGGGGGTGGGTCTCGTCAGGGGCAGCACCCCCTCTTAAGGAGTGTTTTGGGAACGTATGGGACTTTCCCAGTGTCACTGCGATTGTCACCATGCTTTGGGGATGCTGCTGGCGTGAACGACGTGGCTCTGGACGTGTCCCGAAAAGCACGGTGAATACTACCTTGGCACCCTGCCAAGGCCATGCCAGACGTCTGTGGGGGGACCTCCCGCTGTAACCACCTGAGCTAAGACCCTCACTCGGCTCCACGTGGGACCTGCACGGCTGTGATATTCCAGTTTCCCAGGAATATACCTGCTGTTTAAGTGGATGGAAGACCACTTTGTTTTGTTTCAAGCTGAGTAAGAAGGGTGCACATTTCAGAAAACTGTGTCCCTGACGGCATCGCTCCGTGAATGTGGTCCCCACGGGGCTGGACCGCGATCAGTCTGCACTTACTCCACGTGCATGCCCAGAGCTGTCTGTACTTATTTAAAGATAGCCCATAAGCCCGTACTTACTTCAAAAAGACAAACGCAAAACGTCAACGATGTCAACACTGTTTGTTTCCTTTAAACACAAACTTATCCATAACAGTGGGTGCAGACGAGCCTTGGTCAGTTAACTAGAAATTCGGGCCCCTGAGCTGTCCCTGAGTATTTATTTATTGAAAAACATTTGATGCTAACGTATTTCACATTAAAGTGTTGTACCCATACTTTGGCAACTGTATACGGAGGACAGTTGACAGAGTCGACAAACACTGCCCCGGGAGGAACAGGAAGGGGCGTCCCGGGGGGCTCCTTCTCCAGGACCCCATCATTCCTAGAGCACCCAGCCCGGCAGGTTATGGGGAAAGCTCCGCTTTGCAGAGTTTCCTTGAAGTTCTGCCAAACCTCCAGGCATCGGGGGGCCTAGCTCGGCCTCCTCTGTGACCTCAGGCTTGGACCAGGCTCCAGCCCGAAAGGGCAGGCCTCCCGCAGCCTGGACTCAGGACTCGCATAGCCCGGGGTGGGGTGGCTCACCTCCCGCAGGCGGAACCACCTGGTCCAGCAGCTTCATGCTGGTCCGCTTCCAGATCTTCTTGATGATGGCCCGCAGCTCCTCGTTGGCCTGTTCCAGGTTCCCTGTGGGGAGGGAGACGCAAGGCCGACTGACCAGCTGCCCCTGGGGGCCTCCCGTGGGCTGGTCCTGCTGTGGGAGTGGTGGCCACGGCCCGTGGGCTCTGCCTGCAATGGCTCTGGCCCGTCAGCCCCATCATCCTCCCCCCGGGGCTCCCGCTGTCCGCCTCCGTCCCCTCTTGGCCTCTCTCCCCTTCCTCCCTGCCTGCTGCTTGGTCGCCAGGGCAACCCTGCACCCACTCTGTGTCCCTCCTTCTCCTTGAGGGGGCCCCTGAGGCCCGTGAGACTGCTGGAGCTGGATCGAGCTGGACGGCCACAGGGGCTCCCCCTGGGCCGCCAGGGAAATGTGGGCGACTGGAAGGAAGTGTGGTCCCTCCGCAGACCCACGTGGAGCGTCCACGCTCGGGGGTCTCTGTGTCAAAGCCCTTTGCTGAGTCTCCTGCTGGGAGAAGGTGGCGAAACCTTGGCGTGGAAGCAGAAACCAGAAGACGGGGGTCCCGAGGTTGGGGGCTTCTCTGGGTCTCCTTTCTCCACTGGCAAAACAGGCTTAATTAGGTGCCTCTCTGTGCGCCTCTGGGATACTGGCCTTACAGCCCTGGGAGAGGAAAGCTGAGACCCGCAGCCGTAAGAGAGGACCGGGGGGCTGGGTCTAACACACCCCCAGCTCTCTCCCGCCACCACCAGGCACGCGCCCTGCATGGCCCCTGGAACCGTGAACTCGGGGCCTTACCCTGTGGTCGGGTTATGTTATACGGCGCATGTGCCGTAGGATGGGGAAGCGTCCAGTGGGGCCTGAGCTAATCCCAGCAGTGGATTAGCTCTTCACAAGGAGAGGGTCCTTAGGGGCAAACTCCCAGTTATAAAATAAATATGTCCTGAGGATGTAAAGTACAGCATGACAGCGTGGGGACTACAGCTAACAATACTGTACTGTACGTGTGCAAGTTGCTAAGAGAGTAGATCTTAAAGGTTCTCATCACAAGAAAAAAATTGTGACTGTGAGGTGACAGGTGTTAACCAGACTTGTGGTGAGCATTTTGCAATAAATACAAATACGGGATCACTATGTTGTTCGTCTGAAACAAATGTAACGTCACATGTTAGTTATGACTCAATAAAAAATCACACAAAGCAAAAAACAAACAAAAGTAATTCATGACGGGGGCCAAGACAAGAGAGTCCTCCGTGGCTGGGAGCAGGGCAGGCGCAGGGCTGCGGGCGGGGCTCGGGGGCCTCGGGGGCACAGCCGAGAGCTGGTCCTGCACCTGCAGCGAGTGAGTCTGCTGACAGCCTGAGCAAGTCGGAAGTGGACTCTTCCCCGAGGCCCGGGAAGAGGACACGTCCGGGCCAACAGTCTGGTTTTGGCCTGGAGGCCCCATGGTTGGACTCCAGACCTTCAGAGTGGGAGGTGCTGTGTGGGTGGTGACACGGCAGCGGGCGAGCACAGCGGGCTCAGAGGCCGGCGCCGGGGAGGTGGCCGGCGGGTCCCGACACGTGTAGCGGGAGCCCTGATTGACACGATGCTCAGATACACTCGTCTTCCGCGGCGGGCTCAACGGTGCCCCCATGTTCACACCCACCTGGAACCTTAGGCGGCCTGTAGGTAGAAATCTTCGCAGGTGTATTAGCTGAGATGAGGGCGTGCTCATTGGGGGAGGGGACGACATTCATCCAATGTGACTGGTGTCCTCATAAGAGGAGGGGATGCAGAGAGACGCTCAGAGAAGACAGCGGGGGGCGGGCGGAGACGGAATCAGGGAGCGGAGAAACCCAGCTAGGTGCCTGGGGGGCCCAGCACTGCCCGCACTGCCAGCAGCCGGGACAGGCCGGGAGGGGCCCCGTCCGCGCCCCCAGAGGGACCCACCCCGCTGACCACTGGCGCCTTGCCTTCGGACTTCTGGCCTGACTGTGAGAGAATGAATTTCCGTTGTTTGAAGCCCCCAGTTTGTGATAATTTGTTACGACAGACCTGCGCAATGACACATCTTCCAAAAGGGTCTGTCACTCTTCTCCAAGCCTTAATTCATTCTCACCGTGAGCTATGTAACCTCGAACTTCATAACCCTTGCTTCATGTCTTCTAAGTGTTTCAGGACAGCTTCCTTCCGTACCCTGGGTTGATGGGGCCTGGGACATTGCTGGTTCTCTCGAGCAGGCGCTAATTTCTCTCCAAATACCCCAGCTCACAGTCTGCAGGGTGAGGACCGCGTGGCACTTAGTCTCCCGGATTTAGACGCTTTCTCCAGTTTCTTTGTAGTTGCTTCTAAGAACTCACCTTTGCCTCCCGGACTTAAGGGTTTAACACGTTGGTTGCAGGCGGGGAGGGTGCCTGTCTCTGGTGAAGGTTTGCCTCGAGTTGATGTTGTGGGCCCTTTGGGAACTATTCCTTTTTTTCTTTTCTTTTTTTCTTTGGCCGTGCTGCGTGGCATGCGGGATCTTAGTTCCCCAACCAGGGATCGAACCTGTGCCCCCTGCAGTGGAAGTGCGGAGCCTTAACCACTGGACCGCCAGGGAAGTTGCCCTTTTTTCAGTTTTAAATTGTATTTTATGGTGGTAAGAACACGGAACGTGAGATCTACCATCCAGCAGGACTTAACGCGAAAATGCAGAATTCTGAGCTACAGGGGCGGTTGTCCCTCAGCAGACAATGTCTGTGTTTGGAGTTTCCTTTGATTCTTGGCTTGACTGGTCCCCGCGCGGCTGGCTTCTCCCCTGGTCTCGGGACAGTGTTTTCTCAGGATGGGCTGTGCGTGTCCGGCTCTAAGGTTGAAGAGTCTTTGTCTGGGACTTGGTTTGCTCTGACGAGCATCTTGACGGTGCTGAGTCCTGGCTCCAACGTCAGCGCTTCTCGTTCCTCCACGGGATGAAGAGTCGTCTCCTCACTTTACATCAAAACTTAAGGACCACAACACGTTCCTTCCAGGAGTCTTTCTAGCTTCCCTCCTTGAAAAAGAAAACCTTCCCTCCTGGAAGGAACCATAACCACAGTCATTGTGGAAAGTTTGGAAAAGTAAAGGAAGAAGGTAAAGGAAGTGAAGAGAAGCGTCTGATTCCACCGCTCACGACAATCGAGGCTAACGTGGTAGCGAACTTCCCTCCAGGCTTCCCCCTGGTCACACACACGCCTACACAGAGTGTGTGTTCCATCCGTTTGGGCAGATATAGGCCCGTTTACCCCTGTTTCAGGTTGAGTTACGGCCTTGGCTACCGAGAGTGTGTTCTTCAGCCTTAGCTTCTTCTTAGTTCAGCAGCAGAACTTGAACTTCTACAATTTTTTTAAAGATTAGCTCATTATTTTGACAGGCACCTTGCTGGCCCTGTTCTTTTCCTACATCTAGGATGTTTCTGTTATTTTCTGAAAGGATTTAGCTGAGAGAAGGCACCTCCTGGCTTGTCCACTGAACTGAATGCCACACGTCCCCCCACCTTTCTCATTTTACAAACGAAGAAACTGAGGCAGAGAGAGACTCGCTGACCATCACATGATATCAGGGTCCAGTCCCCTGTTGCCCCGCCCAGGGCTCCAGCCTCCTGAGGCTCTGAGATCCAAACGTCAGAAGGGGGAGGCGACACTGCCGGTCCCACCTGAGTTTTCTCTAATTACTGTGCCAGTGGGTTCCAGACTTTGCTCACGTGAATCCCCCGTGGCTGGTGCAGGATGCGCGTTCCGAGTTTGGGGCTGGGGCTGGGACTCAGCGTCTCAAACAAGCCCCAACTCCGCGAATCGCAGGAGGAGGCTGGGAGCTTTGGGGAAGCAGCTGCCTCTCGTCAGATGCACCTGCAGCCTTTGCAGCTGTGAGGACAGCGGGTCATCGAAGCCAAGCTGCTGGCCACAGGTCCCTGTCGTACAACCTGGAAGACGGTCCCTCCCGCCAGGCAACACGGGGGAGCACGGCCCCCCCGAGGGAGCCCCGTATGAGGAGCACGGGGGCTCTGACCCCCACCTGCCGGCTGGCTGAGCACGTGCCTGCAGGTGGGCGAGGGCCGACCTCAGCCCCAGTCACCACGTCCGCTCTGACCCCTTCCCGATCGACACAGGAGTTTAACTTGCAAGGACAGTTGAACACTTGAGACCCACTTGCAGCCAGTGAAATCCCACTGTGATGGGGCTCAGCCCCGCTTCAGGTAACACTCATCTCCTGCTCTCTGAACTACACCCAAGGACCCTGAGGTGTCACCCAGGATGAGCTCTAAAAACTACAGGCAAGGAGGCCGTTCAAGGAGCAAAGGGCACACGAGCAGACCTGGCACCGCTAGTACCCCAGAGGTGACAGTTATTGCCAGGCTGAGGCTCTGACACCCCGCAGGAGCCGAGCTGGGCTCCGGCTGGTCCACTAGGTCTCCCGGGGCCCCCGGATGACCTTACCTTCCGTTTTGATCCTCAGGGCCGTCCGGACCAGGGCAAACAGGGTGGCGTTGAACATGACCGTCCCGTCGCTGTTCAGGGGCATGTTCATGGAGACCAGGCGCTGGTGGGGGAGCAGAGCTGGTCATCACAGCAGCCGGCTCCTGAAGGACCCTCCCGCAGAACCCCCGAGGCAGGAGGATGCCGAAGGGGGGGGCCTCGAAATGCGTGTGCGTGTGTCACGCGTGTTCCCTTCGGAGTCTGAGAACGCACTGTGGGAAGGACCCCTAACGCCTACTCTGGCTCTGGCTCCTTTCTTCAGGCTCATAAAATACTGTCCTCATCCCCGTAGAGGCTTGACATCCTGACCGAGGTCACAGAGGCATCTTCCCTCCCATGTCGTGTCTCCCACGAGCCCAGCTCATCTCTTACTTTGCAGGCCACGCGGTGAGGGCACAGCTTCCCAAAGCCCAGGGGGGGCTGAATCCTCCGGAGCAGGGTCACCACATCCAGGTGCTTGATGCGACCCCTAGAAGAGGAGGAACGGGGGGAAGGTCAGTGCGGCGGTCTCGGCCAGTAGCCCAGGACTCAAGCACTCAGGGCGGGGGATCCCCCTGCAGAAGGAACTCTCCACGGCTGGACCCGAGCGATGAAGCTGGTGCTGAGCTGCAGAACTGCACGGCAAAACTCCAAAACCAGTATATACACGTGTTTAGGATTTTAAGGAGCAATTTTCCATCAGTGCTATATTCACGGTGGAAGGGATTTTAGTAGGCAACGAAATTCTCAATATTACTCCTGCTTCAGTGAACCAACCGTCTGACCAAACGGTATTTCCAGTGTCAGCCAAACGTGGTGGCTGGACTGATGGGCCTACGGCAGAAAGGCAGGCAGGATCTGCCTGGCCCCGGACATCCTGACTCGAGTCCCTGCTGGTTACTCCGACACCAGGCCCTCCTGTCCTGTTCAGCTGAGAACAGCAGGCGTGTTCTTGACTCAGCCAAAGCCCTCCTGTCGCTGGCCCTGACCCTCGACCCCTGTGGCCCGTGCAGGTCAGTGTTTGCTGGGGATCCACCCCGTGCTAACCCGTCTTGACCCGCTCCCACAGGTGCGGTCACGCAACCCCCTTGCGGCTTTGGGGGTCGGGCTCCCCTCTGGGGACTTACTTGGCTTCAGGATCATACTCCGCCCAGATTCGCTTGAATTCGTCCAGGTGGTGGGGACCCAGAATGGACCAGTCCCTTGTCAGGTAGTCAAAGTTGTCCATGATGACAGCTACGAAGAGGTTGATGATCTGTGGAGAACGGAGAGCGCGGGGAGATGCCCTCGGAGGCCCTTCCAGCACGCGCGGTTAGCAGGCCACGCGCGGCAGAAGCCAGTGTTTCTGAAGACGCCCAGGTGGCACCACTGAAAACACCGGCCCCCGGAACGCGGCTCTCTTGGATGAGGACCTGACCCAGCTCCCCTTGGGTTTGTGCAGGTGAACCCCCGCTGTGGGCTGGCAGCTTCCCTCACACCCAGCTGGCAGGCGGGGCTGCCAGGGACGGGAGTGACTGTCCACCACCCTCCCCTTGCTCCTTGTCAAAGTGCCAGAAATGTTTAAGCGGCCTCCTGTCCTGGGGACGACGCCACCACCACAAGGGCTGAGAACGGACGAGAAGGATGCTGGCTGAGCTCACTCTGGGCCAGCTCCGCCCCCTCCCTCCAGTGCGGCTGGGCCGTCCCAGGGACACAGCCCTCTAGGCCGGCCTCCCCGATGGGGCACCCCCGAGCGTGAGCTGCAGAGACGCAGGGCGCGGCTGGCCCGGGACTGCGCGTTGGTCACCCGAGGCCGCGGGTCCCGCCCGGCTCACCAGAAAGGCGCAGAGCATGTAGAAGCTGATGAAGTAGAAGACGGCGAAGCTGCTGCCGCAGGGCGCCTCCCCCTCGGCGCTGCTGCCCGGCTCCGACTCGGGCGCGCACTTCTTGCCCGGCATGCAGGCCAGCATGATGTCCTGCCACGCCTCCCCGGTGGCGCACCTGGTGAGAGACCACGCCCCAGAGCGGCTCACAAGGCCCCTCCCTCTCCTCCCTGGCGGGGGAACCGCTGAACTGAGTCTGCGGTTTGTCAGCCCCCAGTGCTGATACATCCACTACATAGGAAAACATACAGCATCGCTCTGAAGGTCCGAAAATTTTCTGTGAAAGATAACAAGCTGTACCTTTTCTGCAAAGTCCCTCCTTTTGCAATCCATGTTCAATTTTGAGTTTTAGCCATTTGGATGCATTTTAGCTCTGGTTCATTCATCCTTTGCGGCAGATCCTCTATGAGTATACCATTAAAAAGCCCCACCGCCCTGTTAAGGCTTTTCCTTTCTTTGCTGTCTTGCCATCACGAAGGAGCCTGCAGTCACCCCACTGGGCCGTCAGACGCCTGCTTCGGGGTGGAGTTGCCGGTGGACGGCAGGTGTGTCCTCACCGTACTGAGTGCTGCTTGTTCCCCCACTGGCGCTCCTGGCGTCACTGCCCTACAGACTCAGCAGCTCTTTCCTCAGCTTTACTGAGGCAGAATCGACAAGTAACACTGCAAGCTAGAGCGTAGATCATGACGATTTGATTGATGTGCACATTGTGAAAGGATTCTTCCCACCTAATTAACACATCCATCCCCTCACAGATTTAAAAAATTTTTTCTTTTCTTTTCTTTGGCGAGAACATTTAAATTCTACTGTCTTAGCAAGTTCCAGTGATACGATCAGTGTCATCAACTATGGTCACCATGTTATAGGTTAGACCTCAGACCTCATCCACCTTATGGCTGACAGTTTGTGCCCCTTTAACCAGTCCCTCCCCATCCCATGCCCCCCCCCCCCACCACTTTTCTATTCTGAATTTAGACTAGTCCACTCTTGGTATTAGTGAATTTTAAAAAATGTTGCTCGGACTTCCCTGGTGGCGCAGTGGTTAAGAATCCGCCTACCAATGCAGGGGACATGGGTTAGAGCCCTGCTCCGGGAATATCCCACATGCCGCGGAGCAACTAAGCCCATGCGCCACAACTACTGAGCCTGCGCTCTAGAGCCCACGAGCCACAACTACTGAGTCCGTGTGCCACAACTATTGAAGCCCGCGTGCCTAGAGCCCGTGCTCTGCAACAAGAGAAGGCACCGCAGTGAGGAGCCCGTGCACCGCAACGAAGAGTAGCCCCCGCTCGCTGCAACTAGAGAAAGCTCGCGCGCAGCGACAAAGACCCAACGCGGCCAAAAATAAATAAATAAATAAGGTTGCTCATATGATGGGTGTAAAGTGATAACTCACTGTTGTTTTAATTTGGTTTTAAAATGATGAATAGGCTGAGAAATTCTATTTCATCTGCTGAATCTCAGGTTCATGTTTTTGCCCGTCTGTCTCATGGGCTATTTGTCTTCTTGCTCATTTGTGGGGCCTTCAAGCTTTCTTTCTATTAATCCTCTGTCAGTTACACACACTGCAAGCAGCGTCTCCAGTCTGTGGCTCGTTTCCAGCTTTACTGATGGTGTATTGTGATGAAGCCAAGCTTTACATTTTAATGTGGTCAAATCATAATTTTTCTTCTGTTCTGTGCTTTTCACAACTTGTCTAAAAATCCTTCCCTATTCTAGGCCATAAAAATATTCTCCAATATGTTCTAAAAGGCCCAAGTTTTGTTTTTCATAATCATAATAACCCATTAATATGGAATTTATATGGGGCTCCATACGAGGTAGAAATACGCTGTTATCTTTTTCTGTCTAGATAACCAACTTTCTTAATACAATTTATCGAATAGTTCACCTTTACCTACATATGTGAAATAGCTCTTGACATAAATCACATTTCCGTACGTGTATGAGTCTTGTGCCAGCCTCTTCGTTCTGTTCTATCGGTTTATTCATCTGTCTTGACTTCAATGTACCACGCTGTCTTCATCACTCCAGGTTTGCGGCAAGTCTTGATCTCACACAGAGAGTCAGTGCTTCCAGCCTGCTGTCCTGCAAAGCTGTCCTGGCTTTTCCTTTCCTTTTCCTTTTCGATTCCACAGACACATTAGAATCAGCTTGTTGAGTTCTATGAATAATCCCACTGAGACTCTTACTGGAATTGCATCAACATATAGATTAACTAGAGGAATTTGACATCTTTTTGCTATTAAGTCTCCTAACCATGAACCCGATCCAACTCACCATTTATTTAGGACTTCTAAAATGTCTTTTAATAAAAGTTTATAATTTCCCTACATACATCTTTCGTTAGGTTTTTTTCTAGGTAGTTTACTTAAAATAAACAAATAAAATGTTGCTATTATGAATGGTACCTTTAAAAAGTTATATTTTCTGTTTGCAACAGATGTGGAGAGAATACTATTGACTTTATATATAGAAGATCTGCTGAACTCTCTTATTATTCTGTGGTTTCTCTTGTATAGTCACATAGCAATCGGCTTTTTAAAAGTGTTTTATTTACATATTTTCTTTTTAAAATTGTGGTAAAATACACACAACATAAAATTGACCGTCTTAACCATTTTTAGTGTACAGTTCGGTGGCATTAAACACACCCACGGTGCTGTCCTACCGTCACCACCATCCATCTCCAGAACTCTTTTCATCTCGTAAAACTGAAAATCTATGCCTCTTAGACAGTAACTCTCCTCCCCTCCCCCCTACGCCTGGCACCCACCATTATACTTTGTGTCTATGATTTTGACTAAGTACCTCATGTGAGTGGAATCATACAGAAAACTTGTCGTGTTATGACTTCTTTCACTGAGCATAATGGCCTCAAGTTTCATCCATGTTGAAGCAGGTGTCGGAATTTCCTTCCTTTTTAAGGCTGAATAATGTTCCACTGTGGTATAACCATGTTTTCCTTTTCCATTCTTTTGATGGACCTACAGCTGATTCCATGCTCTAGCTATTGTGAATAATGCTGCCATGAACAGAAGTGTACAAATATTTCTTTGAGACCCTGCTTTCAATTCTTTTAGGTATATACACACACAACTGGAATTGCTGGATCATATGGTACTTTTAATCTATTGTTAATATTTTGAGGAACCGTCATACAGTTTTCAACAGTGGCTGTTACCATTTTACGTTCTTACACGTAATGCACAAAGCTTCCAATTTCTCCACATCTCATCAGCGCTTGCTTTTCTGACAGCAGCCCTCCTGATGGGTGTGGGGTGCTAGCCCATTGTGGTTTGGGTTTGTATTTCCCTGATGATTAGTGATTTTGAACACTTTTTCCTGTGTTCATTGGCCATTCACTTATCTTTTTTTGAGGAACGTCAAGTCCTTTGCCCATTTTTAAACTGGATTGTTTATTTTCTTGTTGTTGAGTTTGGCAATCAATTTTTTTGGCATTTAATTTTTTCTTCTTCTCCAATTCTTACCCTTTGGTTTATTTTTCTCGTCTTATTGCATTGGATGAAACTTGCAGTATCATGTTGAAAAGTGATAGCTTATGAGCTCATTTATTATATTTATGGATCAGCTGTTACCTGTTACGGACTGAATGTATGAGTCCCCTCAGAATTTGTATGTTGTGGCCCCAAACCTCAATGCATTGGCAGGCACTTAAGTTTAGATCAGGTCATGGGGCTGGGGACTCATGATGAGATTAGCATCTTTATAAGAACAGGAAGGGAGACTGGCGCTCTCCTCTCTCTCCACCAAGTGGGGACACGGTGATAGGCCGCCATCTGCAGGCCAGGAAGAGGATCCCACCAGGAACAGAATCATGAAACCTTGATTTTGGACTTCCAGCCTCCAGAAATGTGAGAAAGAAATGTCTGCTGTTTGAGCCACTCCATTTATGGTGTTACAGTAGGCTGCCCACACTAGTACATTATCAGTACATGAAAGTGATTGTTTTCCTTTGTTAATTGTCACCTTCCTGGTCCTTTTAATTGTTATAAAGGCTTTTGAGTTGCTTTGCTTGGGTTTTCTAGTCGGATTAGCCTGTTCTCTGTAACCAAAATAGTTATGTCTACATATTTTTATATCTCTAGTTCTTACTTTCTTCTCTTTCTTATTGGTATCAGCCGTATGTTAGTCTTACAGAAAGAGGTTTCCTACCCATTTTTACTCCTGGAAAGTTTATGTAACATAGGAATGATTTATTCTTTGATATTTTGGCAAATAGCAAACATAAATATATTGGATCTAGCCTTTTAGAGGACTAAAATTTTGACCACCTTTTCAATTTCTGTTGTGGTTAATTAAAAAAATATTCTTCTCCAGACAATTTTTGTGATTTCTCTTTTCCTATATAAAAGCATCTAGTTCGTCTAGATACTCAAATATATCGGCATTCATTTGTTCATAATATTCTCATCATTCTAAAAATCACTCCACATCTATAATTATGTTGCTTTTCTTATTCCTGCTGTTGCGTCTTTTTAAAAAAATTGAATTTGATGAAAGTTTGTCTATTTATTGGTCTTTTCAAAGAATCAGTTTTAGAGTTTATTGATGAATGTTTTTGTTTTATATTTTATTAATTTCTGCTTTTATTTTAATAAATGCATTCCTTCACACTTTGGGGTTATTTTCCTATTCTTTTTCCATTTATTCGTTTACTTGCTGTAAATTAAAAAAAAAAGTTAATTTTGGCTCTGAATGGTCCTTTGGCTTACTGGTGCATCTCATAAATTTAAGATAGAGCGTGGGACTTCCCTGGTGGTCCAGCGGTAAAGAATCCGCCTTGCAATGCAGGGCACATGGGTTCGATCCCTGGTCAGGGAACTAAGATCCCACATGCCGCAGGGCAACTAAACCCGTGCGCCACAACTACTGAGCTCGCGCGCCTCAACTAGAGCCCGCGTGCCACAAACTACAGAGCCCACGTGCTCTGGAACCCGTGTCACAACTACAGAGCCCGCGCACCCTGGAGCCTGCACGCCACAACTAGAGAAGAGAAACCTGCACGCCACAACTAGAGAGAAGCCTGTGTGCCACAACTAGAGAAGAGAAACCTGCACGCCACAACTAGAGAGAAGCCTGTGTGCCACAACGAAAGACCCCGCGTGCCGCAACTAAGACTCAAGGCAGCCAAAAATAAATAAATAAATAAATAAATAAAAAATAAATCTTAAATAAATAAATAAATAAACCAAACAATCTCAGGCCCAGGCGAGGCGGTCTCATTAAAAAAAAAAAAAAGGAAGATACAGTGTGTTCACATTCTCATTTCTGAGTAGTTTGTAGCCTCAGCTGCGAGTTATTTAGAAGAGTGGCTCGAAACATTTAAGTGAACAGATCTTGGAGGGACTACTGGTTTTCTGGCTAATTCCTAATTTTTTATGCCCGTGCACCACAACGAAGAGTCGCCCCCACTCGTCGAAGCTGGAGAAAGCCCGCATGCAGCAGCGAAGACCCAGTGCAGCCAAACATAAATAAATATTTTAACAATTGTACATTTTCTGAGTTCTCTCTTTAATTAAATTTAATTAATTCTCTCGTTAATTTGTTCTGATTAATAATGACTTCTCCTCCTCCCCCCGCTCCTTTCTAATTTGACAGATGTGCCAGGTTCTATAATCTCTCTAAAGACACAAATGATGCTTATTTTCAGATATTTTTCATCTCCCTATTCTTTTCCTCCTGATGTGTTCATTCATCTGTTAGGTGAGCGTGGTGACTTCTTTTTTGACATTGGTTTTCCCCCAGTACTTTGGGGTGACTGTTACTGCTCTTTGTGATCGAGAGTCCAGTACACAACTCTGTGGATCAAGTTCTCGTTGCAGGAGCATCTCTGGGGACCATGGAAGACAAGACAAGACGTGCTGCCAGGTGGGGTGGACAGGTAGCTTCTCTTAAAGGGTGGGTTCCCTTGGGGCCCTGCTCTACTTCTTAGACCCCAAAGCCCAGGCTGTGGTGGCAGGGCTCTGTTTTCAGCTTGTGGGCATCAGCAAACGCTCTCCAAACGCGGGCCACCAGCTGTCCTGGTGCCTGGCCCCTGTGGACCCTGAGCTTGGGGAGGCCCTGGCCGCTCTGGCTCCTTCACAGGCTCACCTGCTTTGGGATGTGTTTTCCTCCGAACCTGGTCCTTTGTCCATTGAATCCCATCTGCTTGCCTCCGCTGAAGACTTCCTCAGCACTGCTGGCTCAAAATGGCACTCTTTCTTGGCTTTTATCCTTCCTTATTCTTTCACAAACTATCTCCTGTCGTCAAGGACTTTAGGAAAGGCGAGGGGAGACCCATGTGCCCTGGCTCACGTGTGTCCAAATCCCATATTTAAATGTGGCTCAGGCGTAAACGTTGCTGTGAGGCTGTGGTTTATGATGGCCCCGTGTTCTCACGGCTACCACCTGAGGGAGGGTGACGTCGGACTGACACTTAAGGGGACTGCCATGCTGACTGAACACATTTTGAGCAATAACGGTTCGTGGGCTCGGGTGTGGGGAAAGGATTCCACAGAGCACAGTGAAGGGGGGTTATCTGATGGGGAGGGTCCCTGGATCTTCGGAAAGAACCCCAGGGGCCGGTAAGGGCTCAGTGCGTCTCCCAGCACCTTAGCACGGAGAGCACAGGTGCTGGAATGGACTCTAGGCATCACCAGGGACTGAGTAAACAGTTCTCATCACCACCAGCCCTGGACCAGGTGGGGGTCCCGGAGCCCAGGCTGTGATGAGCTGGATGGTGAGAAGAGCCAGGGGAGGGGCGGCCCAGGGGGTCACTGGGATCCAGAGGAGGAAGGACACGGGGCTGCCGCACGGACTCCTTCCCTCGGGGTCGGGCGGGACACACCCCGTCCCCAGCTGTACCTGTGGCCGCGGCCTCCCCAGAGGGTGAAGGCTGGCGCCGCTCATCCGAGGGGGGAACTAAGTGCTGTGGACGGAACCACTGAGACAGACAGTGGCACCCACTCCGGCAGCTGGGCTTGTCTGAGGAGGAAACTGAGGCTCGGAGGCATCCGCTGTCTCGCTCAAGGTCACTCGAGGTCACATAGCGAGTGTGCTGCAGGCCTGGCTCAGTTTCCAACCAGGGTGCTCTTGGAGTTCGATTCTGACCCCCTACTGGCTTCCAGGGTCAGCGGCAGGGGCCGTGTCCAGTGGTTATGAACAACAGTGAGAGGAAGGCTTCCCGGTCCCCCAGCCCCAGCTCTCGTGGTGCGCCCAGGCCAGGGCCGCGCCGGGCAGGCGTCCCGTGTGCACCTGTCCGCACCTGTGTGCACGCTCACCTGAAGAGCAGCAGCACGGCCTGGGGGAAGGTCTGGAAGTTGTTGTTCCTGTTGATCTCTGTCGTGTCATTCAGGGCGATTTTCCCGAACACCTGGCAGGGGGAGAGGACGGGGTCCGTGAGCTGTGGACAGAGGGGTCCTGGTTCCCACCCATCGTTCAACGGTCTCTTCAGGGGTCACAGTTCACCCTGGATGGGCTGGCCCATAAGGTGAACAGAGTCCCCTCTGTGACCTGGAAGGCCTCGCGGGGGCAGGTACCTGCTGCCCTGTCCAGCCCCTGATCCCAGGACCCCACTCCGGACAAGCATCGAAGAAAAGTGCCCTCGGCCCTCGGGACGGGCCCTGGGCCCAGCGGGAGCGGGGCTGAGAGGGGGTGGAGGCTGAGACCCCGACCCTGCGTCTGTGCGGGGACAAGGCTCGCTGGCCTTCCTCTTTCTTTTTCCTTTTCTTTTGGCTGCAGATTGTTGAGACGAGTTTTCTTTCCTCTTTAAAAAATACTTTATTGAGGAATAATTAACAAATAGGCCCTTTGCATAACTTGGGTGAGTTTTTCCCTAGAGAGAGTGGAACCTGGGCCAGGGGCAACGGGGAGAGAGGGTCTGAGAGCTGTGCACCCCCAGGACACCGCGGGGGTGGGGGGAGAGGTCCAATTCCGGTGACCTTTCCAGCCTCAGAAGGAGGGGCGGGTGTCAGGGGATGCGGGCTGGGGGCCGGGCGTACCTGCATCCCGATGACGGCGTAGATAAAGAACAGCATCACGATCAGGAGGGCGACGTAGGGCAGGGCCTGGCGGGGGCACAGATGCCGTGAGGTCGGCGGGGCGCCGGCGGCTGGGCCCCTCCCAAGGCGGCGTCTCCTCCGTCGCCAGCTGCTGCCTGGCTTGGGGGGCACTTCCAGGAGCCCCGCAGACGTTCTGGGCACTAAATGGGAGGAGCCTGAGCCTGGTGCCGACCCCTCCCCTCACCTGGTGTCAAGCACCTGAGACCTGGGGAGGTCCGCCCAGAAAGGTGGGCTCTGAGCTCGGGCCTTGGCATGACGCTCCCTCGGTACAAACAATCTAGAAAGAGCAAAACACCCTCCCGCCACCCACCTGTCCTCGTGCAGCCGGAGGGCCGTGGGGGACACCCAGCAGCCCCTCCCCCCCCACAGCCGTAAGCTATTTCGCCAGGTGTAGGAAAGGCAGGAGAAGGGGCACTAGACAAAAGCGAGACCCTGGGCTCACGCCCGTTTGCACCACTGTAGCTGTGGGAGCTGGGCTGGGCTTAACCTCCCTGAGCCTCAGGGTCCTCATCTGAAAAATGGGGAGAAAAGCAACGACCTCGGGGGGGGTTTGGGGCCTGGCTGATTTAAGGCTCGCAAGATGCTTGGGCAGGGCCTGGCCCGCGGCCGGCCGGCCTCTGCGCTTTACTCTCTCGGTGTGCTCGCCGCCTCCTCCCCGGGAGGGGGCCTCGCGGCTCACGGGGTGGATGGAGCCCGCACACCACCAGGTGGCACCGCGGGACCACGGGCCATCCGGCCTGGTGGGCGCTCGGGCTCCACCTTCAGTGGCGCCCAGGAAATGTCGGGGGTGGGTGAGCACGTGGGCCCGGTACAGTCACCCAGGGCTGAGGCCGGGGCCACCGTCATTCTGCTTTCACAGAAGGAAACGAGTGCTCGGGGCAGAGAACTGGCCCCGCGGTGGGCAGCCCTGGGTCCACACGGGGCACACCAGGGTCCCGGGGGGTCCGGCTAAGTCCCTAAGCAGGTGCGGGCAGCAGACCCTGCTGAACCACGGCCGGGACGAGGGTGCCAGCCCCGGGCTGACAACACCCGAGTTGGGAGGGGTCATCGGGCCACCTCTGCCCATGGCTTTCAAACCTCTTCCACCCCCAAAACCCCTCTGTGCAGTCAATTCTCGGGGCAAATCCACAAAAGAGAGAAGAAAACAGCACGCTCGCAGCCTCCCCTCAGCTGGGAGCATCGTCCCAGGTGGGTACTGGGAGGGGGCCGGGGGGTACCTGGAAGGACTTGATGAACGTCCACAGCAGCGTCCGGATGCCCTCCCCACGGCTCAGCAGCTTGACCAGACGCATGACCCGGAAGAGGCGGAAGAAGGTGATGGAGATGCGGGAGTTCTCCTCCGCGTTCTGGGGCCGTTAACACAGCAGTTAACACGCAGGCGGGCGGCGGGGGCCGGCTGCACTCGACTCTCCCGGCGCCCACGGGTAGGCCCAGCCCCAGGCCTCTGCAACGCCCGGCCGTGCCCAGGCCCCGAGCCTCTGCCCCAGCATCCCTGGTCTTAAGCCCCCCCCGGGGCGGGGGCGGCAGGTGATTCCCTAGAAATTCCATCTGCTCTGAAATCTAGGCCGAGAGCCGCCTTGGTGCCCCTGCTGCCCTCCTGCTTGGCTCAGCTGAGGGTCCGGCGTCCCGAGCGGCACCAGCGCTCTGGAGGTCCTGGGGGGCGGGGGCTGCCCAGCCTCAGCACTCGGTGTGCCACCTCCCCCCACGGCTGTGGATGGGCCCGGGCCACAGCCCCTGCTGCCCCTCCGCTCCCTTCTGCCCTGGGCCCGCCGGCTGCGCAGGTCTGGGAGGGGTGGAGGCCCAGGCAGTGGAGCGTGAGCCCTGGACGGGTCTCCCTGCCGTGAGAGGACCGAGGGGTCCTGCTCGGGGCGGGTGGGCTCCCCAGGGGTGTCCTGGAGCGGGCCCGGGGCTGCTGGGCCTGGGGGAGCCTGGGGCCGGCGCATGCCTGGCCGGGGGTCGGGGGCCGGACACGCAGCCCCATCACCCTCTCCTCCAGATCTGGGAACAGTCAGCACAAAATGACCCCCGACCCCCCTCCTGCCCACACCGGCCAGAGAGCTGGGTGGTGCCCGGGAGCTGGCCGGTTCCCCAGAGCCAGTGCAGCCCCCAGCCCCGTGGGCACCGGGAGAGAACGGACCTTCGGGCTTCCTGTTACGGCTCCTGCTTCAGGCCCCCTGCTTGGAGGCGCCTCTGGCCGGGTAGTTGCTGGGCCCCACGTGGGCCCCGATTCTCAACTCCCGCTCCTCTGGCTTCATTTCTGACCGTCTCCAGGTCAGATCTGGCCTGGCCACGCCTACGAAAATCCCACCAGCGCCCGAGCCCTCGCGGCTCCTGGTTCTGACCCTGTGACCGGGGCTCCAGGGGCCGCTCCCCTCACCCCGATCAGAGCAGGAGCCCCCTGAGGGGGCCGGGTTTTACACGCGCCGGCACACCCTGCTCCTCCCGGGGCGGGCTGCGTCTATCCTTCTTCTGAGCCAGAGCTGGTCCCCTGGGGCGGGCTGGTGGCTGGGGGCCGCAGGGGCTGGGGGGGCCCCGGCAGCAGGCCGTCTGGCCCCCGGGCCCTACCTGTCTGCATTTTGAAGTCTTTGATGCCCTTCATCTCTGCATTTCTGTCACCCGTGCACCTACGTGAAATTCTACTTTCTCTCCTTCAAAGGAGGTGGTGCTTCCCCAGAGGAAGGGCAGAGGAGGCTCAGGGCCTTGGAACTCGGCCGTCAGACCCACTGTGCTCCAGAAGGGAGCCAGAAGAGAGCGCCAGCTTACACGGAACTCAGCTGGGCACCGAGAGCCTGGGAGGTTGGCGCCGCAGAGGCATCTGCATCTGACTCGTTAAAAAGCAAGACGCAAGCCTCCAGTCTGAGCTCGTCCTGGGTTCAGACGCCGCAGGTGCCTTACGCTCCACTGACCGGTGACACACGGGCAGCACGTCCAGGCTCAGCCCTTCCAGCTATGGTCGTGGGCTTCATCAGGAAACATCCCCACCGATCTTGCCTCTGTCTGCTGACCTCTGGGGTTCGGGGAATCAACTCATTCACCGGCCCTCCTAAAAACCCACGCTTGGCCCACGTTTGAAGTCTGTGACAGCAGCCTCTTGGAGACAGCTGTTCCAAGGAGACTTCAAGGTCACACCGGTCGGCCTCTCTATCACTTTAGCCAAAGATTCCTAGAGCAGAAGCGGTTCCCACCAGACGGTCTGCTGCAGTGAAGCGGCCGTGGCCTAGTTTTCAGGCCCCTCACAGGTAACACTGTTGGGGTGATAGGAAATCCAACCACTCTCTGGGTAATGAACCCAGCTTCACCGCTTACTGGGGCCTTGACTCAGAGCTGGAGGACGGCCTGGTGACTAGGAGGACCTCCCCGTCTCTGGCTATGTCACCTCTCCTTCCTCTTTCCCAGAGGCCTCGCCGTGGCGCTCGTGGGCGCCCCGTGCAAACCCCACGACAGGTTCAGGGTGGGGCCGTCAGCCAGCGGAGTCCTCAGGACGTTTAACAGGAAATGGCCCTCGGGTCCGATCCTCTCCCCGTGGCTCATTAGACAGTCAAGGTCATGGTGAACCGCCACCCACAGGAAAGCTCTAGGATGGAGACGTCGCACACGGCACTCGGCAGCTACAGACCAGGCAGGCAAGGCGCACGGCAGACACGGCAGCATGCATCGGGGGCTGGCTTCCGAGATGCGGGGGGTCGGGTGGGGGAGGTGGGTGCGTTAGAGGGGGTCACAGAAGCTGACAGCGTGGTTTGGAGGTTCGGTCTTACCATAAAGGGAGAGCATTGGGTATGTTCAGCTGGCTTTAAAGAAAGGCAGACAGAGATGAGCTGTAATGAGTCTCCGAAAAAGACGCCGGCGTTCTAGGTCTTGGTAACACAGGAGCAACGCAGTGGCAGGAGAGGGCGACAGCGCCAAGGGGAGGGTACACGGCACAGGCCGGGCGCCGCCAGAGTGGACTCTGGGTGCTCTCCTGCCCGGAACCATCTCTGGCTACAGATTAACTACTAATTCACACCTGTTATCACGGAGTGTTCCAGATTTTGAGGATGGAGGTTTTGTTTGTTCTGAATCAGCCGTGTGTCCTAAGGTAGCCTCCAGGGGCTGACCCTGCACTCGCTTACCCAGCACTGCCCGCTGAAGGCGAGAGACCTTGCCTGTGCCCAAGGCTGCGCTTTGCCCACGTGTATTTGAGCAAAGGGGCCCAGGGGCAGTGGCCCCCCAGGTCCAGGGGAAGACTGAGGTTCAGTTACCCCCTCAAGCTGAGGCTCAGGGAGAAGGGCCTGCTGGCTCCGGATCTCCGGGTGTGGACCCTGGACACCGGCCTGAGATAAACGAGCGTGGATCTGTTTATTCAATTTGAAAGCCCTGCACACAATTTAGGACATTATTGTTAACACCCCGAGAAGCTGTTCTCAGGGGTCTGACTCTGGGCCCATTAGGGGGCAGGGGCCGAGGGGCCCGGCCTCAGGGACGCATCCCACAGCAGCCCCGAGCTGCATCCGGGAAGGTGCCCTGCCCTGCAGCCCCGCACACAGAGCACAGCCGGGACTGGTCCCCGCCGCCTGGGCTGCCAACTGCTTCTAGAAGGCCACGACTTCACTCTCACCCTCCATTTTCAGAGGGTTGCTCCTGTGTTTCTGTTTTCAAGGTATAAACAAGGAGAACATGTAACGGGGTTTTTCAAGGACGGAAATGTGCACGAGCAGACGTTTGCTCGCAGACTGAAAAGTACTTCTCTGGTAACAGGTTTCTCAGCAAACTCCTTTCGTTCCCATTGCAAGTTGGGACGTGTCCTTTTCGGGGACTGGGGGAGACACGGGGTGAGGGAAAGGAGGAGAAGGGACAGGACGCCTCTCTGGTTGTTTATGAACAGTCTAGATCTGTCTCTGCTTCACGACGGGCTGCAGCTGCCAGGTCCACCCACGTGCCTGGACGGGGTAGGGTGTCTAGGATCTGGCCAGCAGGCTGAGAGAACACGGAGACGGACACGCACACGCACGCACACGCACGCACACGCACGCATGGAGGAAGTTCCAGGCTGGTCAGGGGCTTGCGCCCCGGTGTTAACCTGTGAGGAGCCCCATGCCTCCCGGGCTTCAGTGGGGGAGGGGTGTGAGGGCCGCACAGAGGTGAGTCCACAGGCAGTGCTGGGCTCTAGGCCGAGCGCCCAGCAGGCTCTAGCCTTGGACGCACCCTGAGAACCACCAAAGCTGCCCATTACTTCCAAGAGCCCTGGGCAGACGACTGAAGGTCTTCTGGGTCAACCCCTTCCCGAACGGGACCAGAATGCGGGTGCTTTAGAGGACCTGCCTGGGTCACCTGGCCCGACCGAATTCACCCCCAACCGTGAAAAAATCAAAACTGCTTATTTTACTGCTTAAACCTTCAGAATCCTTCATTTGGGCTTTTTAAATGTCTTACCTGTCGTTTTCTTGTTTTTAGCCTTTTATGTTCCCGTTTCAGACTCATTTCCGTAAGTCCCATTTTACTCCAAGGTTTGCCTTTGGGTCTGTTCTAATCGCCTGGGGCATCATACGATTTTAACACTACGTATGAATTCAGCAACGCTTTTGTTTTTGGCTGTGCTGTGCAGCTTGTGGGATCTTAGTTCCCGGACCAGGGATCGAACCTGGGCCCTCAGCAGTGAAAGCACCGAGTCCTAACCACTGGGCCGCCAGGGAACTCCCCAGTAACCCTCAGGATCCATCCCTATGGCCGTGGAGAGAGGAAGGACGGGCCTCCGGGAACCCAGCGTCCAACGAGCCTCACTTGGGGAGCATGTGGAGACTCACGGGCTCGTTTTTTTCTTGGGCCTTGAGTCTTCCTCTTCAGAGGCTGCTTCTGACTTGCGGGGCAGGGTCACCTGTCAGCCGCTCGTGTGCGCCTGTCCTCATGTGAGGAGCTGTGCTTACAAGGTCCACGGGCTGGAAAGTAACTATGCGTCGTAACAAAGCCGGAAGGCAACCAGGAGTGATTCCTGCAGGAGAGTGCAGGAGGGGGCCCGTCGCACAGCCCTGCCCACAGAGAACCACTGGCTGACGCACTGCTGCCCAAGGTCACCCCCAGATGCCCGGGCGGCCAGGAGACGGGCGAGTGTGTCTGCCGATCGCTGTGATCCCCCAGAACGTCCTGAGGGACCTCCAAGCGTCACTTCTACCTTCTGAGCTAAGTGCAGGATTAATGGGGAGCCCCGAGGGCTTGAGCTGCCCCCCTCGGATGCTTCCCCAGACTCGCTCCCGGTGACCCCCTGCCCTGCACCCTGCCTGCCGCCAGCTCGTGTCCACGAGCGGGGAGCACGCAGCCCGTTTCTCAGCCGCCCATTCTGATCTTTGCTTTCTAATGATCTGGTCATTTTCAAGGGGTTAGGGTATCAGGGCAATTAACTGAATTTGCTCTTGCAGTTGGTAGGAATGAAATGAGATTATTCCTCCCCATGTGGGGCAGAGGTGGGACACTGTCAGAGAGGCCCCGGGCCAGCAGCGGGGACAGACCCTGCCCTCACCTGGGTACATGTATGTGGGTCACCTTGTATGGTTCAACCGGCAAAGACCTGGGGTGGCTCTGGAAAACTGCCTCTCCGACCCAAGTTCAGGACCAGACGAGAAACACCACCTCAGTGGATGAAGCCTTTGTTTCCGGAATGTCCTCACTGTTCCTTTTCACTGGGGTGCTCTCTCTAGACCACCCGTGGGAGCCGAGGGGACTGAGGGGCACCAGAGCCTGCAGAGAGGGTTCTCCAGGACGGACGGACACCAGAATCGGTGGGGCGTTTCCCAGTTTACATCCCGCTGTCTCTCTGGAGAACGGAGAGGTTGTTGGAAATCGCTCTTGACCACATAAAAAAGGGACGGCTTCCTCTCCCTTCTCCTCTTTCCCGGCCCCCCTTCTTGCATAGCTGGGAGGCGAGGGTTAGCGGGGAGGTAGGGCCAGGCGGTAGATTTTGATATCCTGACTATCTTCCAGGATGTTCTCCGTGATCGGCGGTTCGAGGGCACTTAAGAGCAGCTGTGTGCCGCGGCTGCGTCTCCTGGCCAGGCTGGCTTGGAAAGGGGCAGATGACCTGCCTCCCTGCAGGGAAGGCTGAGTCCAAACAGGCCGTCGGACAAGGGCCCAATCCCCGTGGCTGCCGCTGAGACAGCGGTTATGTATCGGTCACTGAAATTCCACATCTCTCTGAACCGAGTCAAAAGCAACAGCACGGGAACGTGTGGATCTTTTACTGGCTGCCCGCCTACAGAAGCCTCTGCTTGAAGAGACAGAAAACAAAAAACCCTTGTCCAGAACTCAGGGAGTGGATCTGGTATCAATTCCATCCCAAACCACCTGAAGACCTGGGTCCAGCTGGCATTCCCCCTCCGCCTGCCATCCCCCTTCCGCCTGCCATCCCCCTTCCGCCTGCCATTCCCCCTCTGCCTGCCATCCCCCCTCCGCCTGCCATCCGCCTTCCGCCTGCCATCCCCCCTCCGCCTGCCATCCCCCCTCCGCCTGCCATCCCCCCTCCGCCTGCCATCCCCCTTCCGCCTGCCATCCCCCTTCCGCCTGCCATCCCCCTTCCGCCTGCCATCCCCCTCCGCCTGCCATCCCCCTTCCGCCTGCCATCCCCCCTCCGCCTGCCATCCCCCCTCCGCCTGCCATCCCCCTTCCGCCTGCCATCCCCCTCTGCCTGCCATCCCCCTTCCGCCTGCCATTCCCCCTCCGCCTGCCATCCCCCTTCTGCCTGCCATCCCCCCTCCACCTGCCATCCCCCGCCACCAGCTCTGCTTCTCTACTCCAACTGTCTCTAATCTCATCTCGATTTGATCTGCAAGACAAGACGGTAGTTCACCTGTGAGCATGTCATGGTGTCGTAGGGGGTGTCTGGGGGGTTGGGCTTTGCTGGCAAGACCCCAGTTAGCCTAGGGTGGGAGGGTAAATATGAGGCTGGTACACACAGAGAGAGCTGGGGATACGGGAGTCAAGGGCTTCTAGAGACATCTGACGCTGCTTTCGTGGCCAGGAGCCAGCCGGCACACGTTCAGGGCTGGGGGTTCTCATTATCCTTCTAGCCCCTCTTCCAACCGGGAGAAACGCACATCCCGGGAGCTGAGGTGTGGCCCTGCGGACGTGGAGGGGTTGGGAGGTGCTGACGGTCAGAGCCGCCAGGGGTGGCTGCAGGGAAGGAATTTTAAGGTCAAAGTAAAATCTGTTGTAAACTGCTAGCTCTCTAAGGTTGAATGAAGTGCTTTCTTGGGAGGGAGACGCAAGGTCTAAGTAAGCACGTGTCAACTAGGAGACACAGCGGAGGGTCGGTGCCACAGATCTGAGGGCAAGTGAAGGAAATACCGATGGTCAAAAGCAATTCTTATGCCCAGTTTCCTTTTCGGTCCGGCACGAATGGAGGAATGGAATTGGGTTTGAGGAAGAGAAGAGCTGGGTGGGGGTTGTGAGGAAGGCGGAGACAAGGACAGAAAAGGGTGGGGCGCAAGTGAAGGTCACCTCAAAGATGCGAGGGCGGAGGGTGGAAAGGCAGCCCCCCCCCACCATGGGCTTACATCTGTTTCTCCAAAGGAAAATTCCACCCAGAAGGGGAAGGAGATTCTAGCCAGAAAGGAGAACCTTTGTGGTCCTAGGCACTCAGTTAAAATGCCCTTCTGAGCACCCCTTGAGGGGTCTTGGCCCCAAGGGGACTGGAGGAGAGGGCAGAGCAGCGGTGTGGGGGCTGAGCTGTGGTGACCGGCCTGTGCTGTCAGTCATGCTGCGGAGTGGCTGAGGACTCAGGGCTGCTCACGGCTCACCTGCAGCCCGACGGCTCCTCAGGGGCTGTTACCTGCCAGAGCTCACGCTACACGGGACTGATTACAAAATCGCCAGGGCTGTCTTATCTTCCTTGGGAGGGACAGTCATTCAAACAGATAACCAACAACGGAACTCATGAAAAATAAATGAACAATCAGCTTGCCAGGAGCGCTCACAAAATCCCATATGTGGGGGCAGAGGAGAGAGACAGAGACAGAGACAGGGACACAGAGAGAGACACACACACGTGTGGACGGACACGGTGAGCCTGAAGGATGGAGAAGAAAAAGAGAGAGAGAGACAGAGACAGAGACAGGGACACAGAGAGAGACAGACTCAAGGAAACAAACCAGCGAGAGCAGCCGGCCCTCAGGAAGCAGCGTTAGACAGTGAGTGCTTTGGGGGTACCTGTCAGTGTTTCGGGGCCTGCTGAAATGAGCTCCCTCACTTCCCCCACGAGCTCAGGGAATATTCGAGGTCCCTCTGCTTTAGACGCTCTCTGGCAACACCCCGGCAGCTGGCTCAGCTGGGGACAAGTGACACCCACTGCCTGGATGGATGGCCGTCTGGCTGAACCAGGGCTGTGTCCTGACAGCATCCTTCAGTCCAGTCCTCTGATTTAGGGGAAAGGAGAGGGTTGTATGAGGACAGAAGAGGTGAGAATGAGGGAGGAAAGGAAAGAAAATTAGGGGACGGGAGGTGGAGGGGTCTCGGTCAGAAGGCGGAGGGCATGAGGGGCCCCGTTGGGTCCCGGCTGTTGCGACACCGGACAGCCGGGAGAAAACCATTAGAAACGGGTTCCAGGGGCCTTTCGGGTCAGGCCTGCAGGACCCTCCTCCAGGCCACTGCTTTGGGGCAGCCTGCGGTCCAGCACGCGGGCCTCGCTCTGCAGGCAGAGCCCGGGCTCTGCAGATGGCTCCCCGCGCCCTGCTGGGGTGCGGCTGGGCGAGCGGGGCTCTGCTCAACCCCTCAGGGCCAACTTCCTTCCCAAGCAGAGGAGAAACTACCCTTTAGGACGACGGGGGGCCGGGCCCCTCCTCACTCACATCCACGCTCTAGACACCACCTCTAGGTCGAGTCTTACCTTCATCCCTTTAAAGGCAGAGTTTCTTTTGGGGGCGGCGGTACCGAGTCAGTACGGCCCTCGTGTGAACAAGGCACATTGGTGGCTTCATTTGTTGGGGGCGTGGGAGTGGAGGTGGTGCTGAGAAGGGGCGGGACTGGAGCAGCGGGGGAGGGACCAGCAGAGGGAAACAGGTGGGGAGGACGGGGGCACAGGAATGTGGCAAGGGTCACAGCTGCTCCACCTGGCTTGGCCTGACACCACCAGTGCTGACTGAACCGAGGCCCCGACGTGCGTCCCAGATGCTCCAGGCGGAGGCACGTCCCAGCCGTCCCACCTGCCCCCTCGCCCCCACCCCTTCTCCCCTCCGCCTGCTCTCTCCTCCGTCCAGAGTGCAGGGAAGGGGCTGCCCCACACGTCCTGCGCTCTTGTCCTCCAAGCCCCATGGCCCAGGGCCCAGGCGTCCGAGCATCCCCTGGAGTCCTCAGGCCTGGAGAAGTTCGGCTGAGCTGCGCTGCCTGGGGTCCCACGGCTGGGAGCGCCTGCGTGGGGCTCGTGAGTGCAGGGCCCCTGCCAGCCTGCCCGCGGAAGTGCAGGAGTCAGTTCTCCCACAGGGACGGACTCGAATCCCGCTCTCGCCACCTGTTAGCTGCACGGCCTTGGCAAACCCTGAGCAAGCTGGGCCCCTCCCAGGGATGTGACGTGTGGTGGCCCTGGCCTGGCGCCCCCCGAGGGCAGCATGCTGCCCCCCACCCCTGCCGAGCTCCTCACGAGACCCCAGCCAGGACCGCGTCACTTCACCCCGCCGTCCTGCTCAGCCGCTCTGCAGCCCTGCGCTAGTTCTCTGTCTGTGTCCACGCAAGTCCCCGTCCACTGAACCTGCCTGGAGGCCCTCGGCCGCGTCCTGTTCCCACCTGAGGGTCCCTGGGGCCTTCTCTCTGGAGAGTTTCTAGGTGACGACTTAGACGCCACGGCTCTCGGGTGGTCCACACGTGGGCCTGCCGGGAGGCGAGGGCGTCACTGTCAGAAGGCGTCCAGTGCAGAGCTGGTGGGGGGCACTCTGGCCCACCTCAGGCCCCCGCCGCTGCACTCAAGGACGGCCAGCCCCAAGGCGGGTCGTGCTGTCAGTCCCGTGGCCGCCTCGTCCGCGACTGGGGACACGTGTGTCCGTGATGAGGGCTCTGGGCGTCCCAGCACTCCCTGTCGTGCAGGGGTGGGGAGGGGTAACTGGGGGCTGCCGGGGGCCACTTCTGGCACCCCAGGAGCTTCCACTGACATCACAGGGTTACATCACTAGGTTTTCCTTCTGGAAAACAGAATTTCAGACTCAAGGGATAAAGGAGGAGCAGGGAGCTTCCTAGGGGACATGACGCTGACTGCACAGACGGAGGAGAAGGCAGCGCGTCCAGAGGGGACGGGGTGGCCGGGCTGTGGCCACGGACGCAGGATCCAGCGTGACTGCGGAGCCCCGGGTCTCCCCCGGTCACCTCGGAGGGTCCAAGGGCATCTCCCAGAGTGAGCCGGAGGTCAAGGAGGCCCCGAGCACGGCGGCCCCAGCTCAGCCCCCCATTTCTCCTCTTCCCTCAGCTGTTCACCTGTCCCGGCCTGGAATACCGTCGCTGTGCTGCTGATTCCATGTCTGACCGCAGACCGGGCGTCTGTTGTCCACCTGACATCACTGCTGGGCAGTCGAGTACACAGCCCCCCCCCCCACCCCCGAGCCTCCTCCTCTTCGTGCAAACGGGCCTCGCCTCCCACCTTCCTGCCGACGCCGGCTCCATCCTCCCCGGCTTGGCCAGGACCCCACGGCTCCCTGGGAGCCCTCCTCCTCTGGCGCCCACATCCAGGCTGTCAGGAGAGGCCGTGGGTCCTGCTCGCAGAGCACACTGAGAATCTGACCGTTTTCACTACGTCTGCTGCAACTCCGTCCCCTCCCACCTGGATGGCTGCGTCCACCTTCCAAATGGTGGAGGGCTTTGCCCTTGACTCCCGCAGGGGGTCCCCGGACCACGGACACCTCTTCTCAAAGGTGCCCGAGTCTCCGCCTCCCGCTCAGGCGAAGGCCCAAAGCTGCTCTCCTCCCTGACCACCGCACCCTGCGCGTCCTGCCCGAAAGCTCCTCTCCCGGGATCCACAAGGGCATCGCCTCGCTTCCCTCAGGTCTTCGCTTTCTTCAAATTCCCCTCCTCAGTACAGCTCGTCTTGCAGAGAACGGCACCGGCCTCCACGGCTCCCTGCTCCTCCGACCCCTCCCCTGGCGCTTCTCGGCTCTCCACGTACTGCACCATTTCCTTATTTTCTGTGTCCGAACATCTCCCAGCCTTAGGACACCAGCTCCCAAGGGCGGGCTTTTGTTTGGTCCGTAATGGATCCCAGGTGCCCGGCACCAGAAGGGGAGGCTCCAGGAAGGGACAATTGTTCCTGGGGTCGCTGGGGAATCCACTTCCCAAGGCAGGGCGCCAGAGCCTAGCAGAGGCAGGAGGACGGAGCTGTTTGAGGAGAGATGACTCTGGACGTGGGGAATGTTTGGAGGGCGGCTGGGATGCACACAGCAGGTGGGGAGGGCAACGAGAGCTGGTCTCTGTAGGCTAATTGTCAAAGATGACGGGTTACAGGTGGAGAGCCTCAGGGATCCCTGACACTGGAACGGAACGTTTGTCTGCAAAAGGAGGTCTTGTGACAACAGTAAGACTAGAAAATTCGGGGAGGCCTGGAGCTGAGCTCTTGGCCCAGTGAGCGTCCAGACCCATAACCTGCCTATGGCTGGAAGGCAGAACCATACGGTGGAGGGTCCTGCCTCTGAGAAGAAGCGTTGTTGACCCTATAACTTGTCCCACAATCCTGGCTACCGTCGGGGTGCAGGGCCATGTCCGTGCTTGTGGGACAGGCTCATCTTGGCTTGAGTCGTGGGCAGTGGTCAGTGAGCTTGCTTTGATCCGGCTGGACCCATTGACCAAGAGTTCGAGTGTATCCGGGAACGAGGGCTGTGACATCTGTGCTTGGCTGGTGTGTCAGCAGGGGGGTTGGAAAGATCGTCCTTTGCTTGGGTGCCACGGTCTCTCCCCTTTAACAGCGCTGTACAGTTTTTTTATTTTTATTTATTTATTTTTTGGGCTGCATTGGGTCTTCTTGCTGCACACAGGCTTTCTCTAATTGCGGAGAGCGGGGGCTACTCTTTGTTGCTGTGCGTGGGCTTCTCATTGCAGTGGCTTCTCTTGTTGTGGAGCATGGGCTCTAGGTGCACAGGCTTCAGTAGTTGTGGCACACGGGCTCAGTAGTTGTGGCACGCGGGCTCAGTAGTTGTGGCGCACGGGCTTAGTTGCTCTGCGGCACGTGGGATCTTCCTGGACCAGGGCTCGAACCCGTGTCCCCTGCATCGGCAGGCGGATTCTCAACCACTGCGCCACCAGGCAAGTCCCAACAGTGCCGTACAGTTTACGGCCGGTTTTTAAATGGATGCTCTTAGTTGAGCTTCAAAACCCAGCCCCGTAAATCCTCATGTTCCTCGGATCGGTGGGGGCTGGGGAGGAGGGAGAAGCAGGACTCAGGCACTCGATCTGACCCTGGTCCAGCCTTCTCCTCCAGCCCCTGCCTGGGACGATGACGCAGGTGTCCTTTCTGGATGTGTGGGAGGGGGTGGGAAACAGTCGGGGTCTCTGGACACCTCCTCTGCTCTGCATGACACACGCTGTCCCCGTTTTTATCTCCAGACAACCCTTCGTGTGACTTTTCACAAACTCCTCAATCTGGAGAGTGAAGAGCATCTCCATGTGGGCGAAGGATACTGGGAGGAATTGGAGGGGCTTCCCAACTGGAAGCGGGGCTGGGCTGATAACTTCTTGTTTAGAAAATAAAAAACCTCCCGTGGTTCTTTAAAGATACAGACTATGGAACGTAAGGGCTGAACCAATCCCGGCCGGCAGGAGTCCGCGAGAAGAGGCTGAGATGCACGTGTTCATCAAAAGGCGTCGTGGACTGAACAGACAGGAATGCTGGCCCCCGCCCCGGGAGGCCTGGCTCCAGCCGAGGGGCAGCAAAGGCACGGGCACGCTCCATCCTCACTGTGCATCGGCCAACGGGGGTGCTCATTCGCGTCTGTCAAGCTCAGGCTCACGGCACACAAGCTGGGCGCCGAGGCGAATTGTAAATGGAAACTGTTGTACAAATGGACGGTCTGTATGTGACTCCACGTGCCGTTCCTGGGGTCCTGCACCACCCCCAATTCCAACAGTCACTTTCTGGGGTAGAAATTTTATACTCTAGAATTTTTTTCCTTTGTCTTTGTTTTTCTTTAAAAATAGCAGTGATTTGAAAGAAAACGGCCGGCTGAGCGATGGCGTGGGCCTGGCCAACAGTGAGCACCCCAGAGGACCCTGGGACTGAGGTGGGTCCTCTGCACCCAGGGAGCTGCCTGCTGTCACCCTCCTGTGGGTCCCTGCCATCGGCCCCAAGTCCCCTGGCATGGTTCCCCACAGGGACCCACCCTCCAGACGCAGGCAGATCCTGCCCTTCCCTGGTCTCCCCCTCGGGCCCCTCGGGCCGAGCACAGGCCCTGGCCGGTGGATACTTGTAGGTAGGGACGTGACAGCTCCTGGGATACAACTTGGGGTCCATCCAGCCACTTGGGGGGGCAGTGCCAAGGGAGGGGAGGCATGGGGTCTGAGTGGGGAGCTTGGTTTCCTTGTGTTCCAATGATTCAATGGCAGAGGTCAAGGGAGTGTACATACGTACGTACACACACGTACACACGTACGTACACACTCACACACACACACACACACACACACACACACAGACACCCCGCGAGACAAAGACGACCCTGGGGGATCCCCGAGACAGGGGCAATCGAATCTATGCTACGGGGCGAGCAGGGAGGGGGCCAGGTTGACGGGGGGACACAGGGAGAGCAGAACAGCCTCCTCCCAACGTCCACCCGCTCGAAGGGGGCAGACAGGACTTCTGATCAGCGGAAGCAGGACATATAATAACATCAGTTCAACCGACTGGCAGCCGACTACAGGGTGGAGGGGGCAGGTAAGGACAAGGGCGGGGGACGGTGGCGGTCGTGGGGTGCTTCTGACACCTTAGATCAGAGCTCTAGAGCATCTGCTCCGCGCTGCTATTCAATGGTTCAGTGCACCAACATCTGTGCAAACATTACCAAGTCTCTTAATCAAGGAAAAATCCTGACAAAACACTAAACCACACATGTTAAAAACCAACCGCAAGAGGGCTTGCCTATGGATAACGAGAGAAGACTGAACATGCTGGGGAGCAGAGGGACGTGTGCAGGGGCTAGAGGGACTGTCTAGGAGGGGCAGCTCCCGGGGGCAGGTGCAGGAGGTCTTGGAGCCGGGGTGGTGGTGGTGAGGGGAGAACCAGGCAGGGGCAAGGCTGGTCCTCTGGGGCAGGTTCACCTGGGGCCAGGTGCTCCCACAGCAAGTTGCAGGGCGGGGGGGCGGAGGAGCCCTCTCCAGAAAAGAGGGGTGTGGGCTGTTCTCCCCCGCCTCTCAGTGGAGGGGCTGTTTTAGCGTGAATACGATGGGCTGACAGTGCCGGCCAAGTGCGAGCCGTCACCCGTGGTCCTCGGGAGAGCTCATTTCCCGGATGCTGGGAGTGGGAAGGGGCTGCGCTGGCAGCTGCCCAGCGGTTGTAAACACCCTTCCACCGTCTCACTCTGGGATCCCAGGGCTGCATCCTCCTAGACAGTGTGTGTCATGCTAGGCCAATTGCCAAGGGGGAAGGAAAGGAGGCAGCGATCAAAACTTAGAAGGAAAGGGGGCCTAGCTCGTTCCAAACGTTAAAGAAAACAGAATAAAAACATTTCGAAGTAAAGCAACGAGAAAGAAAATCCTTTCAACCAATTTAAACAAACCAACCAGAATAACTTAGTGGGAATAAGGAGCTGGGAGGAAGCGGCAAGGAGAGAGCAACGGGGTGAGCGCGGGGCGGGCGCGGCGTCGCGGGGCGGGACGCCGGTACTTACGTTTACCTCGGTGATGGCTATGTCAACAATGCTACCAACAACAATCAAGGCGTCAAACGTGTTCCATGCATCACAGAAATAGTGCTGCATGGGGCAGAGGGGCCAAGGGAGGGAGACAGGAGGAAAAACCAACAACAAAGAAAAACGAAACAAAAGGAAGAGGAAAATGAAAAAAAAAAAGCATGAAAGAAAGGAGAGAAGAGGAAAAAAATGAGAAAAGAAAGAGGTTATGTGGGCATACTGGACCCTCTTACCACTCCACAGTTCTGGAGGTGCACACCTGGCACCCGGTGCTCGCCGAGCCTGACAAAAGCCGGGTTAGTCGGGGCGGGGGGGCCGGGCGGGGGTCCTGGAGGAGGAGACGCCCCGGCCGCCCCTTGTCCGGCCCGGCAGAGTGGGGACAGTGCGGGGGCTCACGTCCCCCAGGACGGCGGCAGGTGCAAGAGAAAGCATGACTGGCGGGGGTAAAACAGGAAAACCAAACAATGAACCGGAGGAGGTGAAGAGGGAGGGACACGGAGGCGTCCTGGGCAGAATCATACTCACATTCGTCTCACTGAGAATGACGTCAATTACGCTGCCAATTACGATGAGGCAGTCAAAGACATTCCAGGGGTCACTAAAGTGGCCCTACACGGGGCGGCAGGACGGGAGTGAAAAGGAAGGTCAGACAGACAGGAACAGAGCACCGCCGTGGGCCGCACCGTCGCTGCCGAGTCCGAGCGGGGCGGGGTCCTCCCCCTCCAGCCCCAGCCCCCTCGCCACCCGCCCTACTTCCCCAGCCCCTCCCAGGCCTCCAGCGCCTCCTAGGAGGCCTGCCTGCAGGGAGGGAGGGAGGGAAGGGGGGGGCCCTCGCGGGGTGGTCTGGGAATTAGCAGGCGGCCATTGGTGTGGTCCAGGCACAGCCAGGCCCTCTGGGCTCAGGGGTGAGCCGTGTGACGCTCGTGACAGTGAGGGGACCATGGCCTCAGAGCAGCATCTACAAGGTCACCCTCGTGGCAGCCCTGGACGGGCCCGGTGCCTCTGGACGGAGGCTTTCCTCCCTGAAAGGGGACGGAGGCCAGGCCAGTCCCAAGGTTTGGTGACGTGGGAGGTGACCCTAGACCGGCTCTCGGGGCAGGGGTGTCTCTGAAGCACCGCCACGCTCAGCTGCATCATTCTGACTCAGGATCCTGCTGAAGCGGCCCCCGCGAGAGTGAGGTTCTCACAGCCTTTGCTGCAGACTGGGTGGGGCTCGGGGGCTGTGGTGTCCCGGGGGAGCGATCAGGGTGCTGACCCCACTCCTTTGTCCTGCACACGTGGAGTTTGTTTGTTTTATACCATATTTGGGGAAGGGAACAGAGGAATGTTTCTCAAAGACTTTTTCAAAGTTCATGGACAACTGGTCAACCAAGGGCTGTCCCCTTCCTGTGACGGTTCTTGGAGTCCTGGGTGGGCAGGCTCTCTGCAAAGAGAGGGCGGGTTCTTAGGTCTGGACCACTGCCTCTCAGAGTGCAGGGGAAAGGGAGCAATGCTCTGTGACACACAGATGTTCAGGAGCCCCGGGAACCACACAGCCGTCCTCCCCAGGGGTGGAGCGGGGAGGGCCCAGCACCGAGGGCATCTGTCTTTCCGTAAGAAAGGACATCTGCCCCTTTGGTTCTTCAAGGGATGCCCCAGCCTCTGAGCCACGAGGTGGGGCTTCCAGGAGATGCACTTCTGAGGTTGGTGAGGAGGTAAGAAAGCATCGGGCTGGCCTCTTAGAGTCTGCCCGGTCCCTCTCCCTGGCCCTCCTGGGGCGGCCAACTCTTGCTGTCTATTTCTGAGTCCCAGGAGGCTGTGCTCTCCCATTTCTTCCCGACTCCCTCCAGCTCCCTGACCACTCCACCCCCACCCTTCCTAGCCATGCCCCCTCTCAGATGGATCACAAGACATGTTGTCCCAGGGCTGTTATTCTTAGTGTGGAGGTCAGGTCGCAGGGAAAGGGACCTCTCGGTTCCCAGGCCTTTCTGCCAAAAAAAAAAAGCAGAAATGCCACTGTGGAGACTCTGGGCAGCCCGGTGGGGAGCAGAGGCCGGCCAGGGCATGGGTGAGGTGAGCGTCACTTGAAACCCTTTCTGGCTTCCCAGAGTATTTTTCTGAATATCCCGGAGCCTTTGGGGGCACCGAGAGGCTTCTCTCTCCCATTCGAGTCACGTGCTGTGAGCGGGAACGAACCGACCCCCTCCAGGGTCCTCCCGTGGCATCACAGGGCACGTGGAGAGCACTGGTTTTGAGGGCAAAGAGTGAAGACCCCGTGCCAACGACAAATACGCGTGTGCTTTAACATCAGGTTTTGGGAAACACTGGGGGACTATCTCTAGAGAGGAAAACCATCTCTGTGGGTAGAGCTGTTTCGGGAGGGAAGGGGAGGGGGTGTCCAGGAAGAGGAAGGAGGGAAGCAGGAACCAGAGGAGAGTCCAGGACGCCCGCATCCAGCCTAGAAAACGCAGTGGCAAATCGTTATTCGGGCCTGGGGGGCGAGAGGAGGAGAGAGGTCGGGGGGCGTCTCGGCGCTCAAGGAGAGGGGAGGGGCTGGCATCTGCTCGTTCACCACAGGGACCTGGAACAGATGGGGGAGTTGGCCTCGGTCCACAGCGTGGATGAGGCGAGAGACAGAAAGGGAGAAGGCAGGCAGAGGCGAGGCAGACGAGCGGTTAACAGCTGGCGAGCTCCGGAAGGAGCCTGGCCCCCAGGGACCCTGCAACCCTCACCCACCCCATGCACCGCCTGTCATCCCCACTCTTGCGCTCTTCTGTGTTCGTGCACAGGACGGGCAGGCCCGCCCCAGTGCTCTGCGGCCGGCGGCTTCCGCTGGGTCGCCTGGCCTCACCCGCCCCCTTGCCCTCCACCCGCTGTGCTGCTGGCGCATTTGGTTGGCCCCTCTGTCCTGTGGGCCCGGGGCCAAGGCCTCCACTGGCCGCAGAGCCCCACCAGTTCCCGCCCGGAGGAGGTTTACACACGGCCCACGGTGCGGGGGGTGACAGGGTCCCTTTAAGAGGCAGCTTCCCCCTGCCCTGTCCACCCCCTTCCTGCCCCGTCAACCCTCCAAGCTGGACCATGAACACAGTTTCAGATCCAGCTGTCAGCGCCTCCTCCCAGCCGTCCACACCCATCCCAGAAGCACGCTGACACCCTCCAGGGGGCTCGACAGGTTGCCGAGGGACACACCTGGCCAATTCCCCAAGTGGGCAGGGCCCGGGAGGAAGGTCGCCCCCTGTTGTCAGTGCAAGAGCTGTGTCCTCTCTCTCCGTCACACACATGCACACACACACACACACTCGCACACACACCTGTTGTCACCCATCTCCTCGACTGCTGGAAACCATGGGTGACATGGGTTTGGGGAGTATGATGGAGGAAATAGAATGGGAAAACAATCATAGACTTGTTTTCTCGAAATCAGGCTGACCTCCAGGTCATACCTGTCACTCGTTCTTTCTCTGGTAGAAGTCAGGGATAGCGAAAGGGGCTCTGGGCTCTCCCTGAAGTGGGGAACCAAACCTCTCAGTGTCCAGATCCTCAGAGCCAGGCAGGGCTGCCCACGCAGGGGCGGATGGCGTTTTGGGGGAAGACTTTCTCTCGCCACCTCTAACCCTGCAGGGTAAGTGGGTCCCCAGCCTCAGGAGGTCTCGTGCGTGTCCCCCTGGGCTGAAAGGCAAGCGCCCCGCTGGGAACAATCCCTTCTCCAGAGGGCGCCGACCCTCTGCTCACTGGCTGCCACGGCAGAAGAGACGTGGACCAAATCGATCCTAGGCTCAGCACAACGTGACTAGGAAAGGACGCTGCTGCCCAGCACCCATAATGCACTTCACCTGCACGAGAACTTCGGATTTTCCTCTCTTGGATTATCTGTGCCCTGACTCACTCCACCCCTGGAGCTGTTCCGAGCTGGAAGAGGTGGTGTAGTGGTTAAGGGTGTGACCCGCAGAGGCAGGTGTCCGGGTTCGAGTCCTCCATCTAGCACTTACTGGCTGGGTGACCTTGAGCAGATAACCGCACCTCTCTGTGCCCCAGTTTCCCCCTATGACACGGCGACCTGTGGGTTATGGTAGGAATGACACAAGTGAAGGGCCTGCACCTGTAGGAAGCCCAGTGAGTTCCAGCAACTGCCACGGCTGCTGGAGCTGGTCCGTCCCCTTCTAGGGAGGCCAGACGCACAGGGTCAGCTTTGGGGGTGGGACTGAGCAGTGGGGAAGGCAAGGCTCAGGAATGTGGAAGGAGGAGGGGGAACGTGAAGGTTCCAGAATCCCAAGCTCCCTTCAGTGGGTCTCATCTTGAATCCTAGTGAGGACTGCCTGTCCTGAGATTCTCGGATGAAATCCAGCATCACTTGAGATTGGTGACCGTAAGTAAGCTGTCCTGGCTAGCTTCTGTCAAACTCAGGTCCACACAGATAGTGAACTGCCAGGTTCCTAGAAACCACTATGCCTCCCAGGGAGACCCAGGCCCCTTTTGCTCTGGCTGGAGGGCTGGGAGGAGAGGAGTGGGCTGCCAGGTGGGCCCACATCCTGTCTCTGGTCCCGAGAGCAGGCCTGCTGCTGGGAGGTCCAGGCACACGCCCTGGCCCTGAATTCGGGACTCTCAGCCCCTTCCCCGCCCAGAGCAGAGTCAACACAAGCTTTGAAACAGGACGGTGGTGAGAGGGGTCCACAGGCGTCTACACACCTGGGACTGTGCTGCATTGCCGGCTTTCTTCTCCTCGCCATCCCCTCCCGCGCGGCTTCCTTATCTACCTCTGACGGGTCCAGCAGAGAGAAGGCAAGGAACACAGAGGAGGTGACCGGACGCTCTTCCTGGTGGGGAAGCTGACTGGACTTTGTCCGGGTCTCTGCCCCAAGACTGTTCCCTTCCAGGGACACATGGGGCCCCAGAGATCGACGTGGCGGGGGGGGGGCGGCCCTGGGTGGAGGCTGGACGTGGAGCTGCTGGAAGCAGAAAGGGCCACCTGGGGGAGGCGGGGCCTAGAATGGAGTGGGCAGACGGCGTGTGCTTGGCCAGGGAAGGGGGCCCAGCCGAGTAAGGGCCCTGCTGGCGTGAGCTGGGAGGCTGTGCCTGGTTCCGGGTCGTGGGACGGGGAGATGGGAGGTGGTGGGTGCAGCCGGCGGCTGAGTGTCGTCACACAGAGATAATAGAAACTGTATGACGTTAGGATGTCATTCAGACGTAACAGTAATTGAGGAAATCACTGGCATCTAGTGGGGCGGCATGACTGGTGCACAGCTGTCCCCGGCCCCTGGCAGCTCCCACCCTGTGACGTGCCCCTTCAGAAGCCCTGGAGCCCCCCAGCAGACAGCCCGGGACGGGGGCGGGCGGGGCAAAGGGCAGCAGCAGACAGGGGCCGGGGTCAAGGAGACCCTGGGCGGGTGGCGGTGATGGGGCCGCACTCCAGTAGTTAGAGGAGTGCACACTTGGAAGCGGACATTGCTCTCGTTTCTCCTTTGGAATTAAGCTTTTTTCTCCCCAGGAAGGTTTCAAAGGCCCTCAGTCATTTATCTCACCAAGACGTAACGGGTGCTTCTGGGTGCCTGGAAGTGCACAGATGTGGGCAGAGCGTGAGCCCAACCTGACCTGCCGCCTCCCACGGGGTGAGGGGACAGGGGGTCGGCTGGGCTCCTTTGGGGCCTGGGGAAGGTTTCCTCCGCCCCAGTTGGCACCTGGGTCCACGGCAGGACCCCGCTGCAGGATCGTCCAGGACGAGGGTCCAAGGGGATATGCCTCGAGAGCGGGCAAGGCCGTCTGACACGTGGCAACGTCCGCAGGCACCCCACTTCAAAGGAACACGGGGGGCCCCCTGGAGGCGGGAAGGGGATGCAGAGGACGGCAGCCTTGGTGGGGGCGAGGCGTCATCTGCCCACCTGGAATCTTCTCCCGGCCCATCCCGCAGACTACGCCCCAGGCGGAGTCCCCCAAACCTGACCTGACCATCCCATCCTCGCCCTCCCCCCTTCCCGACGCAAGCCACCTAATGGGCCGGCCCCTCCTTAGCCCCAGGGGGCGTGGCCCACCGCACCCCTGCAGCCTCCACCTGTGCCCACTCTAGAGAACCTGCCCTCAGCTCCAGAGATGCGTCACCAGGCCTGGCCCCTCCTGTGTCAGACAGAGTGACTGCCAGCCTCCAGGGGAGGGGAGGCGGGCCCAGCTCATGCAGCCTTGCCGGGACTGTTCCTGCCACCATCGTCTGGGTCTCGGCCCTGCTAGCAGCCCTCCCCCGCCCCTCCCACAGGTCCAGGCTGGCGGGTCTGGACACCACTGCTCACAGGCGCAGGGGGCTCGTCCCCTCCCAGTGACTCTCACGTGGCCGTGTCACCCAGCGTGAATCATCTCCACGTTAAATAATGAAACGCAGCAGCTGCCCTGCCCTCCCCACAAGGGGCCTTTCCACGAGTGCTGGGTTTATTTTTGATCAGACTGACTTCAACGCCCCCCGCCCATCTGGCAGATCACCGGTAAAGGGGGTGCGGGGAACTAAACACAGACGTTTCCCATTATAACTAAGGAATTATAGACATATATATATATTTACATTATGTGTATAGGTGTGAGTTTCCTATACATAAAGATTTAGATTTTCTCTGAATTTTATTTAAGGAAAATTAAGGAAGTAGTACTAAGTATTTATTGCCAAAAGGGAGTTTTGGTTCTCCAGTGATTGAAGCCCACCAGCCTGAAAGAATGTCTAAGTTTCATGCAAGTTCCGAAAAGGAAATATTCTTGCTGGCTCTCGGTGTTTTTAGAGTTGGACTTTCCATGTCGGAAGGAAATAGAAGGAGACATTCACATTTCTAGTGGTAGTTTGAGCTGCGCTGAACCTTGGCCGCTAACCGGCCACCGAGTCCCAGTTTCTGCTACACGTTACCTACTTGCTCCTCAAGCAAACGATCCCTAAATGCTCTTTCAGGACCAGCAGGGCCACCCTCCCCGGGGCCTTTCAGGACCAGCAGGGCCACTCTCCCCGGGGCCTTTCAGGACCAGCAGGGCCACTCTCCCCGGGGCCTTTCAGGACCAGCAGGGCCTCTCTCCCCGGGGCCTTTCAGGACCAGCAGGGCCACTCTCCCCGGGGCCTTTCAGGACCAGCAGGGCCACTCTCCCCGGGGCCTTTCAGGACCAGCAGGGCCACCCTCCCCGGGGCGGACCCGGCCCGCACACCGTGGGGCCTGCCCCCTGCAGATTTCCCAGACGCCCAATGGAATGGTACTGGGGGCCTCTGGGAGGTGATTAGGCCATGAGGGTGGAGCCCTCAGGAACGGGACTGGGGTCCTTGAACAGGGGACCCCACAGAGCTCCCTCGCTCCTTCCACCTGCGAGGACACAGCTGTGAGCGGACGGGGCCCCCTTCATTGGACGTGGCCCTGTGCTCCTATCTGGGACCCCCAGCCTCCAGACCGTGCGAAGTAGATTTCTGCAGTTTGTCCTGGCAGCCGGGCAGACTGAGATGGCCATGACCCCACTCAGGCCCAGCTAAGCCAGCCTCCCCACATTACCGAGGAATGGACGCGGAAAGGACAGCCCTACCTGCCCTCCCTGCTCGTTCGAGGTGATGCTGAGTGGGGAGGTGGGCTTCCTGCTCTGTCTCCAGAATTTCGTCTGTCGGTGGGATCTGGGGGCAGGGGATGATCAAGCAAGAGATAAAGTAAACTTTGTTTTGTAAGAGATAAAGCCTCACAAAAATCTTTGCCCCTTGCAGGAACGTCCGCTTGGTTAAGACTGTTAGGAGGGGAATTAGGGCGAGTGGTACAGCTGGATCCAGAGGTAAAGCTGGAGAGAAAGCAGGTTTTAGCTGCAATGTGGTATCTGGTGAAGACAAAGCCAGTTTCTAGTAGTTTCAGCTTTCCAGACAGGAGACGGAATGGCCCTGGCTGGCATCCTCTCCTGCCGGTCACCCCACTTTCTCCTCCATCTCCTGGTCCTTTACTGGCTCTAAGGAAAGGGTCCTGACGTTCTCTCAGTAGCTCAGGGAGGACTCCCTCCCAGGACCCCAGCCCGATTGCTCCTGCCTACGGGGTCTTCCCGGCACTTGGAAGAGCCCGGCCCTGGTTCCTCTCGCCCCATCTGCCCGGGCTGTCCCGACGGAGCCTACCCTTTGGTGTGGTCCCCGCTGGCCTTCTTCAGGGGGACAGAGGGCAAAGCCGATTTTGGACGTTAAGGAACATCATAGCCTAAACTTGAGTCCCGCTTGAGCGGGAAGGCAGACGGGTCCCTTCCCTCATCAGACGGTCACCTGCTGGGGGGCTCGCCCTGCTTCTCCACCCGCCTGGCCCCTCTCCCAGAGCGGGGGCGGCTCGCTCACCGGGGACAAGGAAACACCAGAGACGGCGGGTCCAGCCTCGGAAGCCCCCTCCCCATCTGCTGGGGCAGGGGTGCCCCTGGGGAGCCCCAAGCTGTCTGGAGGTTGTGCTCATGTGAGAAAGGCTGTCACTAAAGTGGAAGCAGATGCTGGGTCTTCAAGGAAAGAAGGTTCTGGATGTGGACAAAGCTGAGGACAGATGGAAGAACTGGCTGCAGTTTCCTGGCTGGAGACAGTCTCCCTGAAGGCTCCCTGACCCCCCACTCCCACCCATCCTGGCCCCTTCTGCCAGTCCAGCCCTCATCTGTCCCTCTGCCATGGCCCAGGGAAGGAGTCAGCTGGTGATGACTCTTCCTACCTTGACCGTTCACCCCGGAAATCTGTACCGTGTCTCGGGCAACAGTCCTTCCCAAGACAGAAAACCGTCCTAAGGATGGCAGAGGAGACTTTGTTCTGGGGGCACCAGGGTCCAGGACCCTCACGCACAAGCACAGCCAGAAATGCGGGGAAGGCTGCCTTCGCGCTCGGCAAGGCCAAGGCCGTCCACACTCCCAGCTCAGACTTCCTGGCCGAGCACATCGGCCTGGCCCGGCCCCACAGCCTGGTGCTGGCCACTGAACCGCCTGCCTCGGCATCTGCAGCTCCTGGACCCGGGAGGTCCGGGGACGACTGGGGGGCCAGGAGGGGACCCACACGGGGGACGCCGGGCCAGGAGCCGGTCTTACTCTTCCCACAGGGCTCCCACACCTGAGATCACCCACCTGGGTCCATGAAGCCAGAGCAGTTGGGGTGAGGCGGACGGATGGAGGGATGCAGACCCCGCGAGCGGCCTGCGGAGAAGCGGTGTCTAGAGCCCCATGGCCCATTATGGCAGCCGTCGGCCACGTGGCCACACAGATTTGAATTAATTTAAATAAAATTAAGAATCCAGGCCTCGGCTGCATGAGCCAAGGTGCCCAGGAGGCGGGTGGCTGTTCACAGACCGATGGTGGGCACGGAGCGTCTGTATTCCTGCAGACGGTCCTGGCGCTGGTCTGGAGACCGCACGCGTCCCTTGGGTTGAAACGCCTTTGGGCCCCAGTTTCTCCTGCGTCAGGAGCGTCCCCGAGGCTCCAGTTGCTCTTACGCCCAAGAGCCGGGGGCCAGGGGGGCGATGAGTGTTTCCATTTTGGTTCCACTCGCTTTCTGGACTGTTCTCGGCGGGGAGGGCGTGGAAAAGCGTTTTGATCCCAGAGAGCTGTGGGGTCGGGCCCTCCGGGGGCAGAGACGTGGCCGCTCCCTGACTGGGCAGCACCAAGGGGATGGGAAAGTCTCAGAGACAGCTGCCCCCGCTTCCTCACCTGCTAAGGCCCAGGTGAGTCCCCGGGGGGAGGAGGGGGAGTCGGGAATCCTCCCACCTCCCTGGGCCGATCTGCTTCTCTGAGCAGGAGCCTGGGGCCCCTTCTCCCTTCATCACCCGCTGGGTCATGGTCAGCAGCAAGTTCCAGGCACACGATCACCCCACCCCCCAGAGCTGAGCGCGGAGCGTCTGGGGCTGGCCCTGCCCTGGAACCTCCACAGTCACGGAGAGCTGCCCAAAGGGACTGAAGCCTTGGAACCCCCCGGGTCGCCCTATTGACCCTGAAGGACTTGGGTTAAAGTTCAATCTGGAGTTTTAACTGGGATTGTACTGAAGAGAAATGACATCTCTGTAACATTGACTTTCCCAATTCATGAACATGACATATTTCTCCATTTACTGAGTTTTCTTTAACTCCTCTGTGTGAAATTTCACAGACCTTCTGTAAAGATCTTAGAGGGTTTTGGTTAGATTTATTCTTAGGCATTGGAGATATCTATATCTATATCTGTATCTATATATATATATATTTTTTTTTTTTTGCGGTACGCGGGCCTCTCACTGTTGTGGCCTCTCCCACTGCGGAGCACAGGCTCTGGACGCACAGGCTCAGTGGCCATGGCTCACGGGCCCAGCCACTCCACGGCATGTGGGATCTTCCCGGACTGGGGCTCGAACCCGTGTCCCCTGCATCGGCAGGCGGACTCCCAACCACTACGCCACCAGGGAAGCCCAGGCATTGGATATTTTTCAGTGCTTATCATAAACTGCATCTTAAAAGTTTTTTCCTGTCTTTGCTGATAAATTTCTGTTCATGATAGGAGGACAGTCCAGCTACTTAGTTAACTTCAGACGATTCTATGCGAAACCTTTTCATGCTGACCAGCTTGGTCCTGCACAGTCTCGTGGGGCCCAGGGAAATGTCCAGGGCAGTCCTCCGCTCGGGGAGAAATTCCCTCTGGCCATTAGGTGTCCAAGACACTCCTGTCACCTGCCCCATTCTTCAGACAGAATGTGAATTTTAGGAGCAGAGCAGGGATTTACTTGAGTCCATTTATTTTCCATAAGGTGGCGAGCAGAACAGATGGAAATGAAGACCGAGAACATCAATTACCATGAGGACAACGAAAGAACGGGGCCAAACTACAAACCGACCGACTGACCAGCCAACCAACCACAGAGACCAAGGGACAGAGCAGGAAGCCCAGCAGGCCAACCTCAGACACCTGATGTTAGGACTGATGGCAATCCCTGCGTCCTTACTGCCTACTGTCCTTCCTCAGCTGACGCTCGCAGGTGCAAACTCACTCGTGGCACAAACACACGATCACATTAGGAGCACCGGTTCTAGGGCCAGATCCAGCTAGATATTTCCACCAGGGCTTCAAGTACTTTCTTTCTTTAAAAATTTATTTATTTATCTATTTTTGGCTGTGTTGGGTCTTCATTGCTGCACACGGGCTTTTCTCTAGTTGCGGCGAGCGGGGGCTACTCTTCATTGCGGTGCGTGGGCTTCTCATTGTGGTGGTTTCTCTTGTTGTGGAGCACGGGCTCTAGGCGCACGGGCTTCAGTAGTTGTGGCACATGGGCTCAGTAGTTGTGGTGCACGGGCTTAGGTGCTCCGCAGCACATGGGATCTTCCCGGACCGGGGCTCGAACCCGTGTCCCCTGCATTGGCAGGCAGATTCTTAACCACTGCACCACCAGGCAAGTCCCCTCAAGTACTTTCTGGTTTGGTTATCTTCCTGGAAATTCTGGGGATGCTTCTCTTGGAGTCTACTCCTTAACGAGAATCCAGGAACCCCACTCTCCTCCCAACTGGACAGGCTTGTTTGGCTGGCCAGGCCGGGGACCCTCCCCCTCTGCTGCCAGAAGCCCCGGCAGGGTATTCCCAGAAAAGGTCCATTTCCCTTTTTCTTTATGCCAGACAGACCCTGGCATGTGTGAAATGCAGATGGCCCCAGGATGGCTCTCTTACTTCTCTGGAAAAGTTTCTCCTATTTCATCCCATCTTCTCACAACAGAAAACTAGAGATGGAGGAAGTTGGGTGCTTTATGGTTTAGAGCACCCTACCTGGCTGCTTCCCGGGAAACGGGCTTTTGCTCCTGGGTGTGCAGGATTCAGGGAGAGTGTTTTCCAGGCAGAGGCCCCTGCAGGTGTCACTGCCACGTGCTCCCTAGGGCAGGTTTGCCCAGTGCGTCTCCTGAGCTCGGGAGCCTGACTCAGGAAGTCCCCTGCAGGGCCCTGGAGCCGGCGTCAGGCATCATCTGAAACACGTCTGAGTCAACGTGGAATGACTCAAGGCTTTGAAATATGTAAACTGTATGTCTCACAAAACTGGGGGAAAATGATGCCGGTTTCCCTCCTGGAGGCTGTCGTCTGAGCCGGAAGCTCAGCCCCAGCGCGGCCCGGCCGCCCGGCCTCCCCGCCTCCCCAGGGCACGCTGCTGCGGGCTGTGAGCCTGCCGGCTCCTGGGCGGCATGGCTGGGAATAGGACCGCAGGGGACCCCACAGAAGGTGGCCAGGGACATTCCATGGTCTCCTCTGCCCCTAAATGGGACAGGTCTTGGAAGGGAAAGTGAGACAGCGTTTATTTGCTGCTCTGGAGGAGACAGGAAAACACCACTGTTATCACCAAACGGCATTCATTAGGGGTCTTATTCTCTGAAAATCAGCCAGGTTCCCAGGCGTTCTCAGTGAGAGAGGAAGACTCGGCACGGTAAGAATACGGTCTGTCTTGTCTTTGAAGCCCCTCAAAGGTGGTTTCCCTCTTTCTGGAAAGTTCCCAGCAGAACACCTGGTGTGGGAAGATGCTTGCTAACAGCTCTGTGTGGCGGAAATTACATCGACTACAAAGTCAGACACACCGGCTTCTATTCCCAGTTCTGCCGCTTAATGATGGTGTAATTAATACGCTACTTAATTGCTCTGAGCCTCACTCCCCTCTTCCCCAAGATGAGGAGCTAATGCCTATCTTGAGAGACGTCCTGAGGATTCCACGCGACGAGGTGTGTGTCGCACTGCAGGTTACTGAGAACGGTTGGTAGAATGTTAATTCAGAGAAGACGACGCAGATCCTGGCGCTGAATAGGAATCCGACAGCCAAGGGGCACCCCTCCTGGCCCGGCTAGTCCTGGGGCAGGGGATCGTCTGAATGGAAATGGAATAGAGGGCCAGGGACTCCTGCTTTCCACCCCCCGTTGACCTGTGTTGCATCTGGAAAAACTAGTAACAGTGGGGAAGAGAAGGTTTGGAGAGCTGCCCTGCGCGACCCTCTTAGAAACAATGTGTTCCTTCTCATCGCCCCCCAGAGCTGTGCAGCAGCGGGGAGCCTCCAAGCCCCTGGGATACCCCCTCCGGGGCAGCCGCCCCCTGTGACGCCCAGGTCAGTGGACGCTGGCGATGCTGACCTGTCTACAGGGCCGGAGACGGAACGCCTGCTTGAACCGGGTCACCCTCTGTCCTTGAGGCCCAGGGGCAGGTCGGGTGGGGAGGGCACAGATAATCCAAGTGACAGGGAGCCAACCTGCCCTGCCCTGCCTCACTCAGCCAATGGCTCTAATCTTCTCTCCCAGCCTTTTTTCTAGAAGCTGCTTACAAGTAGCAAAGCAGAGACATTTGCAGGTCCGTCCCGTACTGGAAGGTACAGGGGGCAGTGATGCAGCCCTGAGGTGGGGAAACAGACACCCAGCCCTGAGCAAACGCAGCCCCGGCTCAGCTCTTACAGCCAGGCTCTTAGTCTGCGCGGCGGGCAAAACGGGGAGAGAACAGAGCCCGGGTGGGTCTGGGGGGCTGGGCCTCGAGAGGTTTGGTTTCCAGTCTCTTCTAGATGACGTGCCGGGGGCCGGGGCCATGGTGGGGAGACGAGGACCGTTCTGCCTACCCTGCAAGGAGGTTTGCGCAGGCACGTCCCTGTTCCCTGTGTCCAGACCACGGCCCGGCCCGCGGGCTGAGATTCTGCTTCGAGGAGCTGGCCTGGCTCAAGGCCTGCAGGCTCCGGAGCTGGAACGTTCCTCGTTGGGAGGACACGGTCCGTCGCTGAGCCTCTGCTCCCACTGGCCCCCACCTGTCCCCCGGCACCGTGGGCCAGAGGCCCGTCTCAGAGGCCTACCTTGGGCTTGAAGGCAATGAGCTTCAGAATCATCTCCACCGTGAAGAGGCCGGTGAACAGCATGTTGAGAATGTTCATGGCGATTTTGAACAGGCAGCTCTGCCCGTAGTGCTGCAGGGGCGGGGGCCGTGCATGAGCCGGGGCTCGCTGCTCCCGGCCACCCCTCAGCACTCAGCCTGGGGGGCCGACCACCCCCGTGGGGCCCCGCAGGTCCCTCCCGTCTCTGCCGGCACCGCCAGCGCGGCTGCGCAGAGGCTCGTGCTCCTGCCCTGATGGGGAGACAGCCCCGCCGGCCTCCTGGTCCTCGGGGGGCTCCACCCAGCTCGGCCCCCCGACGGTCACGGCCCCTTCAGGGTCCCCTGTGCTCCACTTCCCTCCCTCCATCTCATCGGCCCAGGATCCTGGGATCCTCCACCCTCGACAAGGGACACTTGTGCTTCTCCAGCTGCCCCCCCGCCCCCGCCCCCTTGGCCAGCGTGACGGTGACACGCCGCCCACGCGCCCACCGGCAGATGCCACGCCGGCCCGCTGGACCGACCTGCATGGCCAGGCAGATGGTGTTCAGCAGGATGAGGACGAACATCAGGTACTCGAAGTAGGTGGAGTTGACCACGTACCACACCTTGTACTGGTGCTGGTTCTTGGGGATGTACCTCCGCAGGGGCCGGGCCTTCAGCGCGTACTCCACGCACTGCCGCTGCGTCGGGGAGACGGGGGTGAGAAACCCGGATGCTGGGGGATGGCAGGGGTGGGGGGTGCAGAGGAAGCTGCACACCCCAGGGGAGGGGTTCTCTGGGGGAGAGACATCGTCTACAGCTCTAGCTCGTTTATAGGTTGAGCTGCTACTTGGACGTGTTTTGATTTTCTATCCCTCCCTCAACGGGGGAGAGACCCTCTCTAGTTAGTCCCATCAGGACGTAGTCAGGGGGTCCGTGTCCCCTCCTTTCCATCTCGGTGATGCCCACTGTGCACTGCAGATGCTCGGTGGCATCTGGTAAATACTGGCTGACTGACTGACAGTCTGTCTTCTCGCTGATGGTTTCCCAGCCACAGACTCTCCTGGGGGCCCGTCTCTCCTCAGTGTTCCTCTCCTGTCCTAAGTCCATCTTCCTTATCTGCCAGGGTCCGCAGACTAGAAGTCACAGCTCACGGCCAGGGGATGGGATCCTGGGCCGACTACACTCCGGCCATCTCTGCGCTGTGCCCGGAGCCCAGGTCAGGACCAGGGTCCCCCAGGCCCTTCTCTCACCCAGCCTCCAAGCCCGACCAGCGCTGTTCTCTCCACTTCTACCGTCACTTCTCGCCTACACTTGCTAATTGGCCTCCCTCTCTCCTGGCTTCCTTACAGTCCAAAGTCCAGGCCCAAGGTGTGGACATCGGAGCTGCAAGGGGTGCAGCGGGCCTGACGGGGGTGCTCCTTACCTAGCAGAGCTCGAGTCCCCCGTGGACGGGACGCATTTCCCGTGGACGCTTTCCGGCCTCCCGACCGCACACCCAGCCTGCCCTCCCGGCCGCGGAGCTCAGCCCAGGGCCAGCGTGGCCGCATCCCTCCTGCTGGAGCCCTTCCCCCCCTCTGCGTGCACAGCCTCTCTGTTCTACAAGAAACCATCTAACAGTGGTTTCTAAGCCGTCCTCTCCCCGCCCCAAACCTCCACCCTCACTGTTCTGGTTTCTTTCCTCTATCAACGGTGCCGCCCCACCCTGGGCACCTCTTGACTCACCGGCTTCTAGGTGTGGGCGAGAGGCTCTTTCACAAAACCCCCCAGACCCACCACCGAGTCTCCCTGAGGAGCTGTTCACAGACCCGGTTGGTGAGCGCGGCTGCAAAGCTGGATCTGCAGGGTCTGCGTCCCTTCTGCCCTTGGGCCTCCAGGAGACACTGGGCGGGGGGCCTGGGGCTCTCTGCCAACCACAGCCTCCCCCGGGGGCCCAAGCTGCAGCCCTCACCCCCGGCCCCTGGCCCCCCGGGGAACCAAGCTGCAGCCCTGCCCCCGGCGGCACCTGGTTCTTGTCCAGCTCGCAGTTCTTGTACTCCTGCTCCCCCTGCTCCTGGAAGGTGACAATGACGAAGCCCACGAAGATGTTCATCATGAAGAAGGCGATGATGATGATGTAGATGATGAAGAAGACGGAGATCTCCACGCGGTAGTTGTAAATGGGGCCCTTGTCCTCCGTGTGGGAGTCGATGGAGCGGTACAGCAGCCTGGGGGGACAGCCCGCGGAGGGCGGTGGCGATGACACCGCTGCTCCGAGCTCCCCGGGGCCGGGGGGGCCGGAGACAGCTCCAGGCCGAGAGTCGGGAGGCCTGCGTTCAAGCCCCAGCTCTGCCTCTTACTGGCTGTGTGACTTGGGCAAACCACTCAACCTCTCTGAGCCTCAGATTCCTTACCTGCAAAGTGGAGACAATAATTCCGGACTTTCCTACCGGGCAGGGTAGTTGATCTAACGTATGTGAAGGTGTTTTGAAACTGGCAGGAGCTGTCTAACTGTGACATGAGTCATGGCCATTGGTTTCAGATGCTGGAGCTACTGGTAAATATTGAGACAGCTTTGCTGCTTCTCTGGCAGAGACCCGGAGGGTTTACAGTGAACATAAAATAAGTCTGAGAACGAGTGTCCACTTAAGATAGAAACACCTGATCAGGAAAAACGCCCCAGGCTCACCCAGATCATCAGCCATGGTCTGGTTTACACTCAGGTGGCCCGTGTCTGCCGCCCAGCTGGGCCGCGGCTACGTGCCCGTCAGGCTGCTTCCTCTCCGGCCTGTTACTCCACACAGCACGTGGCTGTTCTCTAGGTAGCACAGGTATTTTACCATTTAATAACGGTGCCTCTCACCTAAGGTCACGTGCTGTCGTTGACTTAGAAATATCTAGAGTTTCCTGACATTCAGATGATCGTGTCACCGGAATACACACGGGGGCGTGAGGGAAGCAGGTGTCTGTACAGAGATACACGGAGCCCCTCCTGGACAGGCCTGGTGGAGGGGATGCAGCTTATGGGCCACCGGGCTGGTCCAGGCCTGGCAGCACTGCCTCTGCAGGAACTTTCCTCCGCAAATCAGACACAGCTCCCTCCAAGGAGACTGCGGCAGAGGCTAACCAGCGGGCACCTCCGCCGTCTCTACCCACGTCCGTGCCTGCTGGGAACTTCAGTCCTACGGTGACCCAGGGGCCCCTCCACTCCCAGATGCCATGAGGGTGATGACAGGCTTTACTGTGGCTCAGTCTAGCTTGGGGAGGGGAGCTACAAGAAGCTCGTTTTGGGTTGAAGCTCTGAGATCCAGAAGAAGAAGAGTGGTGTTTGGGCGGCAACCACGGCCCGTGGGGAGCCGGAGAAGTATGCTTTCTGGGAACGGTGTGGAGCGGCAGTTGAACCCGGCCCGGAGCTGCGTACTCACTCTGGCCACCCCTCAAAGGTGGAGACGGTGAACAGGGCCATCATAGCCGCCAGGACATTGTCAAAGTCAAACTTGCTGTTCTCCCAGCTGCGGGGCTGGATGATGGGGTGATCCACCTCCCCGTCCTTGTATGTGACGTAGTTCCCCCTGAGGAAGGGAGAAGGGGCTCGTTCTGGGCTCTCCCGTCTCCCCTCAGCCTACCCACCACTGCCTCCTGGCTTGGGGGTGGGATGAAACTGGCTAAGCTTAAACCCAGAGCTCCAGCCGCTGGGAAGATGTCAGGGGTGGAATATTCAGGAACAGATGATCTTACGTGTTACGTCAATAGGACCAGACAACCCGCGGGCAAAAGTGCAGCCACCGCTGCTGTCAGAGACAGAACGGGCCGCCCGTCCTCCCAGGACAAGTCACCAACCGCCTGGAGTCAACCAGCCTGGCTGCCCCCCGGCCGTACTCACTTGCATTCGGCCTCTGTCTGTTTGGAACTGTCCGAGCAGGTGTAGAGCTTGCCCTGGAAGGTGGAAGAGCAAAGTGACTGGAGAAGCTCCTTAATCGAGGGACCAGTCAAAAACCGATCAGTGATCTCGCTGCAGCCAGCTCTGCGCTGGGGTCTCGGGACCAAAGTGTAAGGAGAGCAGAGCCCAGACGGGAAGTCAGGACTCAGAGCGGTCGGTGCACAGACGCGCCCTGGGCTGCAGGCACCCGACCGAAGGGAAGCCCAGACGCGAAGCTGGGCCCACAGGGCAGGTCTGGAGAGGGAGGGGGGACGGGCGGGGCTAGGGGGCTCGGCGGTGGAAGTCAGGGCACGACGACACGGTGAGGGGAGAGCTTCAGGGGGAGAAGGGCAGAAAGAGAAGGGCAGGAACCAGGGACCCGGCCTCCCCGCCGCCGAGGGCCCGCCAGGAGCAGGGCGAGGACCCAGACAAACCGGGGCTCTGCAGCGACCTGGGGGGACTCGGTGCTGTGGTCACAGGGAGCCCCGCGGGCTTAGGTGGGTGACTCACACGGAGGGGGCTGGGCATAGCAGCCCCTCTGCCGTTCTCTACAAGGAAGGGCCGGGCGGTGGTGGAGGTGCGTGCCTCCGCGCTGCTCTCCTCAGGCTGGGGGCTAGCCCTCCTCGGGCCTAGTCCTCCCCTGGTCTGGGAACTAGTTAGTCCTCCCCCGGTCTGGGAACTAGTTAGCTCTCCTTGGGTCTGGGAACTAGTCTTCCTCTGGTCTGGGAACTAGTTAAGTCTTCCTTTGGTCTGGGAACTAGTTAGTCCTCCTCTGGTCTGGGAACTAGTTAGTCCTCCTCTGGTCTGGGAACTAGTCCTCCTCGGGTCTGGAAGCTGGGAGGGGCTGTGGGGAGGCCGCATCCAACCCCAGTGTGACCCAGCACCGTCCCCTCCGTGTCCCCTCTGCCAGCTCCCGTCCAGGTCCCAGAAGCTGGTGGGCGGGAAGGATGGAGGGCCACAGGTCCGGCCGAGACCCCACCTTGAAGAGCTGGACCCCGATGCAGGCGAACATGAACTGCAGCAGCGTGGTGACGATCACGATGTTCCCGATGGTGCGGATGGCCACGAACACGCACTGCACCACGTGCTGCAGGTGGACAGAGGGGTCGGGCCCGGGGCCTGGGCTGAGCCCCCTTGACACGAGCCTCTCAGAGGAGGTGCGGGCAGCCCTTTGCCACGAGCGGGGGAATCAGACTCAAAGGGGCAAAGCGCGCGTCCTCCTAGGTCACGAGGTGATGGAGCCTGGTGAAACCCGCGTCCCACTGGGCTCCAGGAGACCACAGGGACCAAAGCCCCGCTAACCTCCCACGTTCTGGGGGCAGCAGTTCAGGGGTCTCATCGCTACCTGGGGCTCGGGGTAGTGTGTGTGTCTCCTTTTGCGGAAGCTCTGCTGAGAAGCTGGGATTGTGAACGGGGGCCTCTGCTGTGGCTCCGTGTATCACGGACCCGGGATGGGAAGTGGGGCTGAGGTGCTGGCAGGAGGGTCCCGGCTCCGACCCGGGAGCCTGACTGTCGGCCCTGTCTCCCGCCTGCCCGTTGCCTCACGTGGACCCCCAGGCTGAGGCTCCCGCGGAGGCCCGCCCGGCTCACCTTCAGCCCCTTGGCCCTGTTGATGGCCCTCAGGGGTCTCAGCACCCTCAGGACCCGCAAGATCTTCACCACATTGATGGCGCTGGACCTGGGGGAGAGGACGGGCGGGGCTGAGCCTCTCCTGGTCCCGCGGCAGCGGAGGGTGAGCCGCTTCCTGGCAGGAGGTCCCAGCCCAAACGGAGAAACTGGGGAGTCTGCTGGGGACTTCCTCGCCCCAGCACCATTTCCCGTTCTCTTCTCCCACTGCAGGGACCCAGAGCTGGCCAGGGACTTTCTTGTTGGCGAGCAAATCACGGGAAAAGCATTTACCGTGAGCCACTAGCAGTGTAATGTGCTACTCGGGGGGTGTCTACCGTGCCGAGGACACGTGGAGCGACGCAAAGCTCCACCAGACCCCGGCCACTGCGGATACGCTTCCTAACTGTTGGGCCCTCGCTTCTCCATCTGTAAAACGGGGCAGCGATCACCTCACAAGCTTGTTGCAAGGATTAAATGAGAAAACGCACACGAACCATCTAGCAGCCTAACTGGCACATGCAGTGATGTGAACACGTGGTGGCTTTTATTATCATGAACTTGAAGAAATACTGTACGAATGGTGGGACCTTGGGTGGAGGAGATACCTGGTGCTCACCTGCAAACCCAAGTCCCAGCTGGCTGCCCATCACGCTCCCTCTGTGCACAGCACACCCAGGCCTAGAGGCGACGGCTCGGACACCAGACCCCGCGCACCTGGGGCGCCAGGGCCCAGCCGGCTCCCCTGGGAGCACAGGCCACTGCGCCCTCCAGGGGCACGCAGGCCCCTCACCACGGCGGCTGGCGGGCTCTCTGAAGCATCCCTCGCCCTCACCCACTAGCCGCCTTTGGAGAGCCCTTACCCTCCCTGGGACCTAAAACACGTGGTCCCGTCAGCAAGCGCTGACCTCATGCCTCCCGTGTCAGGACGCTGTCCGCTGAGAGTGGGCTGGGGGAAAGCCCTGTGTCTCTGGTTCACGACTCTCTGATCACAAGGGACTCAAAGGGCCGCCCGACCCATCCCAGCATCTCAGGGACAATGGGAGGGATGGAAAGGCCAGACTGAGGGGGGAATCAGGGACGGAAAGGCCAGACTGAGGGGGGCATTCTTGGCTCGAGGGTAAGAGTGATTTAGTGGCAGTGACGGGATTAGACCCACAAGCTCACAGGCAGACAGCCTGGGGTAGAATAAGGATGATCCCAGCAAAGGGTCTCACTCTGAATGCCTCCACCTCCGCTCCTTCCAGGCCGACCACGGGGACAGCCTCGGGACGGAGCCCCAGACGCCTCTGCCCTGCCACTGGGGTGACCCGGGCCGAGTCCCAGGTCCTGACCTCAGTTTTCTGTCTAGAAAACAGTGATAACATCACTGGCCCTGCCTGCCTCATGGGTCCTGTGAGGCTCAGAGAGGAATGTGTACGGAAAGTGCTTTGGAAGTTAAGTACAGGGTTAGCATTACCAGCTGGGAGAATTCAGGAGAAACTAGTAATGAGATTCTTTTAAACTTGAGCACGTTCACAGCCTGGGTTGCAGGTGGAATTGTCCGCAGACCATTTAAAATCCCTCAGGCCCTGGCTGTGGCCCAGACCAATTAAATCAAAGCTTGGGGGGTGGGAGGGGTCCAGGCAAAGGTCTTAAAGGTTTTAAAGTTGCTCCGGTGATTCCCCTGCACAGCCAGGCGTGAGGACCAGTCCCTCCTCCCTCTCCCTCCCTCCCTCATCAGGGGCTCTGACTGGAGACCCGAGAGGAAGGGGCGGGGGGAGTCAGGGCTGGCCGTGGCCACCGCAGGCCTGGGCTGAGGGTGCCCGCGGAGCCAGTGGGAGGGCCCTGGAGACCTTCCTCTCTCGTAACTGGGCCGGGCCCACCTGCTGGGTGAGATCCAGACATGGAAACAGATCCTCGCTTGGGTCAATGTACCCCAAGGGTCCCACCACTGAGGACCCAGACACCAGAGCCACGGCCGCCAGCGAGGGCCTGTCCCGCTCCCAGCCTAGTTCCGCGTGGCCACAGGCAGGCCTCCCCGCCACCAGCTGTCGTCTCCCCCCACCCCTGGCTCCCGGCTGTCCTCTCCGACACTGTCCCCCATCCACGCCTCCCTCGGGGGCCAGGGGGCCCCACTCACTGGATGCCGAAGGAGATGAGGGACACGCTGACCACCAGTAGGTCCAGGATGTTGAAGTAGTTCCGGCAGAAGGAGCCCTTGTGCAGGAAGGCCCCGTAGGCGGTCATCTGGGGGGACACGGGGAGGCGCGGCATGAGCAGCCCCCGGGCTCCAGAGACCCTCACTCCACCCCTCCCCACACGGCACCTCCGGCCAGGCCCAGGTGAGGAGCCCAGGAGTGACGGGGGCTGGGGGGCCAGGACAGGAGACATGGTGCCGCGAGCTTCTGCTGCTGCCGCTGCTGCAGCCCCTGAAGGCTCCCTCGCGCCCCCGTACGCTCAGGTCCCCCACAGCCCCCGCCACAAGCTCGCTCCACCGCAGGGCCCGCCTAGGACACGGTCCTCTGGGGGGACCCCCGGTGGGGACCAGCCACCCTGGCTTCCCAGGACTTTCCTGGCTTAGTCCCAGGCAATCCCTCAGTCTCGGGCAGACCCTAACGCCCGAAGTTCTACCAAGGACGCTGGCAACCCGCATCTGTCCACTTCCCAGCCCCAGGCAGTGCTGATGACCCAGGCCTAGTACTCTGAGCTCCATTCTACTGTCTGGTTCTGGAGCCGTGTGTTCAGAGGGGCCGTGGGCACCACAGTAAGAGCACGGCTCTGGAGCCAGGCCACCCTCTGCACTTTGAGTGCCCGGGGCAAGTTACTCGACTTCTCTGAGTCTCATCTGAGAAATGGGGCAACGAAATCCTCTACGCTGGAGGGTGGTAAGCGCCCTCGGGAATTACACGCAAAGCCCTTAGGTCACTGTCCTGCAGACGGCAAGCTGCATGCCAGGCGAGCTTCTCTACAGAGAACTGGACTCGGCCGGGGAGCTAGGACTTGGACTCTGGGTCCCTCCTGTGATGGGGAGGATGTTCAGTGCCCCCTCTGTAAAGTGGCATCCCCTTCCCTGCCGTTGTGAGGCGCCTGCTGGAGAACCACGTGAAAGCCCCCTGGAGACTAAGAAGGGACCACCTCAGGGGTGATGACTGTCTCGGGTTTGCTGTCACCACCCCCCTCGGAGCTCAGCCTAGAGCCGCTGTTGAGGCCCCACAGACACCTGTCCGATTTCCTTGACGTGAGCTAAGGGCCAGTGGATTTCCAGGTGAAGGGCTGAAGGGTCACAGCCGTGAAGTGACAGCCAAAGGGGGAAATTTGGAGCTGACGGCTTAGAGCTTGGAAGCAGCTCCCTGGTCACCTGGGGCCAATCTATCTCTTTGGAAACAGAGCGTGCGCAAGGCAGCCCGTCCGCGGAGCGATTCAAAAGCAAACACAGGGGAAATTGGCAAAAATAGCTCTTGGAACCTAATTCTTCCCACTTATCTCCTGCAGGAGGGGGTCACAGGGGACTCAGGCACCTGTGTCCTGCAGGAGCTTCCAGAAGTGGGTGGCTTATGTGCAGGGCTGCGGGGGACACAGCTGGGGATCTGTCCCGAAGGCCTGCCAGGAGCTTCCAGAAGTAGGTGGCTTATGTGCAGGGCTGGGGGGAACACAGCTGGAGATCTGTCCCAAAGGGCCGCGGGGAACACAGCTGGGGATCTGTCCTAAAGGCCTGCCAGGAGCTTCCAGAAGTGGGTGGCTTATGTGAAGGGCCGCGGGGACACAGCTGGGGATCTGTCCCGAAGGCCTGCCAGGAGCTTCCAGAAGTGGGTGGCTTATTGCAGGGCCACGGGGACACAGCTGGGGATCTGTCCCGAAGGCCTGCAGCTGGAGGGGCCGCTTGCTGTCCTGTCTCTCAGTGGAGGTCTGGGCCCCCGAGTGCGGGCCCGGGTGCTTCCATGGTTTGTGTTATCTGAGAGGCCCTGAGCCCCGAAGGCTGGCGAGTGTGTGTGTGTGTGTGTGTGTGTGTGTCTGTGTGTCTGTGTGTGTGCAGGCTGTCAGCCCAGGCAGGGCCAGAGGAAGGGTGGCCATAGGAGAAAGGGCAGGTGGACGCTGGGAAAACGGGGCATTTATTTGAAAGCTCCCTGTGAGATCCAGGGAGTCAGGTACCCAGTGCAGGACCCCCCTTTTACCCTGTCTACTGACTGCCACCTATCCTACTTCTGCTCCTAAAGTCCTAACCTTTGCCCAGGAAGAGCCTCGCTGGGGAGAGGAAAGGGTTGAACGCTGGGCTGGGAGGGCAGGACGCCCCTCCGTCCAGCCAGCTCCGCTCCGGGCAGCAATGCTGCTCATTGAACGCATCTTACCTTCTGCAATCTCTACTCGTGGGTTCTGGTCCCACCTCCCTCCTCCTCTAGGTGACAGCCCTTGGCATCATTCAGGCCAACTGTCCTGGTCCCACAAGGCTAAACGTGCCCAGGCCTTCCAACTGTCCCTGACACTGGACACCCCTCCTGCACGATGGCCACCTCCGCCGGGCAGGATGCCGGGCCCAAGGGCGGGGCAGAGGGACCCGGGGGACCGGGTGCAGGCAGTGTCCTGGGGCCGGGCTCCACCTACAGGCACAGTCAGGCAGCGTAGAAGCGGGAAGCAGAGGGAGAGGGTGGGCGGGAGAGAGGATCTCGCCAGCACCGTGCTTGTAAGGAGACGGCAGCCTTGGAGGAAAAGGAGCGCCGCTGAGGCCCACCCGGGAGCTGGGGGAGGGTCTGAGACCAGGAAAGAGTGTGGCGTTTGTGTGCCTCCCCGAGTCTGGAGTCCAGGGAAGGGCATCCACGCAGTCAGGCGGCCCCGGTTCCCTCTCCCCACCCCCGGGGTCAGAGAGGAAACCCGAGGAACACTCCTGGTTTCCTCTTGGTTAACGTCTGGTTAGCTGGAACCAGGAGGTCTGGACAAAAAAAAAGAAGGCTTGCGAAAGTGACCACTCAGGTTGTATGTGGATGTGACAGGCCGTCCTCGCCTGAAGGAGGCCAGGAGGGAGGGTCTGGGGCTGCCACAGGCACCGAGCGGGGCGGCCCTGCCGACCGTGGTGAGGGTGACCCCAGGCTCTGGGAGAGAACGGGAGTCACACACACTCCCTCGACTCGGAACTCACCCCCGAAGCTCGGGTGGCCTGGGAAACTTGAAAACCCTAACAGAGTAGATGTAAGTAATATATTAATTGTATATTAATAGAAATAACGAAATAAAGCTTAGGGCAAACGCCTGTCACCCGAAGCTGCTCAGACATGGGCTCTACTGTGCTGGGGTCGCTGGGCTGGAGCGGGTCCAGCCCCTCAGCCCTGGGCTCTGGGTTCCACACTGAGCCCTGGAGGACATGCTCCCTCCTCCAGGCCCGGGGCAAGGGGTGAGGCAGCAGAGCCTCGGGGGTAACCCAGGGCTCAGAGGTGTCTGCAGGGTCTGTCCCAAGCCCTCGGTTGGGACACTGGCCTTGGCCCCGTGATTACCCCCACACAGGCCTGTGCTGACAACAGGCCTCCGACGGGCACAGGCAGGGTGGCTCCCGGAGGCCCCTGAGCTTTCCCACTTGTGTTGTTTGTGTGGCATCTCCTCTGGGCAGGAGGAGGAAAGGACGGTTCCAGCCCGGGGCAGGCGTGGCTTCCAGAGGCGGTGGGGGGTGGGCGGTGCCCGGCCAGCATCAGTCCGACACTGCGCACAGGGCACAGAGTGAGGGGCACAAATTCCTCCAGTTTCAGACTTGAGAGTAAAAACGAGTGAAAGAAACAAGAGGAAAGGGGCAGAGCACAGAGAGAGGAGGCTTTGCTGCGTGCGTTACCTTGAGGATAATTTCTAACGTAAAGATACTAGTGAAGACATAGTCTGCGTTGCCTAGGATCTGAAAGATAAGCACAACCAGATTAGTGGCTCTGAGTGGCCGGACAACAGAGCGTGTGTTAGGAGCAGAGCAGCGACAGCCGGACAGGACAGGACAGGGCAGGAGCGGGGGGCATGCATTACCTTCAGAGCAATTTCAATGGTGAAAATGGTAGTGAAAACAATGTCAAAATAAAACAGAATCTGTAAAACAAAGAGACACAGGGTGGGGATGGGGCAGGGATGGGAGAAGCAGGACGGGAGGAGGGGTCACCAGCAGGAAGTCACCCAAAGCGGGGAGCCTTTCCGTGGGGAGACAGTGGAACGGGTTAGGGGACCAGAGGCACTGGCACAGCACTGGGTCCTGGCGTCCCCAGATCTGTGAGGGGAGCTTCCAGGGCCGACTCAGCTGGCCCTGGGTCTGGCTGGGTGCTTTTCTCATGAATTCAGTTTACTTACGAACCCAAATCAGGCCGCTGGGACGCTTGTCAAAAGGACAGCGTGGGGTTTGCTTTTCACTGCATGAAATTGCAAAATGCTTACTTCGCATTGGCATGACGAGCTAGTCTGTCATGTTCGTGGGACCCTACGCCGCTGCTGTGCCCTTCAGGGTGCGGAAGGGTGCACCCCAGGCCAGGGGCAGGCTCCGGGGTTCATGCTTTACTACGTCTCAGGTGATGGATCAGAGCGAGGGCCAGCGCCTTTCCCAGTAAGAAAGCTCTGGACCACGCAGGTGGCAGGACCACCGGCCGGCTTGGCAGGTGGTGGACTCCTCCCTTCGTGCCCACCTGGTTGGGATTTGATAAAGTTTCGAGGCTTCGAGATATGGCAGGTCTTACTCTGGCCTATGATGTAGGTCACCGGAGCCTGGGGTGGTCTCCACATTTAGTTTAGACTTTGCAGAGGGTCACTGAGGCCCTCCTATGCGAGGGAGGCCTCATCAGAGCACCCATCTGCCACTGCCCCCAGGCGGCCAGGACGGGCCAGTGTACCTTGGGGCAAGGTATAGACCGCTCAGTTCCAGGGAGGGGGACCCCCGGGGAACACCCGCGGGCCGCGGAGTCTGCTGTGGCCCGTCAGGCTGGCCTGAGGCGCTGGGTCCGTGGTCTCCTCCGGCTAACGGTCCTAAGATGGGTTTCCACCCAGCTCTCGTCTCTTAAGGAAATGTCTGCTGTGCCTCTGACCCTGAGATGCGGGCTGGGCTCTGGACTGAACGATGGGGTCGGGCAGCCACAGAAGCTGGGGGCCACGTGGCGGGGGCAGGGTGCAGGGGACGAGGTACCTACGTGGTTCCTGAAGGAGGTGTGCTGGACGGGGTCCTCGGCAGCCAGGGAGATGCTGCTGAGCAAGATGAAGAAGAGGATCAGGTTGGTGAAGATGGAGTCGTTGACGATGCGGTGGCACTGGAGGCGGAACCTGCAGGGGAGTGGGAGGGGCCGTCACGCAGGGCCAGGGCCTCCGCCCCTTCAGCCCCGCGACGTCCCGCCGCGGCGGAACGATAGTGCTACCGCCCGCCACGCCGTGTGCCCACCCACAGGGCCTCGGGCTTGCGCCTGAGACCTTTGGGAACCCCTACATTTTACATACTGCTGTGACATCACCCACCGGCTTTCGTTTGGGGACGTCTCTCCCATCATTAAAAATAACGGCTTTGTGAGATCTGCTTCATGTGTTTATGTACAGGGAGCAACAGGGCCACCCAGAAGCGTGGGCGCCCAGACCCCGAGGGGACGTGCTTCCGTGGCAGTAAGTCAATCCCGCACCTCGGCACAATGACAAAGAACGACACATCTGACCCCCGAGCGCTCACGGTAGGTCCTCGGACGCTGGGGGTGTCATTTATACTGTCTCACCTTGACAGTAGGAGGGGAGGAGGGTGTGATTAGCATCTTCATTTTATAGATAAAAACCACTGACACCAGGAAGGACAGGCTTGCCCAGACACAGTGTGTGTGTGTGTGTGTGTGTGTGTGTGTGTGTGTGTGTGTGTGTGTGTGTGTGTGTGTGTGTGTGTGTGTGTCGCCAGGACTTGAACCTGGCCGTCAGGCTTCTGCTCCTGGCGTGTGGTTGACTAAACGCTCTGAGAGACCTTACTGATGCAGGAGCACCAAATTCTGGAAAGGACAAGTTTTTTGAGACAATTCTGGTTTCACGAGAGTTAGGAAGGGTCTGCAGCGATCCTCCCCAAACAAACAAGCCAATGCACTGAGCTGGGGTCTGTGTGACATGCAGCCGGGACGGGCAGAGGCGCCTGACGAGGCCGGTAGCAGCACAGCTGTCAGGAAGCTTCGAGCCAGTCGGAGGTGGGGCAGAGGGGCCCGGGACCCCTAGGCAGAGCCAATGCCCTCAAGGAGCATCTGGAAGAAAGCTTCCAAGTCCTAATTTAGGTCCATGGGAATCTTGCTGATTAAGACGAAGTATTGGGGTCACAATCAAAGATCATTAAACACTCAGGAACATAAGCCACTGAGATGGGAATCGAAGAAACTACAAATAATTGACTTACACGGCCCCTCCCCAAAGACTGTGTATGTTGGAAACATCAGATCCACATTCTAGAACAGCTATATTTGAAACGTTTCATGGAATAAAGGACTTGACCACAAAGATGATGAATCAACAAGACACTCAGACATAGACAGATGGAGCTGGAAAACCAAGCAAGACCTGGAACTGTCTGAAGTGAAAAGATATAAGCTGATGTGAAAACTGGTTTACACAGTAACATAGAGATGAAGAGAGAATCGAGAAATTGGAAGATATGTCTGAAGAAATGAGCCAGAATTCCAACCGAGAGACTAGGAGATGAATGATATGAAGATGTGAATGTGTGAGCTGGGAAGGACAGAATGGGAAGGTATAACTTGCGTCTACTTGGAGCAGCTGGAGAGAAGGAAGATGAGGCAGTGTGTGGAGAGACTACGCTTCAACTTTCCAAGAAGTAGCTATTCTTCTCCTAATCTTTAATGTCGTTCAAGAACTGACAAGAATATAAATCCATAGACTTAGAAACAGAACATATTCCAAGCAGGATAAATGGAAAGAAATCCATGGTGGTAAAAGTGCGCAACCCCAGAGACAGCAGATGACGTTAAAAGCCGCTGGAGACAAGGGGCAGATTCTGACTAAGGAGCAATCGTAGGCATTCCGACTTCGCAGGGGAATAACACATCCAACACGCTGAAGCTAAAACCCGTCAACCTGAAAGTGTGTACACAGACAAACTACCTTTCAAGAACAAGAAATGCGAAGGATGACAGACAAACAGAGGCCAGGCGAATTTTCCATAAAAGACCTCCTGAGGAATGTACTTTAAGGAGGAAAGAAAATGATTGTCGAGGGATGGACTGAGATGCATAAAAAATGGGGAACAGATAAAAAAATAGTAAGCGGTACGTAAATCCAAACACACACTGTCTCCACAGGCACTCACGCCTGACTTGTCGCGTGGGAAATAAAGGTCGGGCCCAAAATACTCACCAGCCATAGCACGTAAGGTAGGAGGTCTGGGAGGAGCTCGAGCGGTCTAACTACTTTACCTCTACTTTGCAGGAGAAGGTTTAGGATCTTGTGCAACTTTAGGCCTTGTTAAGTTAAATGTAATCACCAACAGAACAGAAACAGAGTTTACCCATGTCACAAAACGGAGAGAAAAGCAAACCCAGGTCTTCTGATTCAGAATCCAGGACTCTCTTCCCTAAATCCGTGCCTGTTTACACAAGCTGCGGGGAGCTGGGAGAGTCCCAGCCCCACCCAGAGGCTGGAGGGCGCCTGCCGGGCTTGTGTCACAGAGAGAGCGAAGCCCCGTGCACACACCTGTTGCTCGGGCTGAAGATGAAGAAGGCGCTGGCTTCTGGCATGGGCACCGCCTTCTCCTTCAGGTGCAGCTCAGAGAGGGGGCGGGGACGGGGCCCCACGGGCATCTCAGGCTCCTCCTCCTCGTCTCCTGCAAGAAAACAGCACCGCTCTAAACAGCTCCATGGCTCCCGCTTATTTTTTTATTTTATTTTATTTTATTTTGCGGTACGCGGGCCTCTCACTGCTGTGGCCTCTCCCATTTCGGAGCACAGGCTCCGGACGCGCAGGCTCAGCGGCCATGGCTCACGGGACCGGCCCCTCCGCGGCATGTGGGATCTTCCCGGACCGGGGCACGAACCCACGTCCCCTGCATGGGCAGGCGGACTGACTCTCAGTCACTGCGCCACCAGGGAAGCCCTCCAGCTTATTTTTACCACCGTGCGGCTTCCTTCCAGATGCCCTCCTACGGACAGGAATCAGACATCATCCACATCTCTGGACCAGCCAAGACACCCAGCTCTCTCCCCGTGGGCATGGCTGGAGCTCATCTCTGCTCCAGGAAGACTCCCCGGCAGCACACGAGAGGGGGCTGAGAGTAGGGTGACCAACTCAAAACCTGTCCTTGTTTTTATTTTTTTTATTTTAAAAATTTATTTATTTATTTATTTTTGGCTGTGCTGGGTCTTCGTTGCTGCGCGCGGGCTTTCTCTAGTTGCGGCGAGTTGGGGCCACTCTTCATCGCGGTGTGCGGGCCTCTCACTGTCGCGGCCTCTCTTGTTGCGGAGCACAGGCTCCAGACACGCAGGCTAAGTAGTTGTGGCTCACGGGCCCAGTTGCTCTGCGGCATGTGGGATCTTCCCAGAGCAGGGCTCGAACCCGTGTCCCCTGCACTGGCAGGCAGATTCTCAACCACTGCGCCACCAGGGAAGCCCCCCGTCCTTGTTTTTAAATGGAAGTTCTCACATCCCAGGAAACCCTCAGTCCCCTGCAAATCGGGGTGGCTGGTCATCCTAGTTGTCAGGCACTAGCGACAGGTGACCAGGTGAGACTGGGGCACTGCCAAGCGTCCTCACCCTTCTGGACTGCAGGCAGGGGAAAGGGCGTGGCTCAGTTGACCTGACACCCCGGCAAACAACCCCATCCTTGAATGTTCCAGGAGCTTAAAGTCAACATTCTCCCTATTCCTGAAAATACAAGAAAACACTGTGCTGTAGGGGCAGTCAGGCCGTAATCCTGCCGTAACAGGCCCTCCGTCCAAAGGTCCAGACGCTGACACCAGTTACAGAAGCACTTTGTTCTCCAGGCCAGCAGCCACACTGAATGTGGACCACAGGCACACAAGCTCACTGGCCATGGAAGGAAACTGCATACCCTGTTCTTGTCCAAGGTACTTAACAATGTTTAGAAGGGAATGGAAGTTAGGAGCATGCCCTGATCCAAATCTTGGCTCTGTTTCTTTCTGGCTGTTTAAGTTAGTGTCTCTGTGCCTCAGTTTCCCCATCTGTGAGCTGGGGTAATAGCACGTATGTACCGCAGAGTGGTGCTATTACAATCTCCACCCACGGTAGACACTCCAAGACCGTAAATTAGTGTCTAGCATCTTCCTCGGTCTGTCTGCTCTTTGCCTGTTATTTCCCGACAGACTTTCCACTCACATCAAACTATTCTCTGAACACTCACTGTAGTGGGTTGAATCGCATCCCCCCAAATCCATGCCCACCCGGAGCCATGGGATGTGACCTTTTTATTTTATTTTCTTTTTTAAATATGGACACTTCACGAATTTGCGTGTCATCCTTGCGCAGGGGCCATACTAATCTTCTCTGTATCGTTCCAATTTTTAGTATTTGTGCTGCTGAAGTGAGCACGTGACCTTATTTTGGAAAATGCACCTTTGCAGATGTCATTAGCTATGATGCTGTCACAGTGGACGAGGGTGGGCCCTCGTTCTGGGGACTGCTATCCTTGTAAGGAGACACAGGGAAGGAGGACGGAGGCAGAGATGGGGCTGAGGCTGCAACGGCTGAGGAGCTCGAAGGGACTGCATTGGCCGGCAGAGTGGGGACTCTCCCCAGAGCCGCTGGAGGGAGCTCGGCCCTGCTGGCATCTCGCTGTCTGGCTTCCAGGCTCCAGAACCGTGAGAGGATGAAGTTCTGTTGTTGAAGCCTGTGTCCGGGGGCTCCATGAAGGTGGCTCAGCTCTCTCCCTGCATGACCTGCCCGTCAGCCCCTCCGCAGAGCTGTGGGCACCCCCGGCTCAGACAGCACCTTCACCTGGCCTTCCTGAGTCCCTGCGCCCAGGAAGGACCTTCCTGTGAATCCCAGCAGCACCTCCGGCCTCCCACACCCACCTGGCACTTGGGACAAAAACGCCTCGGGTGCGTGACTTTAAATGTACCTGGTTCCGTCTCCTCATGTGCTGAAAGCCCTGCAGAGAGAAACCCCCTGGCACGGGAAGCCTCATTTCTTGGGGATGATTTAACAACACTGGCTTTATGAGGAAGGTCCGGGGAAGAGATGGCTCTGGGCGGTGGACCTCGTGGACCAGCCACAGGTCTGTGCTCCCTCCCGGTTACCACGAAGCCAGGTGGGGCGGAGCAAAAGAGCCTGGCACAGACAGCGGTTCTTTATCAAGCGGGAGACAACCAAGGACCCAAGGCCTCTCTGGAGGACCAGCAGGTCACAGGCACAGATCAGATGCCCTCCCGCAAGTAATCAGAGCTGACCGGCAGGCAATGGATACTTTCAGCAGAAGAGTGGCACACAGTGGAAGATGGTGTCCAGGAGGGGCTTGAAGCTTCCTAACTAACCTTGGCAAGGTCTCCTATGAAAGCAAAATCAGCGAAGCCAGAGTGGGCTTACACCACGGCATCTGTACGTGGGATTTACCGGGAGGATCTCAGGTCCCGCCTGGCTCTGCCCTCTTTCCAGTGTTGCTCTAAATGACCCAACACTTTCTTATTCAGGAATATCTGAGAACAGGTAATTGAGCACTTATTTAATCATCTGTGTTTATAGAAAAACACGTTCGCCAGGTTTGTGTGCCTCTAAGGTCCTCGGGGAGAATCGTGTGTACTCTTTCGTCCTGCGAGCAACGTTTAAGAGGAAACTACTGCGGGAGGACAAACCAAACTTGTAAAGGGGCAGAAGGTTGCCAGCACGTGATGCTTTGCACGTACGACGCATGAGGAGAGAGGTGACGGATTAGGGGAAGTCAGGTAGAGCTCCTTCTGTGGTGGGCAGCCAACCGCCCAGACGCCCGATGCCCGTGGAACGCCTTGGTGCTGTTTTCTCATCGCAGCTCTCACAGCGCCCACAGAAGCGGGGACAGCGAGGCCCGGCCACTTCTCAGACGGCGCTTCCAGAACTCAGCAGGAGAAACGCGGCAGGCAGAGCTAATGCCCACCCTCGGGCCCGGCCGCCCGGGGCCCCACGCTCACCGCTGTGATTCTGCTCATGGCCGGTTCAAGTCAAAATACTGTTTCTGACACCTCGGGCCCACAGCGCACTGGACGCAAAGCCATGGCTTTGCCGTCAAGGAGCATCCAGGCCTCCATGTAGCCCCAGAGTCCGGCCGCCCTAAAAGGCCAACCTGCAGAGCAAGGCTGGGACGCACTCCCCGTGCCGTTACCTTCTCTTAACTGGCTCAGCTCGGCCCTCAGAGCCACCCTTCGCCCTCCCGCCTCTCCAGCTTCTCTGTCCAGCCGGCCCTGCCTCCAAACACCCCCAAGGGCCGCACCCTCTACGAGTCCAGCTGGTCCCCTGCCCTGCTGCCATCGTCCTGCCTGGACTGCTGCATGAGTATCCCCACTGCCCCGTCCCACTGCTTTTACACCACAGCCAGAGCAAGTCTTCTGCAAGGTAAGGCAGACGTGGGCTGAGAACCTCCTGTGCTCCCCCCGCATCAGCTGGGACCCATCCCTCTGCGCGGCCTTGGGGGCCGTCCCACCTGCTGCTGCCCCGCCCCCGGCCCTCTGCCTGCTGGGGCCCCACTGCACACAGGTGCGACTGCGCTTGCCGGTCCCTCCACCTAGAAAGCTCTTCCCTCAGTCATCTCCACACACCTGGTTCCTCTGACCCAGGGTTCAGCCCAGAGGTCAATTCTCAAAGGGGCCCTAGTGACCACGCAGCCAGGGCAGCCCCGCCCACCTGGTACCTCTAATAGGGCCCTTGGTTTTATGATCTTCCTGATGTTTCCTTTCTGGTTGGTTTGCTTTCTTGCTCCTTGTCTGCCTCCCACTACAATGGGGGCCCCCGAGAGCAGTGGCCTTCTCTGTCCCCCATGGTCCAGGGCCCGGCACACAGTAGGTGCTTTATAAGCAGCTATTAAATCAATGCATGGACGTCCCCCTGGTTTTGGCCAGCTCTGTGGCCATGAAAACAGGATGTTCCCGAAGTAACTTCTTTCCTCTCCAACTCCCCGACTGCAGACCCAGTGGGGACCACCTGCTCCGCGACCCCCCGCCACCCCAACTCCCCGCACTGCAGACTCAGTGGGGACCACCTGCTCCACGACCGCCCCCCGCCGCCCCAACTCCCCGACTGCAGACCCAGTGGGGACCACCTGCTCCGCGACCCCCCGCCGCCCCACCTCCCCGACTGCAGACCCAGTGGGGACCACCTGCTCCGCGACCCCCCGCCGCCCCACCTCCCCGACTGCAGACCCAGTGGGGACCACCTGCTCCGCGACCCCCCCCCCGCCGCCTCAACTCCCCGACTGCAGACCCAGTGGGGACCACCTGCTCTGCGACCCCCCCGCCGCCCCACCTCCCCGCACTGCTCTCTCCTGGAGCCCCTGCAGGGCCCAGGCCTCTCCCACAGCGTCTGGACTGAGCCGCACATTCCCTGGTGTCATCACATTTCCTTTTCGTGTGTACTTATTAATTTTCAGCCCTTAGTGACTCTCAAGCACATCTGTATGTTCACTCAAGTAAATGAATCAGTTAGATAAAGGCACCGTCTTGGCACAAGCTTTCCTTCCTGGGTGAGGCGATGTTTCTACAATGTACTGTGTACGAAGCTGGGAGGCTCCAACCCACCGGCGAGCTTTGGGGATTGAACCAGGAGGGGAGGCCTGACAGGCCACCGCTGGGCAGCGGGGCTGCTTTGCGGGGACTAGAAACAGGCGCCTCCCACAGGGGGTCCCGCGATTAACAAAACCTACCCCAAATCAGTTGGCTCCCCGTCTGTATTCAATTTCCCCCCATTGCCTCAAAAATGTCGTCGAAAAGTTTATTTGCTCCTTTAGGATCAAGGCAAGACCCGCCCGCTGCATTCGCTGGATATTTCTGGTCTGTCTTTGAAATTCTATAATAGTTTCCACCCAGAAGGGCTTGAAGGCTTCAAAAGGTTTGGTGCCCGGCGCACACGGACACCCTTCTGCCCTCCTTTCTGTCCGAGCCCCAGGAAGCCAAATCCTCCTTCCCAGCAGACAGACTGTGGAGGGAAAGGGAAAAGGAGGCTGGACGCGGTCGCGAACGCAGAAGGTTTTCAGGCTCCCAACAGGGCTGTGACCCGACACAGCCCAACCTGTGCGGGGAGGGGTGTCAGCGAGACCCACGGTGCCTTGACAGTGTGTCGTGACTTTGAGCTTGAAGCTCGTGATAACATCTGCAATTCTCTGTAGAAGGAGGGCAGGTCAGGGCTCACACAGGGTGTGGTTTCCTGACGCAGGGAAGTGGCTCCTGAGGGGGGCTGATGGGCTCCTGTCCTGAAACCCTCTCCAGGGGGCCTGCTGCCAGTTTACGGACCAGACGGCGGAGCTCTGAACACGTCCTGCAGAGCAGCGAGCGGCGGTGGCCACGCTGTGCTCAGCACCGCCTTCCGGGTGAGGACAGGACAGATTTGGGGTTTATTATTAAGGGAGCAAGATGCCGTGACATATGTTATCCTAATAAGTTATGTAACTTAATAATGATTTTACAACATAGGCTATAATAAACCTTAAATGTATACGCAATCCAGCTTCCAAAAGGCCCAAAGGCATCGCTCCCACACGATGCACCCAGTCTTCTGTTGTCATTACGAGGAAACAAGGAGCGAAGCACCCCGACCTGCAGAGGGTAATCGGCAGCGCTGCAGCCGCGCCGGGGGAGCTGGGGCCAGCACGTGGCTTTACAGTTGGGTGTCCACCCCAGATCCCCCCGCCCCCAGGCCAGGCTGTGGGCTGGTACCTGTGGTTTCCAGGTTGGGGTAGGAACTCTTGTCCTCATTCTCGTTGGGCTGGAGGTCGTCCATGTTGATCTAGGCATCCAAGGAGAGAAGGAGGGTCCAGTGAGACAAGGTCCACGGCTTTCGAGGCTTCGGGTAGCCCTGAAATCGCCCCCTAGTCTAGGCTGAGCCGTCGACTCAGAAACACATCCTTTTTCCTTTGCACACATCCCTCAGGACACCAGCAGAAGGCTGGCCTGCCTTCTCTCTGCGCCCAGCTCTGCTGTCCACCCTCCCCAGCCCCTTCTTCCCCCGCTTCCCCTGGTGTCTGGCCCAGGAGGACCGTGTCCTCCTCCCCGGGCCTCAGACCCTCACCTTGGTGGCAGGGGGGGACTCTCCATCCGCAGTGATGGATTTCAGCTCGATTTTCTCCTCCTTGGTCTCCTCCACGGCCGGCTTCTCCACCACCTCTTGTCTCTTCTCTGGGCTGGCAGTCCTGGCCGGTCAGCAGGAGGGCAAAGAAAGGGATGTGACCAGACTGATAGGGAGCTGCCCTGTGGTCTGTTGGGGCCCATGCCATGCGGCTCAATCACAGGGGCGCTGGGCCTTGCCCAACTCTGTCCCCGCCCAGCTCTGTCCCATCCTGGCTCTGTCCCATCCCAGCTCTGTCCCTGCCCAGCTCTGTCCCATCCCGACTCTGTCCCCACCTGGCTCTGTCTAGCATTCAGTTGAAGAGTCCAGCTTCTCAGAGGCTCAGTCCCTGTCTAACCCAGAGGAAGGTTCCTGGAGAACCCTGCTCAGTACTCAGCAGAGGTGTGGCCCGTGACAGTCCACGTAGACAAGGACGAAGACAGAGTGGGGCCCTGGCTTGTCTTCTCATGGCTCTTCAGCCGGAGCTGGACCTCTCCCATGAGCGGCTGCCGCCCCCCGCCCTCCCCTCTACTCCTACCACCTCTCATGACCTCCCTTCTCAATAGAGAACCCGCCACCTTCCTGGACGGGTGGGGCAACACCTTCCCAGAGATGTAATTCACGGTGGTCCCCGCTTAGAGCAATGCCCAGGAATTAGGGGAGAGCTCAACGCACACAGAGAGCCCCAACCAGCCCCCTTCCAGGAGGGACGGCCAGGCAGGGGGGAGCGGCACCCCAGGCTGGGCCGCGGAAGCTGGCGGTTACCTGGCCAGCTTCTTCCTCTCCTTCTCTTCTTCCTCCTCCTTCTGGGCAGAGGTGAGGCTCTCGGCGTCAGCCAGGTTGTCCACGGCAATGGCCAAGAACACATTCAGTAGGATATCTGTTTGTGCCCATTCTTAAAGAAAATGACCCTTGGACTTGGGGTTGTGGATGGGCAGGGGGGCGGGAGGGGGCAGGACACGCGGGGGCAGAGCTCCATTCGGGGAGGGGCTCTGAGCCCCATCACCCCATTAGCTTCCTGGGGTTTTCTGAGGGGTCGAGAGCAGGCCCGCTGGCAGGCTGGGGCCGGGGGCGGGGTGGCCGGCAGCCGGGCCTCGCTCTTTAACTGCCGGTTTCGAGATGACCACCCGTGACTGACACCGTAAGCAGCGCTGCAGCGGGACAGGGTGCAGAGTGGCCATTACCGCTGCCAGGAGGTGCCCGCTCGCCCTGCCCCTCCCGCTGTGACCCTGTTCAGACAGAGGCCCTGGGAGGGTCCACCGAGCTCCTAACTGGAGCGGAGTTTGCCCTTTCTTCTCCCCCAACCCCAGACTCGGACGCAGGCACTGTGGGTCAGAGAACCGGATCAGAGCCCGTCCAGACGAGAGGTTAACGCTGCTCAGGTCCACCTTCCACCCCAGGCCCCAGGAGGCTCCGGCTCACACGGGGAGCGAGGGCTGCGGCCCCGCAAGGACAGGGGCTGGGCGTGCACCGTCCTGTTCAGCCTCACCCGGCCCGTTGGGTCGGAGGCACTGCTATTTCCACCCCGTTCCCAGGACTCTAGGTGCAGCCCTGGGTGTGCCCGAGGCCGCCCGCTGGCCTGTGTGTCCAGATCTTCTGTGATTTACTTTCCGAGCCCCTGTGCACACACCCGCAGGGACAGGACGGGAAGGGGGTGCCGGCAGCCTGGGACCCGGGATCCTGCCCGTGGCCCGTCCACTCTGCCTGCGGCTAACATCCCGCAGAGTGGCTTCAGCGCGAGGGACCCTGGCCCGAGAGCAGGGCGACAGGTGAACGTCACTTCCGGGGCGAAGACTCTGTCCTCCCCGGGCAGGGGGCCTGGGCTGGGCAGCCAGCGCACACATCGGGTGAGTGGTTGCAAGCACAACGCCGGGCGGGGGGCTGCTCGCCTGGACCGCGGCGAGGGTGCGCTCCTGGAATTGGAGGCTGGGGGACGACTCGCGTCCCCCCCGGCCCCAGGCTCCGGGCTCCCACCCAGACACCTACACCGCTGAGGTGGTCTGGGCTGGACATATTCTCCCAAGCCTGCCCTTCCCTGCTTCCCCTGGGGGAGGGCCCTGGCTTCCCCCAAAGTTAGGACCTGCGGGGCACACCTATTGGCATCGAGCTGTAGACTGAGAGCTGGGGCAGCGGGGGCGGGGTGGGGGAGGCAGGAGCAAAGGATACAATTTCCACAGATGAAGAGGATGATGAAGTAAATACAGACTAACATCCCTGGAAAAGAGGGGCCGCCATAAGCCATGATCCCATCATACATCACCGAATTCCAGTCCTCCCCGGTCAGGATCTGAATGACACAGTCCCACCAATAAGGGACACAGCGTTAGACCAGCAGCAAACCCGAAACTCCCCTGCCCAGCCCCCTGCGAGACACAAACGTCTCACATCTGTCTCTTCCTCCCCCGCCTCCTGCCCCCCGTTCTCCTCCCAGGGCTCTGAACTGTGACCCCCGCAAGTCCAGTCCTCTCCTTAGACGGAGTGCGTGGCCACCGGCACACATCATCTGACTGACTAAGAGAGCTTCCTTGGCAGAACACCTCCTACCCCAGGGACAGTGCTCGGTGGCTGACTCTCGGGTTAGGTCGTCAAGGGGAGCGTTCACTAAGGGGCCACAGTCCCCCGCTTCTCTCCAAATGTGAGGACGCTGGGTACCATCCTTAAGATTCCGGCAACATCCACATATTCCCCAGTTTAATCTGTAAATCGATCTGCTTTTAAACTTAAGTGCTACTTTAGCTTGGCCCTAAGCCCACGTATCCGTGAAGTCTCAAATTCGATGGTAGTCGTATCTTCCTGGGGGCAAGCGTGAAGGGTAGGAGAGAGTCCTGTCCCCCTCCCCTCCCCAGCAAGGGCCGTCCACTTTCCTTTGTTGATATTTTGGGCTTCCATGTAGAATGTATTTGCATAAAGGTTTCCACGGCTAAGAAACAGTTTTTAAGCCGCTTAATTGGATCTTTTTTTCCCCCCAGTGGTCCATCCAACAGAGCAGTTTCCTGGGGGTCGGGGTAGGAGAGCTACAGACTGTCCTGGGCTCCTGTGGCCGACCTACTCTGGCTGCCCCGTGGGAGTGGGCGGGAAGCTCCTTCCTCCCCCGCCCCGGGCCCCTGGCCCTCCCCCCAGAGCACAGTTCCGGCAGAGAGGAGTCCATACCTGAAACACGGTGAGGAGGGACTGGGGGAAGTTATCGAACGTGCTCCTCCGGGTCTGCATCTCATCAAAGTTGAACTTCCCCCCGAAGAGCTGCATGCCCAGGAGGGAGAAGATGATGATGAAAAGAAACAGCAGCAGAAGCAGGGAGGCGATGGAGCGCACAGAGTTCAGCAGGGACGCCACCAGGTTGCTCAGGGAGTTCCAGTACCTGGGGACGGGGGGCGGGGTGAGGCTCCATCACCCCTTGCCCCCCTGCCCCCCCCACCAGGGGCTCTGGGACCGGCTGCAACGCCCTCCTCCTGGCCCTGTCCTTGGGGCAGCGTGGTGGTGGGACCTGGCTGGCCAGCTCACAGTTAGAGCGTGAGTGAGTTAATTCAGGGGCCCCGGGTCGGGAGTCTGGTTCCGACCGAGCTCTGCACGTGTCTTTGGGCGAGTTGCTTAACCTCCCTTCTTTCTGCGCCCCACAGTCTGAAAAAATAGGGCCAGCGGTAGCACACGCTTCATTATGTTATTGGGAGGATTACATGCGATAACAGTTTTTAAAAAGCCACTCCCCCCAACGGCAACCAAATAAAAAATAAACAAGTGGGACTCCATCAAGCTAAAAAGCTTCTGCACAGCAAAGGAAACCATCAACAAAGTGAAAAGATGACCTAAAAAATGGGAAGAAAACACTTGCAAACCATATATCTGATAAGAGATTAAAATCCAAAATATATAACTAATTCATGCAACTCAACAGCGAAACAAACAAACAAACAAACAACACCCCAAATAATCCTATTAAAAAAACAGACAGGGACTTCTCTGCTGGTGCGGTGGTTAAGACTCCACGTTCCCAATGCAGGGGGCCCGGGTTCGAGCCCTGGTCAGGGAACTAGGTCCCACATGGATGCCACAACTCAGAGTTCGCATGCCGTATCTAAGACCCAGCGCAACCAAATAAAAATAAATACTTAAAAAAACCACACCCGAGTAGACATTTCTCCAAAGAAGACATACAAATGGCCAACAGACACATGAAAAGATGCTCAACATCGTGAATCATTAGGGAAATGCTAATCAAAACCAAGAGATATCACCTCACACCTGTTAGAATGCCCATCATCAGAAAGACAAGAGATAACAAGTGTTGGTGAGAATGTGGAGAAAAGGGAACCCTTGTGCGTTGCTGGTGGGAATGTAAGTTGGTGCAGCCGCTGTGGAAAACGGAATGAAGTTTCCTCAAGATAATTAAAATAGAGCTACCATACCCTCCAGCAATTCCACTTCTGGGAACATATCCAAAGGATACGTTCACTATAGCATTATTCATAATGACCAAGACACGGAGACAACCTAAGTGTCCATGGACGGAGAAACGGAGAAAGAAAAATGTGGTGTGCGCTATCTGCAATGGGATATCATCCAGCCATAAAGAAGCAGCAAATCCCGCCATTTGCAACAGCATGGAAGGACTTGGAGGGCATTAGGCTTAGTGAAATAAGTCAGACAGAGAAAGACACACACCACGTGACCTCCCTGATATGTGGAATCTAAAAAAGTCCAAAAACAGACACAAACAAACAAAACCCCCCACCAAACTCACAGAAAAGGAGATCAGATCTGTGGTTACTAGAGGCGGGGGATGGTGGGGGGAACAGAAGGGAGGGCGTCAAAGGTACAAACTTCCAGTTATAGATAAATACGGGGAAGGTAGCGCACAGCACGACTGCAGTCACCACTGCCGTGTGCTGTGTGACAGTTGTTAGGACAGTAAACGCGAAGCGTTGTCATCACGAGGAGAATGTTTTTCTTTTTTCACACTGTCTCTACGAGATGACACATGTTAACTGAATCTACTGTCACCATCGTTCCACAACGTATAGAAGACACACCATCATGCTGTACACCTGAAATGCAGACACTGATGTACGTCAATTATTTCTCAGTAAAACTAGAAAAAATATAATTCCAGCTCTTCATTTAAAAGAAAGACCCCAGTATTGTGCCCGGCACACAGGTGATAAAGGTTAGTAATTATTGTTATCACTACTGATCTTTAGACAAAAAAACACATAACAAAATTTTTTTTTCCAGAATGCGGGCCTCAGCCCAGCCATGAATGGGGTCACCCACGGGTGAGGGTGGCCTGGGTCACCCGTGGGTAAGAGGGGGTGTGTGGTTTACTGAGGCTTCCCAAATTCACCCAGTCCAAAGAGTTGGTTTGTTTCAAAAGTCTGTCTTCTGGAGATCCTGATTCAATAGCTGTCGTTTGGGGCCCAGAAATCTGCTTTGAACAAGGGTCGCAGAGGATTCCAATACGCAGGCCAGCTTGGGAGATCCTGGATTGCAGCAAACACACCCAGTCCACAGCGACAGCCTGCGGCTGGAGGGGCCCTGCCTCTCTCCGCTGTGAGCGCGGACGCCCTTCACTGTGGGGACGGGTGGGGAAAAGCCCTCTCTTGGGGAAGTGGGGGGACACGAATGGCCCTGGAAGGGGCTTGGGTACCCGGGACAGGGTCTGTTCAGGGTGAGGAACGCACTGCAGCAAAAGGGACACGCGCCCAGCTGGCCAAGTGCGTCTCACTTCCCTGCAGCGCTAACCGACCCAGCTGCCTTCCAGGTCACGACCTTGATCTCCTCCACTTAGATGTTCCCGGCTTTTCACCAAGGCAGACAGGGAATCGTTTCTGCTGCTCGAGACAATGCCTTGCAAACCACGCCCCGCTGCAGCTTGGCACTGCACCCCAACCCGGGCACCTCTCTCCGGGGAACGGCTCCATAAGTGACAGAAGCAGATGGGCCAACAGTTTGGGTGTAAACATGAGCGTCTCCCCAACCTGGAGTCTCTCGTGCTCCAGACTCAGCCCTGCTCCGCCTCTACCCTGCCTGCCAGCCACACGCCCTCTGTTCGCGGAATGTTAATATACATCGATTTGTATCTGCTCTAGAAAGGCTCTTACCTGTTCCACATTTGTGACAGCCTTGTCTCACCCAAACAGGCTTGAGCTCTTGACGGCAGAGGCCAGAGGTTCTCCTTTCATCCCCTGCATCTCTGTCCTCAAATAGATTCTGTGCAACCTGGCGTGTGTGACGGGCTGCCTGGCCCCGGTCGGCTAGAGATTGTACTAATCGTTCTGTTTAAGCAAGGAGTTAGAGAACTTCTGGGGGCTAGGACGCCCTCCCCTCTTACACTGAAAGCTCCCAAACCTGTCTGGAGATGACATGCCGGGGGTGGGAAATCATTTTCTAAATGCCGATTCCCAGGCCTCGCTCGGAACCACGAATCACTGCTGTGCGAGCACCCAGCCCCCGTCGGCAAGCTGGTATTTAGGAACCGAAACTCCGGCGCGTATCTGTAACGGGAACGTCCCGCTGTACTGGGGGGGTGGACGGTGTCTGCCTGGGGGTTAAGGTCACACAGACCCTACAGTGCACAGAATATTCTGGGAAAGTCTTCATGGCCATAGAAGTTGGTTCCTTAGTTTTCCCGAGGGCCGTGGATGTGAGGGAAATAGACCAGCCCAGCGCTGAGGTTCAGGCTGTCTGCCGGCCACGGGCCCAGGGGCGCCGGCCAAGGAGGCCCCAGACCCGAGGGAGAAAGTCACCGTGCGGGAGGGGGTCTGCCCGGCGTGGGGTGCGGCCCGCGGGCCTGGACTGAGGGCCTGGACGGAGCACGGCTGTGTCGCCCGTCATGGGGGTGGTGGAGACCCTCTGGGGACGCTGGGCGGAGGAGGCCTACTGAGCCGCCTACAGGGGCCGGGCCTCGGGTCGGAAGGCTTTTCTCCTGCTCCCATGTCCCGAGGGGTGCGTGGCCATCTCTCAGTCGATGGGGGGCTCCCAGCACGAGCCGCTGGCCTGACTGAGCCCCGTGGCCCGCCCGCCATCACGCCGTCGCGGTGACGCACAGCCGCCGTCTCTGGCTCGAGCCCAGACCCTTGGGGTCGCCCTCCAGGTGGCCTCACACCCACAGCCGCAACCCCGTCCTCGGAACCGGGCTACAGCCCCTCCGGCACCTGCCACCCAGGCGGGTGTCTCCCCCGTCCTGCCCCCGCACCCCCCCTCCTGCCCAGGCGAGGAGCCGCGAACGCACTGCCACCGGTGCTCTCAGCGACAGTAATAAGTTATAATACACGGAAAAAAATCGAATCCACTGACGTTAAAGAAAGGAGAGAGGGGTTTGCTTTACAGCCGGTGTCAAACGGACAGCAGGAATGAATGAATGAACGAACGAATGACAGAACAAGTCAGTGATTCAGGTACAGACCGTCACGGGTGGAAGGTCTCTGGAGAGCAGGGTGTTCACAGGCCCCGATATCTCTCCATGGATTACTCCGTAATCACAGAGGGCAAGGGCACAATAACGGTGACAAACGTGGCGGACACCCCTGGCCATGTTCCTACTCTCAGAATCCCCGACAACGGGACAACTCCTGGCGCCCTGTGACCCCCGACCCCTCCTCGGCCGGGCAGCAGGATGCTCTCCAAGGCCCCGCCCGAGGCCCCGCAGACCCTGTGGACGGCACCTCCCCTGCTACCCGCTGCGAGGCTGCAGCCCGGCCCCCCACTGTCCTGCCTGCGTGCCCCACACCGGCCGGCCCGGCCCTGGGGTCTGCAGGGCTCACTCCTTCAGTCCCCCAGGGCCTGCGCAACGCCCTCCTGGCAGCCACCCTGTCCCCAGCCTGCATTTCACATGCTCATCCCCTCCGGGGGGACGGTCCAGAGAGCAGGGCTTGTGCTGGGAGCACAGCCAGAGGAGGTGCCCTGGGAGTGTTTTGCTGGATGAAGGAACAAATCTTCAACATGACACCTCTGTACTTAACGGAGGGAAGGCAAGGGGACACAGACCCTGTGTGTGTGGAGCAGGGCTGGGGGGCGGGTCTCACACTCACCGGAGTCAAACCCACTTTGCTCAAAGGTGAGGAATGGCTCTCGCCCTCCCCGCAACGTCACTTCTGATCCCGTGGCTACCAGGCCACTCGTCACACTATTATGTGTCAGGAGGACAGACTGGTCCCCAGAGGCGTGGGGTGGGGGGGAGGTGGGCGAACTGGGTGCAGGGGTCAAAAGTCCAGTTATAAAACAAATAAGTCCTGGGGATGTGAGGCGCGGCACGGTGACCACAGTCAGCAACACCATATTTTACCCTGGAAAGTGGCCAAGAGAATAGATCTTAAAATGTTCTCATCACAAGAAAAGAAAAATCGTGTGTGGTGATGGATGTTAATTTGACTGTGGTGATTGTTTCCTAATGTATACAAATGTGGAAACATTATGTTGTTCGCCTGAAACGAGTATCATGTTATATGTCAACTACAGTGGACCCTGAACAACACAGGGGCTAGGGCACCGACCCTCGGCGGTTGAAAATCCGAGAATACCTCGACAGCCCGTGTCCTCGAATCCAACCAACCTCGGACTGTGTAGACCTGCAGTGCGAAAAAATCTGCATGGAAGTGAACCCTCGCAGTTCAAACCCCTGTTGTTCAAGGATCAGCTGTATGCCTTGACTCAAAAAAAGGAAAAAAGAAAAACGTCTATGATGCCTCAGTTTGCTACATAGGAAGTAGGGTCGCTGTGGCTTCTAGACGCTTGGGTAGGATTCCAGAGAGCAGTGTGAACATGAGTCTCTCCTGGGGACAGCGTCCCCCCCGGGGGCTCAGAACAAGCGGCCGCAGGTCTGAGGGCACCTGCCAGCCTTGGTTCACGAGCCAGACGGCGCCCAAGTGCCTGACTCACTTGCTCACGGACACACCTGGGCTGAGGAGATGCCGCCCTTGGACCAGGTCGTGGCTGTGGGCGCTGCGTGCATTCAGCCTCCTGTTGCTTCCCGTGCAGCAGGGCAGGGTGGAGGTCCCCGCGTGTGGCCTGCCACCTGTGCTCTGTGCCTCTGGAGGAATACCGAGCAGAGCTGGTGCCAGTGGCCTGGCGTCACAAGGGACCCCCCCGCTGGACGGAAGGCCCTCCATCCCTACGTGCACTCCCTGGAAGACCGACACGGGGATCGCTGTGGGGATACTGCGGAGCTCAGAGGAGACGGCTGGAATCTGGGGCCTGGCTCACCATGGCAGATGGCAGGTAACAGGGTGTGTTCTCCTCAACACTGATACCAAAGAGGCTTGTAGGTGCCGGGTGGCAGCCTCCGGGCAGGGCGATGGGAAGGCCCTGCACCTCTGTCCTTCTCGATGTCAGTCTGTCCTGATGTCTGTGACCGCTGTGGCCCCGTGTCCCAGGGTCCCTCTCCTTCCAGGAAGGTTGGTGGGTGGTGAACTGGAGGGTGGACGGCATATGCACCGTCGAAGGGGGCTTTCATCCTAATTGATTAAGACTGAAATACACACACTCACGCCAAAAAAGAAGGCGCCTTGGAGAAAAGTGGGCACCAGCAGAACAAAGGACTCAGGGTCTTGAACCTTGCAGAGAAGCTGAGAAAAACCAAGCCCCGCCTCTTCAGAATGATGCCCGCGTGCGTCCACGTGCACAGAAGAACCCTGCAGCAGTGGGGGTCTCAGCCCCCGAAGCACAGGCCGCTCGAGAGACTCGCCTCCCCTGCCGGATCACCCTTGGGGTCATGGTCTCTCTTCATCCCTCCCGTGGCTCGGAATCATCCTTCCCAGCAGCGTGTCCTGCCCACCCCGGGCCAAACCTGCCAGCTGAGATCTGGCTGGTCCCCACCCTGCCTCTGTCCCGGGCCGGATGCACAGTTTATGTCCGTCACTCTTGAGCCAAACCCCACCTGGGCAACAAACGCAAAGGCCTTGTCTTCCCTGTTTGCGTCAGAGGCCTCGGTCACACTGGGGACATAACCCCCCTGGGGGATGTGAGCTGATTACGACTGGCAGGGTGTCCTGGCCTCGACCGTGGGATTTAGGCAGGGCTCCTGGGAGCCTCTCAGAGTCCCCAGTCGGCCCTGTGGTTGTGTCGGGGTGAGACAGGGAGCCAGACGTCGTCCTCCCCTGTCTCCTTAACCCCCGAGAATAAGCACCTTCCTCGCTGACGGCCGGCCCGCGGGCTCTAGCGTCTGAGCTGCCTTCTCCATAGGCCCCGGGCCAGCAACTGGGCGGACGCCAAAGTTACCTTTATAATAGTGGCCCGTGAGGAGCTCAGAGCCTCCCTGGGGCCCTGAGAAGGGGGCCGGGAGGGTCTGATGCTCGTGGCCAGACCGGCAGTTACATGGAGAGCTCAGAGTCTGGAGGATTTGCAAAAGGCTCACACCTCGGGGCTGTGGGCCCCTGTGTGGTCACGATTCCCCAGTGAGTCTGTCTGTGCTGAGTCAGTCTGAGCTCACACCTCAGGGACGGCGAAGGGAGCTGCGGGGGAAGAGCGGTGGAAGAAAGAGAAGCATTTAGGGTTTAAGAGGGAAAACAGCAAGGGCTGGAGGGGCTGTGCTGCACGTGAAGACCAACTGTATAAAAAATGAGACGTAATTAGTACCTCGGGGCCACACCCAGATCTAAGCAAACTGAAGCTCTTCCTCCTCATAGAGTGAAGGTCAGGCTGGCCTGACAAACAGCAAACTAGACGTTGAAACGGGCAACATTTAGAGCCCCAGAGAGCCCCAAAGCAGGAGAAAGAGCCCCATCCGTCACGCAGCTGGAAGGCCCGCAGTCATTTACACAAAGACGACACAGGTTTCGGCCGCGTGCGTGCCTCTCTGTTCTTCTCCCAGAGGTGCCCGGACCTTCTCACCCTGCAGTTCCCCACCCATAGCACTGTGAATACTCAGCGATCAGCGGACAGCCTGGTGCAGGGGTCCCAGTCTTTTTATATAAAAATGAGACCCACAGGATGGTGGATATGCCTACACGCTGTACACTCCCTAAGGCACGCTCAGATTTTGACAAAGTGCCACAAAAATGTAAGCAGGCTAGCAACTCACTGTCATCATAAACCAACGGCTTCTCTTCCCGCAGGGGCCACGGATCAGCTGTAAACCCACCCGGTTCTTGCTCGTTCATTAAAGCCTTCAGGAACGCAAGTGACCAAGAGTGAGGGTGTTACAAGAGCAATACTGAATGTACTTGTATTTGCTATGTAAAAAAGAAACCATTTGGGGCTTCCCTGGTGGCGCAGTGGTTGAGAGTCTGCCTGCCGATGCAGGGGACGCGGGTTCGTGCCCCGATCCGGGAAGATCCCACATGCCGCGCAGTGGCTGGGCCCGTGAGCTATGGCCGCTGAGCCTGCGCGTCCGGAGCCTGAGCTCCGCAACGGGAGAGGCCACAACAGTGAGAGGCCCGCGTACCGCAAAAAAAAAAAAGAAACCATTCACAGATTTTGGTATTTTAGCTCTTAGTAATAGCAAGTGACCTGCCACACACTGTCGAGCTGCTCTGGACATACTGAAGGGTCATGAGGTCATGGCTGAGAACCACGGTCTAGATCGGTGTTCCCGGCCCTTAGACCACAGGCCCTGGGTGGGAGGAGGGCAGCCTGGAACTACAGGAGGGGATCCACGGATCCTAGCACTCTAAATAAAGAGCCTCACATGTGGTCAGGTGTGTAGCAATTAATAAAATTAAAATCAATTTTAAAACTTTGCTGGACTCCTATCAGGCCTTTATCATTATGAGTTTTCTCAGTCCAGAGCCATCAGAAACACCGTCTTCACCGGGTCGGGGCTACTGTCTAGAGGAGAGAGTGGAGAGGGAAGAATCAAGTTTCCAATTATACTTGAAGCTTCCTATTTTTAGACAAGAAAGAGGACAAAGGGCAGCGGCAGAAAATCAGGCCAGAGTTTCTCAAAGTGAGGTCATTGGGCCACTGGCTTGGAGCTCCCCAGGAGCTGCTGGCTGAACTCTCTAGAGTGATGGGTCCTTAATGAGCTCTCCTGAGAAGGTCATCTAGGTCTGAGAACCACAGTCACTGGTCCAGAAAACGCTGTTAAAAATAGTAGCGGGATGGCGCAAAGTTTCCTCCAAGAGATTTTAAAAGAGGAGGGAGAAACAGACTTGTTTGATGGCAGGACCAGGCTGACCTGTCTCAGGGGACCAGTACGCCCACCCCCCAGCCCCTATTTTAGGCACTTTCTGGCCACTGGAGTGTATTGGAGACCAGGTTCAGGAGGGGGCCTGGGACTCCCCCACACCTGGACTCTTTGCTGTCTTCCAGAAGCCCCCAGACAGTTTGGAGACTGGAAAACAGGAAGATGATGGCCTTTGCCAAAGTAACTTCCAATTAGACCATGAAATTCTTCTGTTTACGGATTTTATGGAGATCCGAAAATGCCACTAATCCTTCCTGTGGAGGGGCTTCAGGAAGCTCGCTGATAAAGACAGACTTAAAAATGGCTTCCTGGCAATAGTTTCAGATTAGAAATAGATAAATTGTTGATTAGAAACAGAATGAATGTGAAGTCTCTTCAAGATGCCATGAGAACATCTGGGAGCAAAATTCTTTTCTATAGGAATTGAAAAAACAGACAAAGCCCCAAGCATGTGGACCTTTGAGAATTACTTAAGAGGCACCTGAAACTCCAAATTAAAAATAGCTTGGGCTGACCCAGGAGAAGCAAGCAGAATCAGTCAAAATCCTTTACGTCTTGTCTCTGGAGACAGACAAGAGAGTTTAGCCATCAGCCCTGCAGCCCATGGTCATGGTCGGGGCACAGAGCCTTGTGGTCCCAGCTTCACCCCTGAGCAGCTTTGCGACCCTGGGCAAGCGACTGAACTCCCTCAGTCTTCTCATCTGGAAAATGGGACTAATGATAACAGCACCCTCTCTTATAGGTGATGGTGAAGATTTACAGGTCAGACGCAGGCGAGCACTGGGGTCAGGCTGTCCGGCACAGACCGAGAGCTGATGCACATTCACCAGGAGTGTCGTGACGTTTCTACTACTTTCATTTTGAACCGAGGATTTTCTGGGGCGTCAAGATATTCAGACATTGAGGAAGAGCTCTTTCCGGGGGCGGGGGCGAGGCAAGTGTCGCCCAGGAGTATCCAACTTGGGGATGTAACTCCTGCCTGTACTCTGAGTCTGTCTTCTGACCTTGAGGCCTCCCCAGGGCTGCTCTCCTGTCCCCAGCTTCCCGAAGCAGATGTCGCCCCTGCCTACTGTGCCAGCTCATTCCATTCTGTCTTAGATTTTCCTTTCATTGCCTCCCAGGAGCGGACTCCGTCTCCCCAGCTGGACTGTCTGCTTCTCCCAGGTTCAGCCCACACCATGCAGCCCACTTCCTGCCTCTCAGAGCTGGACAGTGTGTACACGGCAGACGACCAAATACAGCCACAGTGTGTGTGTGTGTGTGTGTGTGTGTGTGTGACCATTAGCTCTTTCCTCCCTCTTCCTTCTCCTGATAATGACATCAGTTACAATCAGAGTCACAGTGAACACTCGGTTACCAAGAATCTTCTCTGCCTGGCACTGAACGCAACTCTTCAAATGCCTCTTCTCACCCTAACCCTCAACGAACCCACGGGAGCAGGTGTGTTTGGGGCACGGGGGCTGCTGAGGGAACTGGGAAGAGACCAGTCACACCCAGGTGCCCTGCAGCACCCCCCCGTCTCCCCACAAGTTCGGAGACTCTGTGCAGAGACGGTTAAGTCCAGGGCCTGGCACGGGTGATACCAACCCCACTCTTCCCAGCAGGATCTCACTGACACCCAGTCTCCCCGCATCAGACTCTAGGGTGGGGGGCTTGTCCTTCTGGGGGCACGGTTGGAACCCCTCCCCTTCGGGTGCTCCTGACGTGCCCCTCCCAGGAAGACCACAGCCCACGGTGAGAAATACATATTATACTGCGACCCAGGCACGATCCCGGGGGTTTCTGTGAAACGTGTTTACATTCACGTGAGGCACTCCGATGTTTTCCACCCTATTTCATTCTTCCATTAAAAACGAGAATGAGGAGAAATTGGAACCCATGTACATCGCCAGTAGGAATGTAAATGGTCCAGTCTCTTTGGGAAACAGTTTGCCACTTCCTGAAAACCTTAACTACAGACTTATCACGTGACCTAGAAATTCTGCTCCTTGTATCCAAGAGACGGGAAAACACGTCCACACGAAAACCTGAACACGATGCTTCCTAGCGGATCATTCACGGGAACCAAAAGGCAGAAATAAACCAGACGCCCACCAGCAGGTGAGCGAATAAACAAAACGTGATGTCTATCCGTAGAGTGGAATACAGCTCAGCCACGAAAAGGAATCAGAGTGGAATACAGCTCAGCCACGAAAAGGGATGAAGCGCCGATCTCTGGACAACATGGGGGAGACCTGAAACCATCAGGCCAGGTGGAAGAGGCTGGTCACACAGCAGCACAGGTCGTACGGACATGAACCGTCCAGAGAGGGCAGGTCTGCAGAGATGGAGGCAAGGTGGTGACGGGCGCTGGAGGGGAGGGTGGAGGAGGGAAGAGGGCGCGTGGGGTCTGCTTTTGGGGGATGGAAACGCACTAAAACGGGACTATGGTGTTGGCTGCGAGACTGCAAATACATAAAAAACCCCTGAACTGGACACTTTAAAGAGTGAATTACATAGTATGTGGATTATCTCTCAATAAAAATGATGGTCGTGATCCAATAAGCTGGTCTCACCACCCAGAATGGGTCACAACACGGTGGAAACTTGCTGTCCTGGAGAGGCTGCCCGTCCCCGCCCCGCCTGTCCCGGGGGAGTTCGGGGGCCGCGGGTGGCGGGGGCGTGTCGAGGCCCCGTGGCTGCTTTCCATGCCACACGCGCTCAGCACAGGCCCGGCTACAAGAGCAGGTTCCCTCTCTAGCGGCCGGGCGGCCCCAAGAGCTGAGCTATAGGTGAGATTCCGGGGGAGCCGGAAAGGAGCCGGCAGCCCCTTCTCCTGCCTCGAGCCCACAGGTGAGGGCTCGGCCTCCGGACGCCGCCTGTGACCTCGGTGGAGGGCAGGCCCGGGGCTGGTGAAGCAGGGACAGAGGAGCCTGGGTCCCCGATGCCCCTGGAGGCCCCGCGGCTGCCACCCCTGCGCTGCCTGTGTGAGCAGCCGAAGGACCCTCTAACGGAGGCGCCATCTGGCGACGACGCGAGCCCAGGGCAGATCCTCCAGGACACAGCGGCTCCCCTCCCCTGGGCCCCCGGGGGGACGACGGGCCACGCACCTCGTGATCTTGAATATCCGCAGGAGGCGTACGCATCTCAGCACGGAGATGCCCAGGGGCGACATGATCTTGGTCTCCACCAGGATGGTCTCCAGGATGCCGCCGCACACGATGAAGCAGTCGAAGCGGTTGAACAGGGACACGAAGTAGGCCTGCAGCCCCAGGCTGTACATCTTGAGGAGCATCTCCGCCGTGAACAGGGCCAGCAGCGCCTTGTTGGCCGTGTCTGCGGGGACCCGCACGGGGGACGGGGGGGGAGAGGAGGTGAGCGTGGCGGATCCCTGCGGGGAAACCCCAGAGCTCGATCCCGCCACACACCGCTCGCTGCGTGGACTTGGGGGGGAGGGGTCTAGTTACAACCGCAGCAAACCTCCAGCACGGCCCCGACCCCCCGCATCCTCTGCCCCTCACAGCGACTCTGCCAGGCAGCAGGGCTGCTGCCACGCCCCTTTTCCAGAGACGAGAAGTGAGGCTCAAGGGGGAGCCCTCTGCCTAGACTGACCCGCCAAGAGCCGGAGCCGGGGTCCTCGTCTGCCCTCGTCACCGGGAGACGAGCCCCATCTGGGTTCCGGGAGACACCCGGGTCCAGGCCGTGTTCGCCTGACCCCCGGGCCGGTTCCGGGGCTCTGGCCAGGGAGATCCCTTCCGGGGCCCAGGGAGGGGTGGTGGGACCCACTGCCATGGAGGACATTCCCTGTGCTCAGGCCACGCTCGTCCTCTCCCTGGCTTTGTGCTCTCCGCCCCTCACAGGTTTTGGCCAGCACACCTGGAGGCCATACTGCGGCCCCAGGTACTGGAAACCCACTGGGGGCGGAGGGGCGGCAGCCAGAGATCTGATGTAGCCCAACAAGCCACAGCTCGTGGCCGTGTCTCCTGGACCCAATGGTGACGGCCAGGGCAGGCGGGGGGGTGTCACCTGGCCAGGGGAGCCCTGTCTTTGCAGAGTGAGCTGGTGCGTTTTAGTGGCTCACGAGCTGCCAGGCCGCGGTGTGCCCGGTGTCTGGTGTGCCTGGGGCAGGGCCGAGTCAGCCCGAGGAACGCAGGCCGGCCGGGCGGCCGCTCACCTTGGACTTCCGTGAGCCAGTGGGGCTGGTTGTAGTGCTCAGAGGCGATGGTGAGCGTGTTGAGGAAAACCAGGAAGATGACAAGCCAGTAGAAGACGCTCGACTTCACGGCCGCGCGGCACTTCCGCCTGCAGAACCGATTCCAGCGGCGCCAGTAGCGGCTGCAAAGGGGCAGAGAAGGACGGGGCGGGAGGCGGCTGTGAGCTCAGGTCCCCGGCCGACATGCCCCAAGGTGGCCACCTCGCTCCCCTGAACTGGCCCGACCTCACCAGGGCCAGAGACGAGCGTCCCACCAAGGTCACCGGCTCGCGGCTGGTGGTGTGGCCTTTGGGGGGGGGGGTCCCTGCTTCTCTGGGAATGTGGCCCCCTGGCCTGTGACCCCGAGCAAGGCCAGCCTTGTGTGAGGGTCTGGCCTGAAGCTGAAGGGAGGTTATTTAATTTCACAGTAACGGCATCACTAGAAATAGTATTGCAAGTCGTAAGACTAGTATTACTAGGACTAGTAATGGTTACCATTAGCGAACCCATGTCTGGCTGGTACCATATCGGCACTTCTCATGCCTTCTCCCAGATCCTTTAAACATGTCTGCAAAGCAGGCGTTGTCCCGATTTTCAGGAGAAAACCAAGGACCCTGGAGTTGGGCGTCTGGACTGACACCAGGTGAGGGCAGAGCCAGCGGCGTCCCCTCTTCCCGCCTGCAGCCCAGGCGCCAGGCGCTCCCCTCTTCCTGCCTGCAGAGCCAGCGGCGTCCCCTCTTCCCGCCTGCAGCCCAGGCGCCAGGCGCTCCCCTGGCTGCCGCATCCGTGAAGAGTGGGAGGTGGATCTGGACCAGCAGTGCTTGACTTGAAGGGGAGGCTGTGGAGTCCTTCAAGATTACATCCTCTGTTCAGAACAACAGGCACACTGCCCCCACCTCTACACGCAAGTTCACGCCATACGTGGGCCCTGAAAGCTCATACCTGGGCCGCGGGACACTCGCCCCCATGGCCTCTGGTTAGGGACTTTCATCAAACCTGGCTGTGCATAGAACCACCTGGGGAAAGTTTAAAAAAACACAACAAAAACACACCAGGCCCCGGGCCCCAACCCAGTGAAATCTGATTGTCTGGGGTTGAGTAATTTTTAAATAACCCCCAAATACCGTTGCTGTTTGCTAAGGCTCCCCAGATGGTTCTCATGTGTAACCATGGTTGACAACTGTGAAGCCAGATGACCCCAAGGAAACGCTCACATTTTAGGATTCACTGGTGGACAGGTTTATAGCTTGTCCCCAATCTCATCCTCCTGATACCGAGGGAATATGCGATATATTTGGTAATTCCGTTGACCAAACAGTTACCAGTTTAACACCATGTGAGGAGCGAAGGACGGGGTGCCAGGGAGACTGCGGGGGCCCTGTATCGAGAGGGGATCTGATTCCAGAAAACCAAACACAACGAGAGCAGCCACACGGTCACCGTCCAGCTGGGGGACGGTAAGAGGGGCGCCGTGGGCAGTGTCGGGCTGGAGGCGATGGAGGCCACAGCTCTACTCGAGGAAGGAGGAGAGTGAGGGGACGTGGACTTTGGAGGCGGAGTCAGCAGGCCTTTGACCCTGACCACGAGTGCAGGGGAGAGAGAAAGGGTGGAGGGGTGTCTGCAGGAGGCCGTCACCAGCACGGGCGCCCTGTGGAGGGGGGCTCGACCGGAAAACACCTTGAGGTACTTGCAGGTTGTGTCCGTAGGGATACCCACCAGGCGGCTGAGGACAGAGCCCCCGCTTTGGGACAGAAGGTGGGGGGTGGTGGTGATGGCTATCGTCCTGGACACCTGCACTCTTATCTGCATGAAGTCACAGGTCCCCAGGTCCCCAGGCTCAAGGCTCTGTTGTCGGGACCCTCCACGCGCCCCAGGCGGCCCTCTGGAGAGCCCAGCCTTATTTGTATTTCTGCTGTTTTGTCACCTGCGGCCCGTGGAAAACCCTGCTGCCATAGCTTTGCTGGAATCTGCTCTGAGATTAGAAGGCGAGGGGCACGTCTAAGGCGGGCCTTGCTGCCTGGGAGCTGCAGGAGGACCTGGCTTTGGCTTGCAGGGCAGGGAGGGAAGAAAGGATTAAGGGGGTGGTGTTCTGACCTGATCTCACCCCTGTCACTGAAGGGGCGGGGACGCCACCTCCAGGGAGCACCAAACCTTGGCAGGGACGTTTGCTGCTACTGGTGGGAAGAGTCGCTACATGGAGAAGAAAGGCCTGGGGGTCAGAAGACGGTGGTTCCCAATGCGCTGTGGAGGCTTCCATGCTCCAGACACACCACCGGGCGACAGCAGGGGTGGCAGAGGGCGCAGGGGGGACAAGGCAATGGGACAGGGGCCCAGGTGGTCCCTAGCGGGGGGAGCGGCCTCCGGCGGTGTTGGACCACGGCGCTAGGCACCTGCTCTCGCCAGGGCGGGACTCTGCTTCTCTCCTGCGATCGAGCTTGGTGATATTGCAGACAAAGTTGGTAAGACTTTTTTTTCCCCCTGAAAAACGAGTTTTCAGGACAAACTCATATCCAATCTTAAATGGCGTCAGCTACCAATTGGCCCTTGCCATCTACCTCTACGAGGATTAAATCACGAGCCGCTGCAGCTGCTGACCTTCGACACCTCCTGAAAGGAGTTCAGGGCAGAGGTCAGGAATGAGGCCCTCTTGCTCCGGGAACAAATAACTCCTCTTATCTACAAAAACACTAAGATCCTCCACGGTGACGTCTGCTGCCCGTGACTGGCAGAAACCTTCACGAGACGAGCAGAAACCTTCACGAGACGAGCAGAAACCGTCACGAGACGAGCAGAAACCGTCACGAGACGAGCAGAAACCTTCTGCAGAAAATATTGCTGGATTCTATGTATGCCCCTCCCCCTTCAAAAGAATCACATCTGTACTGACTTTCCCCTGCCTCTTAGGAGCAGTTTCTCAAAGCTCTCCGAGATGCTGTTTCCCGGGCTGTAGTCCTCATTTTGCCCCGAATAAGACTTAACTCACAACCCTCACGTTGTGCATTTTTTTAAGTCGGCAATAGGTTACACTGTAGTTGCAAAGAATGTTTTGAATAGAGACAAGATCATTTACAAAAATCACCAATAATTGTGATTCGGAGGCCAAAGGAATCACGGTTGCTTTCTTCCACATTTTGGAGGAACCGACTCCAACTCTGTCTCACACCCAGACCTTGACTGCGCTCTTCCCCAAGTTTGGGGCTGGTGGATGCGGGTGCCACGTGCCCGGGCCTGTCCCGGGGTCTGGAGCTGCTCTGCTGAAGGCCCTGCAGCTGTGGCTGTGACGGACGGGGCGGCACCCGTGGAGTTGTGCGCTCCCGAGACAGCCACTCAGGAGAGTCACGTGGGTTCGGACCGGGGCGGGGGTGGAGTAATTACCATCCAGAGAAAGTATTTAAAGATGATTACACGCCTCCCACCCTTCAAAATACAGCTTTGCTTGACAACTGGTGTCCTGGTAACGCTTCCTACTGCACAATAAATGCAATGGTTTATCAGAATGTGTAAGTGCACTTGTGTGTTTACATATGCGCGGAGGATATAGAAATTAAACGATAAAACAGGGAGGAGGAATGTGCCTGCTGTTCACGTTCCCTCCACTCTCACTGGGAACGTTGTCCCCTCGAGAAGTGGAACTTCCCGGACACAGACCTGGAGGTGACGGCAGCACGGACATGCCTCTCGCACGTCTTCAAACCCATGCGTCGCTGCGTTCCCACCGGACAGCTCTGCTCGCTCGCCTGGACCCGCCTGACCCCTTCCCGGCACTGGCCCGGCTCCTACCTTTCCATCGACACGGCTGTCCCCCCACCAAGCCTCCCTTTCTGGGAGAGAGCAGCCATTGGCCTTGCTTCAGGGCTCAGCAGGGGCCCCAGCTTCCCGGCGGTGCACTTTTCTAGACGTCCCAGCTGCCAAGTTCCAGTCACACTTACTGTCCGTGTTGCTCACTTAGCTACACGTTCAAGAAACATTTATTGAAACATCTTCCCCGAGCCAAGTACTAGCTATTCAGCTTAACACGCAGACGGGAAACTCGGGTCGGTGATACGGACCCCGAGGGTGCCGCGCGCCAGGCGGGCTTAGTAGAGGTGCCCCAGGGGCACACAGAAGGGCAGCCCAGCCCACCGTGGGGTGCCAGCCAGCCTCCCCAGAGGACGCGATGCTCCGTTTCCTGTAGGTCAGTATCTTTACTGTGTGACTCCGGCTTCTCCACTGAGATCGCAGGGTCCTGAGGGGAAGGGGCTGCATCCTGTCCTTTGTGATGGGCTCACAGCCCACCACTGTGGTCTTACACAGTAGGACCACTGGGCCGGCAGGCAGGTAGGGCAGCAGAGACAAACTTTACACACACTTACTCACTCCGCGTTGTGGACGGGGCTTAGGACCCCGCGGATGGGGTCGGGAGGAGGGGGCAGTGCTCCTGAAGGAGTTTGCTCGGCACAGAATTTTGGACAAGCATCTAGAACAGGAGACAGCACCCAAACGGTGGACACTTGGGGCTCTTTCCAGTGGCCAGAGCTGAGAACAAGCAACCCAGAAAATCCTTAACATTTAACTGTTTTACACAAAAGTAACCAAAAAATGGGTTATTAGCGACTGGGGCAAATTTGGGCATGTGCCTTATTGCTTATGGGATGGCAGAGGTGAAGGGACCTCGGAGGCACGTTTCTCTGAAGACGGGCGAGACAGGGCTCCCGGCCTCAGACCCCCGAGGGCTTCACTTCAGACCGCTGTGACGTCCAGATCCAAGCCCCAACATGTTATCTGGCTAATCCCCTCACGCTGCGGAAGGCGCTCAGGGGCGTCTGTTCCGTAACTAGGTCCTATTCTGAGCCCCACATGTTGCCAAGTTCCTTATTCCTCAAAGTAGAGACTTGGCTTACCAAGGGAACACCCTAACATTGCCCTAATATTACAAGTCCATTAATTTGCCCAAATTTCCCTAAAACCTCTGCTCTAATATTTCCTTTAAAGACCCTGTGACTTTGTATCACCGTCTTGCAAATGGAACAGGCCAGTTTGAGGCTCAAATTCTATTATTTGTCATTGTTAAGCTGAGAGAATGACCGAGAATACTTGGTGTGTGCGTTTAACTCCAATTTTAGATTCTTTTCAGGGTAAAACAGGCTCTTCACTGTTTACGAGGTTACTTCTGAGTTGCAGAAATTCTCTCTCCGTTTCCCGTGTTACTCTGTTTTTCTCCTGTGCCTCCTATACCCGTGTGAGCTGCCACAATCAGACAGACAGAAGGGCTGAGGACACCGTTCCTGCGTCTGCAGCAGACAGAGGTTTCTCAGGGTCGACCTTGGTGATTTCAATGGCATTTTCAATCCATTGCCAGCCTTTGTTATCCCCTAAACAGACACCACCACTGGACTGTAGGGTGTAGATGAGGCAGCTGCTGTCTGACCCTGTGGGGTCACACTGTCCAGTGCGGTAGCCACTGGCCACCTGTGGCTACTGCACACATGAAACGTGGCCAGTCCAAAATGGGCGTGCAGTGAGTGTAAAGGACACACTGGATTGCAAAGAAAAATTAATATAAAATATGTCATCCATTTTTTATATTAATTACATATTGAAATAATGTTTTTGACGCACTGGCTTAAATAAACTATATTAAGATGAATTTCACCTGCTCCTTTTCACTTTTTTAACATGGCTGCTAGAAAGTTTTACAAAGGGTGTGAGTGTCCGGCATTATGTTTCTAACTCAACAGCTGTGCCCTGGAGCGCCCCCGACCCCTCGCTGCAGCCCCTAGACACACAGCTGGGCAGAAACGGCTTCGGATCCCTGGGCAGAGCCTCATCACATGGTGCAGAGCCCGGGTCCTGGGCGTGGGTCCCGACTTGGCCAAGCGCGAGCCACGTGGCCCCGGGCCTCTGTCAGCCTCAGTGTCCTCCTCTGAAAGGGTTTACTGATGGTGCCAACTGACTAGTCATAAGCCTTCTGGGAATGAATACAGAATCTTCTCTGTGTATTTCTGTTGTATCTTGAGTAGTAGCTGCAGGGGGAGGAGCCCTTCCCAGAGGGGGATCTGGTACCAGCAGGGTGAGCCATGTCTCAAAACAGAGTCCAGGGGTCCAGGTGGACCCCCGTGCCCCTCTTCTTCCAGAGCACAGCTTACACCCTAGAGCACTGGATACAGAACGCCCCCTGTCTCCCGGGTCATCTCATGCTGGAGCGAGTCCAGGCAAGTCTGTGATTTCTCTCCCACCCCCCAGAGCACGTTTGTTCGTTCATTCACTCATGCATTCATTTGTTCATTTATGAGTCACCCATTTTCATGTAATGAGAATGATGTTTTGGAAATATTTTCAAAGGTATTTTTATACCCCTTTACTCTCTCCCTGCATGGGGGCTTTGGAACTGCAGAAGCACGAAGTGCTTTCTCAGCTTTGGCTGTAAAACAGAGCTTTCATTTCAGTCTGCGTCAAGCCTAATGCCATGCGGGGGCAGGACGATCCATTCGTCCCTCCACTTAGTATCTATTAAGGCCCCACTAAACGCCAGCCGCTTCTCCAGACGCTGGAGAGAAAGCAGTAAGGTCCGTGCGCTACGGAGACAAAGGATTTTCTACGTTTCTTGAGCTTTCTCCTGTAACAAGAGCTGGACCTGGGAGACTTGACCCTAGGATTTTTATGTGAAGGAGGTCTTGGCTTCAGAGGAAGTGGAAGGGGAGAAAGCCTGCATTTTCCAGCCGCAGTGGAACATGGGAGCAGAAGGTGACAGCAGGAGGGGAGAGGGTCCCACACCAGCATCCTCATTTAATTCTCTGGCCGAGCGCCAGGCTCTAGAAACAGCCAGACAGTCACGGGGAGGCCAGGACGTCAGGGCTGAAGGTGCCTCTCCTGGGTGCAGCACAGGGTCTGCGGGGCCCTGGGGGATGCCAGCCTTCAGCCTAGAGCTCTACTCAGGCAGGCACAGAGCGGGACAGGCGGCCGGTGCGTAGGTGAGCGTCCGGTTCCTGCAGCCTGTCCACGGAGGGCCTGGAGGTGTCCATGGGCTCAAAGAGCCTGGGGACCAGAGGCAACGATTTCAAGGCCAGAGGCCAACATGGGGCCCACGGACACCGTGGGTGGAGGCCCAACCAGATGGACTTGTGGCCCCTCGGCAGGCCCGGTTCTAGAGGAACAAGCAGGGGTCTCGGGCTGGACCCCAGGACCCGTCCTCACTGAGGCCTGGGTACTCCCGGGGTCTTGAAGTCCCGGCCCCGCTTCTCCACCCTGGAGAAGAGCTGGGCAGAGGAAAGAAGAGAACTGAACACTTAGCTTAAGGGCCAGTTTAAAAGGCAGCCTTGGGCTACACTGCTCGGCTGGACTACAGTTCAATGTTATTTATGCACCTGCCCCAGGTGAGGCTGGGGAAGCAGGATTAGATCAATGATGAAACCTAAACACTATCGTTTTTGGCTCGTACAGGCTTTGTGGGAGTGAATCCCCACCCCTACTCACATATCTGTCCATCCAGTGCACATGGCGGACAGCCTGCTACCCGCCGGGCGCCCGGCTCAGCTCCCTGCAAATAGCACCTCAGGGGCTCACGGAGCCCATTGCAGACACGGGAGCCCGCGTGGGGAGGGCGGTGACAGAGGTCTGAGCGAAGCGCTGGGGGGAGGGTGGGGAGTCTGCAGAAGGTGTGGAGATGCGCTACCAGCGAGGTTCTGAACAGGAGCCCGAGCTCTCCAGGGGAGGCTCGGGGATGCGGCGATTCGGACGGAAGGAGGGCTCCACGCGGAAGCCTGGACGTGTGAGAGGACGGGGGACGTTCAGGAACCATGGGATGCGCGGGGGGCGAGGCTGGAGGGGCAGACAGGGCGAGGACGGCGCAGCGAGGACGGCGCAGCGAGGAAGGTTCTGAAGCCCTCACTTCCGTGCACATGGCCGAGAACAGCAGCAGTGGCCACGTGCTTACTTCAACCGACTTCATCTTACAAGGGGGGGACATGGCATCTCACAACCTCCTAGGGCCGGGGCCACCAAAATCACTAACTCCCAAGCCCCAAGCCCGGAGCCACGCCTGGTCTGATCCACGAGCCTCTTCCTGAGAGCCGCGCAGAAGGAAAGCAGACCCGCCGCTGACCCCCCCTCAGCCCCCAGCCGGGGGTGTCCCCAGCCCAGCAGGAAAGGAGCATCTCACTCACCTAAACTTCGACTTGGAGATCCTGTGGCTGAAAGGGAAAGAGGAGACGTTACCAAACGACACACACGTTTCCCTCTTTTCTCAGACGCCCCCAGGTGACCACACGGGCGCTGGACAGAGCAGCTTCGGAGAGACAGCCCTGCGGTCAGCACGTCCTGGTGTCTGTGTGTTTGAAGGGGAGACCGAGGGCTGGCCCAGCCCACAAACCTACGTATCTAGCATCTTCTAGGTGGAGACGTGGCCCCCGGAGACGGTGCTGTGTTCTCAGACCGTCAGCTGGGGTCGGGCAGCGGGTTGGGGGCCACGCCCTGAGAACAGTCGTGGAGGACAGGAGCCCCTCCTGCAGACGTGGCCCTCGGACATTGCAGGCGGGAACAGGCTGGCAGAGGCCCAGCGCCGTCTGAACAGGAGCCCGGCCCCATCACCACCTGGCCTGAGCGTGGAGCCTGGGTCCAAGGAAACAGGCCGGGGCTGAGCACAGACCCCGGATGCTGGCAGTGGTGTGCAGCCCTAAAGACCTGGGGACTTGTGGACAGAAGCACCAGTGGGTGGGCTGGTGGCTGACTCGAGGGGCATCTCTGGAGAAGGGGGGAGGTACTGAAAGGTGGAAACTTCCAGGAGGCCCTGCGGCCCGTGGGAGGCCGGATGGAGCCGGGCTGGGGGCAGAGATCATGCAGGCATCTGAGATGGCCCTGTGGAAGGCCACACGTCGGGAAGGCCCTGGTGTCTGAGGAGTGAGCGCTGGCAGGGCCGCGGGTGGGAGACCGTGCTCGGACGGGCAGGCAGGTGCAGAGCGCTGGTCAGAGATGAAGAGGGGACAAAATCCGCCTGTCCCAGCTCAGCACAGAGAGAGCTCTGCTGCGAAGCAAGAAATCAGCCCCTCTTGCTATTTTTTATAAAAAAAAATAAGCCAGAAGATGTGACAGGTGGCAGAGCCATCGTGCATGAGATAATTATGTCTCTGGGGCACTGAGAACCAGAGCCAGCAGCCTTTACTGCTCCGAGCCAGCTGATAACCTTTCCCACCCAAAGATGCTGCGAGGGCTGCAGGTTTCAATCACGTTACACGGCACGTGGGCGGAGGCCGGGGCCACTGGTGGCATCTTACTTAGGGCCACAGTTTAAAGGAAAAACAAATGTCTTCCAGCTGCGCCTGGATGGTGGGGGCCGGGGTGCTCCCTCCTCTAGCCCAGCCAGGCTTGCTGGACAGCTGACCCCTCGCTGAGGGACGTGAGCTAGCATGGGCGGTCATCAGCCCGGCAGCTCTGCCACAGGGCCTGGCCCGGCTCCACCTTCTCTCGGACATTCCCAGAGGCCTCTCGGGGGCCTTCAGTGCAGACCACACGCCCTCCCCGTAAGCCTTCCTCTCAGTCCGGTGGGTCGTCAGCAAAGGCGGGTTCTTAAGAAGTCCCACGTGGGGCACTGAGGTCTGAGCATTCGCGTCTCCCAGGCAGTGGCTCTGGGACGCGGCGCGGGAGGACCAGGGCTCCCGTTGGGGATGACGTCCTGGGTAAGCGTGGTCACTGGCTGTGGCTCCTTCCTGGGTGTTCTGGAATGTTCTGAGGCGGAGGAAATGGAGGGGGACTTTCTCTCCCCCGTGGTTGCGTGTCCTGACGTGCGAGCCTGGACGCCACGCTGAAGCCTGATTGCTGTTGCCGCTCTCAGGTTGTGAGCATCGTTCCAGGCTCACTGGGTCCAAAGCACTCATCCCTCCAAGCTCTTTGTTACTGGAGCACCCCAGGTAAGGAGGGGGGTCCTCGGGGGCACGTGTCTGGAGACAAAGGGAAGCCCAGGTATGGGAGAGCGGAGGGCCTCACACTCCCCGTGTAGGAGGGTCAGTGCACTTCGTGGGACCAGGGGCACCCGGTCTCCGCAGCCTTCGTGTCCTGGGAGGTGACCACCAGCTCGGGGTTTGGAGAGCTGCTCACGCCGCCCGTGGGCAGGGGAGCCGGGAGCCTGCGGGCGCCGTGTCCGCTGCCCCAGCCCTGCGTTCCAGCCGGCGGTGCCGGCCCCTGGATCCCAGCGAGGCCACAACACCGGGGGGCCCGGCTGCTCCAGACCCTGGTTGGGACCGGCCTGCTCAGAAGGCGTGCGGGCTCCCCCCAGTTACTGCTCCACAAGGTAGGATTTCCTCCCCATGTTTCCCGTGGATTCTTGAAGAGCAGCAGGTACCGAAAGTGGGTACCTCGCATGTAAGGCCGCGAGCGCAGCCCTGCTGGGTGGGCCTGACCCTTGTCCAGCCCAGCTGCCTCTTTCCCTCAGGCCTCCACAACCAACCTCCCAGGAAACCGTGGTTGTCTTTGCTGATGTGAAGGTTTAAAACGGGAGACACGCCCGGAACTCCCTCTGCTTCACTCAGTTGCTCAGTTTGCATTTGTCATTATTGGACAAATATTTGAACTTCTTGGGAGCTGCTTGTATGCTTAGCCTTTCCGCTTCTCGGAGTCGTGAGCCCGTACGTTTGCTCCCTGCCGTGTGACACAGCGATTCCCCGAATCCTCCTGACTCGCCCTAACGTCCGTCAGATGGTACTGCAGGCACCACCTAGGCTGACGCACGTCTGAGGCGATGTCCTCGACTCCATGCACGGCTGGTGTGGACCCCCGTCACAGTCCTCCTCTTGGGGACCCACTAGCTTGAACCTCCCGTGCTATCCGGGGACCCCTAGCTCACTTCTGTGATGAGATGCACGTCCATCGGTATCATCGACCCTCTGCATCGGAGCCCGTTTCTGACTCTACCTTCTCTATAGAACTGTGCACTTTGAGACTAAAGGGACCTCGCACACACCAGCTGGATTGGGGTCTGCCATTTTACAAGGTGCAGCCTGCCTCACTCACGGGGCCTCTCCTGCAGAAGCCGCAGGCACAGAAGAGGTGCAGGGGGTCCCCGCAGGCGGTCCCCAGGCCCCTCTAGGAGCCAACGGGCAGCCGCCCTGCCCGTCCCAGGGGGCGAGCCTGAGGTTGCCGCCCAGGCCCAGATCTGGGACTCCTGGCGCGCGGCTCTCTCCCCGCCTTCGGTCCATCCCAGAGTACTTCTGTGGAAGTCCGTGTGTCCCTCTCTGACGCCAGCTGCGCCCTAGTCTCAGGCAATGTTGTCCCGTAAGTGCCAGTCTCCTTCGTGGGCTTCTTGTCTTGAAGATGGTCCTGCCTCCGCTCTGAGGAAGGCCGAGGCCCAGCAGCTCCAGGGTCACTGCCTGTCCCCGTCCACGGCCTCACGTCTGGAGGGAGGGTCCCCTGCGGCCCGCTCCCGCCCCGCCTGCCCCGAGGCTGCAGCTCCTGCAATTAGGACACACAGAGAATGCAGCCCTTTTCCATCTCCGCACGTGACCCCGGCCTGAGCCGCGTCGCATCACCCCCAGAGCTGCTACGGCAGCCGCTGCGCTGAGTGCCCGCCGCTCGGGGCTTCTCGCTCCCGCACAGACTCTTCCTAATGTCCGAGGGTCCTCAAGGATGGAAAGCTCACCAAACCAACCAGCTGTGTTCCACGATTTCTCACGGTCTGTGACAAAGACCAAGGCCATCAAGGGTCTACGCGGCTCTGCTCCGCCCCCAGCCCCGCCCCTTCCCACCCAGGCCTGCCCCGGACGCTCTGCCTTCTCTCCCTCATCCCCCCAGCACCTCGGAACCCGCTGTTGCCTCTGATTGGAAGATCCTTCCTTCCTCCGCCCCCTCCAGTTCTCAGCTCAAACTTCCCTCCTTCAAAGCAGCTTTCCCTAAGCTGCCAGTCTAAGGCGTCTCTGCATCACTAACCCTGCATTACAGTCACGCTGCCTTCTGAATGCTTTCCCCAACTTACAGTGACGGCTCCGTGTCACTTTCACACCAGATTGGGAGCTCCAGGGAGGTGGTGTCACCTTGCTCTCGGGTTCGGTGTCACCTCGGCCCAGCACCGAGCGCGCCTGCTGCCTGATGAGGGTGTGAGCGGAGAGCCCGGGCTTGCTGCTCCTCTCCCGGTGGCCTCCGGGCTTGTGCTTGTCTGTTCTCCTGGCACCTTTTCATCTGTACCTTCTTCTTTTCCTTCTGCGCGTCGGTTTCCCAGCCTTCAGCCCTGGCCTCTGGCCCCGTGGACAACCCCGGTGCCGCGTGACCGCACCCATCACTTCTATGCTGGGGTCTCCAGCACGTGGTCCAGAGCGGAGCCCCGGCCTCCACACCCTGCAGCCCCGCGGGTGACTTCAGTCTGTATCGCTTCTGTCTTCAGACTTGAAGGACAGTTCCTTCCCCTCACCACCTCCCCTGCGCGGCTGCCCCCTCCCCAGCAAAACATCGCTTTGCGGGCCCTGTCTGTCTGCCGTGCCCCCTCGGAAGCATCTTCAGCCAGGCCTCCTCCCGCTGCATGGGCTGTTCGCTCTCCGCTTCAGGAACGCTAGCCTCTCCCTGCTTGTCACAGCCTGAGCCCCAGCCCCCGCCCGTCCACGCTGCTTCCCCACCAGGAACGCTGGCGGTCTTCTTCCATCGTTGTCTGGGGCGGGGCGGGGAAAGACGGTAGTTTGTTAAGGACACACTGCCATCCCGGCACTGCGACAAGGCACTTTATCCGCACAGAGTAGGCGCGTAAATTCGGATATTCGTGGGGAGGGCGGCCCATTTCCACAGAGCCATGGACGCCTGCAGAGCACGTCCTCCAGATGCCTCCTCCCTCTGTGGGAACGTCCTCCAGATGCCTCCTCCCTCTGTGGGAACATGCCTCCTTCCAACAGGGCCTCGAGCTCCCAAAACACTCTCCAGTGACTGAGCGCCAGCGCCACGGCCTCTCCGGGTCTGTCACGTGGGCCCAGAGCCAGAGGGCGGGGTCCTCGTCACCTTCCCTCCGACCCTTTGGGGACCTGCCATCCACCTTTGCTAGCATGGCCGCCCGGGGCCAACGTCCAGAATCCCAAGCGTGCGTTTGTATGGTTCCAACAGGAGGTAAGAGGGAAGGGCTCAGCCCGCTGCTTCAGAACGTAATTAGCACTGTATTTTAGCAACATTTGGACAACAATTGCTTCCCAGCGATGCTGGGAATCAGCAGTGCAGACTCCCCGGTGCCGCTGTCAGGGTGAGGGATGGTGAGGCCCATGTGACCTGGAAACAGTCTGTTCCGGCCCTCCCGCCCCTCGCTCGGAGGCTGGCCCGGCCCAGGTTAGATGTACCCGAACCTTCTGAAAAGGCCCAGATACGGAGGCATCTTGGCGGGGAGAGGTGAGCTAGGAGCCGTTCCACCGACGGAGCGACTCAGACGCCCAGGCACCTCGGGGCTGGTCCTCCTCCGAGCCCTCTGTGCGCCGGCCCTTGCGGTTTCTGGGGTGAGTCTTACATCTCCCAGGCACCAGGACAAGCAGCTCCCACTTCCCACCGTGGAGTGTGGAAGCTGCAGGAGGCCTGACGCTCAAGGTCAGCCTGACCCCTAAAGGAACATGGCTTCAATCTGTGGACTCTGGGAATGAAACCAGCAGTTTGCTCATTTTTAGCAGTTAAGCCATTTTCCCTTCATTTCTCGGTGGGGGGACATCTCCCAGGGACCGCTGGTGTCCATTTTTAAGATGGAGCTAAGACGGATGGATGATGGTGGTAAGCCACGGGGGCCGTCCCTCCGCACACCTGGCCCAGTCCTGGGCCCCAGTCAGCTCGGGAAGCTGGGGGCTGGGGCTTGTGTTGGGGAGGGTCGCTGGGCTGGCACAGGTGCACTTTTATTAGCTGAGTCTGCACTTCAGACACCTGTGCTCCCTTCACTGGGTGGGTAACTCAGAGCTGCAGGTAAGACCCACGTCTCCCGGTGTATTTTCTTGCCTGTCTGCTTTTCTTCCAGGTCACATTTATCAGAAATGAAAGGGTGCTTAGCAGGACCCAGGGAACCCAACAAAGCTGCTCTGGAGAGAGGGGTGAGGGGCTGGGAAGAGACAGACTTCAGAGCCCCCCAACCCACACACACACATACACACACACACACACACACACACGCATACACACAGACACACACATACACACACACACACACACATACACACACACGCATACATACAGACACACACATACACACAGACACACACACACAGACACACACAATACACACACATACACACACATACACACATACACACACATATACACACACACATATACACACACACATACACACACACAGACACAGACACAGAGACACACACACACACACACACACACACACACACACACACACTTCTCTGATGGCGTGGAAAGGGGCTCAAAATCCCAAAGTCAGACCCCTGCCCGGGAAGCACAGGACTGCAGAGCAGCTCCAGCCAGGGCCACACTGCCCCCAGGGCTCCCCTTTCCACCCAGGACTCGGTTTCCCTGCCCGCCCCCGCCCCTACTCACGCCAGCCTGGCCCCGCAGCTCTCTCCCTCGATGTCGCCTCCAGCCACGTTTTCCGTGTTGACAGACTCGGTCTCACTGGTGGGCATGCTCACTGCAGGGCCGGGTTGAAGGGATGCAGAGTGAGGCGCGGAGGCAAGAGGGGAGAGAACGGTTAGTCTGCAGCCCCCGACCGGGTCCCATGTCCTCGACTGACATGCCCGCTGCTCGTCTAGGGTGACCCTTGCCACCCGGGACACTCTAAGTGGGATAGTGGGAGGAGACGCCTGGGAACACTGACCCGAGTCCCTCCTCTACCCTCGACCCCCTGCCCTCGGACAAGCTGCACACGCTTTCCCATTTGCGTCTGCTCCTTGCTGTAAAAAGAATTGCTTTCATGACGGTAGTTTATTTTTCTTATTTCTTCCCAACCCCCCTCCCCATTCTAAGGGGCTTCATCCCCACACTTAGGGCCCAGCCTGTCTGTGGAAAGGGCTGCTCTAGGGGCTGAGCCACTTGATGGATCTGGAGGAGGGTCTGTCCCTCGTCCTGAGTCCTGCATGCTGGGTCCTGAGAACAGAGCCTGAAATAGAGCTCAAAGGGGACAGCCATTTCCAGCATCCCACTGCAGACACAGGAACGAGGAGTCTCCGTGTGGGACCCACCAAACCACTGAGATGAGATGTGGCCTGAAGACAGACGGCAAGAAAACCACCTCCCGACGCATCCTGATGTTTCCATGTCAACAGGCCAAGCTGGGACACAACCCGTCCAAGTCCACCATGGCCGACCTGCCCATCCCGTCCCCAGGCTCCTCCTGCATTTCCAGGGCAGCCAGAGCTTTCTAGCTTGGAGCCCAGTTTGGTGGCTTAGAAGAAGCCATTTCCTTTATTATTATCTTTTATTCCAAATAAAAGTTTATCTCAAAAGAGTTCTTCTCCTCCTTTTTCATCTTCTATGGCCCTTTTAACATGACACACAAGGAGTTCCTTATTTCTCCCGCCCGTGTCCTTTAGAATGGCCGTCACATCCTCGGTCATGGCTCAGCCCTGCTTGCAGGTCAGCAGCCCTCGTCTGGCGGGCAGGTCAGGAGCCCTCAGTGGCCACAGAACCTGCATGAGTGAGGGTGTGGCGTCCGGTGACGTGGGACCAGTGACAAGTGCCCCCGGGGCTGCCACAGCCCAAGAACTGATCACGCTGTTCGGATAATTCTACTGGTCGTACGGATGCTGCTGGATGGGGGGCGTTCCCGGTTTCTTTTCTTTTGGATGAAGTCAAGTCGGGCAGGTGTGAGAGACTCGTTCTGAGAATGTGGGAGACACAGCCGGAAAGCCCACGGCTTCCCACACGCTGGACCGTCCTGTGTCCACCCTCGACGCGTTCTCCATAAACTCGGGTGAAAACAAATCCAGATGTCATTTCAAGGAAGCCTGGTGCTGGATGGACTTTGGACATCGCCCAGCTTTCTCGTCACAGGACAGGGAAGTGAGGTCCAGGGAAGGGCCGGGTGCCCGGGTCACACAGTGGCTGGGGGCTCGGACCGGATCACAGGTGTCTTGGGCCCCCACCCCGTGCTCACCTCGATGGCCCCCGGGGCTACACCCCAGACGAGATGGGGCTCTGGGGGCATCACAGGTGCGTGGGGAGCAGGCAGACGGTGGTGCTGGACTTCACGGCGCTTACAGGTGGCCCCTTCAGTGACCTCAACCTTGGCCGGCGCTCCTCACAGGAAAGGCCCCAACAGGGCTCAGCCACCGCTGGTTGTCGTGTCCGCTGACTTGATACATTTGAAGGGACAAGGAGGTGGTGGCTTCGGGTGGGACAGGCTATCCTCCCCTCGCACACACGCACGCACATGCACGCGCACGCACGCGCACGCACACCAGGAGACGCGCGCTCCCGCCCTACCCCGTGGGCACCAGCACATAATTTACACGCACGGGGGCATGGGGGACGTCACAATGGGTTTCTGGGGGGCGATTAGACCAAGCGAACTCCCTTTCCTTCTAACCAAGCAAGCCCTTCGGGCACTTCCTCTCACAGACAAGATATCAGAGTCGAAAACTAGGAGTAAGACGTGGACAGAGCTCAGGGTCAGCCTCAGGCAAAGAAAGAAACAGGGGACTTGGCGACCGCACAGAGGACGTCCCGCTAACCTCCAAAAACAAACTAAGAGATAGTAAAAATTGATAAATCAAAACAGGTAAGAACGCAGAACAAAATAGGACCCAAACCCCAAATCACATGAATTAACAACACAAAATAAACAATGGATCCTGGGGAGAAGGGGTCACTCCCGCAGAAGTGTCTACACTGGCAGGTGGGCACTGATTTTGAGGAGGCGGATACCCAGGAGGGTCCCAACTCATTCCTCCTTGTTAGTGGGAATCCCGAAGATTCGGTCATGAGAGGAAAGGGTCAGGCTTGTTTTCACCCCACGTAAACAGCCGTCTCCGAAGCACACTTATGTTCACAATTCAAAGCTTGAAACAATATGGATGGACCTGGAGGGTGTTACGCTCAGTGAAATAAGTCAGAGAAAGACAAATACCGTATGACGTCACCTATACGTGGAATCTAAAAATAGAGCAAACTAGTGACTATGACAGAAAAGAAGCAGACTCACAGATACAGAGAACAAACTAGTGGTTACCTGTGGGGAGAGGGAAGGGGGGAGAGCAGAGATAGGGGGAGGGGGCTAACAGGTACCAGCTACTATGTATAAAATGAATAAGCTACAAGGATGTATTGTACAGCACAGGGAACACAGCCAGTACTTTATAATAACTTTCAATGGAATATAGTCTATACAAATATTGAGTCTCTATATTGGACACCTGAAACTAATATGATATCGTAAAGCAACTATACTTTAATAAAAAAAAGAAAATAGTTTAAAACAATGCTTCGCACACCAAAAAAACCCAAAACCAAAAACAACCAACACAAAGCTTGGAATAAATGGAAACTTTACAACCAGTAGCATTATTTGTTCACTTCTCAAAATTCCTACACGAAAACAGGGCTGAGAGTTGAAGAGTTGAAATGGATGACTTAGCAAATTTCCCTTCTAGAAAGACACATGTCAGTTTAGAAGGACAAGGGTCACTCAGGTGAGCGTCTCATCGTGGGGGTCTTTGATTTGGCAGTCGGTGGGGTAACGGGCTGCCAGCCTCCAAGTCTGTCTGTCCACACAGACGCCCGAGGGGACAGTCCTGGCCGGCGGGGGCCCAGGTCACGGACCTGCTACACAGAAGCTCAACCAGCTTCTGGCTTTGGCATCGATACTGTCCCATCTTGTTTGACTTCAGAAATAGCTATGTGATCACTTTAAAAATACTAGAAAGAGCTTGATAAAAACACTGCCTTTCCCTCTGTAACTGAACTTGACCAGGCCTGGTGAGTCACACGGGCACAGGCGGCAGCCGCCCGCGTGGAACGTGGTCGGAAGAGCCTCCAGTCATGCCCCTGATGGTGGGCAGGAGTCTCTGGGGAGCTGCTCTTCGGGGTCAAGGTGTGGATTTAAAGGTTCCTCGCTTTAAATAACAGTTTACATCCACATATTAGTTCCTATTAATTTGTGATAGCTTATCCCACAAGCACCTGATGGGGTGAAGATGGTCTGTGTTTCTATTTCTAAGGGGTTAGACAGAGGCCACAGCTGACCCGTTTAGGGACTTGTTACCCTAGAGATCACCTTGGGTTCATCTTGGAAACTGAGAGTCCAGGCCGGCCGAGGCTGGGATTGCTAATGCTGGGCCCTATTCTTGGGGAGGCGGCAAGCCTGAGTCTCCCACTGGCCACTCAGATGACCGGTGGGTTGGAAACTGAGGCAGAAAGACGGCAGAGAATCCAGGGGCCAGGGCGCACCTTTCCTGTAAAGAACGGCCTCTGAGGAATGAAATGTGCTGTTGAGTGGACTCCGGAAGGATGCTGAGGGGAGGCTAGTTTCCTGACTTTCTAACCTCACCGTTACCAGGGACTGTGGATCAAATGTTGGGTCTCTGGGCTGTCCTGTCCCTCGGCTTCTGCTGAGAAGATTCCGAAAGAAAATGAGATTCTCATGAAAGAGTAATTAACAGCTGCCGCTGCAGGTGGCGGAAACGTAATTACATTTTTAGGAGCATCAGTGAGCCGTACAGACACCATCCTGCCAAGAACGGATTCTCTCTCCAAACTTCCACTCCTGGGGGCAACGTGCTCGAACGGCGCTTCATAGGACCACGTTTCTGCATCTCGAGGGAGGTGCTCAGGTCTCATCTCCCAGGAACTGATGACGTCCCAGGTCTGCTACAGAGCAGTCGTGTGGGTCCTGGGCAGGCTGGTTGTAATAAGCCACTTCCACCACAGGATAATCTCAGACTGGAAACTACATGAACCGTGCTGGGCGTGCACGGGACCCAAGTGGTCGTGGAGACTGGGGTCCTCTGGAGCACTGGGGTTCGCGAGGCCCCTGCGGGTTGACTCATTACATCTGGGGACCCCCTGTCACACCAGCTACCGCCCTACCCTCTGCCTCAGACCTTCCTGTGCAACGGGACTGCCTAGACGGCCTCAGGGCAAAGCTCCAGGTGAGAGGTCGAGGGGCGGACGTGGGCGGACGTGGGCAGGCCTGCGAGTCTGGAGTCTGGAGCCTTCCGTCACCACGCCAGCCTGCCTTTGTCTGTGGGCTGGAGCAGCAGGAGCGGCTGGGCTCTCCTGGGACTGGCTGAGAGCAGTGCCCAGACCTGAGCTGGGAGCCTCACCATCGGGTGGAGGAATCCTCCAGGCGGCTCTTGGTGGAAGAGGCCTGGGGGCGCAGGGCCAGGCATCCCGGGGGTGTCAGGGGCCGGAGGAACTGAGGGTGTTTCTCAGCCAACCTGAACTTGCATTTCTCCAGGGCCGGCCCAACTGCCAATCCTGGGCGGGCCCGATGGCAGGATCTAGTCGCCAGCCTCCTACGAACTCACAGATGGAGCTAGAGAACTGCCTTTGCCTCTTACTTGGCCAGACACCCGTTTTATCATCTTTTTTGCATACAAGTGGTCCAATTAGTATTCTTTTTCCGAAAGTACTGATCCAAGTTATGGTTAACAAGCAAAAGGAGTCCTAATTTCCTGCCTTGCTGACTCCAACCTGGAATCCCAAACCCCCGTAACCGGGCTCCATCCTGTCTGTTAGGGCCACATGTGTCCCCTCAAAATTCACAGGTTGAAATCCTGACCCCTGGAACCCCAGAGTGTGGCTGTGTTTGGAGCTGGGGGGTCTTTAAAGAGGTGATTGAATTAAAACGCCATCACAAGGGTGGGCCCTGATCCCTTATGATTGGTGCCCTTATCAGAAGAAATCTGGACACAGGCACGCACGGCGGGGAGATGGGGATACACCCGGGGGGTGGGGAAGAGGCCGTCTACACGCCAAGGACAGGGGTCCAGAGCCGTCTCCCCTCAGGGCCTCAGAAGGAACCAGCCCTGCCGACACCTCGATCTCAGGCTTCCAGCCTCCAGAGCCGTGAGAAAATGAATGTCTGCTGTTCACGCTGCCTGGTCCATGGTACGTGGTTATGGCGGCCCTCGCTGACGCACACACTATCCCCCCACATCCCTGTGCCCGTGATTTCTGCAGAACTCCAGCCCAGGTGGGGCTGCCCACCTCACGGCCACCTTCATCCCAGCCTCTGGGCTTTCCTATGAGGCCCCGTCCATCTCCCCTTCACCTATCCCAGGGGTCGGGGAGCTGCGGCCCTTGGGCCAGACCCAGACGGCTGCTACTTTTGTAAATGACATTTTGCTGGAGTAGGACTGTGTCGCTGGCGGGTGTCACCTAGGGCTGCCTTCCCTTGGCCCGCGAGCCTTTTGGAGGGTGTGGGTGCTGCCCCCACCTGAACCGTTCACATTTCCCCCATTCCAGTAGGGCGCCCTCCAGGACCTGCTGCCCCCGAGTCCCCTCTCTGAGCCCCCCAGAACTCTGGGGTCTGTGAGAATTTTCAGTAACAACCTGGATGCAAGCCCTAGTCCCAGCCCTCCCAGCCGGTGTGTCCGGGTGAGTTATTTAACCCTCCTGAGCCCAGGTTTCCTCATCTGCAAAACAAAAGACAACGGTGCTATTTATGTCAAGGGCTTCTGAGAAGCGCTAAATGAAACAACATTTGTAAAGTAACTGTAAAACGGAAAGTGCTGTAAATTTGCTAATATTACCAACGAATTTCCATTTGTTTTCTTCTAGTTTGCTCTTAGTTCACGTGTATGTCACGTGTCTCCCTGACACAATTGTAGCTTTCTCGAGGCCAGAGACTTCACATTAGAACTCTCTGGACTCCTTTCCAGGTCCTAGTGGTACTGGCTGTGGAATTACAGTAGACACTTGGCGTCTTCGTGGGGCTTCAGGGCTGCTCCGACGTGCTGGGTGGCTTCGGGGTCTGTCCTTCAGCCGCTCCTTCACCCGGTGCCCGGGAGGCTGCCCTTTGCAAAGGGCCCGCGGGAGGCACCAGCAGGACAGCGCCGTCAAGGTCCATTTGGGGCTGTCACCCTTGGCGCCTGCATTTTTATGAGCCTCTCCTTAAATCGCCCAGTTCTCAAGCCTCTGTTTGCTGTCAGGACCTGACCCACACACCTCTGGGTGCAGGCAAGGTGAACAGGATGAACCCATTGACAGGGAGAGGTCATCCCCAGAGCGGGGGTGAGGGGACCTGGTCTCCATCTCCAAACATAGGAAGTCTTTTCTGCCTGCTCAGCAGGTTGGTTCTATGAGGACCAAAGGGGTGGAGGGCGAAGAGTCTGCCTGCGCGTCGGAAACGTCCCCACGACGGCCTGGTTGCCTTCAGGGGCCAGGAGATGCCCACTCACCTCGTCCACTCACTGCCTCCTGGATCCGGCCCTGCTCGAGGCCCTCCTTCTCCACTGCCGACTCGGGAAGGCCCGCGGCCAGGTGACCCACGAGGGCCAGAGGGGACCCTGCCCCACAGCACACAAGCGAGGACAGCGGATGGGCTCACATGGGACGATGCCTCCACTCCTTCCACTGAGCCCTGAACCCCATAAAAGGCGTTATCTAAGTCTTAATCTTAGAACTGTTCCAGAGTTTCTCAGGAGACCTGGGCTCGCTGGAAAGGCTGACTGTTCTTTAGAAGAGAGAGATGGTTTGAAACCCAGGGACCAGGGACCACTGTCTCCACAGCCAGAGGCCCGGAGGCGCCGGCAGGACATGGGATGCCCACGTCAGAAATGACTTCAAGGGGGGCCAACCTGGGTCGCCTGGGCCTTGCTGCCCCGACACCGCTCCCCTCAGGGTCCTGGCTCCTATGAGGCTCGCGCTGTGGGCTCAGTGGCCCAGGAAACCCAGAGGGGAGGAAAGGACACAGAAGTTCTGGTTTTCAAACGGTGTCACGGGGCACCAGGGGGTGGGGGCAGGGTGGGACGCGGAACAGGCTTATCGTGCGAGAAGGGGTGTGTGTGGTCCATGAAGTGAGCAGGGGCAGGGGGCTGGCGGGGGGCTTGGGCAGATTCAAGCAGCTCTCCTACTTCTGCTGATCGCATTGCCGGGGAACTCCTTTACCGGTGGTTCGCAAAGCAGGCGTGTAGATAGGGCATTTGCCTGATCCGGGAAGCAGAGAGGAGGTGCAGCCTATGCCTTCTTCCCACGATACTGCGGGAGACCGAGCCCCCCGCAGATGGGAGGTCAGCAGGGTGAGGACAGAGGGGCTGCAGGGCTGGCCGGGTGTGGGAGGGGACAGGAGACGGGCGGGGTGGGGGACAGGATGAGGGTGTGAGCAGGGAGAGGCCCTGGGATGCCTTCCAGCGCTGAGATTCTACCCCTGGATGCCTTCAAGGCACAGATGACATTTTTCAGGATGCTGGCTCTGGGAAAGAAAAGCAGAGACCGGCGCGGAGGTCAGCTGCCAGGGGCGGGGGGAGGCCGGGCGAGGTCCTCAGATGGTGGGCACTTTCCCCTTTGGCCGCCGGCTGCTCGGCCGAGAGGGAGAGGACCAGAGTCTGCAAAACGAGGCCACGCTCTCCCTGGCCCGGCCCCCACGACGCCGGAGCACAGCACTCGAAGAAAGGCAGGGCCAGCGGGGGCTCAGGGTCTACAGAAAGCTGGGTTACGCCAGCACCGCTTTCCATTTCCTTAGGGAACTAAGGCCCAGGGAAGGAAGGGTTTGTGCGAGCTCACGGAGCTCTGAGTGGGAGAGCTGAGCCCACGAACCAGGTCCCCCGTCCCCCCACCCCCTTCCTGTCACCAGGTGTTTCGGGCCATAGGGGCTGCCTGGCAAAAGAGGGAGTGGGTGGTCTTCACAGCCAGACAGGCTTTGGTGTGGCACCAGGCTAAGCCTCCTACTGGCTGTCTCGTCTTGGGAAAATCATCTGAACCCCATCTTCCTCATCTAAAAAACCGAGACCATAATACCGATCTTGGAGGGTTAAGCAAGGATTAAAGGTGATACAGGTCAGAGGAGGTGCTTCATCAGTAATAATTCCCTGTGCACGCAAGGCCCAGACGCTGCATGGATTTACTGGGGGTGAAAAAGCAAAACTCGGGTCCAAGAGGAGGGCCTCAGGACCACTCGTTTGCATCAAAAAGGTCACCTGCAGTCTGAGCTCTCCGCTGCTCCCCAAGGTGGGCTGCAGTTACCACGTTCCCTTTGGGGTTGTCACTGCTTCATGAATATTCATGATGTCCCTACCTAACAGTCACCTACCCTGACAGGGTCCCTGCCCTGGAAATGCTTCACAGCTTGTGAGAAGACAATTTGTAAAAACTGTGATTACTCACGAGAAAAAGATTTAAGCGTGACTGGACAAAAGAGAGCTGCACTAAGTCCCCCTTTCGTGCCCCTTTAATTCTCCTTTTTAACCTTAAACGGAGGCCAGGACCCACCGGAGCCTGTGTTCTGTCCTGTGCACTTGTTCTCTGCCACGCCGGAGAGGCTGGGACCACACCTGGCCTCCACGGTGGTCCATCGAGCCTCACACTGGGCGCTTCTGTTTGGTCAAGATGAAATGTCACGGGCCGTGGACCCTCTGGGGCTGGTACTGCTAGAGGTCTGTAGCTCAGCTGGAAAGAATTTTTCTTCTCTGAACCAGTGACACTAGTAGCAGAGTGATATGCGGCCTCAGCTCCAGTTTGGTTTTAAATAGATTTGGGGCTCAACATATTCTTTAATATGCGACAATTGGGTTAGTCTAATGACAAATGTCATCCCCTGCCACCGTCAGAGAAGCACACCATTTCCATTAGGAGTGATGCTTCCTGGCCAGATTAAGGCATGGAAAATAACTTCTGGTCGTCAACAATTCCCTTCAGTTGCACTGATCTGATTAAACTTAGCAGCAGAAAGAGGAATTTACAAATTAGATGCTGTTCTCTATTTATTACCAAAATGGCTGCTCTCCACTCCATCCAGGAGCTACAGTTGAGATCTCATCAAGTCTCAGCTGGTGATAACATTTAGCCCGTACATCTCCATCTCTGCCAGTGCATGAAGTAAGCCCTTCGCCAAAGACCGCATAACGGACGAAATCAAACCCCCGTCCCTCGGAAGGGAGTCGCCCTTTTCAGCCTTACATGTACTCAGCGTTCCGGTCCTACAGAAGCAGCCGGGAAGTTATTCTGGGTCCTCTCTTAACCTTCTCCCGACTGCCGTGCGAGGCTGGCTAGCTGACCTCGCTGAGAGAAAAATAAAACAAGGATACTTCCGGCAAGTCTCTGGATGTATTTGAAGAAGAACCGGGAGGAGAGGTGAGTACGTGAAGAAGAAGACCGAGGAACAGAAAACACCGTTTTCTCCCAGAAGTCAGAGAGCAGCGTTGACAGCCAAGAAACGGAAGATGAAAAATTAACTTGTGCGTCTGATTCATTATGTAGCCTCTGCGGGACCAGGTCTGGTCCTGTCTGGTTTTAGCCTGACACGGTCACAAGGCGGGTCCAGGTCATCTACCATTCCCAATGGCAGAATTTCAAAGACTTCCAGGCCAGGACCCCACTTTTCTCCACTAATTTCCACCCTTTTCCAACCAACATGCACTGACGGCCTATCTGCCAGGCTCCGGACAGTGACGGGGATGCAAAGCTTCCCTCCCTTTCCAGGTACACAACCCAACCCAGCAGGGGATAAGATGGATAATAGGTACACTAGGTCACGTACATCAGTGCCGTGACACAGGTGTGGGATAGGAATGTGGGAGCAAAGAGGAGGGGCGTGAGCACGGGAGGGAAGGAGGGGAGGGGTGCCCGAGGAGGGCTGGGAGCACGGCGGGTCCTAAGGCAGATGGCGGAGCTGGGCGTGAGCACGGGAGGGAAGGAGGGGAGGGGTGCCCGAGGAGGGCTGGGAGCACGGCGGGTCCTAAGGCAGATGGCGGAGCTGGGCTCTCCAGGCGGGAGGGCAGGGTGGACCCGGCGCCGGAGGGTCTTCAGGAGTAGCTCGCTTCCAGTGTTCAGGGGACCCTGCAGGAGACCCGGAGCAGAAGCTAATGTGCGTTAACTTCCAACTATAGACACAAAACCTAGAGCTGGAAGTGTCTCTGCAGCTGTCTGATCCGACCCCTCCTTTTACAAACAGGGAAACCGAGAGAGGCACACTGCCCGTCGGCTACTGGGCGGGGCCCGGAAGTCAGGTGGCCTGTCGTTCGTTCTCAGGCCCCTACTCGGTCTACAAAAACACAGCACGATTGTGCAGACCGGAAACCCTGGCCTCCAGGTAGGAGAGAAGGAGGAGGGCCTTTCACCTCCTACTGCTGTGCTCGCAACTCTTCTAATCAAGGGGCGACTGAACAAATTGATAGAATCCATCCATTAAGGGATTATGGAAATGATAATTCATGGAAATGATTTTACACCACCTAACAGGCTCAAAAAGAAGCTCTACGAGTCCTCCTGAAGCTTGGGGCCTTCCTGGTGAAACCTAGACGCTCTGCCTGACGGTCAGCGGCCAACCAGCCTCAGCTTCCCAGGCATCGCACGGTCGCGGAAGGAGCTGCGGGCAAGGGGGCTGGGACCCCCTACCGCGGGCCGCACTTTTCGCACCAAGAAGATGCTCACCCCCCAGGTGGCAGCACCGATCTTTTCCTCTGTCTCTACCGCACAGAGCAGACATCACACCAAGCTGCTTGTCCTAGCTGGACCCACTGGCTGGAACAAGTATTAGTAAACACAACGAGACTCCAATTCTGAACGCTCCTGTCAGGAAAGGGGTCCTCAGTTTCTTCCCGCCCATGTGCGAGTGTACGTGCCTGGTGCGGGTACATGTGCTACTTTCAGAGAATTTTGTTAGCATAGTGACTAGCCTGATACTGGATACCATTATCCTATCTCATGAGTCACTGAAATGAGATATAAGGGTTGGGCCGCTGATTTGAAGCTTGGAATTGGGAAGGTAAACAAAGGCTTTTCACCTTCAGGGCAACCTGTCAGGCATTTAATGAGGGCTTTTCACCTCATCAGCAGGTTGTTGAGAACAGGTCTATTATCTCACCCCAGGAGCAGAGGCACAGACAAGCTCCAGGGCATCTGTAATGGTTCTGTAATAGCTCGTGGCCCGTATTTTTGTTTTCTCTTGACCTCTGGTCTCGGAGGGCTCGTGCGCCTGCGTCAGACACTTTCTGAAGCCCTCCGAACAGGACTTGGGGTCTGTTAGTCAAAACCAGCACTGTGCTGGGCGAGTCACTTTCAGAACATCTATTTAGGAACCATCAAAAGCTCCTCTGTCCAGACATTTAAGAATATCTTAATATCCTTACTTTTTTGTAAAAAAAAAAAAAAAAAAGCCTAACACCGAAGAACCTTATCGAAATTCAAATGTGTATTTTTGGAGAGGATAAACCTTTCTCACAGCTCTGTCTAGTGAGTTTCCCCTGCAGACCTCTTTGCAGGGGGTAAGTCTGGACAGTCTGATGAACTCGTATGAATTAAGTCTAAATTGCAAACAATGTATATTTTCATGAAGCTGAGTAAACGGCTTTCTTCCTTGTCCTAGCCTACTATCGGGACGTCACTGGGAACAGGACATTCTGACACCCGCCTTCCTCGACGACCTCTACAGGACACTGTCCACTCGGGGACCGCATGCTGAGAACAGGGTCTTAAGGGCAAACACAGTCTTCTTGCTCATCCTCTCCTTGAGGAGGGGTGTGCTGACTGTCAACCCGGTGTGGATCCAGGCCAGGGGCAGGAGGAAGGAAGTCTACGGTCTTTGCAGTGAAGTCCAAGTACAGGCTTAAATTCGGGGGGTCTGGACACGAGCAAAACTGCTTGCTGTGTTCTGGGAAGGCCTGCCAGGTTCCAGCTGGGCTACCTCTGAGCGCGTTGTGTGATCTGTCCTGAGACAGTGTTGAAACCTACGTGTCTGTTTGGAGGAAGTGGATCTGTAAGCACTGTAAACAAGAGGAAAACCTCCCCTTGTCTGTCTTCAGAAATGAGCCAGGTTTGCAGGAAGCAGACCTATGACACCCAGCGCCCACCCCCATGTCCCCGCACTCACAGGGGGCCACGCGTGTCCCCACGGCGGCCGGATTCTGTGGTTTCTGATCCCGATGGAGCCGTGCACTTGGCTACAGCAGGAATCCGGGGTCTCCCACAGGGGTACAGAAAGATCATTGCGATGGACTGAACGTGTGTGTCCCCCCAAATTCATGAGTTGAAACCCTAATCCCAGTGCGATGGTATTTGGAGGTGGGGCCTTCGGGAGGCGATTAGGGTATGAGGGTGGAGCCCTTCTGAGTGGGATTCGTGCCTTAGAAGAAGCGGCCAGAGCACTAGGCAGGCGTCCATGGAGGAAGCGGGCCGTCCGTGAGCCGGGCAGAGGACCTCCCAAGAACATGGCCATGCTGGGCCCCAATCGCGGACGTCCGGCCAGCAGAGCCGTGGAAGCCGATGTCTGTTGTCTAAGCCCCCGTCTGTGGAGATGTGTCACAGCAGCCCCGTGAGGGCAGAAGCAACACCTAACGTGGCCCCGCCGCCAGTGGTCCTCCTCCCCACTGCCTCTGCCCAGCCTCACTCTGTCACTCGCCTCCTGTGTGAGAGTCCATCCACCCCCTGCGGTACCGCCCTCCTCGGGGCAGCTCCCCGAGGGCAGGGCTCTGCTGCTCCGGACGCGGCCCCAGCCCTGCCCCTCGAACCACGAGGCCCAAACACAGAGTGCCACCAGCCCAGGGTCACAGCAGGTGCGATCGCTGCTTAAGGCGACGGTCCTTGCTGCTCCGCGGAAGCACACAGCAGGTGCGATCGCTGCTTAAGGCGACGGTCCTTCCTGCTCCGCGGAAGCGCACAGCAGGTGCGATCGCTGCTTAAGGCGACGGTCCTTCCGGTTCCGCGGAAGCACACAGCAGGTGCGATCGCTGCTCAAGGCGATGGTCCTTCCTGCTCCACGGAAGCACACAGCTCTCCTGGCAGCACTGCAGCTGCCACAGAGGCCCAGGCACGTCCATCTGATGAAGTGACCCAGAAGGACGGAGCCCTCACAGCCCTGTGTTTGGGGCTGTTACTCAACTCTTACTCTTCCATCAGCCACCGAGTCATAAGGGCAGAGATCACATGAGGGGGAGCCACTGGGATGCTACCCAGGGCACCTTTCAGGGTAGTCACGGATAGAGACAGCGCAGGGCAAAGGGCTCCCACAGCCAAGCAGACGCGACAAACCAGCTCCCGGGGGTCCCTTGGGGGCGGGCTCTGCTGCATCCCTAGGTCAAGAACAGCCCGAGCTGTGCATCCCCAAGACGCCTGGGCCCTGCCGGCCCCGGTCCCTTCCTGTGGACGCCGGCCATCAGCGGAGGGCCATCTTTCCCGCCGTGACTCCCACTTCAGGCTGTGTCAGCCCCTGGAACCCCTGGGTCCCCCTGCTTCCAGCCCCCCGAGCCCCAACCAACTGTTCACAAAAGGAGCTGGGTGACCTTCCCACGGTCAGATCCCTTTGGTGGCTCTGCTGAACCCACAGGAGAAAGCCCACGCCTGAGGCCGTCTGGGACCAGTCTCAGCCCCGCTTCCGGATTGACCTTCGGTTTCACCCCAAAACCCGAAACTGAAGTCCTTCCCTCTCCCCTCCCCCCCCCACTTGTTCTGCTCTTTACACCTGCAGCTGCTTCCTCATCCCTTTGGCCTCGAGAGCCGCTGCCAATCTGTGGGCGGCAGAGACGTGGCTGCGTGTCCACCACGCTCCCTCCCCCGGCCGCCCCTGGTCACTTAGACTGTGTCCGTTCCCCTCGCCCCCCAACCCGGAAGCTATGGGGGCTGTAAACTGTTCTGGCCAGTGGCAGGCGATGCCCACTCTCCCAGGCCTGGCCTTTACATCCTCCCCGGGGCCCTCCAAGCGCCCTCTGCCTCCCTCCTCTCCTGCCCAGACGCAGGGGATCCGCAGAACCTCTGAGGCCGGGGGGAGGTGAACTTCCCTCCTGCCAACTCGACCCACATGGAACCAGGAGCAGGAAGCACCCTTCACCTTGCCAAGCGGCTGAGACTTTCTTACTACAGCACTTAGCCCACCTGACTGGCACGGCCGCACCCCAGCCCTGGCTCACCCCCCTCCGCCCCCAGGTGACAACTCCCCACGTCAGCAGGCGACAGAGGCGGGAGCTGCCACCCTCTCCTCCACGGACAGCCTCTGGCAGAAACCGTGTCCTGGTGCAACGGGGCTTTTCTCTCCCAGGGTCTACGTGGAAGGGAGGGCGGGGGCGGAGCTGAGGGTGCTTCGGGATGAGCCCCGGTCACCAGGGGGTGGCTCGGAGGGAAATGAGGGCCGATTCACCCCTCAGCGCCTCCACGGAGCTACCTTCAGCCCCCAGGTGTGTCCATCTGTTTGCAAAGCTTTACAAGAAAATCACAGCAGCGCTTTACTGGGGGCTACCTGGGCGGGCTGAGTGGGCGGATCCATTTGCCTGTGGGTTTGGTGGCCTCAGGGAGGTGACATGAGCCCCCATGGTGAGGCTGTTGCTGGTTGGAGGCCCCCCCCACCCCGCCCATCGTGCCAGGATCCTGGGACCGTCAGAGGTTCCGCCGAGGTGACCCTGCAGCCACATGACCCCGCAGCACTGAAGGTGATTACATCACATTCCTCCAGGTGCACACGCCAGGGCAGGACAAGGGCTGGTCGCTGCCCTGGAGCACCCCTCCCTGCAGCCTCCCAGCTGACCAACACCCTCCCCCGACCAAGTTCAAGGAGTCCCGAACCGAAGGAAACTCCAACGGGTGGTGCCACTGATGTGCCCCCTTTCCAAGCACAGCTGCCCTTAGACCACTCCGGGCGGGTGGCTTCTGACCTCAGTGAACCTTCTACCTGAGCAAGATGTTGCCATGACTCCCTTTCACGCTCCAAACACAGTCCTTACGATCATAAAGCCCATCTCTCCCTGCTTTTAAAATCACACTCAGGGCCCTTCAGGGTAATGTTTAAGATCAGATTTTCCACCCCCCGCCCAGCCCTCCTTCCCTCCGTCCACCCCGCTCTGCGCGTTAGACCGAGGGTGTTACAGATGCTACGACGGAGGCGTTAGAGGGACCTCTTCCAGACGCTTCTGGCCGGACACGCAGGGGGGTCCCTGTACCAAGGGCAGGGCTGAGGAGGGGTCCGGGCGGCGCTGGACTCAGGCCCACATCCCCGAGGTCGGGGGCAGCGTACAAGCTGTGGGACATGACACGTTACCTTCTCTGAGCCCAGCTCCCCGTCTACAAAGGGGGCGTCAGTGCCCACGGGAGATAATCCCGGGGAGGACGAAACGAGACCGTCCCTGTCCTGCTCCCTCTCGCGCCCCCGTCCTGTCCGCCTTGGCGCTCTAGCCCAGGAGAGCCCGCAGATGCCGACCCTCGCCCACTGTCCAACCTCGGGATCCAAAGAGCAGCTCCACACCGGCTGTGGAAGAACGACACCCTCGAGGAGAGCGCGTGAATGAGAAGGGCTCGCCCTTGCTCCACTGGCTGCCAGCTTTCCCTTTTACCGTGTGGCTTTCACACCCTCCTTCCTTCCAGAAGCTACTCCACCATCCAAGGAAGATGGCTGTGGTCTTTACAGCCGGCTGGCAAGCTCCCCCAGAGCTGGTTTTGCTTTAAGAAGCGTAGGACGGCTTGCCTAGGCTGGGAAGGGACACCTGCTTCTCACCGTACGCTCGACGTGGCCCTCGGGGGCCCCTCCACTGCACCCAGGCTGGGACACTGGTGTCTACAAAGTCATGGGCCCGACAGCAGAACAGCCAGACTGCTCCACGGCAGACGGGCTGTCTGTGGAGATACCACCCCTGCCGGGGTCCTGTTCTGACCCGATTCCCGAGTGAGGGTCTGCATACAACATGGGTGTCTGGGACCCGCCCAGGGGAGTTGTTCCCAGCAGCCCAGAAGAACCCATGAAACAGCCTCACTGCAGGGCCCCCGGGCCGCTTGTCTCTGCGCTGCCTCTGAGCCCCGACGGCCCTCATCGCCAGCCCAGGCGAGCTGTCCCCACCTGATCTCTGCGGCGGTTTCCAGCACTGACGTTTAGGGTTTGATTAGGACGAGCTAAGGTGATGCGCGGGGCAGCCGAGGCGTCTGCTGTCCCGCAGGGTGTGGGGTTAGGATGGCCTCCAACACGATAACTTTGGGTCCAAAGTAAGAAGGGAGTCAGGAAAAAAGCCGTTGCTAGTGTCTTTCTCACGCCGTCTGACCGGGTGCTGGTGGGACGCTGTCTCAGGACTCCAGGCGTGTGGCAGCCATGCCCACGAGTAAGTCCAAGGAAAACTGATTAAATTGTAAAATAAAAAAACGCTCAAATAATGATGCACGTGCCCTTGACACGTATACCGTGTAGACCAGTGATGTTCAGATCACCGCTCTCGAGCCCCACAGGACCCTTCCGTGGGTAACCTGCTGCCCTCGGAGGCCCTCGAATCTCCATGCGTCAGTAACATGCAACCCCAGACGCCGCAGGGCGGCGGTGGCCACGCGGCTCTGATGGTGAACGGTGATCGCAGAGGGGCTCCTGCGAACAGAACTGAATACGCTGGATAAATACTTAACCAGCTTACAACTCAAGTGTTTTGGTTCCACGGTCTGTCTTTTCCAGGTTCATCTGCACAAATGTCTGTCTTCGAGGACTGGGGCTGCACTGAAATGGTCTTAACGACATGAGAGAGAGATTCCCATATGCACAGATACTTAATCCACGCATTCTTTGATCTTGAGGAGGAGAAAGAAAGAAGAGAAGAAATTCCCGTCCCACGAGGGCGGGGATTCTTGAGGACTTTGTGCATCGCTGTATCCTCAGGGCCAGAAACAGCGCCAGACACAGAGCAGACCTTTAATTGCTTGATGGGTGGATGGGTGGGTGGAAGGATGAACGAACTGAGTGTACTGTAACGTATTTTTTATGTAATTTACCAGCCAACTCATAGACTCTAATTACTTAGAGAAACACCTCAAACGATGCCCTCTCTCTGCTGCCTTCCCGAGCCCTGTTCTTTCCACGGCCACAGTGGCATCTGTAGCTCTTGCTTGAAAAATGAGTAACTGGGCTCCCGTGGGCGAGCTCAGCTACCACGCAATGACGTGTCACGGAACCGTGTCCGCACTGGAGCCACCCTGTGTCACCGGCGCCCGACAGCTGGCATTTCCTAAGTGCCGACGGGGCTCCTGCCTGGGGCACAAGCACGAGTGTCCAGAGCCATTGGTCAAGAGTGATAATACCCTTTTCCCTCTTTTCTCAAAAGACGACTTAATTTTTGAGCTGAAGAGAACTGGCAAATACACTGTATTGTAATCTTTTAGCAATTTCAAAGGCAAAGACACTACTTTGATAGAAACGCATACCATTAGTAGCAGCATTTCTTCCCTTGTATTTGTTTCAAAGGGCAAACTACAAAGTTCTGAAGATCAGAATATAGTTTCTGAGCCGCGGGCCTACCTTTTCTGTGGATCTGTTAAGCGGCCAGTCCCTTAACAAGCCCGTCTCGTCCACTCTGCTCTTCTTTTTTTTGTTTTTTTTGCGGTACGCGGGCCTCTCACTGTTGTGGCCTCTCCCGTTGCGGAGCACAGGCTCCGGACGCGCAGGCTCAGCGGCCATGGCTCACGGGCCCAGCCGCTCCGCGGCATGTGGGATCTTCCCGGACCGGGGCACGAACCCGCGTCCCCTGCATCGGCAGGCGGACCCCCAACCACTGCACCACCAGGGAAGCCCCACTCTGCTCTTGACCGGACTTCCCTGCCGCCCCGGCCTCTGGACAGGCCTCCTGGCTCCATACCCAAGCGTCCCTCATTCAGTTCCTCATGTGCCTCTATTTTATCCTCTGTCTTGTTTTCCTAGATGCCCAGTCCCTGGCCCCCTCCCCCTAGAACCGGCCCGCCACCATTTCCACGACGGAAGGCGGCAGGCTCCGTTCCGTCCTCTGAGGCCAAGGCTGAGGGTGAGAAGCAGACCCCAGGCTCCTCCAGCACCAGGGACGAGCGTGGGGGAGGGACGCCAGACTTCATCCACATAAGGGCTCATGAGAACCCTGGCAGAGACTCTGTCCACTGGGGCAGGCCGCACACTGTGCTCTTCCCAGAGCTCGGGCAGAAAGAGAGGGTAGATGGGCCTCGTCCACTCGATCCGCTCCAGCAGCAAAGAATTCTCCATCAGGGCAGGACAGGGAAGCAGCACACCTGTCCTCAGAAAAGAGCGGGATAACTGTGTCTCTGTGGACGGCCACCAAGTGCTGCGCGGGCAGTGGACACACAAGTTTCTACGAACGTGTAAGAGACACGCTCCTACCATCCGTGGTGAGCTGGGCTCCACCGTGGCCAGGGTGCAGACCGGAGCCCACAGCCCGCTCCTGTGCTTCGCAGCAGGTGTCGACGAGGCTCCCAGGCTAGCTCACTATTCACACACGGCTGGCTGCCACAGACCATCCCGCATCCACGATCCGTCAGCAGCGGAATGGACGCTGCTGGCGTCTTTCCAGGAAGATTCTCAGCAGCATCGCCGCTCACTGTTCTAATCCGTCTAAGGCCTTGTCGTCCAACGTGCAAAAACTCCTTAGCAGAGCGTGAAGGCCTCCTCGTTACCAGTCCCTGGCTGTGTGTGTGTTTTAATTTTGTGTTCATTCCTTGAGCAGAGTTATTGGAAAGCAAGTCGTGGAAGGCTGTATTCAATCCGTCTCTGAAACGATGGAGGCGGGCCTGCTCTCTGCTCACACCCAAGTTGTCTTCCTTCTCTCTCCACCTGCTCCCCCTCCTAGATTCCCACTTAGAGCTCAGGTACCAACGAGCAGGGACACGCAGAACCCGGCCAGGGGGCATGAACACAACCGGCAGAATCTACGCCCACGCCCAAGGCCACCGTATCCGCACGCGCGTCGGGATACACATGCACACACGCGTCCTGCGCCCTCCTGGCCTCTGTCAGGACACAGCGATGGACACCCTGCTCCCCCGTCAGCCCCCAGAGCCTCAGCGGGTCTCTCTCCTCCCTCTGGGCCTGGGAGCCTTTCTAGCTTCCCCCGCTTATTTGACTGGCCCCGCTCAGCAAGCATGTCGGCTGTTTAACCTGCTTGGTTCCTTGGTCAGAAACGTCCCGATTCAAATGTGCGCAACCCCAGGAAGGGGGCCCGCGGGAGGAGAAGAGAGGGGCTGGGGTCGGTTTCTAAGACCTAAAGCTATTCTGCCAGTTTCCTCCGGGTTTCCCCAACCTTCCCATTCAGCACCTTCCCAGATCTTTGAATCTAGCCTCCTCGAGAGAAACCTTGGGCTCTTTTCCCTGAGAAAGCGCAGTGGTCCTTGGAAGGGGAGGGGGGGAGCCTGCTTTCCGGTGGTGGTGGGGGAAATGGTCCCGTCTGAACAAGCCTGGAGCAGGACTCCTGCCCCGGCCCAGGGAGCCGGAGCTGGGAGGAGGATGTCGGATTTAAAACCAAGAGCCCGACTGAGCAGTTTCCCCCGTCCCGGGACCAGAGGCTCTAGGACGACTATATCAGGCTTTGTTCCACACGTGGCACTGATTTCTGAGAGCAGAGAAGATGGCTACAGGGGCCGCACCGTCAGGACGGGGGGAAGCCCCCCGCCTCGCCCAGACCCCAGCCCCAGTCGGGGAGGCCGCTCACTGTTTCGGGGTTTCTCCTCGTCCAAGCCCTCGTCCTCGTTCTCGGGGTCGATGTCCTCCGCCTGCGTGATCCAGTCCAGGTAGCCCTTCAGGTCCTCTTCCAGCTGCTGCTTCTCCCGCAGCTTCTGGAAGTCGCCCCGGGCCTTGGCCTTCTCCCTCTCTTTGGAAAACTCTCTGGCGAGAGGGCGGAGGGACAAGAAGAACAAAGCATTAATTGCTTCGCATGGGAAGCCTCCGGCCGCACCTGCGCTGCACAGACCGCTCCCCCTGCCCCGGGTCTGATCTGCTCTCACGAAAGAGGACGGAGTCACTGGGGCGGGGCGCTGCCTGACTCGGGACACGACTGTGGGGTGGACCAAATCCACTGCCCTTCTTCCTGGGCCATGATGGCAAGCTCTGCCTCTTCGTGACAAACGTTCTCCAATGACCTGGAAAGGCCTTCCGAGCAGTAACCCGGCGGGACCCCCGCCATAGCCCCGGGAGACGAGGGCCTGGGGTCAAGCTGAAGCCCAGCCCCCGCACTGGCTCTGCCAACCCTGGTGCCTCCTCGGTGGCTCAAAATCGGCCACGGGGGGATACGTACACTGCGGACATCGTCAAACGCTACAAACCAGGGCTTCTCCCCACAAAGAGCCAGTCGTTAATGTTTACCAGGACACCACTGATGTCAGGCCCAGGAGACCTCACCTCCTCACCCCCCATTCTCATTTCTAGGGTTTGTTCTGCCCCGTTCAGCAAGCCTGGAGGGGTTTCTAATCTAGAGAATGTTCTTTCCCACATGGAGGGAGACAGAAGAGGATTCCAGACACAGGAAAATGTCCTGGGGGGGTGCCCTTCGGGTTAAAAAGGAAATCTAATCAGAATGGAAAAATACATAAAATCAAGATGATATAAAAGTTAAATGAGGCGTTCAGTCTAGAGCAATGATGAGTAGAAACTAAAATTAAGCCGGGATTTGCTGGAAGAAGAGCTTATTGAAAAATTTTGGGGAGTGTCTGTTTCTTTCCTATTTTCTATGATTCTGTCCTTATTTTCTCTCTGACCTTGAATTCACTTTCTGAGCCAGGAGGGACCTGGCAGCCAAGAGGGGAGTCAGGGAGGCTGGTTCTCACTCTCAAAGCAAGTCTGTGCCTTTTCTTCCGAAACAGATAGGAGCAGCCTGCCTCTGACCTCCGGTCTCTGGGAAATGGGGCTCCTGGTGTGTGTTTGTGTGTGTGTGTGTGTGTGTGTGTGTGTGTGTGTGTGTGTGTGTGTGTTGGGGGGATTCTTGGCTTCTTCCTAGAGACGTGACTCCTCCTTCCCTCAGCAGTTGAGGCCTAGTTCAGGGCGGGAGGCCGCAGAGTCCACCTGGAAGGGATTCCATGCACTCCATGGGAGGCCCCGTGGAAGGAAGGACACACCAACAAGCCATGGGGCAGGAAGGCTCAACCCCGGAGCCCCTGCGCCCGCCATCCAGGATCTGCATTCATCGCAGCCGCGGCAGGAGCAGACCTCAGCCACCACCCTTTATGGTGAGGGTTGGGCCGGGAGGGGTCTGGGGGACGTTTTCACCAGGAGCCGTGGCTCCCGAGCTACGAGTTCTCTTTGCTGCTTTGACGACGCTCTGGTTGGGATGGAACGTTCTTCTTCACTTTGATTGACTCCAGTTCGAATCGGACCGAACTTGCTCTTTCTTGGGCTTCCTGGCAGCTGGCGGCACCGTCCCCTCCTTCCCAGGGCAAAGGGGCTGCACTGACAGCTGACAGTGTGGATGGAGGCCTTGCCTCCATGGCGGATGGGCCCGGAGAGAGTCCCCAGCTCTCCGCACCCGCCACTCCTCCCGGGGCTGCGGTTCGCCACCCGGAGAGTCACTTCATGCAGCAGGGCCCCCCTGCAGCCCCCAGACTGCAGCTCCAGGCGCCCCCCCAACTGCCCTTCCGCCTCCACACACTTGAGAGCTCCATGCCTCGTGCAGCGGTTTGGGTGGAAGGGTGACTGAAGAGCTAAGAGGCCGTGCTTCTCCTGGAGCTGGGATCAGGCCAGAGCCGGGAAAGCTGGCCCAGCCATGCGTCACAGCATCTGCTCTGCAGAACCGAGGCCCACGACTTCTAGGAACAGACAGACATCCGAGAGAAGAGGAAATGAGGTTTCCTGGGGTGCGAGGGGCTCCGAGAGGCAGCAGAGCCAGGAACCCGCGGAGTATGGGCACAGCCTGGCCCGGGCCGGGAGGAGGTGAGGGGCTCCCTCTCCGGGCTCCACGCAGCAGGGACGTGCAGGGCGGCAGCGCCCCGCTCTCTTCGTCTCCTCGCTGGATGTCCCACGCGGCCTGGGCCCAGGGGCTGGAGCCGGCTGCCCGGTCAGTCGCGGCGGGTCTGCGCGAAGGCGGGAGCACGTCCTGTGCACGCAACGGCCGACAGGACAAGCGCGGCGGAGAGCCCGGGCCGGGCGCGCACTTGCACAGCTCGCAGGGGGCAGCTGCGCGAAGGGTCCGTCGACGCAGCGGCCGGGCTCCAGGCCCCGCGGTGACCGGTGCGGCCGGTCCTCATCACCCGCGGACTCCGTGTCTGCAGACTCGCCTTCCCGCTAGGACTTCCCCGTCACGCCATCCACACCGCGAGCCCTCGCGGTCGCCGCGGATGCGCAGAAAGGCGGGACCTGGGGTCACGTTCCCGGCTGAGGTTGGACGAGCGGCCGCTCGCCTCCTTGGTGGTGCAGCTCATACTGTGAATAAGAGCCTTTTTACAGCCCATTTCCGCATTTTGTGCTTTCCGATGGTGATTTTTCTGATTAAAACGTCCCCCGAGCATGGAGCTGCCGTGCAGTCTGTGACCCTAAGGGCACGAGGACTGGGAGGTGCCTCACGGGGCAAGTCCGTGTGTCTGACAAGCGGAATCCAGGCCTGAGTTATGGGCTGTGGGTTGAGAGCTCGGTGCGAACAGATCAACACGGTGCCTTGAACGAGGCGACTTCACACAGATACACACACACGACAGCTAGTGTACTGATGGCAGCGCTGTGTCCAGAGCCTCGCAGGAACTTAACCCCACATCCCCTGAGGGCAGAGGCCAGTGTTCCCGAACCCAGGGCTGGTGGGCACTCCGTGGAACGAGGCTTCCAGGAATGACGCGCGTCTCCCCTGCTCCAGCCACAAGGCAGTGTGCCCGGGCACTTCTGCTTCCTCAGGACCTGGATGTAGTGTCTTAACTGTGGCCCGTGGTCAGGGGTGCTTTCAGGTTGTAAAATGCCCATCCTCAGGCCCTCTGCCCCATCTCCCCGGGGGGACAAGAGCTGGGCGCCCACCCTCTAAGAGGTTCCGGGCCCCTTGTCACCTGAAGACACACGTCTTCTGTGTTTGCAACCACTTAAAACCAAACAGTAACCAGAGTCCAGGGTCCAGGGACTTTCACCCAATGGCACTTTCTAGTGCAGCTTCCAGAATCTTGTGGCTGCCGTCACTGTAATTCTCATGGCTAGAGGCTGAGATCTCTGGAGGGGAAGGTCATACAGTCTGGTTCTTATCTGACTAATATCATTCCTATGACACGTGAGGATCAAGAGATGATGACCGTGGAAGCGTCTGGAAAAAACCCACGAGATGCACATTTGCACGGACGCCTCCAGGCTCAGCAGGAATGTGTTTCCAGACGAAGGACGGCCGTCCCTCTGATGACCAAAATCTCCGAATTCCGCCTTTAAAATGGAGGCTTTGCAGAGTGTCGCTCTCCCTGCTTTCCTGGGCAGACGACCCCAAGCACACCTGAGCCCTTCCTCGGTGACAGCAGGGTGCAGTTCATGAGGACAGTTCCCGTGCTGGGCTCTGAAACGATGATAATACCCTTAACTGGCGGACGCAGGGCGTCGGCCCCCAGCTCCAAGTGCTCCAAGACTGCAGTGCTGCTGGGGGAGCTCTGTTCTCCCTCGAGGGCTGTTATGTCTGCAGGGCCGCTGGCCCCCAGCTCAGGACCTGTCCGCAGCCTTCAGGGCTGGGGCTCCCCAGCTTCCTCTGGGACCCCTGGGCTGGTCCCCCTGTCCTTTCTGCGGTTCCCGCCCGTCTCCTCCCAGGTCTTGGCTGTCATCTGAGGACACAGGATTAACCAGGCCAATGGGCTTGGGGACGGTGGAGCCTGGGGGACGGGGACAGAGGCCATGGGTCCACATTGCGTGGGTTGAACCTCGGATCCTCCAGGCCGCACCGGTGAGAACTGGGGTAGTTCCCGCATGTAACCTTCACTCTTCTCCTCTGTGCAGGTGACACCCGCGTGGCCCCAGCGCGCGGGGCTGTCGTGGGCGGCAAAGGAGCGCATCCACCGAAGGCGCGGAGCCCGGGGCCTGCCGTCGAGCTGCTGACCGCTGACACCACCCTGAGACGGGCCTTCCGTGAGCGCTGAGAGGTTTCCGAATGCTTCTGGAAGGCCGGCCGCCGGGTGAGTAGGCATACGACTGTGCTCCAGGGTAACGACCGCACTGCTGTCCGGACTTCTCGAGACACGGCGAGCACCACGTGTGCTCAGCCGACGGCAGCCTGGCTCTGGGCCTTCTCACCGCGTGGCCAGCCCTCTGGACAGGCCGGGAAGGGGAGCTGCTCACGCTGGGCAGAGGGCGCCCGGGGCCGGGGGAGCCTTGGGAGATGTTCCCCAGCAACGTGGGGAGGAACGGGGCAGGAGCGGGTGTGAGGAGGGGCCCGGGGACCCTGGGCAAGGGCTGGGCTCACGGGCCCTGACTAGACGGGGTTTCTGGAATCCCGCAGGCTCCACACACCTGCTGTCACTTGAACCAAGACCGGCCCTTCAAGATCACTCTGCCCGCCCCCAGCGCTGCCGCCATCCACCCCCACCTGGACCCGCCGGGGGAGCCGAGGATGACCAGGCAGAGCCTCTGCTCGAGGGGGCCTTCGTGGTCGAGGCCTCAGCCTCCACCTCAGACCGCTGGGGGGGCTTCGCCGCTCAGACTCGCTCCTTGTCTCTGCAGGGAGAACGGGGAACCACTGTTTTCAAGGTTCAGAGCCCTGGCGTGTTACAGGTCCAGCTTGTTCAACGTTCGTTTGTGGGGCAGTGGCAGGAAGATGGTGCTGGGCTGTGTCTCGTGCTGACAGTGACCAGTGAGGGGACCCCGTACAAGCCACACGGCGTCTCAGGCTCCCTCCCCTCGTGTCTGGAAGCAGAGCGTGGAGCAGGTCTAACCTGTGACGACCCTGTTCAGTAATCTCAGCTCTGACAGTCTTCGAGTAAGCAGCGATCCCAGTGAGGACAGCACTGCTGTGTGCTGACTCGACGGAAGGCACCTCACTCTACCATCCCAGCGACCGAGGAGTCGGGCTTACGATCTCCGTTTTGTCAGATGGGTGAGTGACACTTAAAAGCCTTCTGCCTGGAGCTCCAAATTTCTGCCTTGAGTGGGTGATGAGGTTGACTTTTCAACGCTCTTCCTGACGACTCCTTATAAACAGGGCATTTTCTTGTGTCGGACACAAAATTGGAAACCCTTCCACCCTCCAGGCAGCTGACCGGGGCGTCTGCCGGCCTGCGTGTCACTGTCACCCTGACGGAAGGTGCCAGTCCCTGTGCAGCCGCTCGCGGCAAAGGCCCGGGGTGACGTAGCCCCCGACAGCACCCCCGTGGGGAGGGGCGAGGACAGAGGTGGACTCTGTCCCTCCGCCACTCCCAGGACTGACCCCGACGCTCCTGCGAGGCCTTGGGCTGCGGCAGGCGGGGGTGGGAAAGCTTCCCTGCGGCAGGCAGGGGTGGGAAATCTTCCTCCCTCGCCCGACTCTCCCCAGCATCACGTCCGCAGAGACGGAAGAAAGGCTGTGAAGCAGCTGCCCCTCCCCACGTGGCGAAGGCAGAAAGTGTCCCTGGGAGCCTTCAGGCGATGGCCTTGCATGGCTGGTGAGGGCTCGGGAAGAAGAGAGTGGGCCGAAGAGGCGTCCAGGGGGCCCGAGGTGCAGAGGTGGCCGCCCAGGGCTCCTCGGGCCCCAGCCACGGGCTGCCTCGGCCACGTTTTAACTTCATCCGAGCAAAGGCTGAAATTAGGCGGGCCTTGCACTTGGAGCCAAGCAGACAAAGTTAAAAGAAAGTGGATTCTATCTCCTCTGTGCTCCAGTGATCGATGGCTCCAAACAGCTGAGCGCCCTTCCTTTCAGAGAAGGGATACAGAGATGGACGGCCCAGTCTGTGATGAGCGCCAAAGGGAATGAGCATTTCAGTCTGTTTTGTTTACTTGCATTTTAGTTCAAACTCCTGGTACCCTGGTCCAGTCAACACTGGGTAAAGGGGACCTGCGTCTTCACCGCCAGCCTGCCCTGGACTGTGGCTGGAGAGATAGGGCAGGTACCCATCTGCGAGGCTGCCACGCGGGCCAGAAGCCCACGGCCCACGAATCTTCCTCCAGTTCCTCTGCCCAGCACTTCCCACCCAAGGGGCTCAGCTGCTCTGGGGTTCCTGAAGAAGCATCCTGCCCTCCTGGACAGCCAGGGGTGCACGGGTGGCAGGTGACAGGTGGGCTTGGGTACCTCTCACTGCAGCCCAAACCAGTGGGCTCGGCCTTGTGCCTCTGATCTCTGCCCAGCCAGGCCAAGGACATTCACTTCAAGGCTCCTGGGGTGGCCCCACGTCCCAGGTTCATCAGAGTCAGAAAAAGAATAAAGCCAGGAAAAGCAGAAAGAGTAAGTGAAATAAATGGAAAAATCAAGACCTTTTTGTTTGGTCCTGCTTACCCGCTAAGGACACCGAGAACCAAGTTAAGTACAAAAAATGACCCTATGATGATTAGTGTAACAAAATAGATCCAGGGCCAGTCCCTTCCCACGGCATCATTGACCTGGAAGAACGGAATCACAGTTAGTACAGCTCCCAGAGCAGCCGAGCACGGCCCTGCCCACCCCGGGCCCGGCGCCGACCGGGCAGCACCGGGACCGGGGCCTCTAGGTCATCAGAGGCCAAACGGCCCGCCCAGCTGACGGCCAGCATCCTGGCTCAACGGAGACGTTTTCTGTTTCTCCTGGGCCTGGTGACGGATACAGCGGGACCTGGGGCCTTGCTCAGCTGCGCCGTAAAGAGGACACAGAAACGGTCAGCTTACCCGCTCAACACACCAAGAACCAGATTTAGAACGAAAAAGGATCCAAAGATGACCAGACTGACAAAATACACCCAGGGTAACTCGTAGCCCATAGCGTCCTGCATCTGGAAAGACGAAGGATAGTTAGGAAAGAGAGAAGCAGGAGTGAGTCAAAGCAAGTGGGCAGGGAGGCAGGGAGGATGTGAGTAGAGGCTGGCGCGGGAGATCACTGTCACCGGGCACCACCTTGACCCAAACACCCCGTGACCTTGGCCTAAGCAAGAAGGGCCTCGGCAGGCTCTGCCTCAGGGGAGTCTCGCCTGGCGCTCTCTGACCCTTTATTTTCTGGAACAGAATTTTCCTCCGATGTTATCTATTCGGTTGTCTAAGAAGCTGGGTCACCTCTAAAGTGGTTCTTCCTACGAGATGGTTTTCGCTCAGTTGGGTTTATGTGGCCCCTGCGCCCGCCACCCTGGCCTCAGCACTCAGGGACTAGCTGGGGGCTGGAACCTTCGGGCACATGTGGGGAGGTGCCTTCCCAGGGGGTGACCCCTGCGCCTGGAGTTTAGGGTGGACCGTGCTGTCTTATCGGCACCACAGGCCTCGGGCCGGGGAGGATGGCTGTTCAGGCTGGACTCAGGGGACAGCTCCCGTGCCTGCAACTCACGGGACCGTGGATCCCCGTGGGAGGTCGACGCCCCCGAGTTTCCAAATTCCTAAGTGCACAGGCTCCCCAAATGACCTACACCCGTGGTTCTCAAGGTGTTGTCCCTGGCCTCACCGGGGGACCTGGGAACGAGTTTGGAACTGCACACTCTGGGCCCTCCGTCCACACGGGGGGTGCCCGGCGACCACGTTCTCACCAGCCCTGCAGTGAGTCTGATGCGAGCCGGGGTTTGAGGACCGCTGGTCCACGGCCCCCAGCCTCCGAGGCAACGGCACGACAGAGGCTGATTCCCTGCACGCAGGTCCACGGGGCGGCTCGTGCCCTGAGAAGCACTGTTTTCAGTGCTGCCCCCGCGTCCTTTCCAAACCTGCTCTCGTTTACCCGGGGTTACATTGTCTCATTGGAGGCAGCTCGCCAGCGTGACCACAGGGCAGAGAGCACAGCTCTGTCCCGCCCTCGGGGTCGCTGGTTTGAGCCACGTCAGGAAAAGGTTCCCAACACGCGACTTTCCCAGGTCACAATTCAATCCAGTGTAACGCGAGTCTGTGGACATCCTCGCTGCCACGCGGCCGCTCTGTTTTCCACGCAGCACGTACACTTTCCAAGTGTATAATCTACTCACTACTATGCATCGTTTGTCCTCCGTGCTGGGGTGCAAGTGGCATGAGGACGGGCGTTGGGTGTAGCCTGTGCCCCCAAGTGCCCAGAACAGGGCCTTGTATAAGGCAGGTGCTCAGTGAGGCCAGCCGGGTGGACGGACGGGCCCCCTCTGTGCCGGCCCCGCTACCCACGGGAGGCCCTTGCTGTAGGGGGACAGGTCAGTGGACGTCAGGTGGCGAATGCGGCTGCAGGGGTGCGTGTGCACAGCCACGGGCCTCCAGGAGAGGCTGCAGAGGCCGGTGAGGCCGGATCAGGCAGCCCGGGGGTGCCACTTGGAGGGGGGAGGGCAGGGGCAGTAAGGCCGCCTGGAGGCCGCGTGGTCCTGCCCCAGGAAGGGATTCCAGGAACTGGCGAGTGTTGGGATGGTGCCGGCAGCGTGAAGCACCCAGCACGATGGCGAGAGGAGGGCAGGGCAAGAGATGAACCCACGCAGGGCCATCCAGAGACGGGCTCGCTCCCAGTGCCAAGGGCCACCCTTGCGAAACTGCCCCAGAGCCGGGCAGACGGGGATGGGGAGGGAGGGCTGGTGCCTCAGCAGCGTCCTTGGGGGAGATCTCCCCCGGCTGCTTCCTTGTGCCCCACAGTTTTTTTTTTTTTGTGGTACGTGGGCCTCTCACTGCTGTGGCCTCTCCCGTTGCGGAGCACAGAACGTGCAGGCTCAGCGGTCATGGCTCACGGGCCCAGCCGCTCCACGGCATGTGGGATCTTCCCAGAGCGGGGCACGAACCCGTGTCCCCTGCATCGGCAGGCGGACTCTCAACCACTGCGCCACCAGGGAAGCCCCCTCGTGCCCTACATTTTGTGAACATTTAAGCTCACGGAAAGTGCAGTCCCCCAGGCCACACATCTCTGATGACTCAAGGAACCCATGCACCTCAGAGGCTTCCTGGGCCCCTATTTAGTTGAGTGTCCTTTCCTCTGGGCCACAGGCAAGGGGTGAGGCGTCCAGCAGCACTAGGACCTCCAACGGATGGAGCTACAGACCTCCTGACCCCCAGATACCCACCCCACAGCCAGCCTCATGGAACCTCGTGACCCCTAGATAACCTCAGGACCTGCGGACACCCCATGAAGAGCCAGGGTCACGTCCAGGGGACGCATGGCCTCCACCTGTCCTTGTCCAACTCTTTGGTCTCCGAGACTGTGGGCTGGTCTCTCCGAGGGTCAACTTTGGGGGCTGCAGGTGCAGGGTGGTGGGTGGAGGACAGACGAGAGGTGAATGAGCTCCTGGGGGTCCTAGGCCCCCTGCCCTGCGGCCCATGAGCAGCCAGAGGGGCCTCTGGGCCTGCCGGCCCTGGCTTTTACCTCCTTCCACAACCCCGTTTGCTCTGGGCCCCCTGCCCCAGGCAGCCTGGGCACCAGCGCATGTGCGGGCGGCTCTGAAGTAGGGCAGCGCCAGAGCGGGGAGACGGATGGCTTCACTCAGCCCGAATGGAGCTATTAAGAAGAGAAGCATCAATAAAGGCACATTTTAAAAAAATGACCCAGATTGCTGACACTGTTATTTAGAGGTGAAAAGGGACAGGTCTTCTCAGAGCACTGAAGCCAGACGTTTCTCAGGCCCCTACGGGGAAGGGGCGCGGAGAGGCACCCCAGGGCCTGCCACCTGCAGCCCCTCGGCCCCCGGGCCGGCACCTCACAGGGTGACCCAGCCTTCGCTGGAACACACGCCTTACTCTCCCCCACATCTAATTCCCAGAGGGGACCACAGCCTCGAGCCTCCAAATCCAACATACATGTTTCCCCGAGAAGAAAATTCAGGAGGAACGATGGCTCCGGCCCCACTGCCTCGGGGTCTCCCTCCATTCCGGCCGGTTCCCGGGGGCTTTCACGTCTGGTGCTTCCCCCTCTAAGGGCTGGGCACTGCGGGTCCCCAAAGGCTGAGCAGTTTGAGGGGCGCGGGAGGCTGTCACCTGCCGTCAAAGGCAGGACGTGCAGCCCGTGGAAGTCATGGTGCGTTACGGGGACTGTGCTCAGGGGGCAGGATCTGCTCTGTCCGGAAAGCCAGTGCCCTGGGCGATGGCCCAATGAACCCCTGACCTTTGTCACCTTGCCTGCGCGACATAGGGTCCACCCACAGTCGCAGGGACAGCAACAGGTTGGCGAACAGTCTCGCCCGACACCTCCTGCCCCTGCTCACGGCAGCAGGAAGGCCCGGATCTTGTGGGAGACACCAGCAGGCCCACCACCAAGGAGGCCAACAAGGCAGCTCCCCCCGGACTCGGCCGGGACCCCGCAAGGAGCGGAGGCCCCGTGGACGCCTGTGCCCTGACGCTGTTGTCGCGGGTGGGCCTCCGGCACGTGCTGAGACCACGGGGTGCCGGGCTGATTCCTGGGTCTGTTAGCAGCCCGAAGCACCGTCTCTCCAGCCAAACTGGCACAAAGCTGGCTTCTCCTTCTCTTCTGCCCCCCACCCAGCTGAAGTCCAGCGACACCCCATATCCTCTGACGAGCTCTCCCTGCTCTCGCCGAGCCCTGCGTGGGACCCACGTGTCTCTGGGTCCCCACCTCTCCAATTACACCCAAACTCCTCGAGCGCGGGCCTGGGGACCTTGTAAGTGCTCACGAAATGTTCAATTGAATTACCGAGGAGTAAGGACTTGCCTAGTGCCAGTGAAATGAATAAAACTAAACCTAGTAAGTAAAGAAATAATAGCTTTGAGAGATGCAAATTCCCCTTCTTCAAATGCTTATAAACCACGGGTTTATTGTTTGGGTAACAGGTCCTCTGTGTAAAGCGCTGTGGGCGCTAAGTGGTAACGCTCTAGCTCGGGCAGATTCTGGGTTCAGGACCAGGGGGTCCTGAGGAGACCTAACACCTGCTCTACCTGGTCCCCATGCAAGAGCCCAGGATGCTGTCTTTGGGTTATTGGAGGGGTTTTCATTTCCAATGACTATTAGGTCCCCAGGAGAACTCAGCCCCACCAGCTCTGCTAGCTGGCTGCCTGCAGAGGCTCGTTTCCCGTATCTGTAGTGAGAAGAGGTGCAGGTGGAACAGGAGAAAATAGGCTAACGCACCTGAGTCTCTGCTTGGATGCCAAAGACCTTCGTCATAGACGAGGGATACTTCGGCAGCACCGAGACCGGAGATCAGTGGCCGTGGTGTGTATGTGTGAGTGTGTGTGAGCGTGTGTGCACGCGTGTGTTTACAAGGAATGTCCTCCCACACGGGCGAGTGCGGAGCTGACGACTGACTTGCGCAAAGTTTAAACCTTAGCTTTTCACTCCCCAGGTCTCCTGCTGAACCAAACTAAGGCAGGTACGACAGAAGATGCATCTTTTATATGATTTCTCCTGACGTATTCTTCCTAATCTTGTTTTAAGCTGAATTTCTAATTTTTAAAAACAAGCGGAAGAGCTGGTCATGGAGAGACCAACTGGGGAAAACGGGAGGTGTCAGAAAGAGGGGGCCCGGGTGTCAGTGGAGGAGGTGACCCCAGGACGCAGGTCAGAGGGCTGCCCTGTGCCACACGGGATACAGCATCCCAGGGGCCCCAGGTCAGAGGGCATCGTGGGCAGAGGTCAACAGAATCCTCCTGATGGACGGTGGGTGAGGCATCGAGATTCCTAAAGCACTGGGTGCCTGAACCCCCGGTAGGAGCCCCCTTGCCGGCCGCCCTCCCCCCAGGTCAGGGCCACGCTGCTGTCCCCACGAGCAGGGGCCATCCGAGGCAGGTGGGAAGTCAGCGATGAGCAGACCCCAGCGCACGCTGCTGTGACCTGGCTACACGTGGAGAGGGTGCTCAGGGTTCACATGGACCCCAGCTCTCGGGCCGCATCTGAGAACCTACAGATTGTCTCGGTTCAGGAAACCCGAGCCCCAAACACACAAGAAAGCAGCCTGGAGTGACACGCCACCGGGTGGGGCAAAACACACCGAGAGGAGACCTGGAGACGTGGCATCCCCGGGGGACGGTCCGACGGGGCTTCCCTCTCTCACAACTGCTCCCAGAGGCAGCCCACACCTTCCACTCCATCACTTTCCCCGCTATTCTTAAGAGGTGTGGACATTCGGAGAGTAAGCAGACAGGCTTTGGCTTCAGAAGCCATTTCCCAAGGAACTCCCACCCCCAAGGCCCCGCTCTGGCTTGGTCTCCAAATCCCCGTGTGCCCCCGCCCCGTCACCCGCAGACTCCTGGAACGGGCCACGGGGAAGGCAAGCGCAGGGCTGCCCGGGAGCCCGTCCCAGCGGGCGGTGTGAACAGCTGAGGAATCGTCCAAGCACTACTGCCCAGGCTTGTCGTGCTGGCCGGCCACGAACCCTTCCAAGTCGGGAGCGCGGGATGGGCTGACGGATTCACACTCAAGGCCACCCCAGGAGGAGCTGGGGGCCTGCCAACCGTCCCCCCACCCCGAGCCAGCTTCAGCGCTTCGGTGCTCCAGTGGGCTGTCAGCTCCCCAGGGATGTCTATCCAGCCGGTGGGTCCAGTCTCTGCGACACCTGGAGCCGTGGCTGCCCGTCCCCACGTCCTGCAGACCTGCCCCCGGGACTCGGGGGGGAACGCTTTCCTCCGAGTGGAGGACCCTGGGCCCACCTTCCACAGAAGCCGTCTCCCTAGCCGGGTTCAAGCCAGTGGCACCAAAGCAGCGCCGTGCGATTGGGAACGTTAGGCTGCAGGGGACTCGAGCTCTAGCTGGACTCTCCCGGGAGCCTTTGCAGGTGCAGGTGCTGGGGCCGGACTCTCAGCGTCTGGTCCCACGGCTGGGGACGGGGGGAGCGTGGGCCCCTCCCTGCGTAGAAAGTTCCGTGTTTTACACGAAAGCACATGGAGGTGTGAGAGCCTCGGGGTTTGGAGGAGAAATCCTGAAGGCGAGGAAGGCGCAGGGGGAGGGAAGAAGGAAGGAGGAGGAGAGGCGAGAGAAGTGGGAGCCGGCAGAACAGCATGCAGCAGGCGCTGCGGGCTGGGCGGGGCTTTCCTCGAGAACACCCGCCAGGACGCTCCGGTTCAGTGTCGGGTGTGCGTGTGTGTGTGTGTGTGTGTGTGTGTGTAGGTGCGCATGCGTGAACACGTGTGTGCCCACACACACACACACGCGCACACGGCTCGGCCATTTAGGGAAGGTCAGGGCGAGGCTGTCCCCTGGGCCTGGGACTGCCCGCCACCTCAGACACTCCCTGCTCCCGGCCCAAGCTCGTCACCCACCCACCACCCGCAGGGAGAAAAGCACAACACAGCTGCTGAAAACTGCTGGTTGCCACGCGTGCTCCTTCGCAGCCCCCATGCTGGCTGTCACCGTGACAGCACCTCCTCGGGTCACATCTGGCTGGTGGGGGGAGAGGGAGGGAGGGATGAAGGAGGATCCCAAAAATACACCAGGGACAGCAGCAAAGTAAATTATACCTATTCCCCTAGCCCCACACCCACCCACCCACTGCCACCCTGCCCTCAACTGGATGCTATGGGAGGCGTTTCCATAGCAACTTGAGGCGCGGGTTTGAAGCTCATGTGATGAGACTCCAAAGCCCAGTTCCACACAGTCATGTGTTCTGTGCTGTCCGTTTGCAGAAGGATGTCTCTGTCCTTGGCTGGCCAGAGGGACTCACCCAAGATAGAAGGACCCGTGAGGGCCGCTTTTGAATTCGATCTGCTTTACTGCACGAAATTAAATTTGCCCAGGTAGAGTAAGCTCAATGCCCCTTTTCTCACAGATTATTCAAAACCAAGTTCCCATTGAGGATGAGCCTGGGAGATGGGCTCCAGTGTTCCACCTCAGTTTGAGGGAGGAGTGATTAGACACTTTGCCTTTTTGCAAAGTGTCACAGTGTGGCCACTCTCTGGGGCTCTAGCGGCACTGCGTTGTTCAGTTTAGGGCTAGTCAGCTTGCCTACACTGAGCTGGATGTTACTGTGTCTGAGTCCCGAGGACTGGGCACCCCCGGCAGGCAAGGAATGCTCACTACTGTCTGCGGGGCACGAGGCACGAGGGCGAGTGTCAGCTGGTCCTGCACAGAGACGCACACATTTCACGGCAGCGCTGGGTCTCAGCCTGCCGACCCTACCCCAGAAACTGGGAGAAGAGGGCTTTTGAATTGTTGAAAAACAATTTAGAAGCTTCAATGCCCAGAACGCGCAAAGCATCTCCGAGCCGTTCCAGGACTCCTCCTGGTCCGGGAGGAGCTCCATACCTCTCCTGGCACTGTTCTTCCCGGTCTGGCAGCTCGGCTTGCTGGGAAGGCATCCACACCCCCCTCCCTCCCAAGCAGCCTCTGAGACCGTTTCCAGGACGGCCAAATCCCTCCGACTGCTTGCAAAGCTCTGGGTGCGATGGTATTTTCAAGCCTGGCAACAGGCATTTTCCACCCAAATGCTGGAGCACAGCACCGGGCTCTAGCAAGTCAGTTCTCACGTGGAAGCAGGAGATACTACAAAGGATTACATTTTCTGGAGTTTTTACAAACACTGGACTTGACTGCCAGAATGGAGAAGGACCAAGTATGACGTGTGTGCTTACGGGGCAGAGGCTGCGTGAACACCTGGCAAAGCAGTGCTGGCTGCTGGATGATAAAAGGAGCATCTTTAAGGTGAAAGGAGACTTGCTGCTGAGTGGCTGGCCCTCGAGAAGTGGCATTTCTGAATAAGCATCGCATAACCAGCGGAGCGCTTTGTCAGCAGTGAAAAGGATGGCAATGCATTTGTCTGATGGACTATTCTGATATAACGAGGTAAGATTTACATGGGAAATAGAAACATGATAGCAGGCCATGACCCCACACGATTCAATAAAAGTGGTTTCTTAGAAGATCAGGCCTGGGTTTTCTCTTTAGCCCTAGGAATTGAACTCTGTGCCCTTCGGCTCTCTCTGGGGGGCAGAGGCAGGACACGGATGGGAACAGGAGCCCTACAAGGGAGCAGGAGCTGAGGACCCTGGGGTCGGGACCGGCCGTGTCCCCACGGGGCTGCGAGCCAGCGTTTCTCACTATGGAGGACAAAGGAAAGGTGACACTTGTCTTGGGCTGGTGGGCAGAGAGAGACTCATTAGGGTGAGAGCCTCAGGCTTTGTTTCTCAGGCAAGACCTAGAAGAAATCGAAGGCCCTCATCGGCCGTCCCACCCCGGTGTGCGTGTGACCACATCACGGGAAGACGGAGAAGGTGGACGACAAGGAGAAGCCGGCAGTCTGTGGGCTCCCCGCCCCCGCCCGTTCCCAGCACGTACCCAGTAGAGGACGTCGGTCCAGCCCTCCATGGTGATGCACTGGAACACGGTCAGCATGGCGAAGGCAAAGTTGTCGAAGTTGGTGATGCCGTGCTTGGGCCCATCCCAGCCCGGCTTGCACACCGTGCCATTCTGGCACTGCCGGCCGTGGCCCGTCTCCAGGGCACAGGGGGAGGGGTCGTCTTCTGCTGGGACATCTCAAATGGCCGGGGGAAAAGAGAAGGAAGCAGGGGGTGAGGGGAGAGGGACGGGCAGAGAAAGAAGAGAGAAGTTAGAGAGAAAAGTGATGGGCGAGGCTGGTGGGACAGCAAACGACCCCAGCGGCAACAATGCAGAACACAGTTACATCAATGCCCCAAACACAACGTGAATGACACAGGGCACCAGGTATTCATTGTGTGCGGTCATCAACTTAGAAGGTCAGCGCTTTCAGCTACTTGTTGTAAAACTGTTTTTTAACCTCAGTCATCGATTTCAAAGACAGGAGGGCTGTTGGCTGTCAAATGGGCAATGAAAACATAACTACGATGCAACCACTCTGAGTGTAAAACATCCTGGGACGTGGTAGTGAGTCCTCGTCTTCTCTTTTTGGTGGTTAAGTATCTGTAGAAACTTCTGCTGGAATGCCAGCGTCTAGGGCGAGGGCATTGTTGATTGGAAGGTTCTTTCACGTAATTGGCCAGAGATCCCGCCCAGTGATATTTTCTGACTCCACATGGGTCCGTGACATATTACGTGATGCTTTACCAGGGACGCAAGTCACTTTGCAGTGGACGCCTTCTTGATGAAGGAAGGAAAATAAATTCTGATGGCGGGAAGAGTACCTACTGCAGAGCTTTATCCCAGCCCCTGAGCACAAACGCCACTGCGGTATTTTGTGCATGTTGCGTGCAAACTTGTGGACTGCCCTTTTCTCCAGCATTAGGACCTTTCGGAAGAGAAGAGCTGTCTTGACCTCTAATCAGGACAGAGCGGCGTGGGGGACGGGGAGGGCGCTCCCCAGGTATGCAGCGCTCTAGGCTTTTTCAAGAAACAGCATAACATACCCCATGGCCGCAGGCTGTGCTCGGGCCAGGAATAGCTGCTAGGAAGTTAGTGAGTTAAGGTATTTGTCGTGCAGAGATCATTGGTAAATTGAACTAAGACTTGGCTGAGTTAAGAATTTCCATTTTGGTAAAATACTGAAAGTCCTGTCCCAGCTGCGGGAGGTCACAACGTGGAATTCACTGCAGTTTGTGAAATTAAGGACATCGCCTTAGGCTTGTAGGAAGAAACAGTAGTAAACAGAATGGACCCCGGTTCTAGCAAACAGATGACTGCCTCCGACTTCAGTGATGACGTGCCCCCGAGAGAGAATTTGTTTGTCGTCCCTCGTTTGGGGACTCCAGGCCACCAGGGTCCTCTCTGGCTTCAAACGTACCCAAGCAGTCACGGGGCGAGGACCTCTGTACAGAGACTGTGGGTTCCTGGGCTGTTTCTCAGTTTGTGGCTTCAAATCGCAGCTGTTCAGGAGGAAGACAGCAGAGGAATATTAATCCTTAACTAAGGGGTGACTCTTAGGGAGGTGGACTGAGCTGGGTGGTTGGAGACACATGCTGACTTGTGTCTTCTTGGCTTTTCCCTTTCTCTCTCTTTTTTTTCTTTTTTTTTTTTAAATTAATTAATTTTTCCTACATCTTTATTGGAGTATAATTGCTTTACAATGGTGTGTTCATTTCTGCTTTGTAACAAAGTGAATCAGTTATACATATACATATGTTCCCATATCTCTTCCCTCTTACTTCTTTTTTTTTTTAAATAAATTAATTTTATTTATATATTTTTGGCTGCACTGGGTCTTTGTTGCTGCGTGCGGGCTTTCTCTAGTTGTGGCGAGCGGGGGCTACTCTTCGTTGCGGTGCGCGGGCTTCTCATTGCGGTGGCTTCTCTTGTTGTGGAGCACAGGAGCATGGGGTCAGTAGTTGTGGTGCCCGGGCTCAGTAGTTGTGGCACACGGGCTCAGTAGTTGTGGCTCGTGGGCTCTAGAGCACAGGCTCAGTAGTTGTGGCCCACGGGCTTAGTTGCTCCACGGCATGTGGGATCTTCCCGGACCAGGGCTCGAACCCACGTCCCCTGCACTGGCAGGCGGATTCCTAACCACTGCGCCACCAGGGAAGTCCCTCTCTCTCTTTTCAACAGCTTCACCGAAATATAATTTACATGCCGTACAATTCATCAGTGAACACGGACAGCTCAGTTATTTTTAGTAAATTTATAGAGTTCTCCAGCCATTGCCACAATGCATTTGGAAACGCTTCCATCGCCCCAGATTCCCGAGGCCCTTCTCCCATCCAGCCCTGGCAGCCACACCTGCTGTCTGTCTACAGATCTGCCTGCCTAGGAATCTCATATCTACAGAATCACACACGAGGTGGCTTTTTCCACGTAGCGCCGTGTTTCGAGATCTGTTCCTTTGCACGGCCGTACACATTGCTGTGCGTTTACCTGCTCGCCCGCTGATGGACAGCTGGCCTGCTTCCAGGCGGGGCCACTGTGAGCAGCTCGGCTTCTGGCCTGTTCCTGGCCTGGTGCTTTAGGTTGTGTGTCTGTGTGATGACCAAGGCGCTCCCTGGTCCCTGAACTGTACGGGGGACAACAGTGTCCCCATCATTTCCTACTCTGGGGTCTAACCCCCAGGAGGCCTCCATTCACGTAATGGAACTCCAGTCATAGATTTTTGTGACTTTTGACATTTTGAAATCTTAGGAGATTTGGATGTGAGGTTAAGGAATGGGAGGCTATAGAAGGATGGAACCTGAAGAGTGAATCTCAGACCTAACAATACATGAGAAAGTGGAAAACAAGCACTTAAAAACTGAGAGTAGGTGGACTGGAAAGCCAAGAACCGAACAGGTCCTAAATTTTGCTGGGTCTCACTTGCCTAGTGACCCGCTTTCTAGAATGATGTGTTCAGTCACTGTGACAAAAGTGCTGGGACGATGAAAGATGAGACAGAAGAGAAGGTGAACAAAATAGAGGGAAGCTTGTGTTTCTTCTTCTCCGGCCTTGCTTTCTAGCGCAACAAAGGTGCTGCTAGTCCCAGTCTGATAGCTTCCCTGCACCTCAATTCCTGAACACAGGCAGAAGCGAGGAAAAGGCGAAGGCTGCCAGACGGAGTCCTCAGTGTCCTCAAGGAAGGGAAACGTATTTGAGGGCTTTACAAATGTATGTTGAGAAGAAAACGGCGTCCAGGGGACGTGATCTCGTTAATAAAAGAGAGAGGATGAGGTTCAGAAAGATGGTCTACAGGATCAAGTGCCACTCTGCTATTTTAAATCTGTCTTGAACAACAGTAAAAAGAAGATTTGAGAACAATTAAGGGGCAATAATTATCTGGTAAAAATAGGTATCTATAAAAAGCACTAAAGGGAACACCCGACACATGTGAGCACGCACAGATCAGTGGGTCCCGGCGACATGCACTTGAGGGTGGGGGGAAATTAGTTTGAACGTGAAGACGTGCTGGATTCTCAGCAGAGCCATGAATTCCCGGAGAGGGAAATGGGAACACGACGCTGGAGAAACAGCCAAAGCCATACGGGCTCCCCGTTTTAAAGCAGAAATGAAGAGAGGTGGGGTCATTCTGGAAAGTCCAAATTAAGTTTGTGGTAAAAGAATGGAGGTACAGAGGAGGAGAGAGTCTGGAAGTGCAGTTAGTGCCCAACAAGAGCACGAAATCTGGGAGAGCGCCAGCGAGGGCCTCCAGGAAGAAATCACCAAAGACAAAACCAATTACTTTTTTAGGCCCCAACTTTAAGGAGTGAATAGACTGAAAGTGATTTCACTTCTGGGTTTCAGCCAACCAATTCTCTGCCAGTCTCAGGGGTAATTACTGTGCTTGGGAGAGCTATGCAGAGTGACCTGGCTCGGACTGCGACCAAACAGATGGGACGACCAGAAACAAAAAGGACGGACATATGGTGATGTATCTGTTGAGGAACAAGGGAGGCGCCTTGCAGATGCCTCCGGGATCGGGGGAGATCTCCTCTCCTGAGACCACATCTGCAGGGGCTGGAAGGGGCAGCCTGGAGACAGAACAAGGGTACACCGGCAGCTCCAGTGCTTTCTGGTATGGATTTGATAGGGAGCATGGCTCAAAATCCAAGGTACCCTAAAATCTACAAGTTCACAAAATAATCCCAAAGTGTAAAAATAATCTGACGTAAATTCCATAAAAAAACCAAGACGAGGACTCACAAGCGCTTTTGCGTAATCTAAGTTTGCAGAAAAATAGAGGAATTCACTCCAAAGTCTAAAATTAAAAAAAGACACCCATTCCAAAGGTGATGCAAACGTCTCCAGAACGCGTGGGGAGTGGTTTCAAAGATACGCTCCGGCTGTGCTGAGTGCGTCTGATTCCTGTACACATCCCTCTTTGTCAGCGTTGATCAGTGTGTAGATGGAAGGGGCCCCCATGACACGAGAGGGTCCCTGGACGGCCATCAGACGTGGTTCAGATGCAGGCAGTGAGTGAGCGCCTGAGTGCAGGGTGCTGGGCGGAATGGCCTCTGCAGCGTGTCCTGGGCACCCTTCCCGCGGGGCTGACGGGGCTCCTCTCTCGGGAGTGCTCCCCGGGGTCTGCCCTCGGGCACCCTGTCTCCCCGGGCGATGGTGTTTCCACGATGCGGGCCAATTCTCTTCCGAACCTGGTGGGGTGGGGTCGGGGGGAGGTGAACCCATCCCATAAATAACCCGGGCTTTTTCCGGGAGGAATCAGGAGGTGTCTCAGTTGCGTTTCCTGGTCTGCTCACCCTCAGGGATGGACAGTAGCGTGTTCCCAGATTGGCCATCCACTCGGCCAGGCCAGTTCTGCTCTGTCTCTTGAGAGCACGGAGGTCGCGGAAGGTGTCGGCAGGCCTGCGGCAGCCTTTCCTCCAGCCACCCCCGTCTGGCACAGAGGAGTCCCTCACCCTGTCCATCACGCCCACCGTTTTCTGGCTGTTTGAGGCCACTGAAGGCAGGACCACAAAGTCAGAGACTTCCAGGCGGTGCGGGCACAGCCCCCGTAGGATCCTGCCGACCGCGGAAGAGCCACCTTGACTGCTTCCCCGTCGGATGGCAGAGACGGGGTGGTGTGGGAGCAGCTCCCGCTCAGCGAGGACAGACGCGTGGAGGCGCGGCCACTCAGCACAGAGTCTCACCGCATCTCCCCACCACACCTTGGTGCGCAGGTGAGAGCCACCGCACCGCCCATCGCCCGGCTGATGGGGCCTTTCGGACTCGGCATCCTCGCACCGGCCCGAGGAGTCTGGGTCAAACGAGTCGTTGGCCATTTCAATACAACGGCATAAATTTTAGACGTTCTGTGGTGGCTCTGAAGCAGGTCTTAGCACGAGCTCTAAGGAAGGCACACAATTAACACAAGTTTACTGTTTCTGGGCAGCTACAGGTCGAGCCCAACAAAAGGAAGGATCTGAATTAAAGGGGAGAATGTTATTCGTTGCATTATTGGGTATTTCTTTAAGCAAGGCTGGAAATCTCAGAATTTTAACTAAAGTCGAGATCTAATTCCTTCAATTTTAAAACAGTTCCTTTTTTTAACGTGACAGTTTATTTTATATAATATGACCCAAGAAACTCTCCCTACAGTGAAGAAACGGTCTCCTCTTAGACTTGCCATCAAAGAAGTAGAAACAGTTGCGCGAGTCTGTGACCATAGGTTTACACTTCTGGGTTTCTGTTTTGGCTGTGGCCACATGCAAACACCCGGCCAGTTCGTCCAGGTCACTCAGATCAGGGGATCCGTTTGGTTTCCGATCATGATTCATCCACTTCACTGCCTCCTGTGTGGACGCTCTCCCCACTCCCAGGGAGGGGGCCAAGTTTAATCTACTGCCTGGGCTGAGCGGGAGTGTGAAGCCGTGGACGCGAAGGGGAGAGAAGGTCTCGCAATGCTTCAGAGAGATGCTCCCCTCTGTGCCCTAAGGTGCCAGAAACTAGGATGAAAGATCTTGTTGTTTGGAAAAAAGTCACGTAAGTCGAACATGGCTAACCCCGTGCGGGGGTATTTTTTTTTTAAACAAGTTTTTGTGTTAAACTACTTCGTTTAAAAGCCATGTTGATCTCTGTTTAAATGTTTTCTTAAAGGTCCAGCTGAGACTTCAGTAGCTGAAGACAGCAGTTTGTCGCATGTCGGTCAAGCCCCAAGTCCAGTCCTACCGGCGAGAGCCCAGCGAGTAGCACGGCTCGTTGAATGCGCTGATTTATGGAAGGGACGCAGAGAGAGTGTGTCAGAGAGGACGGGCCGGCGGATGCCCGAGGTACAGACACACCTCCTGGAGGAAAAGGAGTTTTCCTGCTGGCCGTCCTCCCCTCCTGGACTGGGGGCCCCGGACGGGAGGCAGAGACACCCAGACGGACGACCCAGGGCTGTGACGGGAGAGCCACCAGCTGAGGGCGAGGCCTCCCCCCGAGGGCACTTTGGTGACAAGCTACACGGGGGACAAGGGGGCAGAGACATACAGTCCCCAGGTTAGCTCCGATTCTTAAAATATTCAATGTTGGCTAGGCGCCTCGTTTAAAGAATGCTTAGCAGTGCCGGACAACACTCGTGTTTAGCTATTTTAACACAGACTCATTTTAGTAAAAACAAAAATTAGAACCGAGAGAAAAAAAATACAATCTCTGGCTCTCCTGGCCGTGGAAACGCAGGCGCTCGACTGCAGGGTCTCCCCGCTGGCCGGGGGTGGACGGCGCTCCCCTTACCTGCGATGCCCTCCTGGTTGTAGCAGGTCTTGTGCATCTTCCCCATGAAGAGCTCCAGCCCGATGATGGCGTAGATGATAATGACGAAGAGCACGAGCAGGGCGATGTGCAGCAGGGGCACCATGGCCTTGATGATGGAGTTCAGGACCACCTGGAGACCTGCAACGGCAAAGCGGACTCTGCGCCCACCGCTACTGGAACTCAGCCGTCTGCCGTGACCCGCTCCCCGCCGACGGGCCCGCACCCCAGTTCCCGGTAAGGAAACCGAGGCGCCAGGTTACTCGGTCAGAGTGACACCCCGGGGGAGCTGGATCCAGGTGGGCCTGACCCCAGACCTCCCCGGGAGCCACCTCCAGACGGAAGGACAGGGAGATGCTGTCCTTCTAAGGGCATTTCAGTTGGGGAAGGTGGAAACAGTCCTAGAGACGGACGGTGGTGACGTTGGCTTCGTGCCGCTGAACTGTGCACTTAGAAGTGGTCAAGTGGGACATTCTGGCTTGCATCTATTACTACAATAAATTGTTTTTCAAGTACCCAGATCCCTTCAGGGAAAGAAAAGGGTAAATAAGAAACACTCTTTCGCAGTGGGTCCTGTCTGCACACCCCAAGGGTCTGCAGACTTACACCACTGTCTTATGGGGAGAAGGACCCCTCAGTTACAAGCTGAACCATAAATAGCAACCCAGAATGTCGCCTGTTTAAACGAGATGCTGCACACGGTCATCGTAATGGTAGGTACCCTCAAGCCCCCAGGTCTACCCCAGGCCCCAGAAAGCCGTCCGTCAACGGGTGGGCGCTGCCTCCACGCCCCAGGAGGGAAGTGGGGGGGCGTCGGGCTCCCCTCCCCACAGCAGGGGCCTGCCTCAGACACAGCACAGCAGGACCTCCTCCTCCGAGTCACCCCCGCGGGCCACCTTCTGTGTCTCTCACTCACCCAGCAGCCACGGACACCCTTCCACCTCTCCCGCACTGCGGGCGTCACCCCTGCTCACCCACCGCCCTCGGCGCTGGCGAGTGAAGGCCGGGCACCCTGTCCCCAGGCCGCGAGGCAGTCCCCGGGCCTTTGTGACCTGGAGGAGTGGGGTTCACAAGTCCAATTCGGAGAACTCGCCCCAGCCATTAAGCTGAGCCGGGGAGAGGAAACCAAATAAGAGAAAAGCTAGAATAATTTCACCTGTGAATTAATGCGAGGGCCGTGCCGCCTCCCAGTAGAACAAGATGCTTCAGACCCAAATGACTCGGTTAACTAGCAGGTTGTACACACATCTGGTGACGGGTGCGGAGCCACGGAGGAAGCTACAACCCAGCCGCACAGCGACTTTTGGGGTGTCTGCTGGGGCGCTGCTCACGGGGGGAGACGGAGGTCCCCGGATCCGGCTGCCCAGACCACGAGGGGAACGCGACCAGGCCTTCAGTGCCACGTGGCAGAGAATGGGGGGGCACGGGATGGGGAGACCTCCTCCTGCCCTATAAGGTCCTGGGCGTGGGTCCACCCTGTGCCCCCGGCCCTCGCTCTCTGGACTCCTGGTCAAACAGCGTTTCTTTCAGACTCAAACGTGCCATCCTTCGACGCGGGGCCATCGTCGGCGCTGTTCCCTCGGCCCGGAACGCGTTTCCATAATTAACGTTCCCTACTGCTCTCAGCCCAAGCATCCCTCCTCCGGGGACCCTTCCCCAAGCTCCCAGAGCAGAGACGTCTCCTTTCTTACATGTCTTCTTAGAACCAGTTCCTCCGCTTTGGAGCGTGAGTCTCCCTTTGGCATTACATGTTCATTAAGTGGCTTTCCAACGTTTATGCCCGGCTCCCACGTCAGGCTGAGTTTTGTGAACGCGGAGACTGTGGGCCCTTCTGGCTGTTTGATCGCTGAGGCAGCTCTGCAAACAGACAGGCGACTTTCCCGGGCCTGCAGGCCGGGCTGCGGAGAGGCCCAGAGGAAGTCGAAGCAGCCCGTGCTTCTGTCCACCGCTGGGGGCTGTCAGAGTGGCCGCCGGACACTCTGCTCCCTGCCATCCCCTGGGGTTGGTGGCCTCACCATGCACCTGAGCACCAAGGCCCGATCTGGGCCCCCAGGCTCCTTCCTCCCACTGTTACCAAGTCCTGCCAATTTGCTTTTGAAGTGTTTTACACAAGTATAAATACCGTTTACTATGTAAATAATACATGCTCATTACACAGGAGAAATGCTTATTATAGAGAGATTAGAAAACACAGGGGAGCAGGAACAGAAAGAACTCGTCCGTCGTCCCACCGCCCAGAGGGGACCGCTGTGAGCCTCTCAGGGTGTATTTTGGACACTCTGGCCCCTGGGCTCGGCTACTCGGTGAGCTGGTCTCCCTGCCGTCTGGTGTTCATGCCGCTGTTGGGACGCTCAAGCAGAGAGTGTCACGTCCTTGGCGCGAGTCCTCCTCCGATGCCGTCACCCGCCTCCGCATCCAGCCTGACGGCCCCCGCCTCTGGCTCACGCCTCACTCTCCAGCCACAACCGAGCCCCAGCTTCTTTGGCCACAGGCCTCCTCGCGTCAGCACAGGCTGTTCCCCCAGCGGACGCTGTTCCCTGCCTGACGCACGGCCCCGGCCTCACGTCCTCTCGTCTGTGGCACGCGGCAGGGACTCGGCGTGCCGGCTGCCTTCAGGAAACCACTCCATTCAAGGATCTTCAGGAGACGCCGAGGTGTGTCATCGGGAAAAGGCCGACTCGCGGAGCAGGAAGGGCACAGGCACGGAGGGGGCTGTCAACGACCTTCACAGGATTTAACCTGCTGTTCTGGGGAAGAAGAGCTGGCAGAAGTCAGCGTAACCATGGGGATGGAGCCAGGACCAATCAGGAAGATTTAGGTTCAACACAAAGACTGTCCAAGAAACAGACCTAAGGTGGAGCAGGGTGCTCCGAGAGGTAGTGAGCTCCCCGTCCTCAGAGGGATGAGAGCAGCGACTGAATAAGCTCTTGGAGGAGGAGCCTTGGTGGGGATTCAGCCAGTGGGTGAAGGACAGCCTCGGAGCCCCGAAGCCCCCAGCCCTCATCGACCTGTAATGAAGACTTATTGGGGGCAGGTGGATGACCCCAATTCCCCCAGCACAACCTGGGGAAGTAGGTACTGTCATTAACGGTATTTACAGAGGAGAAGCGCGCGTTCTAGAGAGGTTAAGGGGCCTGCCCATGGCGTCACAGCTGCTGGCAGGGGTGGGCACAGGGCCAGGTGCCACGTGGCCTGACTCCAGGCCCGGGGCTGCACGACTGGGCTAAACGCCTCCCGTGGGCCCTGGCCCGGGGCTCTCAGCCTCCACGATCTGCATCTGTGAAGCAGTGGCACGTGATCACGACATCTGCTGGGCAGGCGGGGGGCTCGTCCTGCTGCCAGGGGGCGCCCCGCGGCCTCCGAGGCCCTGGCCGCCATCCTCACCGCCGGCCCGGGTCGGCACCCCAGAGCCCCCCCACACGTAACTGGCTCTCAAGGCCTGCGTCTCAATGGCTCCTCCTCGGGCGGGCTCACAGCTGCCCCCGAAACAGCTCCTTCTGTTCCCATTCCACTCAGAAAACACAGCGACTTCTCTGCGCCCAAGTGCTCTCCTCTGACGGGCCGGGGACGGGGTCCCCGTGGGAGCCCTGGGGCCAGGCCAGCCTGGTAGAGCAGCTGCGGGAAGGTGGCCCATGGACACGAGATCACTAAGGGCCACACCCACGGTGAGCCTGTGTTCCGGGCCCTAAATCAGGACGTGAGACCAGACAAACACACGTGGACTTACGGCGACAACAGGACAGGGTATTTCGTGCGAGAACAATGCTGGAAGATGTCGTTCTGGAAATCCGGTCTCTCATTTGCAGTCTGTGCAGGTGACCTCCTCTTAGGGGATGAAACACCCTCCCGCCCGGGAAGCCCGGCTGCCAGGTCTTCCAGGGAGAGGGGGCTCTGGGGAGCGGCTTTGCTAGATGCTGGGATTAGGGAAGGACGGAGAAAAAGCTGAGCTGGCACGCACGGCCTTTCCTCTTCTCCCTCCACGTTGCTGTAAGGCCTGGACCACTGTCTGCGTTCCTGCTGTGCTCAACTTGAGAATTCCAAGTTAGGAAAGACTTAGAGGGTCTGTGTACGTAAATCATGGTGTTTTCTCTTAGAAGATCAAGAGGAACCATCAGTTATGGAAAGCACGCCTGGCATCTTCCTTCAACAGTGTTGAGATTGGCCTGGAAACGTTGGCTGCAGGTGGTGCTGGCCCACGGTGGCTGCATGGCTGAGGGCTCTGGTTTCATCAAGGAGCATCTCGCCCAGCCCTGCTCTGGTGACGGGTTGCTCCGCTCAGGCCCCAGGGGTAGAACCGAGAAGGAGGGTGGCCATGACTCAATGAGCAGGACCCCGAGAAAAGAGGACAGGGAGACTCGTGGGGCTGAGCGGCGCACGCAGGTGTGTCTGAGGCAGAGCCGGGCTTGCATTCAACTTCCAAGTCACCTGGTGTAAAGGGGGAGGTAACCCCAGATCAGAGGTCTTTGCAGACGTTGTTTGACTTCATTGTTCAGATTCCACGTGGACTCAGAGCTTTTTGGCTGGCGGCTACGAAGGCACATTTCATGTCCCAATGATTCGGACTCCACGGTTCCAGCCAAGTGGTAGGAAAGCGTTGAGAAATGACCAAGGAGGCCTGATCGCAGCTCCACAGGGAGTGATACTGAGAATCGCTGAAGGGGGTGGGTCTGGGTTCGGCAGGATGGTGGTGGGTACAAACTTCTCACCGATGGGGGCTAAGTTGGCCAGAACAGGAGGAGGACGCTGGGGCCACCGGCCTCGATGCGCGTATTTTCACTTACACACAGTCATCTGTTGAGCTATGTTCCACGGGCCACCTGCTCCCCGGGGCCAAACATGAATCAAAGAACCTCATAATCGGTACAGAATCTCAAACCACTTGAGTGCTTTCAAGGAAGAGAGAGGGTGTCACGAAGGCCCCCCTGTGGCCGGAGGGCGGAGCAAGGTGTCCTCGGGGCAGTGACACGTGAGCCGGGGGCCGAGGACGAGGTGACGAGGACCTGGCCGGGTGGGCAGCAGGTGGGTCCAGCAGGGGGGATTGTGCCTCCCCACGGAGAAGGCCGTCTGCCCGGCTGAGCAGGGACACCTGGCCCCCCACCGTCTGTCTGCCTCATGCTTCCCTGGGCTTTGTTCTGTCTCTTAGAAGAAATACCTGGAGGATCTGGGAACCCAGCCGACCGCTTCTGTGTGAATTGTGAGGAAGCCGACGTCACTTTCAGAGAAAACGACTCGGGCAGCACAGAGGAAGGCACTCCCGACGCCAGCGTCCTCGAGTGTGAGGTGGAGGTGGAGCCCCTCCTGCACTGTCCAGAGAGGAGCCGCGGGGCCCAAACGAGGAGGGTCCTGGCGTCGAGGAGGATGCCGCAGACCCAGGAAGCCCGGATGGACGGGAAGTCCCTGCAGCCTCACACCCGGGAAAGCTCTTCTAAGACGGGACGACCCCGGGCCAGATGCAGCAGCGTTTTCCCACGGAGCTGCAGCCCCACCGGCCCCTCTGCTGTCGGGGGGCCTCAGCCACTCCTAGACAGTCATGGGCTGTCGCCGGAGCCGGTCACGTCCCTCTTTGTCAGGTGCAGTCGGTAAAGCCCCAGATACAGAAAGCACTCCCGCTCACGGGTGCACGGACTACAGCTCTCTTTACCAAGGTCTGACTCTGCTTTTTCCCGGACACGGCATCGCTGCAAGGGGATCGCTCCCCAAGGGGAGCCCTCGTCTCTCCTTCCAGCAGCAGGAAACGCCCCCCGCAGAGTCCTGCCACCATGTGCCCAGGGGGGCGGCTCAATGGCAACCTTCCCCCTTGATGGCGGGCCATCGTCACCACGCGGACGGACCTAGCTTGCAGCCTCAGAGGTGCTCACGGCTACCCGCTGGCCGACTCACGCCTTTGCCACTGACATCACTGTTCTCGACAGGCTCAACGCCACCGATTTCTCCCTTCTTTCCAAAACTCTCTCGTCCTTGTCTCCGTGACGCTCTACAATTTCAGCTCTTCCCACTGCACAGCTGGTTTTATGTCTCCCGTCTTCCCTCCCTCCCTCTGGACTTTTACTCTGGGGAATATTACAAAGACGAAAAGGATGCAGTCCCTGCCCAGGAGGGGCATCAGCTAGAGAGGAGGCAAACGTGGAGACAGCTAATCACAGAAGCGGGTGACAGTGGGCCTAAGAATGAAGCCCAGGACTTCCCTGGTGGCACAGTGGTTAAGAATCCGCCTGCCCATGCAGGGGACACGGGTTCGAGCCCTAGTCCAGGAAGATCCCACACGCTGCGGAGCAGCTAAGCCCGGGCGCCACAGCTACGGAGCTTGTGCTCTGCGGCCCACGAGCCGCAGCTATTGAGCCCACACGCCACAACTAAAGCCCGCGCGCCTAGAGCCTGTGCTCCGCAACAAGAGGAGCCCCACTCGCTGCAACTGGAGAAAGCCCGCACGCAGCAACGAAAACCCAACACAGCCAAAGTTAAAAATAAATAAATTAATTAATTAAAAAAAAAAGAGAATGAAGCCCAAAGAGCCATGGATGCACAGAGGAGGGAGAGGCGGCCTTGACCTGGGAGAGCAGCAGACGGTTCCCTGAGGAGGGGGCGTGAGCCATCAGGCGTGAAGCTGCTCTCTGCCCCGGTTTGTCTTCCATCCTCTGTGTCTCTCTCTCAACTCTTTCTGTCTAAATTCTCTCTCTCAGGAAATCCATTCCCGTCACTCTCTCCTAAGGGCTCAAGTCACCACCAGTAGGTGGGTGTGCATTTGCAACGACACAGCCTTTTGCTCTCTCTCTCTTTTTTTTTTTTGTGGCACGTGGGCCTCTCACTGTTGTGGCCTCTCCCGTTGCGGAGCACAGGCTCCGGACGCGCAGGCTCAGCGGCCATGGCTCACGGGCCCAGCCGCTCCGCGGCACGTGGGATCTTCCCGGACCGGGGCACGAACCCGCGTCCCCTGCATCGGCAGGCGGACTCTCAACCACTGCGCCACCAGGGAAGCCCTGCTCTCTCTTTTGAATTCAAGCCTTGCTACTCCACAAGCTTACTGGGTCTTCCACCGGCTTGTCCTCCCAGCTCATCACACTCCAGAAACATAGCCCTGAACTCGCAGCCTCCCCTTAAAACCACTCCCCACAAGGCCCCACACTTGGCAGTCGCCTGGCTTACTTCCTCAGCAAACGCAGACCGTGCTTCATCCACGGCGCCCGTCATATCTGCCCTCCCAGAGCAGCCACTGCTGTCCTCACTGTCTCCCACCTGGACTGGTGACCGGGCTTCCTGGTTCCACTTCCCACCCACCCCAACGCATTCTGCAGCCCTGGCCCATTGCTCACCCTAAGATGTCCCTGCTCGGAAACCTGCAGTGGTCCCATCATAAAAGGCAGACTTCAAACCCCCTTCTGCTCGAGCTGAACACAGTAGGTGCTCAAAACTTGTTTGCAGAAAGAATGAAAACAGGTTACAAGCAGCAGGACAGGGGGTTCCAGCAGGAAACAGGCAGCTTCCAGGAGCAGGAAGGAGAGCAGTCTGCTGGGGGCGGGGCTTGAGGGGAGCAGCCAGGTGGCCTGCAGGGAAGGTCTGGGGACGTGAAAACCCTGTCATTGACTGAACCCAACTGGAAGGCAGAGGGGAGGCAGCCTTTGATGTAGGCCAGTGGTCAGTCCCGCAGGCCAGAGAGCAGAGTGGAGAAGGTGGAGAGGGGCTACGACAGCAAATGGACAATGTGGGGCAGACAGGACGGTGAGCACAGAGTGGTCCGCTTTCTATGTGCACCATCATCACTCTAGTAAACCAGGAGCTTCTGAGTTCTGTGAGCCAAGTCCTCTCTTAGGGAGGGTGATCAGATAAACGTCCTCTGATTGTAACTCACTAGCCACCTCTGGGGCCTCATCTTCCATGGTCATGCCTGACTGGAGTGAAGAAATGCATGTTGTATCAGTATGTGTGGTTGTGACCCTCATCATCATCGTCAAAAACAACAACATCATCATCACCATTAGCATATCATCATCATCATCATCACCATCACCACCACCATCATCATCATCATCATCACCATTAGCATCACCACCACCATCATCACCAGCATCACTAATATCATCACCTTTAATATCATCATCACCATCATAACTAACATCATCATCTTTAATATCATCACCACCATCACCACCATCATCACCATCATCATCACCACCACCACCATCACCAGCATCACTAACATCATCATCTTTAATATCATCACCGCCATCACCGCCATCACCACCACCATCACCATCACCGCCATCATCACCATCATCACCATCATCATCACCATCACCATCACCAACGTCCTCATCATCACCATCAACGTCAGGTTGAGATGACCAGTTCGTACTGGCTAGATATTGGAGGCATGATGAATCTCACAGATCACGTTTTGTGGCTTCATTTGGCTAATGAAGCAATGGACACTTTTAATGGCCTCACAGTATTAGTGGCTTTCAAGAGAAAACAGGTTTAGAGCTAGGAAGGCAGTGGTTTTCTCTTGGGTTAAGGAGTAAGCTCGTCACAGGGAGGTTCAAGGGTGCCTGATGTAGGGAGAAGAGCCCTGGCCTGGACGGCTCCTACAGTCTCAAGCTTCATTATTTTTTTGCCTGTTCTTATTAAGATGTCCTTATTCATTAGGGCTTTTCATTTATTTTTAATTTAACCTTTCCATCTTAATAAATTTCTGCGTCCCGCAAGTGCTTTGGTGAGCACTACCGGAGGGTTTTGGCCTGGGAAGGGGATGGTGGATACTCTGCTGCCTAATAAATTACCAACTGTAAGAGTAATTAAAATACCAACCTTCACGTTGAATTAATTGTTTGTATTAGCAATTTGAGTTGGAAAGAACTCAAAGGAAAAATATTAAAAAATTCGGATCCAAAGTGAACAAGAGCGATGGCAACAGCAGCTCCCACTTCCTGAGGACCCGGCACAAGCGGGGCACCGGGCGCAGCGCCCTACACATCATTTCATTGAATTCTCCAGCTATCTTGATAAAGATCAACGGGCCGAGGCTTGGGTACGACCGATGACTTGTCCAGGAGCTGGAGTTAGAAACCAAGCCAACTGACCCCTAAGCCCTCCACCCTCAGCCACCGTCCCAGCAGACACGGCAAATGCGCCGCAGACTCTCTGACCCTGCGCCAGACGGATGCCGGTACTGATCACGGCCTCTTCCCTCTGGCCCCGGATGGGGCCTCCCAGTCTTCTCAAAAGTAAGTCTCTCACAGCGACTCTGAGCCGTGGGAAGTGACTGCGTCATGATCTGCCGCCCCGTATGTGCTGCCTCCCCGCTGGTGACAAACTGCCTCTTTCTGCTACAGGAAAACTAGGATGCACCTGCCAATGACGCAGATGCCTGGGTCTGCACTTCTTCTTCTGTCTTAGACATTCTGGGGAAAACAATTGTGAAATATTCATCCAGAAAAGTGTAAAAAATAAAGATGCTACGGTGTATGGTCTATCACAAAACAAAGCCATGCACCCATCACTCAGATCAAGAAATAGAACATCACCCGCTCTCTGAAGCCCCACTCATGCCCCTCCAGGTACTACGCCCCCTACAGCAAGTTAACCACTGCACTGTACTTCAATAAAAGTTAAAATGTAATCCACCACATCAGTAAACAAGATCCCGAGTCTATCAATAGATGTAGGAAGAACCCATCTCATAAATTCAGCCTTTATTCCCCAATCCTTTACATTCTTTTCTGTATTTTCCGTTCTTTTGATTCTCTGTGCTTTATTCTCAATATTCCCCCTGACCTTGCCACAGCTCAATAATTCGGTTTTCAGCTGCACAAAATCTTTCAATCAAGTCAGTGCATTTTGTTTCTTTTCAGCCGTGCGACTTGTGGAATCTCAGTTCCCAGCCAGGGACTGAACCCGGGCCACGGAAATGAGAGCCTGGAATCCTATCCACCGGGCTGCCAGGGAATTCCCAGTTCACACTGCATTTTCATATTTGATATTGTCTTCTTCATTTCTAAAACTTACATTCGGTTCTTTTCCACATCTTCTGGTTCTCTGGAAAATTATCGACCTTGTCTTTGATCTCTTTGAATATAGTAAATACAGTTATTTTCAAGTCTATGTCTGATAATTCCAAGACCTAGATCCCCTGTGGGTCTGTTTCTATTGTCTATAGCTTCTGCTCCTTTTCATTCATGTTACCTTGTCTCTTTGTGTACCTAGTTATTTTGTATTGTGGGTTAGGCCCTATCATTGCAAAACTGTCTTTCAAAATAATTGGAGAACGTGCTGATGTTACCTTTCTCCAGAGAGGATGCATATGTGTCTTTGTTAGGCATCTTTTCTAAGTTTTAGAAAAGAGGAGATTTAGAATATTTTGCCTAGCGATTTCTAATCGTCCTCAGCAGGACAGTTAATCCAATGACCTCACCTGCCATGTTCAGAAAGCAAAAGGGAAGTCCCCTCATTACATGTGTTCCTACTGTCCCACCCCAGCACGAGGTCACTGGGTCTCTGAATATATGGACATCTTTTAAAGGGTTGGGAGATCTCTGCCAGTCAAATTCTCCTCATGTCAGACCCTGGACGGGACTCCTTGGAGTGACGTTCCTGGGGACCCACTGTGTGCAGAGCGATGCGCCTGATAACAGGATTAAACAGGAGGGAGTCGTGGTCTGGTTACGGCTCCTGCCGGGTCTCACACCTCTCAGAAAGGTGTAGAAGGTGCAGCTTTGGGGAACATTGGAAAGTGTCTCCAAGATTTGGGTGGCAAATGAGATACACTCACTGTGAGCTCTCAGGTTGGATGAGTCCCTAAGACAGTCCTGATGAGAGTTCTTCAACTCTTTTCGAGACAAATACCATTATACCAGGCAACCCACAGCTCCCTCTTCCTGGCTGTCCTTGAGCTGGAGTTTAACAAAGCACCAAGCTTGTTTATTGCTGACAACTTACGGCGACGCTACGGCATGAACTAACCTTTCTACGCATGTTCTTGGGATTCCAGACTGACTTATTTGCCATTTGGCTCAAATCACTAAGGGATCAATAGGGACCTTGGCACCGATCAAATTTTCTATTAGGGAAAATCTCCAAACGTATGCTTAGTGTTTTAAAGAGATTTCAGATTGACTGGAAAAAATGCCAGGCTATTTCCTCTCCTCCACTAACAGCTGTGTGACCTTGGCAGTCACGTCACCTTCTTGGGTCTAGGTTTCAACATCTTGAAAATGAGGACATTGGATGAAGAAAGCCCACTCTGGCTCTAAAATTTGCTGGGTTGTTATTTTCTAAATAGCTTAAGAAAGATTCTAGTACCTTTCCTTCCTCCAACTACTACTGTCCCTTATCCACAATAAGTCCTCAATAAATGTGTGACAAATGAATTAATATATAACTTGTAGAATATAACAGAGCATTATATTACTTCAGAAATAATATCGTGTATAACTTATGTAACATATGTAACTTACACCTGCTAACATACTCGTCATTCACTTTGTGATTTAGAAGTCAAGTACACTTCCACTTCCAAAAGGAGGAACTGGTATCAGATGAGCCCTTTCACCATAAACATTACAAAACTGGACAAAAATAGTAGCGGCAGCTGTCTTCCAACACTGAACATAAAGTAGCTCAGGCCTGTAATCCCTGAGAGAACTGAACCTCAGAGGTGAACACAAAAACCACCCTGGTTCTCTGCAAACGGTTTCCTGACTGCAGTGCAAAGAGCAGACAGACCACTCCAGTCCCACCGGTCTGAGAATCTGGGCATCTGGCATGGCTGTGGTGGGACAGCTAGGTATACGGGGCCCCAGAAGTTTGGGTAGGTGTCCCTTGTGTGTCTATGGCCCTGCCAGAGTGGAGGGATCAAGTTAACATCTCATTAGGACCCTAGACAACCGATATGCCAGGAAGGGTATATCGTAGGAGACAGGACCTTCCCCTGGAGTAAGATGCCTTCTAGACCCATCCTGACAAGATGACACTGACCTCTGACAAGATCTGAAAGGGAAACGAGCTGGGAGGTGAGGGGCCTGGGCTTTTGATCAATCTTCACCAGCAAGCGTAGAACCATAAGTTCATGGCAGGGCAGGAGGTAACTGAACTGCCTGCTGAAGAGTCAACCCTTCAGTTGAGGAAGGTGAATGAATCCAGGTCTCTACAACATATGACTCATGATCCCAGGATTCAGAACAAACCACCAGATACATAAAGAAACAGGAAAATGTGACACATAACCAAGAATAAACAGTCAAAAGGGACTGAAAATGAGATTGCTCAGAGGTTGGACTGAGCAGAAAAGGATTTTAAAACAGCTTAAAGAATGTGTGAAGAGTTAAAGGAAAATATATTAAAAGAATGAAAGGAGTATATGGTCTTAAACATAGAACAGATAGGGAATTCCACAGAGAGATGGAGACTATAAAAAGGAGCCAGATGGAGAGTCTATGACTGAAAAGTAACTGAAATGAAAAAGTCATTGAATAGGTTTGATGAAGATGGAGGTGGCAGAGGAAAAAGTAATGAACTGGAAGAATAATAGACAGAAATTAATCTGTGGACACAGGAGAAAAGACTGAAGAAAACTGAACAAAGCCTTGGGGACCAATGAGATAATAGAAAATGGCCAAACATAAGTGTAACTGGGGTCCCAGACAGAGAAGCATGAGACTGGAGTTGGAAAAATATATTTGAAGAAATAATGGCCAACAGCTTCCCAAACTTGATGACGATCTCCAATTTATGGACGAATCTGAGCAGCTCAGAAAACTCTAAGCAGGACAAATATACAACAAGGCACATAATAGTCAAGTGCTGAAAACCAAAGATAGAAAATGTAGAAACAGTCAAGAAAAAAGAAGCATATATATAGGGAACCATGATGAGAATACTGGTGACTTCTCATCGGAGACAATGGAGGCCAAGAGAAAGTGGAATTCTCTAATATTCTGAAAAAAAAAAAATTCTCAGCCAAGAATTCTATATCCAGCAAAAATATTCTTCAAGAAGAGGATAGAGATCTTTTCAGATAATGAAAGCTGAGATAATTCAGCAGCAGCAGACCTGTGCTCTAGAAATGTCAGGGGATGTCCTTCAGGGTGACGGGAAATGACACCAGAAGGAGACTCGGTCTACAGAAAGGATTAGACAGTCCCAGAAATGGTGAAGAAGCAGGCAGGCAGAAAAGGCTATGCTTTACTTTTCCTCATAATGTACTTAAAAGACAATTGACTGTTTAAAGCAAGAAATGTTAACAGTGGGGTTTATAAGAGTTGTATACGTAGAAGGTGTGTAAGGCTCACGTAGGGTAGAGGGTTAAGTTAAATTATACTAGTGTAAGCCTCTTACTTTTGTGACGGGACACTTAAAATGTGTGAGTTTTAGTGAATATAAATTATGCTTTAATACAGTGGATTTTAAGAAGTCAAGTGTGGACGTTCCCCTTCCTCTAATCAGCCCAATTGGAGCCTGAGGTTGGCAGACAGGGAGCTGGACCCAGACATATCAGTAGCTAAAATCTGCTGAATGCATCCTACATGCTGACCGTAGTTTTAAATGCTCTGCAAGCACTTACGTATTGAATCCTCACAGCACCACCACAAGGTGAGTGCAATTTTAACCCCCATCACAGACCAGGACGCTGAGGCACACAGCTAACGGGTGGTAGCTCTGGGGATTTGAACCTAAGGAGTGGGACCTCACTGCTGGCGTCCTCAGCCACTCCCTGTCACAAGCCAGCGGGAGGGGACGGACCAAGCGTCACAGGCGGCTGGGGCTCGTGTCCTGTGTATCAATCACTTCCTGGGACACTGGCCTTGCTGTGTCTTCACTTCCTCTCCCCTCATTTTTCTTTCCAGTGTTTATAAAGCATGTGTCACGTGTAAGCCTAAGTGGCCTTTATTATGACCATTATTTTAAATTAGGTGACAGTCACTGGGCTGTTGGTTGTAATTTCAGGTTTGGGATTTCCAGGGAAGGGCCAGCCACTAAGGAGAATCAACAATGGGGCTTCCTGAGTTTAAGAAGCTCTGTCTCCTGTGGGACCTACACCACTGGCCACAGTCCTGGGCACAAGGTCAGTGCTTGGGAAAGAGTCCCCTCTGGACTGATGGCTGGGAGCTGCCGAGGGTCACACCCTGCCCGGGACTCGGGCTAGAATTAGTGATTCCAAAGGCATTCTCAGCTTACGGCTGTTCTCTGTCATCGAAGCACAGGACGATACTGCTCAGAAGAACTTAAGGGCTGAGAGAGTTTAACCCTCTCCTTTCCCAGATGTGAAAACTGAGGGCTGGAGGTTAAAAGGTAGGTCACATGTCTGGCCAGACTCAGATCCCTGGTGTCCTCACTGCAGGCCCAGAAAACCTCCCACTTCACCACGAGGCCCGCAGGGGCAAGAGGACCATTTCTCATCAGCCCCTATGGCCAGGGTCCAGGGGCCATTGAGACATAAATAAACCAACACCTGAAGTGTCGCCTGTCTCTGGTCTTGAGAGCCAAGCAGGCACCTGCTGTGAAGCTGCGTCTCCTCCAATGACAGAGGCCTGCATCCTGCAGGGGGTGTCCCTGCCCTGGAAGACAGCCTGAGCCCATCTCTCTTCACAGCTCCGGGCGAAGCACTCGGGGCCACACCTGCCTGTCTGTAAGTTAGGGCTCCTGTCCCCGCTCTCCTGGACCACTGGGCCGTTTAACCCGCCAGTAAAGCTCTTGGAGGCGAGAGCCTGGCACAGATGTCCAACATTGCCTTTAGCTGGCGGTAACCCTGACATTTATCACCGCCTACGTTTTGTTCTCAAATCAAAAAGGGACACTTTCCTCCTGGGGGAGTCTGTGCACCTCAGTAAACAGGAGAAGTTTCTTGCTCAGTGTGATTTTTTAGCTGCTGCAGGTAGAGCACAAACAACAGGGTCTTTCCTGGTTTAGTCTCGTGCTGTCACCGATACTCAACAACCTCTCCGTCGAGCTCCACGGCAGCAGGGCTGGAGCTTCTGGAACGTGCTCCCTGTTTAAACGAACTTGCTTTGTTGTGTTTCTTTTCTCAGGACCGGCCACTGTGGCTCATCACCGTCCAGAAACCCTCTCGTCAAGGGGCGGGTTTACAAGACTCTGTCGCTAGAAGCTCACGGGGCTTCACAGGTGAAATCTCCCCCCTTTCCATGGAATACCTGTCATTCATCCCACTTGGTAGGTAGAGAAACTGAGGCACAGCACAGAGCAGGGAGCAGAAAGGTCGGCGGCAGAGCCGGGACTGTGACTGTTCCCTCCCAGCCCCCGGAGCCTGGGCCCCTGGGAGACACCGTCAGGGAGAGGGGCCAGAGCTGCGGGATGGGGGAGGGGCCATGGCTGTGCGCAGGAATCCCACGTCGGAGGGGCGAGCGTGGGTGCCTAGCTGCCCAGATGCACGAGAGGGGTGCTGGGGCCCGGGCGGGGTGTGCGGGACCCCATCCTGAATCCTGCCCTGCTCCCGAGGGGCAGGCCGGCCCCAGGGAGCCGACTTCAGCCTCCTCTTCCCGCAGACGCCAACCTGTTTGGAATGTTAAGAGGCCAGGCTATGCACGGTGTCCCAGAGGGCTCTGTGGGCTGCGGGGCTGGGAGGTGGGGGGCACCCACACTCCCTGGCTTTGCGTCCTCTCGGGGCGGCTGGGAGCCACGTGTGTGGGGGGCTCTGCAAGCTCCGAGACCACCCAGCAGGGGTCCCTCATGACCGCCGTCACCTTCTTACAGACGGTGCAGGGTCCCGGGTGCCAGGCGGCTGTGTGACGGCGAGGAAGCCACTCAGCTCGTCCAAGGCAGCGTCCCCATCTGCAGGGTGGACGCTTGGTTGGACCGGATGCCTGAAGTCCCCTCCCACTCAGACACCCTGACTAGGAATCGCACCGTGAGACGATGGAAGGAATAAGGTTTTATCACTTCCTCTTTCTGTGAAAGAAGTGGTGGAGGAAGGTTCCAGAACGGGGTGGGCAATGGCGGGCAGCCTCGGCCCGTGAGAAGAAGGGGGAGGGGTGGACCTGCGGGTGGCCCTTCTGCACACGCCCCGTCCTGGTAAGTGTCCCTCATTTTGGATAAGGTTCCATGACATCGAAGACCCCTTTAGGACAAAAGGGATGAAAAGGCAGAGGAAGCAAAGTAGAAAGTGAAGGGGAAGAGGACTAAGTCCAAGGAGATGGGGGAGGAGGAGGGGTGGAGGGGAGGCAGGACGGCCCGGCACCGCGCGGGTACTGGTGGGCGGAGGGTGAGACCACGGGGCAGGAAGGAGATCTGGGGGCTCCGCAGCCCAGACCCTCCTGGTTGCAGGTGGAACAGGGGTGCAGGGGGGGACAGGCCTGTCCAGGGGCAGTGGGCTGGGCAGGGGTGAAGGTGGGCTGCAGTCTAAGGGGCTGCACACCTCTGGCTTGTACACCAGCCCCGCCTGCGTCACGTGGGCTCTTGACGGGGTCAAGTCACGTGAACCAGGAGGACGGCGGGGTGGTGACACGGCAGCAGGAAAAGCGGCCGGTGGGCAGGAAGCAAGGTGGATTCGAGCATCTGCTCTGAACAGGGCTCTTCCCTGGGACTCGGTTTCCAAAATCTGTACATTTCAGGCCCGAGTCACTTGATTTGCAAGAATCAGCTCCGGATGGCCTTTCCCTTGTCAGCTCTGGAATGGTGAGGTGTCCTCGGATAGGAGCTGCCTGCCGGGACCATCTCCGCTGCAGGCCCCGCTACCGGGCACGGGACACTGTCCCCGAGCAGGATTTCAAATCCCGGTGGCCCAGCTTCCCAATGAGCACATATCAGGCAGGACAGCAGGACCACTTCTGAACCATCAAAGTGTGGAAACACTCGGGAAAGTTGCTTCCAGCAGCTCTAATCTGCTCCCAGTGGGTATGATTCCCTGGCAGTCTCTCTAATCAGGGCGGCCAGTCTCACAGCCACTAAGCCCCAGGAGGGGAGCCCATTCTGGGGAGAAACTGCCTCGCAGGACGAGGAGAGTTCACCTGGGTACTTGGGCACTCGGGCGAGGTTTAACATTTTGCAGCAGGAATTTTACAGTCAAGAATCCACTCCATCAGGAACAATAAAAAGAGGGCCAGGGTCCTGCACGGGGGATTAGTGAGAGCAGGACGCCCGGTTGGCCTCCACTGCTGGCTGGGCAGGTGGAGCGCGGGAGGTTCTTTGGTCCGGCTCTGCTCCTGGCTCTGCCCAGCTGGCTGTGTCCAGGGTGGACGGGTGAGCCCCCTGGAATTCAGGGTGCACCATCCGTTCTGATATTCTTCAGGTTTCCCAGACATTTAGCTGTCTCTCTGCAGTGCGGTGTTTGAATATTTCTAACGGGGAGGAAAGAGCATCACCGCCTGGGAAAATGCCTTACTGGCGTGGCATCCGGGACAACCCCCGACCCGTCTGCTCCCTGCTGACCCTGCTTCTCACCACCTCCCCCTCTGTGATGGACGTATCCATGCAAAACCTCGTGCTGGACTGGGCTGGCCTGCATCGGTGGCCCCCCAAAACTAGGTTTTCACCCCAAATGTCCTTTCATCTCCAGCCCTGACCGTTCTGCATCTACCTCAAGGCTCAGCTGAAATGCTCCTCCTTCGTAGGAAAGGTCTGGACCCGTCACCGTGCCTGGGAAGCCCGCCCCTTGAGTCCATTTCATTGTTTGCGCGTGAGCCTCTGGCAAGCTTTGCTATTTAATGCTGGGATATTCTTTATGTTTAAAGTATATCTGTACGGAATCTAAAAAAAATGGTTCTGATGAACCCAGGGGCAGGACAGGAACAAAGATGCAGACGTACAGAATGTACTTGAGGACGTGGGGAAGGGGAAGGGGAGGCTGGGACGAAGTGAGAGAGTGGCATGGACATATATACACTACCAAATGTAAAACAGCTAGCTAGTGGGAAGCAGCCGCATAGCACAGGGAGATCAGCTCGGTGCTTTGTGACCACCCAGAGGGGTGGGATAGGGAGGGCGGGAGGGAGGGGATATGGGGATATATGTATAGCTGATTCACCTTGTTATACAGCAGAAACTAACACAACGTTGTAAAGCAATTATACTCCAATAAAGATGTTAAAAAAATAAAGTATATCTGCTTTGTCTTGACCGTGCTTGTCAGATATTTCCATTTGACATGCCTCACGTCAAGTGATGTGATGTAACAGTGGCTACCATTTAACTGGGCACACACTACAGGCGAGGCACTTTGCATGCATTAGCTCACTTTGTTTCCCTAGTAACATGTGAGATAGGTCCTATTATTATTCCCATTTTACAGATGAGGAAACTAAGGCACAGAGAGGCTGAGTAACTCCCCCCGGGTCACAGAGGAAGTCAGGGGCAGAAGCCAGACAGTCTGACTCAAGAGCTCTTGCCTGAAACCATCACGGCTCAAGTCCCTCCCAGTGCTGTCTACGTAGCATTCAATCAACAGATATTTATCGACTGATTGGTGCTGACTGTTTTCCAGAAACGGTTCTAGTCTGAGCAAAGGAAAATAGGAGGAAAGAGCCTGACCTCGCCACACGTGGTCCCCTCACTTCCCGGTGAGTAAGCAAACCCTGCTTGACAAGAAGCTGATTTCTAACCTGTGTGCCTCCAGAAATAACAGTCCCTTGAGAACGAGCTAATCTCACAAAAATTCATGTCCTCGGGAGCCTTTCAAGCATCCAGGACCTTGGCAGACGGAGGTGGTGTCTGTTGGTCTGTGTCCCCAGCACGGGGCTCACAGCAAGTGATCAATAAACGCGGATGGGGGCGGATGGGCTGCCGAGCCTGGCACCGGCCTTGCACGACGTCCCTGTGGCTTCTCTGTGGTGCAGCATGCCTGCCTGTCTGCACCTCTGCCGAGGGACAGTGGGGCCTCACAAGCCCTGGGGACTCACTTCCTTTACTGTGGGAATTTGATGGAGCAAAGTGATCAAAGCTTAGTTGCACAGCGTCTCACTGAGCATCAGCTGGTTTCTGCACCCACAGTGAGATGCACACCCCCCGATCCCCAGCCTCCCTGTGTACAACTCTAGGGCCTCAGCCACCCTCTCTCCTCCCTCCTGATTTCCTGGCGGCCCCTCCTCACTTGCCCTTCAAGGTCTGTCCTCCTCCTCCAAGAAGCCTGTCCTGATCTCTATCCCCACTCCCCAAGGTACAGAGTCCCCCAAAGCACACCTGTCACAGAATTCAACACGTCGTACTCAACTTTTTTTTGCACATCTCCAATTTCTGTTCTCTACCTTCATTTCTATGAACATTATTTTCTCTGACAATTCAGTCTTTTTGAGACACTCTTAGTGTCTGACTCATTTCTGTATCTTCTAAGACAGCTAGTGAAGTCCTACATGAAGGAGGTACTCAGTGGGCTTTGCTGAAAAAAGTTAACAAATGACTCATGGCCTTGCACCCTCACAAGCACCTCTCTCCCTCCATGATCTGTGACCCTAAGATTTCAATGCCATTTAATACACATCTGGACGCAAAAAATAATAGTAACTTTTTGGGCTTGGAGTTTCTGGTCCCGCAAACCACCCAGTTAGCCTGTTTGTTACAGAAGCAGCACCTGACTATGTACTACCTATGAGCACAGCTACACAGCACACAGTTGTCGTGAAGACCAAATAAGTTAGAAGAAAAAAGCCCTTCGGAAACACTAAAGGAGGCGCCCGTGAACGGAAGGTCTTCAGTACCAGCGTCCCTTAGGGGCGGGCTGGTGTTGTGTCCCGGCCACGTGGAGCCCATGAGGGGCCCAGTCACCCCACAACGATTGACCTGGCGTTTCTGTAGATAATTGTAGAGGCTGAGGATACAGCAGTGAGCAAAACAAAAAAACGGCTGTCCTCGTGAGGCCAGGGGTGACAAGCAGATAAACGAGGGCAAGACGGTGGAGAGAGATGTAGGAGAAATAAAGGGGGGAAGTGGGCAGAGGACACGGGCGGTGGGACAGGTCCCGGAGAAGGTGCCGAGGCCGCGAGGCCAGCCGTGCGAAGGGCGCCCAGACGGAGGTCCCACCACGTGGGCGGGCTCGGGCTGCTGCGGCACAGCTGGGGGTTGCGGGGGCTGGTGGGGGGGGGCCGAGGAGGGTGGGGGGGAGCGGAAGCTGCAGAGGGGCTCTGTCTCTCAGGAGGTGGGGAGCCTGGAACAGTGGCACGTATTTTGAGAGGACCATTTGGCTGCTGTGTTGAGCCCCGGCTGTGACAAAGGGCAAAGGGCAAAACAGAGACTCCTGCCAGGAGGCGGCGGTGATGGTCCGGGTGAGGGGTGGTGGGCGCTGCAGTGGACACGGAGGTGGCAGGAAACAGTATCTGGAAGGTGTGGCTCGTAGGATGCTCTGAGGGCCTGGAAGCAAAGGGTGGGACAAAGAAACAGGCCAAGGATTTGTGCCTGAGTCACTAGAAGGATGAGGCTGACCTTTACCAAACGGGAAAGGCTCTGGGGGACATGGTGAGCTCAGGGCGCCGCCTACCAGGCCTCCCGCGAAGGGACGGAGGCGGCAGCGCAGGTCCGGCCTCGGAGGAGAGGGCCGTGTGCGGGCGGCAGCAGCTCGCCGCTATCACAGGCCACACACGAGACTGGGCGTGACCACCAGGGACCGGGGCAGAGACAGAAGAGGCCCAAGGACGGAGCTGGCGCTCCCAGCAGCAAGAGGAGGAGAAGGCGAGGGGAAGTCAGCCCGCGACTCCCACGAGGAAAAGCAAGTGGAGTGAGGGCAGAGCTGAGAAGGAACAGCGTCCCCAAGGCCCGGGGACGATGCGGCTCACGGATGAGGGACCACCCGCTGAATCTAACCCTGCAGAGAGTCAGGTAAGCGGTCCCGAGACAGGCCGCTGGATTCGGCACCGTGGAGATCCCCGGTGGTCTCAATAAGAGATGCCTCGGCGTTGCCATGGGGGAGAAAGCCGGGCAGCGGCAGGTCCAGAGAGAAGGAGGAGACGGGAGCGGTGCGGCGGGGAGGAGAACCAAAGGCTGTGGCATCGGAGGAGGGAGGCCTCCGTCCAGGTCTGCGGCGGGAGACGTCGGTGACGTTGTCTTCCACGAGACCAACCAGACCAGCCCGGGGCACTTAGCCACCTGGGTCTACACACGTCACTACTTAAAAGGTCGCAGAGACGCTCTCCCAGGGAGAAAGGCTGGGTCAGCCCTGCCTTGAAGCCCCCGAAAGAGCTTTTCCCTTTTCACCAGTGACCCACAGAAAACAAGACCCTGCTGCTAGCTGTCTGGGAAAGCCACAGCTACCTGCAGGCCCCATGGCTGCAAGAGCACCAGCTTCACTGACAGAACGTCTCCCTGAATCCAGGGCGGGGCAGCAGGGCCTCACACCCGAGAGGCAGAGTCCCGTCTTCACCCTCTCGGTGGAGCGGCTCCCAGCCCCGCAGTGCGGAGCTGCCGTCGGCACCGCACACGGACGGCACGCGGTCCGCGAAGCTTGCTCTGTGGAGAAGCCCCGGCTACTCCACGGGATCCAGCTCCCCTGCACCTCTGATTAGGAACCTCCGCACCAGAGTCGCCACCGTAACTAGTCCTGTTAGTAGCACCCCCTCCGTCTCTGAGGGACAGTGGACTGTGATCACAGCCCTTCACCTGTGCCGCCCTGTATGGACAGCACGCTTCTGTGTCCTGTCACCTCTGGGACCACGGCAGCCGCGTGACTTGCTCTGGCCACTGGCACGTGAGCAGCCATGATATACACCGGGCTGAGCAAAAGCCTAGAATACGCCTGTGTGGTCTGACCGTGTGCCCCTTGGCGAGAGCTGCCCCGTGCCGTGAGGGCCACAGGCACGCACGCTGGACGCTGCCTCAACCTGGGCTCTGGGATGAGGTGACGACAGAAGCTGGTCCGGCCCGGAGCCCTCATGCAACACGAACCAAGGATGCGTGATTCTTGTTTTCAGTCACCGAGAGTTTGGGATGTTTTTTTCCTGCAGCAAAAGCTGCCTGGTGTCCTCTCATTAGAGTTTCAAGCTCCTCCAGGGAAGGGACCATGCTTATTTTCATGACGCGTCCTCACGCCCTGCACGGTGCCCTGACGCTGTGGGCCCTAAAGAGCGCACACACAGCATCACGCCCGTGGTAGCGTGCTGGGCTGAAGTGTGGGCTCAGCTCACAGTCCCTGCCACCGGCGCGTCGGCTGCACCGTCATACTAAACCCCTTAAACTCTTGAGCGAACCGACTCCCGCCCTGACTTCTCATTCCTTGAGTTTGGCCTATGGAGTGATGGCGAATTGACCACGAAAAGCCAAATAATTTAGGCTTTGCAAACGGGCCCCGGGTCTCAGCCGTCACGGACACTGTTGCCATTCTTAGTGCCCAGTGGTTAAGGCCAAGCAGAGGGGCCATGGTCTACACTCGCTGGGAGTTAACACAGGCCACCGCTGCCCGGGGACCCCCACTCTTGCCTCTGCCCACCCAGGGAGTTCCCGCCCCGCGCAGAGACCAGGCGAGCAACAGGCAGGAGTCAGAGACAACGCAGGGCACAGCTCTGGGCTTCAGGGGGCTTATAAGGTAACGGCAGAGGCAGGACAGGCCTGTAAGCGTCTAAGACGCACGCAGTTCTTTACGGGAGGTCACGTGGTGCCGTGGGGAGAGTTGGTTTCACTCAGGAGGCCTGGTTCTCTCTGCTCTGCTGTGGTCAATTCAGTTACTCCGGGAGGACCTTTCCACTATCCTGCGTGGGTGCGGAAAGCACTGGACAGGTCGATACAAGATCCCTCCCTCGTGTTCCCACAGTTCTGCACCCTGAGAGGTTTCACCCACTGAGTGGTGGCCGTGCAGGTGGACAGGTGGGCGTGCAGAGGCCCCCTCTACCTTCCTGGCCCGGCCCTGTCTCCAAGCTCGTCTGGCTGCAGCCCGCTTCGGGGGTCTCCTCCACCTCGAGTTAGGGCCCAGACCTGGTCACGCTGAGCGGACGGTGACACGTCCCAGCACCCACGTCCAGAACCAGGTCAGTGAGCCCCAGCTGAACAGCAGCGGCAGGAGGTCCGGAAGCGGACTCAGCCCGGGAGCAGGTTGGGCCGGGATTTGCCGGGGCGGACGCTGGGAGCCCGACCTTCTGTGTCCAGGGCTGGGGGGCCCCCCGCCATGGGGGGCTGCTGCCGGAGAGGGAGAAGGGGCGCTGTCCCCGGGCCTGTCTCCAGGCCAGCGCCCTCCCCCCTCAGGGAAAAGCAGTTCTCACTCTGACAGGCGGCGAGCCCAAAAATAGGGCTTCTGTGGCCGGAGATGCCCCACGTGATGTGAAAGGAGGAGAGGGCTGGCAGAAGTGGCAAAGCAGAACTTCCTGAACATGCACGGATGCTTTTTTTGCCTGGGCACAAACGAGCGGCCCCATAGAAACCGACGTGGTGCCGCAGACACAAGGGCAGGAAACTGACCACCGTTCTGTGGAACAATACAGACAGCAGAGATAATCCCATGGGCTCCCATGCCCTGGGAGCCTGGGGAGCAGCTCACTGCTCTTCTGCTGCAAATGTATGTAAACCCCCAGCCCTGGCTGGGGTGGCGGACGGGGCTGCTCAGATGGCCACGGGGCTGTTCTCTGTGCAGCTGTCTCCACCAGGCTGTGGATTCCCCAGGCGGTCACAGGAGCGGGGGCCACAGTGGGTTCTAATGGACTCACAGCAGAGCTGGGACCTTTAGAGCAAAGGAACCCATTCAAGAAAACCCTCCGTGTATGTGAAATCAGGTTCCTTGGCAATTCAGGCTGGGGGGAGACTGGGGGACGGTGAGGAGGTCACGCGGCCGACAGGCCCAGGCTACTTACTCGGGACCCCGGACACCAGCCGCAGAGGCCGCAGCACGCGGAACGCCCTGAGCGCCTTCACGTCGAATCCAGCCCCCTTCCCTCCCAGGGCGTTGGCCCCGTCGGCTTTGGTGGCTTGCTCTAAGATTGCACTGAAAAGCCTGCAAGAGAAGGAGAGAGGGGGCGTCAGGACGTTCTGCCGGCCCAGCGGGGCTCCGAGTCCTCCGAGGGACGCTGGGAGGCGAAATGTGTGGGCACCTCCAGCCACCATCAGTCCGCTGTGCCGGAGGGTCCGGGACCCCCATCGGATGACGGTCCCTCAGGGCAGGTCCCGCCTGCCCTGTGCTGGCATCGAGCGGGCTTCGCGGCACTGGCAGCCCAGGCAGGGCGTCAGGCAGGTGGAGGCTGCCGCCAGGGCCCGTGCCTCTGCCCTCCCAGCGTCCTGGCTCCACGTCCCAGCTCCTCCCGACGAGCCCCTGGCTTCGATCTGAGCCTGGGCACAGACGAGTGGCCCCACAGAAACCGCCGTGGTGCCGCAGGCACCAGGACAGGAAACGGACCACCGGCCTCGGACCCTGGCAACACCTGTCATGTTGGAGTGACGGGGACAAAGGTAACAGACACATGTTCCAGAGGGGACAGAGGAGCGTTCCAGACGGTTCTGTCCAACAGAAACGGTGCAAAGCACAGGTGTGGGCCGTGTGTGCAAGGTAGATTTTCCAGTAGCCACGCTAAAAAAGTGAAACAGGAACAGGCGAAATGGACGGTGAGGATAGATTTTATTTAATCCAGCATAACCAAAATAGGATCACTTCAGCTGGAATGAAGAGTTTTGTTTTGTTTTGTTTGTTTTGCGGTACGCGGGCCTCTCACTGTTGTGGCCTCTCCCGTTGCGGAGCACAGGCTCCGGACGCGCAGGCTCAGCGGCCATGGCTCACGGGCCCAGCCGCTCCGCGGCATGTGGGATCCTCCTGGACCGGGGCACGAACCCGCGTCCCCTGCAGCGGCAGGCGGGCTCTCAACCACTGCGCCACCAGGGAAGCCCAGTAATAGAGTTTTTAGTGAGGTGTCTGTGCCTCTGCGTTTTGCGCTACATCTTTGAGACCTGCTGTGCTCCACACACAGCGCATCTCGAGTGAGCGCTCAGTGGCCACCGCAGCTGGAGGGGAGGGTCCTGTAGAAAGAACCCCTCCCGAGAAATTTTGCTGGAAAAAGGCAGGAGAAGAGAAAAGGTAGTTCCTGCAAGAGGGCGTGGAATCGTTTTGCTTGTTTTTAAATGAAATCATGTAATAGAGACAGACGATGGGCAGTAAAGAAGTGAGGGGACAGTGGCTGGAAGGGTCGTACCCCTGGTGGGCAGGAGGGCAGGATGCCCACAGAGGGGCACGAGCCCAGTAGCCAGGACGGTTCATCACGGTCCCGGGGAGGGAGGTGCATTGTGGGTTCAGATGCAGGTGTGGGAACAGACGGAAGTCCTCTTCTGACGGCGCCTCTCTTCTCAGCGAATCAGGTAGCAAGCCATCAGCTGGAATGTGAAAGGGGAGGGAGTCCTGGAAGCTTGAAGGGTGAGGCAAAGGCATAAAGGGGTCGCAGAAGAAAGTGTGGTGTGAATGGAGCCAGGCCGTGCAGTACGGTTTCCAGGCACCCAGGGCCTCTGGGAGGAGGTGGTCATGAGGGGAAGTGACACATCGGCTCAGCCTTGTGCGTTTCTCTACCCGCCCCAAGGGCACAGCTCAGGTAGCAGCTGGTCGGACCGGGGTCGGAGTTGGTGCTTTTGCAAGTGATCAAGGAAACGAAGAGAGAAGTAACAGCTGAGTGCAGACACAGGCGAGAGACGACCTCAGGGCAGGAGGAGGGCACCGTCGGAGTCCAGTGCCGGACGGAGGGAGCAGGAAGGATGGGTGGTATTTTCAGGAGAGCAGGAAGCTGGTCCGAGGCCATGGAGAGGATGTGGCTCGCGGTCATGGCGGGGATCCTGACTTCGACCCTGGGAGTGGGCAGCTGAGACAGGACAGAGTCAGGATCCCTGGGGAAGAAGACGTCAAGGAACCAAGAAGCTTGGGAGGCTGATGGCGGGACAGTGTGTGATGGAGAGGAGGAGCTGGCCAAGAGCTCGTGTCTCCACAGCCAAGGAGAGACTCAAAGGCGTGGGAGGACCACGACTTGGAGAAGCAACGGGTAGAGGGTCTGAGGACACAAGCATCAGAATTGGAGGGGTTGGGCTTCCCTGGTGGCGCAGTGGTTAAGAACCCACCTGCCAGTGCAGGGGACACGGGTTCGAGCCTTCATCCGGGAAGATTCCACATGCCGCGGAGCAACTAAGCCCGTGTGCCACAGCTACTGAGCCTGCGCCCTAGAGCCCGCGAGCCACAACTACTGAAGCCTGTGCACCTAGAGCCCATACTCTGCAACAAGAGAAGCCGCCGCAATGAGAAGTCTGCACCACAACAAAGAGCAGCCCCTGCTCGCTGCAACTGGAGAAAGCCCGTGTGCAGCAATGAAGACCCAACGCAGCCAAAAATAAAATAAATAAATTAAAAAAAAAAGAATTGGAGGGACTTAGGGAGGAGGGGGGCGGTGGTCTGAAAGCAGAATAAGAGGAAGCAGGGCTCCTCTCCTGGCCTGCGAGCATTTGGAGGGGAGGGGCCGTATCTTGAGAGACGGCAAGGGCAGCAGGACCCGCGGGGAGAATGAGAGAGAGAAGGAGGGACCGGTGCTGGGGTTAGGGCAGCACGAGGCTCCCTGCTCTGGAATAAATCTGGTGAGGACCCAGCAACACCCGCTCCGTACTGATGTTTTCTCGACAGAGCTGAGGAGCTGGGACAAAGCTTGCAAAGCGGAAATCTGGTATCTGGACTTTTACAGAAAATGTTTGCTAAGACCAGAAATGGGGAGGGATTGTGGGGAACACAGGGCACCTCGGAAAGGTTTCGGGAGGGATTAGAACATGCAGAGAATGTACGGGAATGGGAGTCTGGGATCCTGGGCCACCTGTGGGAACCGAGAAGAATATGGGAAAGGGCCCCGTGGACCATCTTTGTCTTTGTACCTAGAGACGTCCCACTGACTCGTGGTCAGAAGAGCGCACTGGGTCGTGCCTAGGGCCAAGGAAGACGCCCAGGGAGCAGACCTGAACCGGGCCTGGGCATCCTGGTCTTGAGGAACAGGCTGGGGCTTCTATGACCCCTGCCCCAGGGGGCTGGGGCTGGGAACGGGGAAGCTGCAGCTGGGGGCTTAGCAGAAGCTTAGACCCAGGCAGGGCCCAGCGGCGGGAGCTGGTCTAAACAGGGATTTGCAAAACGTGCTCCGGAGAGCCCTCGGGGACGTCTCGGGCAGCGAGGCCAGGGATGAGTGGCTTCCCTTTGGTCTGTTTTCCACGCGGGGACCCCGAGTAGGCTGTGTCTGCACGGTGGGTTCTGTGGCCAGACCGCGTCTGATGTCCTGCCTGCTCTGTGTTCCTTCACCCCAGCTCGGCAGTCCGACGGGTCCATGTGTTCGCTGGTGACACCTCGCATCCCAGGCAGAGGTCTCCAGGGTGGGGGAAGCGGGGTCCTTTCTCTGCAGAGAAATGTTCTTTCCATGGAAGCCTGGATCACAGAAACTCAGGACGTGGACACCAGTTTGCAAGTCTGTTGAACAACATTCCAAATCCAAACCAGATTTGGTTCCTAGAACTTCCTGGAAGAAAGGAACACGCTTATCAACGTACAAGATGTTCACAAATGTTATTCGGGGAAGGGAACAGAGATTGAACAGCCATCCTCTCCTTTAACCCCTGAAGGGGCAGAAATTTCAGGAATGGGCCTCAGACGTGTTCTCAGCTTGCAGGGGCCGGCGTGTTTCTCCTCAGTCACGCTTTGTAGAGGCGAAACCACTGCTTGGTGCCCCCCGGTGCCTAAGGGCCAGGGACCTTCTCCAGGCGGTGTGTCTGGCAGTTCCTTAGCTGGACGTTAGAGCTTGTCAGAGAGGACGATGGTCTCTAGAGGCCCTGTGAGCCGAGAGGCAGGGCCCCACATTGGGAGGGAGCTGGAGACACAGAGAGGCCCCTTAGGCTGGAGTAGACAGTCTGAGCAGGTGCATCTGCTGAGGGCTCCCGGGTGCCTGATGGGGGCGGAGGGAGGGCTCCCGGGTGCCTGGCGGGGGCGGAGGGAGGGCTCCTGGGTGCCTGATGGGGGCGGAGGGAGGGCTCCCGAGTGCCTGGCGGGGCTGTGGGGAGAGTTCCCGGGTGCCTGATGGGGGCGGAGGGAGGGCTCCCGGGTGCCTGATGGGGGCGGAGGGAGGGCTCCCGGGTGCCTGGCGGGGGCGGAGGGAGGGCTCCCGGGTGCCTGGCGGGGGCGGAGGGAGGGCTCCCGGGTGCCTGATGGGGGCGGAGGGAGGGCTCCCGAGTGCCTGGCGGGGGTGCGGGGAGGCCCCCCGATCGCCTGATGGGGGTGGAGGGGAGTAGCTCACAGAGGCTCTGAAGTCCTCCCACATCCATTCAGCAGCCCCATGTCCCCACTGTTCCGAGAAGACTCCTCCACTTCCGGAAGGAATGGGGCACGTGAGGGGAGGGCAATGCCTTGGCACTGGCCTCCTGGGTGGCAAGGCAGGGAAGGGAGAGGGGCCCTCAGCCCGGCACTCAGGCGGGCAAGCCCACCTCCCCCGGAGCAAGGCAGACTCCCTCTAGTTTGCAGGAGGGCAGAGGCTGCCCAGGAGGGGCCAAGGTGAGCAGATATTTCCCAGGAGACACGAGGAAGCAAAGGCACATCCGTGTAAGGGGTCGGGATGGGAGGGCACAGCTGAAGAGAGGTGGCTGGGCCACACCCTCCATGCGGGTGTGTCGTTTTCCGAGTTAGAAGGATGGGCTGAGTCTAGACTGGATGGAGAGCCCCAAAGACCAGCGCCTTGGAGAAGAGAAACCAGGTGCTGAATGTGGCCGATTGCGAGATCAACGGGAAAAAGCCAGAGGGTCATGGTGGACCACAAGCTGAGCCAGCGTTGGCATCGTAGCCTCCACGTCACAAACAGTCGAGGGAGGCACCCTTGGGAAAGTGCCGAGTCCGGACGCGTCCCTCTCTTCCTCAGCCTGACGGCCCGGGCCCGGGGAGACGTGGCTGGGATCTGGGCTGACCCACAAGCAGTCCGCTCGCGGCAGTCTCGGGAGGAGCCGGCTCCATGCAAGTGGGGGACGGGCCCCTGTCTGAGGTCCACCTGTGTCTCCTGCTTCCATCCCACGCAGAGGTGAGGCCACGTTTGGGGCAGAGCATCATATAGACCAATGCCAACTCAGCCCACAGACGGGAGAAGACTTAGCTTCTCTGCCCCAAGAGGCGCCTCTCCTCTCTGTTGGCCCCAGAAGCACCAGATCTCATTCCTTGGGCTCTTTCTGTGAGTGTGTGAAAGGTTCCCAGGAGACTCGGGCCTTGAGGGCGACGCTGAATTGAAAAGGATTTAGATGTATCGGGAAGAAGCGCGTTAAAGGACTTTGCCACGGTTTGCTGAGTTAGTTCAAGGCATTTGTCAGTCACTCTGTTTATCCTGGAGTGAACAGAAGCAGCAAATCTCTCGCAGATCTGCAGCTTCACCCTGACATCCGCACGTGGCAGAGTCCAGAAACTTCCGTGTCCCTCATGCCTCCCAAGTGTCCCTGATGTTAATGCAAAGCGTGTCATGCTTGGCCAGGCAAAAAAGGACAGCGGCGAAAACTCGGAAACAGCTCCAGACGCCCGGAGACAGGGACTCGCTCCCAAATGGCCCTGATTTGCTCCGTCACTTCCTGCAGGAAAGGCCGGGCGCCCACGAGGCTCTGAGTAGGGCACGCTCTGGGGAAGCCACCAGCGCAACATCCTCCCAGGGCGGCTGGGAAGGGCCCCCTGGGGTAGGAGCCTAATGCCACGCTGACCTGACCCCGGAGGCTGTGGGGACAGCGAGGGAGTGAACGGCAGGTGGGCTTGAAGTAGCGCCAGGTCAGCCCCGAGGCTCGGGCACCCTGCCCTCCGCAGACGGACGAGTGACTGGAGCCTGGTCAGCTGTGTCTCTCGTGGCGCGTGCGGGTCTCTTTGTACAAACATTCCACAGAGAATCTTTTCCTGAAGTTACCGATGCCTTGATAAGGAGATCGTCACTTCCAGCGTTTCCTGAAGCTTCCTGACGCCGCTTTGTTTCTGAGCGTAGGCTGACTTGGCCTCTGCAGCAGAGCGGGTGGCCCCGTGCCCCCGGCCCTTCCTAGTCCCACTGTCCGGTCCCGGCAGCCGCCGAGCCAGGACCCTGCAGAGGTGCAGGTGGGTGTCCCGGCTCCCGGGTGCCAGCCGCCTTCCCACCCAGCCTAACCAGACACACCCGGCCACACCGCAGGGGAGGCGCCCAGGGGCTGCTGTGCCGGGTGAGGCCCAGAGGGAGACCTACAGCTGGGGCGTCTCCTTGCCCGCACAGAGGCCCCTGGGCTCCACCAGGAGGCCCCGGATTCACCGGTGCGCACGCGTGTGTGTGTGTGTGTGCGCGCGTGTGTGCGTGTGCACGCGTGTGCAGGTGGGAGCGGTGGCCGGCGCTGCTCCAGGTGACGCTCCTCTCCCTTTGGAGACAGTCTGAATCCTCTCGTCTGGCCTGAAGCCCAGGGCCCTTGTGACCAGAGACACAGATACGGATGGGAAGGGGCCGGTGCCGGGCGAGGGTGGCGGAGGGGGGGAGGGGTGGCTGTACTCACCCGACAACCACAATGATAAAATCCAGCAAGTTCCAGCCGTTGCGGAGGTAAGCGTTGGGGTGAAAGAGCAGCCCGTAGGCTACGACTTTTAAAAATGCTTCCACGGTAAAAATGATGAGAAAGAGATACTCCACCCGTTCCTAAGAAACACAAGTAGAAGAGAGAGAAGGAGTCATTAGACTGGGGATTTGGAAAATTCTGACCCAGCAGGTCCCCCAAGGTGGTGGAGGAGAAGGGGGCCCCTCCACGGTCGGATCAGGGGGACACCCCCAGGCCACATCCCGAGCCCCACGGTCCATCCCACAGGAGAGCTCCGATCCACTGGGCAGGAAGGGGGTTTTTAGTCTTCAAATGTTAAAATGCAGAAATTAGGGTGGTGAAAAATCGCACATCTTTGAGAAACATCTCAGTTCATCAGTGAGCAGTTCCTCGTACTTCTCAGAAGAGAACTCATGATGCCTTCTCTAAGGGGACCCAAGGATGCCGGGATGGGAGCTGGTGCTGAGAAGGGTTGAGACAGAAGGGCAGGGGAAGTGCCACAGTTCTGAGTCACCAACCCTGAAGCTACAGCCGGGGTCTCTGTACCCGGCCACCAAGAAGCAGAGCATGCAAACCTCCGCCGGCTGCTGAAACAGAGGCAGCTGCCCACGCGCGCTGACCCCGACCTGCGAGCCCTCTTCCGTGAGGAAACAGAACTCTCTGTCCAAAGAGCGAGACCGGATCCGCAGGGACCCCAGCATTGCCAGGATGAGGGCGGGCACTGGGTGGTGGAGGGGCGGTGCTATTCTGCTGTCCACACTCTGTCCTCTCCAAGAGGGCTCTGCTGTGGGATGTGGCCCTGTCCCTGGAGCCCACGCTCGGCAGGACTGACTCCGGCTGGCTGAAGCCGACTCAGGGCTGATTCACCGGCACCCCACCCTCCGCAGCAGCCGCTCTCCCACGCTGCCCCCGGTGCAGAGCCTTCAAGGCCCCTCAGGCAGGGGTGGCCGTGGCCTTCCCACACCGGTGCTTTGCGCTCGTCTCCGTGGGAGCGTCCAGGAAGCTCCCACCTCAGACCCTAGACCCGGCTTCTCCCCCTCCGCAAGTCAGGAGGGGCTCACTGAAGACCCCAGGTCCCACGCCCACCGTATCCCTAGAAGGCATACGGCCTGCCGCCCACCCTGCAGGGAGGTCAGGCTGGTCCCAGCGCCCCCCGTGCTCTGCCCATCTGCTCTGCCCACCCTCCCCAAACCCTGCGACATTGAGCGCGTGCCGGCCTCACCCAGCCCAGCTCAGGACGAAGTCTGGGGACACAAAGTTAAAAAGGGAAGAGCCCCGGGCCCCACCCAGACCTACTGGAGGAGATCTTCTGGCCATGGAGCCTGGAAGTGCACATTCCAGACCATTCCCCGGGTGTCTCTGAAGCACCTGACGTTTAGGAACCACTGGTCCACGTGCTGAGAGAGGCCCAGACAAGTGGCAACCAGGGGAAGGGGATGGAGGGGGGGACTCCACCAGCCTCTCCGAGGCAGGCTTGTCCTCACCTCCCACCCATTCCGTCATCTTGAAGTTGGTCTGGGACGTGGCTTCCCGGGGGTCTGCGACCCAGGAACAAACGGCAGTGCGTAGGAACTCTGGTCTTTAAAAAGCAGGTGATGTTGGATAAAAATGTACATCAGGACCTTGTTGAAAGGGAATGCATGTTCCAAAAGGGCGCGACACACCTGAGGACGACTGCGGAAGGTGAGCTGTCCAGCCACTCAGCCCCCGCCCCCGAGACCATTCAGAGCGCCCACGTTTAGCCCCAGCTGACAGGGCCACCTCCTCTGCACCCCCAGAAACCTCTGCGGAAATTCACGAAGTTGGAGCAGGGATGAGAAGGGAAACAAAGGTAAGCTGGGTACCCATTTGTGTCAGGGGCTTTCATGTGTTCGCCTGCGTGCCAGATGCATTCACCCCACCAGCCTCCATCAGTCACACGTCACTGGTGAGGCACAACCAGCTGAGTCCCTGGACACGATGCTGGAGAGCCCTCTGGGTCGTCTGCACAGTGAGCTTTCTGGGACAGGTAGCAACCCAGCTCGGAACACCCCTTCCTGCGGCAGGGAGGACAGCCATACCCCAGGGCTCCGAGCGTCCTGGCGTCTCAGACAACCCCTTAAACAGCGGCACCCCCAGCCCCGCCCGACCGGCACCAAGCAGTGTGTTTACCCCCTCATCTGCGAGGCTGCCTTCCCTTCCTGATTCCTCTATGAAAAGAGAAAGCCACGGGGGAGGAGGGGTCCCGGGTCCCTCCACTGCCGTGCAGGCTCACACCGCAGCCCCGGCGCGTCCTAGACCTGCTGCACCTCCTGTGAGATGGAGGACCTGGGGACGTGTGTCTTCTCTTGTTGACCCTCGGCCTTTGTAAGTTTCCCCCATGAGGCCCACTCCCTAATCTACAGCATGTGACATAACAGGTGGAGACGAGAAGGAACCACGGGCATGGCAGAGAGTCCTCCACTCAGCCGTTCACGGACATGTTTATGTGCTGGAGGTTCAAGAGAAAGGGCTCAGAAACTGACCTCCAGGAGCTCTGGGGACAATGGGGACAGATGGACAGAGTCCAGTACAGCAGGTAAGCTGTGCCCTGGAGGGAAGGCTGGGAGGATGGAGAGCTGTCAGCTGAAGTGGGTGGGTCAGGCATCCGGTGGAGAGAGAGGTAAAGGGGGGAAGTGTAGAGGCCGTGGCTGGGGAGGGGACGGGCTGGAGAGGTGGGCCGGAGCAAGGGGACCAGGGGCTCTGGGGCCGGGCCTGGACACTCGGCTTCCGTTCTGAGGAGACGGCGGCCCTGCTGTGGTGTGCACTGCCATCTGGCGCTGTCACGATGGGGCAATCGGGCGGGGGTGGCCCACGCAGAGATCGTGGAGGCCTGAGCCGCGGCCGAGACGGGGGACTGGAGATGAGCACGGGGACCTGGGACACAGAAGGCGTGTGATTCGCTTTCCGGCTGCACGTGGGGGTCGGAGAAGAGGCAGGGAAAGAAGGGCGCGGCCCCCCCGGGGTTTCTAACCCGGTGACTGTGGGTGGAGGACCCTCTCGCTGCAGTGGGGCCTTGAGGAAGAGGAGGGGTCCGCGTTCTGTACTCAAGGCGGAGCTCCTGGACTTGGACGTAGAGGTGGGCTCGCAGGGGCGGCTGGACAAGGTGGCCCTGGAGATCGTGTGGACCGGAGGAGAGCTGAGGCTGGGGTCCATCCCCTACGGGATGACCTCAGCCCAAGGGAGTGCTTCCGCGTCCTGGGAATTGTCTCCCAGGAGAAGTGACAGGGTCCTGCTTAAAGCCATGGGGTCTGAGAGATAAAGGACCTCAGAGGTTATCTAAGTAACCTCCTGGCGGAAAGACTAGGACACTGATGAGATAAGGCCTGGCGGGTACACGTGGAGCATGCAGGATGAGCTGGACTTCCTGACCCGAGGCCCAAGGTGCGTTCGTTTCTTTGCCTCCCGGGCCCCGCTGACCCCCTAAGACACGAGTGGGTCGGACTCCTCAGTACGAGGTTTAAGGGTCTGAGACAGAACTGAAGAGGGCCCAGGAGCCAGGAAGAAGGGTCCGGACAAGAACCCAGGGAGGGAGCAAGGGCCGTGGTCACCAAGTCTGGGGCACAGTCACCTGTGAGGTGGGTGAACGCGGGCGGGTGTGCACGTGTGTGGCACCTCTTGTGAGCAGTGCTGTATTCACTCTAACGTTAGGGGCACGGGTGTCCTTACAGAATGAATTCCACCCCTCTCTTCAAAGCCAAAAAACAAACAAGAAAACGTAAACAAGTGAAACAGCTTGGTCATCCTTTCAAAACACTGTGTGTTGCCATAGAAACGTCCGGGGGTGGAGCACAGTGCAGCTGTGGAAGCCGTTCTCCGGCCGGCTGATGTCCGGGTGCCTCTGGCCTCATGGGTTCACATTCCTCATGGCCTCCTCGGGCCTGGTTCTGGGGGTCCCAGAGCCCTGAGAACGCACCGAGGTCCAGCACGGGACCCGCCGTTTCTGTGATCTCGGGAACCCCCGGCAACTCTGGAAGCCACCCTGGGGCAGCCTGATTCCAGGCCCCACTGTGGGTCGAGGTTGAATAGGCTGGAGGAGGCATGAGGACAAGGCTGGGTCGCGCCAGACGCAGCCACGCACAGCTGCGGGTGGGGGGCGAGGGGACGCCCAGGGCTCCCGAGGACCCTCCGCTGCAGCCGGCAGGAGTGGGGACCTCGCCGCTCAAGTGGTTCCATCTCTTCCCTTTCCCAGCACCTCCCCTTCCCTCCCGACAATATTCCCCAACCCCGCCCGCCCCGTGAGTCCTTTCCTTGTCACCGTGTCCCCATCCCTCCCCTCTCCCTGCTCTCTCCTTAGGGCCGCCACTGGCACCCGGGCCCACATCCACTCCCAGGTTTGACCCACTGAGGGGATTCAGAGGAGGGAGCGCCTCGGTTCCCAGGGGTCACGAGGTCTCCCGGATGCCTGTGGGCTGTGAGGCCCTGGTGGGCACAGGCCGTCAGAGCTTTCCGCTCTCCTCACGTCCACACGTCCTGCCCTTCACCCGCACTGTAAGCCTCTTCACGGCAGACTCAGTTATCTGTGGATGGTAACAATCCTGATTCTGACACCGAATGGCTCTGTGTCTTCGGGAAATCACGCTACCTCCCTGGTCTGTTTCTCATCGGTAGAAGAGCTAGTTAAGCATGAAAAAACAAAACAAAACACGATGCTGCTGAGAGCCCTGGGCTTCCCAGGGCTGCTTTGGGAGCGGGTACAGGTCGGGGGGAGGCTGACAAGGTGGGGCTTCCCCCCTGCCCCCGCCTTGAACCAGAGCGTGGCCACTTTAACCCGAGGACCCTACACGGCTGACTCCAGTCTGGGGAACCCACAGGATGGGGTGTGGAGAGAGAGCACACGCGAAAGGGCGCAGCCGTCGCTTCCTGACTCGCCCGGGTGACCTGCTGGCTTCATATCCTGGGCTCTGCCTGAGATTGTACTGGAGAAGAGGAATGAGTGCTTTTTTTCCCCCTGGTTTTCTTAGAACTTGGAATACCACTTCCAAAGTCTCTCCAGAGTCCTCTGTCAAGCTCGTCCCTGGTCTGTGCGCAGCTCTGCACAGGCACAGCCGATTCCCAAACGTGGAGAGAACACAGAGTTTCTGCCTTGCTGTTCTGAGGATCCCTATAAACACAGACAGGTTTGATAATGAAAAATCCTTCATTAACGGGACTATGACTGCGTGTGCTTTAGGAGAACACGACATTCCCTCCTGGTAAGGGAAGCCGGTGCCAGGCGACAGCTCCCCGGACCCGGCCATCACGGAGCGCCCGCCAGGTCTGTTCACGTATGCACGCTCGTGTCTCTTCAAGCACGCATGTTTCTGCACACGTGGTGCAGCTGGGCGACGCCCACCGTCTGTGTTAAACAGCAGGTACCTGCTCTGTAACAGACCAGCTGTGGAAATTCACACTCAGAGAGCTTTCCTTCCCTCTGCGGCTGAAGGACTACACAGAGTGTGGTGAACACACGCACAGGATACTAGTCAGACCTGAGAAGGAATAAAGTTCTGACACGCGCTGCAACACGGGTGAGGGCTGAAAACACTGTGCTGAGAGAAGCCGGTCCTCAAAGGACAGGGATGTATGATTCCACTTCTGTGAAACACCCAGAACGGGCAAATTCACGGAAACTGTAGATTAGAGGTTCCCAGGGCTGGAGGAGGAGGGAGCCGTTTCAGGGAATGAAAAGTGGCAGAAACAGCGGTGATGGCCGCACAACGTCGTGAGCGTAATTCATGCCACTCAAGTGGACACTTTAAAATGGTTAGAACGGCAAATTCTGTTATACTTATTTTCTCACAAAGGGAAAAAAAGGAAGCATTCCTTTGGATGTTAAAGATTTTCTAACCATCAAGGGTCTTCATCTAAAGCTACCTGAGGCCACGGCTGAACCTGTATCAGCTACCCCCTCCCCGGGATCACGTGTCAGGAAACCGCCAGGACAGCTGCTTGTCGAGAGAGCTGGTGGAAGGCTGGGGCCCTGGGATGGGGCACGAGGCGGTGGGCGGGAGGCGGCTGCAGGCAACGCCTTCAAGTCCACCATGTTTCGAGGCAGGCCCTTCCCAAGGGCCTTATGGTGGTGCAGGCGGTCTGGCCTTAACACCCAGGACTCCTGTAAAGGATGGAAGGGCTGGACAAAACCACGGGATACCTAAGAGCAAAGCAGCCTCGGAAAGGACAGTCGCCTGTTTGTTGAGGCTGGTGGCCCCGGAGGCTGAAACTCTGCCGGGTCGCTGGTCTCACAGGGGCTCAGCCCAAAGATCCGGAAGCTCTCCTCCCGCACAGCTTGCTCTGCCCTCGCCCGTGACGCCAGGTGGCCGCGACTCACCCACTTGTGAGACGCTCAGCTCACGTCTCCTCTGGAGGCTGGCCTTGCCCCCCTGGGAGGGTCAAGCGGGCGGCTCAGATGTCCAGGTGCCGGCCTGCCCCTCGCCAGCCCGTCCCCCAGACGGCATCTCTGCCCGTCCCCGGGGCCCCTTCCTGGGCTGCTTCTCAGCTGTCAGCCCCCAGGGCAGACCTGGCCTGCCTGCGTGCTCGCGGTGTCCTGCACCGTCGTCACGGGCTGCTGAGCCGCCCCTTGGAGTTCACGGGTGGCCACGTGCCCCTCCCCACGGGCAGCACAGGCTATCAGGGCGCGGCCGGTCCCCCCTCTCCCAGGACGTCACTGGCTCCGGGACATCACCTTTGCTTTGGGTAATGGAGCAGAGTGGTGACAGGTATTCCCACTCAGAGCTGAAGTGCTTCTGGGGACCAGGGGGCATTTGCTTAATGACCTGTGGCTAGTGTGTGGTTTCCCAAACGGATGCGGCCGTGGCCTCAAAACTCTCTCCTAAATGCCCACCTTCTTGCAAGGAAGCAGACCAGCACGCGGCACAGGGGAACAGACCCCCTTTTCTGCCTGTCTCCACGGCTTGTCCTCCGCCCGCCCCCATCACTGTGTGGGTGTTAAGGCAGCTTCCTCACTGGTCTTACTGGCATCCAGGCTGATTCTCTGCCTAACCACCTCCCCCCGTGCCACCCCCGCCCCGGGCCTGGGATGGAGTCTCGCCTCCATGGCCTGGCTCCCAGGTCCCGGTGGAACCCACTCGTCCCTCTGGCCCCGTATCCGGCCAGCACCGTGTGCTCCAGCCACACCAGAAGGCTCACCACGCGCAACCCAGAAGGGCGGTGAGGGCAACCCTGCCAGGCCGGCCTTTCTCCACCTGCAAGGCCTGCCCCTCCCCTGGTCTGGACGTCTTACCCTCCCCGGCCCCCCACGGCCCTCCACTCAGCCCATGAGGGCTGCGATGGCCTAAATACAGTCCTCGTGCCGCTATGTCCCCTGCTGAAAGGATGTGAGGCGAGGAGGGAGGAGTTTCAGCTCCCAGCTCATGTTCTCGCGGTGCCAGGAGGCAAAACACCTCCCCAAACACGGGCTTCATTGTTCCTGCTTTTCTGCTTGCTGCCTCTGACTTGCAGACAGAAATCCTACGGCAGACGGGACAACGGAAGCTGGGGTCACAGACAGACCCCGGGTCCCGGTGCCTGAGAAGAGTCCCCGTCACGCCGGTTACAAGCTGGTTACCACGACGTCGACCACCAACACCACCAATAACAACAAGAACTAATGTCACCCTGGGTGTTCTCAATCCCGACCCTGATCCCATGTCCCTTGCACGAGTTACCGAATTATTTTCTTCCTTCGTCACAACATCACGATGCCGGCAGATCAGTCCTCCCCGTGAATCAGGAGGTTGAGACGCGGAAGGCAGGTCCGCTCGCCCAGACCACACAGACTCTAAGAGCCGTGGCGGGGCTGCGCCTCGGGCCCCTGAGCCCAGAGCGCTGGCCCTTAACGTCAGCTTTAACTTTTTCATCCATAGAAGGAGAAGCATGGAAACAGCCTGCGTCGTGTGCTGGCGTCCACGTACGTGGACGTGCTCTGTAAACTGCAAAGTGCTGTGGAAGTACTGGCGGGCATCACCCCAAAGCTTCTCTTTGGGGCAGAGAGAACCATCTCATAACATCAGCGCAGGACCACAGAAGCTCAGGGGAGGAAGGGGGCTCCAGTGTCCCGCAGGGTGACGTACACTCGACACAGGCTAGACTCACAAAACCGAGAGGCCTCGTGAGTGACCTGGCTCAGGGTTAGATAGAAGTGACGCCCCGAGATGACCGGAGCGGTGCTGGGTGCAAACCCCCATCTCCTGACCTGTGTCCGGTGCCCAAGCCGCCCCCCACCTGGGCCCCCCCAGCAGACACCGCCCAGCCATCACCATGAACTCACCTGCTGACCCACATGACCTCAGCACCCCCCTCAACACAAGGACCATCAACGCATCGGTGCTGACTTACAACCTGTACCCTCCCTGCGGGAGGCACAGGGTGACCATATGGTTTACCCGTCAGACAAGGGCAGCTTTGAGAGTGACTAATTAGTGGGGACACGGGGGGTGATCACACGGGGGTGATCCCAGGGGAACTAGCGACTGCAGTCACCCTAATTATACCTCAGGGAGGTTCCCAAAGCGCCCACCTGCTCCTTGTAGGTAAACCGACCTGAGGAAGCTTGGGAGCGTCTTCCTACTGGACGGGGCGGGTGGGGGGACTTGGGGGAAGGAGACAGTCTTGGTGAGAAAGGACAGGGTCCGCCTCGGGGTCACAGTCGTGTCTGCAGAGGTGCCACGACCACGGGGTTACTCCCGCGCCCCCGGGGTCCCCCTCCCGCCCCGGCGGCACCGGCTCAGCACCCTCACGTGAAAGCACGTGTCCGCGATCCCCTGCTCCGGCTCCACCCCGCCCGCTCCTCGCGGTGAACGATCGCCTGCGCGGTAGTTTAATGAGCCGGTGATGAACGCGTTGCGCGTCTCGTGGAGGCTGAATCACCTTGTTTACTCATCGGTAATTAAATCGGCAGCATCTAATGTCTGCTTGGGGAGATTTATGGGCATTTTCTGTTTCTAGGTGACGAAATTGAAAAATGAGTCTAATTACTGATGGATTTCCCCAAGAAGAGAACCAGAGAACGGTATTTCACTCACTGCCAAGTTCACGGCGCCTTAGCACGGCCATGACAAGGGTGAATGGCAGGAACGCCAGGGACCACCCAAGACCATCCTCTCGGACAACCCTGTTTCCTAAGGGGAACCCCATTTGTCCCTCAAAAAAACCACTGCTACTAAGGGGTTTTGAGAGGATATGACACTTCCAGTATGGAAGGTTCTGACCGGGTGTGGCCTCTTAGTTGCTCTGTGACGTGAGCTTAGTCTTTTTTAATTCTTCAACTTTACATTTTCTCGTTTATGAAGCAAAGTTTTCAAGTCATCAAATTATTGGGCTAATGAGCAGATGATCCCATAAAAATGGTTGCAAGCTGGTTAACAGAAAAATATCACCATCGCGGCAGGTTTTATAAACATCTAGAAGTTCCCTGTCAAGTGTTTTGCTCAGTGTTACATTTCCAGAACCTTCAGGTTGGGAGGATGAGAGAAATACTCTGAGCATTTTATTCCAAGGCAGATGGAAGCGTCTCCCTGGGGTGCTCACTCTGTCAGTCTCCAGAGAGCGTTCACCTTTGTGGCTACTGAGCGTTCTTAGTCTAATCCAGGATCTGGCTGAAGTAACAGTGTCTCCTACACTTTGGGGATCGGGTGGGACGGGGGTCTTAGTGCATATACCTCGCTCCAGAACTGCTCAAGGAGCTCCCCACCCAGGGCTTCCCCGGTGGCGCAGAGGTTGAGAGTCCGCCTGCCGATGCAGGGGACGCGGGTTCGTGCCCCGGTCCGGGAGGATCCCACATGCCACGGAGCGGCTGGCCCCGTGAGCCGTGGCTGCTGGGTCTGTGCGTCCGGAGCCTGTGCTCCGCAACGGGAGAGGCCACAACAGTGAGAGGCCCGCGTACCGCGAAAAAAAAAAAAAAAAAAGAGCTCCCCACCCAAAGGCCCTCCCATCCTCACAACGATTTTCAGAAACGATGTATTTTCTGCAGGTGAGGAGGCCCAGGGGTTCGGGGAAGAGGGCCAGGGGTCTCTCCCCGAGTCCCACGGAAGGCCCGGTGGGGAGCAGACGGTGTCCGCTGGCCGGACCTCAGGCTTCCGTGTCTCAACGTTCTCAGGGGTGGTCCAGAAACCTGCCAAGGAGGCCTGCGGGTAAGTGAACAGTCACCTCGCTCCTAGTTTACAGGATACACTGAGGGCCTTGGTGACCCGGGTCCCAGCAGTGACCCCCTCCTCCACGTGGCCCAGCCCACCACCGCTTCAGGGCTGAGACCCCAACTGGGTCGAGAGGCCTCTGTTTGGGGTGAGGCATGTTGCTTCTTTGGGCCTCAGTTTTCTAATCTGTAAAATGATGCCTCTTCCCCTCCTCTGCCCGGGCTACGAAAAATCACATAGAGAGTTTGGTGTGCAGTTTATACGTGTGTTTCCCTGGGGTCCACAGACCATAAGGGGCCCTGGGGAGTGAGGAATTCCTCAGGTCCTATGAGTGGCTCTGACTCCCATGGCAGGTGCCAAGTACGCAAGGCCTTGCCTCCCCTGCTCTGAATGGACACGTGCCTGGCTGCCACCAGCCTGACTCCCACCTTGTCCTCTGGCCTTGTTGTGTTAGTTGAGGCTCAGGGCACGGTGGTTAGGAGTCCCGTCTCTGGAGGGAGACCACCTGATTTTAAATCCAGGTGCTGGCATAACGATCAGAGCAGAAATAAATGAAATGGAGAATTAAAAACAGTAGGAAAGGCCAATGAAGCTGAGAGCTGATTCTTTGAAAAGATAAACAAAATTCATAAACCTTTAGCCAGACTCATCAGGAAAAACAGAGAGGACCCCAATCAATAAAATCAGAAATGAAAAAGGAGAAGGTACAACCCCCATACCACAGAAATACAAAGCATCCTAAGAGACGACTATGACCGACGCTATACCGATAAAATGGACAACCTAGCAGAAATGGAAAAATTCCTAGAAAGGTACAGTGTCCCAAGACTAAACCGGGAGAAACAGCAAATATGAACAGACCAATTACCAGAAATGAAATTGCATCAGTAATTTAAAAAACTCCCAACAAACAAAAGTCCAGGACCTGATGGCTTCACAGCTGAATTCTACTAAACATTTAGAGAAGACTGTTAACACCTGTCCTTCTGAAACTATTCCAAAAAATTGCAGAGGAAGGAATGCTTCCAGAATTATTCTATGAAGCCACCGTCATCCTGAAACCAAAACCAGACAAAGACATCACATAAAAAAGAAAATTACAGGCCAATATCACTGAGGCACATAGATGCAAAAATCGTCAACAAAATATTAGCAAACTGAATCCAACACTACATTAAAAGGATCATAAGCCACTGTCAATTGGGATTAATCCCAGTGATGCAAGGATGGTCCAACATCCACAAACCAATCAGGATGATTCACCACATAAACAAACTGAAGAATAAAAACCATATGACCATCTCAATAGACGCAGAAAAAGCTTTTGACAAAACTCAACATCCACTTATGATAAAAATTCTCCACAGTGTTGGTAGAGAGGGAACATAGCTCATCATAATAAAGGCCGTATGTGATAAACCCACAGCTAACATCCTACTGAACAGTGAAAAGTTAAAAGCACCTCCTCAAGACAAGGGTGTCCACGCTCGCCACTTTTATTCAATAGAGTATTGGAAGTCCTAACCATCGCAATCAGACAAGAAAAAGAAGTAAAAGGAATCCAAACTGGAAAGGAAGAAGTAAAGCTGTCACTGTTTGCAGATGACATGATACTACAGATAGAAAAGCTTAAAGACACTGCCAGAAAACTACTAGAGCTCACCAATGGATTCAGTAAAGTGGTAGGATACAAAATTAATATACAGAAGTATATTTGTAATAACTTTAGATGGAGTATAATCTTAAAAAATTGTGAATCACTATTACTCCTGAGACTAACATAATATTGGACATCAGCTATACCTCAGTTTAAAAAAATAAAATAAAAACTTAAAGAAAGTGCTAGAGAAGAAAATTGGAAAACGGAAAGGAGGAAAAAGGCAGAATAGGCAGGAATAGAAGACACACAGGAGCAGGAAAGAAAAGTGCGACACTGCTGGGGTTCGTTTACGCCCTGAGACGTCCAGGGTTAAGGTTCCCGAAGCCATGCCTATGATGCCCAGGTGTCTGCCCACAGAGGGCGTGTGCACGCGTGTAGCAGGAGCCCAGGGTGCACATGGGGGGGGGGCGTGTCCAACACACCCGGGAAGAGGGGCTTGTGGGGTGTGAGTCTTGGGTCCTCCTGGAAGAGTCGACCATTTGTCTATCTTCTACGCAGAAAGCAAGCCAGTGACCCAGCACCTCTGCCCAACCACAGCCAGGGTCCCACTGACCTCTGACCCCTCTGGCCAGAAGTCCCCATGAGCACGCAGCCGGCGAGAGGTCGGAGTACCAGCAGGCTCTGCCCTGGGGTGAGCGCCCTCCCCCGAGTTACCGCTCCCCACTGCTGTCCTCTCCCCCTGCCCACAGCGTCTGTGGAACTGACTCCATGCGCTGGGCCGGAATCAGGCTGTGGTCCAGTCAGACGCCGGGCCCCGGGGACCTGAGTTCTGATTATGTCCACCGACATTTACTACCCTGGGGCCGCAGATGCAGAAGCAGCGCCCCTGCCTGCCTGGGGCACTCAAGCCCGGGGCGGGATCAGAAGGGACAGAGGTCATCGCAACGCGACGAGTCCCTTCAGCCGGGAGGCTCGGGGACCCCTCCCTGACACCAGCTAGACACAGAGGGCAACTCAGCCTCCTCCACACTCCAGGTTCCAGGCCGGACCCTTGCACCACAGACCACGTGGCTTCTGTGATCCCAGAAGAGCTACGAGCATCTCAGAGGACACGGGCTTTCCCCTGAGACGGTGGGTCCGGGCGGAGCTGCCGTGGTGACACTCGCACCCCCTCTGCGGCATCTACGCCCAGGTGAGCAGCCCGGCACAGGTAAGCAGAGTCGTCACCACAGGGAGCCGGTGTCCTTCCCGGAGTTTACACGCGACTTAGTCCTTGACCATCTAGGAAACCCCCCACTCCCAGCTGCTGCTCACCAGGGCCCTGGACGGCGTGTCAGGCTTTCTAGGGGAAGCGCTGGAGTGGTGGAGCCCCGCGGGGTGAGGAGAGGAGGCCCTTGGGCGCCCGCCACGCGTGATGTGGTGAGTCAGCGCGCTCCGGTCCCAAGCGGCTGGTGCCGTACCGCCTCTCATCACGGTGAGGCTCAGAGGAGTCAAGCAGCCAGTCCAGGGCCCACGGGGAGTCAGCGCCGGGCGCAGGGCTTGAGCTCCGTCTCTGACTCAGTCCCACTGCACGGCCCTCAGTCGGGGTGGTTTCATGTCCATCACTGTCTCCACGGGAAATTCGATATTCAAGTAATGGCCGATCAGGCAGAATGCAGGGAGTGGCGGGGATGGAGGGAGGGAGCGCTGCTCCAGCCCAGGGCAGGGGCCGCACAGAGGGCCAGTGGGAGGGGGGACGGCGGGGCAGGACTGTGGGGCTCGGGGACCACGTGGCAGTGGGACTTAGGAGAGACGACGGGACAGGCCGGATCTGGCCAGAAGCAGCCGTCAAAGCCCAGACCCAGCAGCTGCGGGTCGCACCGTGAGCGGTGCTGGGACCGAGGGCTTCGGAGCGGCGGGAGGAGCATCCGTCAGAGCTGACCTGAGCAGCCGTCCGCGCCAGTAACGGAGCCTTTCCATCTCAGGTGGTTCCATTTGACGGGAGCCACAAATTCATACAGCAGTTTATGCAGCCGGGGAAGGGTGCACGGGGAGGGGGTGAAGGGAGCGCGGGAGTCAGCCTCAGCTCACCAGTGTATGCATTCACTCACTCGCTCACTCATTCATTCACTCGCTCACTCACTCATTCACTCGCTCACTCATTCACTCACTCATTCATTCATTTGCCAGAAGGCCACGGGCGGGCCCAAGAGCTGAGTGACGTTATGAATGTCTCTTTCTCCCAGCCTCCTAGCTTATACTATAAAAGTCACCTACATTTTAATTTGTTAGATTTGGGCAAACCTGCATGTTTCTCGGTCTTTCCTCAGTGCCACCGCATCTTACCGACCCCACGATACCACCGTGTAGAACCAGAACCATGTGCTGGGTCACAGCAGACTGGAGACCCCTGGGGTCGGAGACTGTCTTTTCCTCCAACACAGCCCCTCCTTCTGGCTTCCATTGTTTGAAAATGCAGTAAATCCTTTTGACAGGTGTCTGGTAAATATCTACTATGTACATGTTGATCAAGATACTTATTTATTCCCTGGTTCAAAAAAGTAAGATTGCCCGCGCACTCGCCACGGGCTGGAGGTGGCTGAACTAGGCTGATGGACTGGTGGCAGAGCCAGGGCTCTGAGCTGGCAGCAAAGCGCCCTCGGCGCCCCGCCCCGGCGCTTCCGGCCACGCCCTCGCCCTCCACGTGACTCCCACCTGCTGCCTCGACCCCTCCCGGGCTCCACCCCTCAAAAGATCCAGGGAGGGCCCAAGAGGCACCGAGGGGTTGGCAAGTCACCGACTCACGCTTGGACACTTTCTCACGCGTGCCGCCCCAGGGATGGTGCCTGCCTGGGAGCTTCGCTGGGGAAGGGGCTCCACCACGCAGCACCGGCAGGCTTACCCCGAGCTCCCGGGGGCGCCCTTCTAGGGTGCTCGCCCAACTCTGCGACCAAGAAGCGGGCAGCAGAGCCCCGTCAGCACTGAGCTTCACCCGGCCCCCGCGTGCCTCCCACGTGACTCTTCCCCCAGGGGCAGCGCAGGCGCAGGGCTGCCTTCTGCCTCCTTTCTGAGGCTGCATGGATGTAAAGGCACGTGGCAGGATTACAGAAGGGGGCCTCCACGGGGCGGGGCAGCTGCCCGGTTACAGAAGGGGGCCTCCACGGGGCGGGGCAGCTGGCTTCCGGAGCAGCTGGAAGGCCTCGGCCAGCAGCTGGGGCAACCTCGGGGCCGGAGAGGGCTGGCCGGGGAGCAGCACAGTGCTCCGGGCCTTGCTTCTCAGGGCCTGGCCGGCTCTGAACACACCGCCAGCTGAGCCACTGCAGCCGGAAGCATCGAGGCTTCTGAAGCGGTTTCCTGCGGCTTCTAACCAGGAAAGTAGAAGCAGCTCCAGCCCCGATTCTCTGATTCTAAACAGGCCTTTCGAGGGCCTCAAACCCGAAGGCCCGGAGCTCCGCTGCCGGTGCGCTGGGAGCTCTGCAGAGTCGCCCCTCCACACGGTCACGTTCATGCCCGCCTCGCCAGGGGTCCTACTGGATGGGGGCGGTGCTGGGGCTTCGGGGGCGAGGATTCTGCTTTCCTTCCCCGCCCCTCCAAGTACTGGCAGCGCCTGACGTCTGTCGAGTTTAGGAGGCTGAGGAGAGGTGCGCTCCGCTGGGGAAAGCCGGAAACACCAGCACACCCACCCGGGAGGTTTGGGGGCATCTCGGTGGTGGGAGTCACCCAGACCCCTCCCACCCGGGCAGAACAGGTCTCTCTGAAGAGTGACCAGAGCCTGGCAGTCACGGAGGGGGCTGGGCTTGTCCCGCAAAGGAGAGAAAGACGAGAAAAATCCATGTCAGAGTAGAGGCGGCAAAGGACAGAGCCATCCTCATAGGGTCATCTGGGAAACACGCATGCACACGCACACACGTGTCGGCACACGCGTGCACGCAGGCGCTCACATACGGGGCCCGGGTGCTCTGTGCTCCTGGCGCGTCTGTTCTCGTTCCCTTTAGGTGTTTGGTTCTGGCTGCTTCTGCACGGAGTGATTCATGGAAATCACTGTTCTTGGGAGTGAACCATCACCATGAACCTCGCGGGCCCATTTCTTTTTTTTTTTTTTTTTTTGCGGTACGCGGGCCTCGCACTGCTGTGGCCTCTCCCGTTGCGGAGCACAGGCTCCGGACGCGCAGGCTCAGCGGCCATGGCTCACAGGCCCAGCTGCTCCGCGGCATGTGGGATCTTCCCAGACCGGGGCACAAACCCGTGTCCCCCGCATCGGCAGGCGGACTCTCAACCACTGCGCCACCAGGGAAGCCCCGTCGCGGGTCCATTTCTTGAAAACCTCCTAAAGCCAGACGCCTGGGCAGTGTCGGGTGGGGGCTAGCTCTCCGCCCCTTCCTGCTGGGGATGACAGGAGGCCAGGGTCTGGTTCCCAGAGCGTGGGGTGGGAGGGGGGTCGGCCGACACGGTGCCCTACAGGGGCTGAGGTGATGCAGATTCTGTCAGACCGCGGGCGCTGTGTCCAGCCAGGCCACACTGCTCTGCAGAGACACCTGTCCCCCTGGCAAACTCTAATAGGGGCAGGACGCACAGTCCCGCCATCCCACGCTGGCAGCTACAAACGACTCGGGGTCTGAGAGAGGACGGTGCTGCCACCCTGCCGAGCCCTGGGGATGACAGTGATTCATCTCCACCCGACGGGAGATGCTCCTGTCTCCTGGGGCCATCCGGCTCATCCACCTCTCCTGCCCCCGGCTCCCCTCCTGCCCCATTGCCTTTCTCGCCTGTTTCTCCCCTCGCCCTGACAGGGATTCGGGGCATGGCCTTGGGTCGCTTTGCTTGCCCTGGCGACAGCAAGCCCTGCGTTAGCTCTTCTCTCCACATCGAGGAAGCACAGGTGACCTGCTCTGCTTAGGTGAGCACTTCAACTTCAGGAAGGAAGGAGTAGAGGGGGTCCAGGGGAGACGGAGAGGCAGAGGTGAAAGAAGACCTGGGATTAAGGCACCGAACTTCAATGGGGAAAAGGTCAAAGGTCATTTAAAACTTGGGTATCGCTCCAAGCACAGTCATCAACGGAAACAAAAAATTACAGCGACAAACCCAAAATAGGAATCTCGATGGAAATTCTGCACCTGCCGTTCATCCACTGACAGTTCCGCCATCAGCAGGCAGCCATCAGGGGTCACGCCTGCGGCGACAACTTTGCCTCAATCCCGCCGGTCTGATAAGTCCTTTGATTCGATGACAAGTGAGTGGCCTCAACATGAAGCCGGTCCCACAGGAAGGGGCTAATTCTGCTTCCCTCATTTGAATGATGAGGGATCTGAGGCCCAGGGGAATCAAATGATTAGCCGGTTAGCAGCGAAACTAGGACTTAACCCAAACGTCCTAATTCAAAACCCACTGCTTTCGCTGCCGCACCACGGTGTTTCCTCCAAGGAGTGTTGTAAAAACCAGCAGCCACGATGAGGACGAAAGGACGAATCCCGCGTAAGCATATTTGATCACACGTGCTAACGGAACCGCGGATGGGACGGCAGGCAGGAGCCGAGGAAAGTAACAATATGACAAGCTGCGAGGTGGCAGCACGTGTAGAATAAACTAATTTTATGATCATGGAATGAGTGCCAGTCAGATGCACCGGGGATCAGCGTTACTGAGGCCTGGGGCAAAAGAGACGGTGGACAGTGAAACGCTATGATGAATGACACGGTGCCACTTCTCTGCCGCTCTCTGGAAATGTTTAGAAATGTTAACACGCGATTTCAGAAGTAGGAGCCCTTGAACAAAAGATGCTTTCAGCCCTAGTTTTATAATACTATATGGAAATGAATGAGGCTTCACCGGCTAGCAACAGAAGTGAAACATGGGCAGAACTCGCTCCATAAAATCAAGTGACTTGGAGACTTCCGCTTCTGGAGAGATGGAGCAGACATATTTTTCCCTATTCCTCCCACAAAGTGCAAGTAAAATCCACGGACATTACCTATAAAACAAGCATAAGATGACTACAGGATGGAGAGAAGAAGGCAGGCTGGCAAGGAACCTCAGGACCCTCAGGGCACAGGGATGAGTTCCCTGGGTTTCGGAGAAATGTAACCGAGAAATGTCAACCGGTGCAGACAAACCGACCCCCACACAACTGAGGTCAGCTCTCTACAGCCAAGGGCCCGGGAAAGGGGCAGCCTAGCAAGACAAACTTCAGTCCACACTGTCGTAGAATATGCATAGCATAAAATGTACCATTTCACGAACCTGAGCTATTTGTAATGAGGTGGAGAGACCTAGAGTGTCACACAGAGTGAAGTAAGTCAGAAAGAGAAAGACAGATACCGTACGCTAACACGTATATATGGAATTTAAGAAAAAAAAATGTCATGAAGAACCTAGGGGTAAGACAGGAATAAAGACACAGACCTACTGGAGAATGGACTTGAGGATACGGGGAGGGGGAAGGGTGAGCTGTGACAAAGCGAGAGAGAGGCATGGACATATATACACTACCAAACGTAAGGTAGATAGCTAGTGGGAAGCAGCCGGATATCGGCTCGGTGCTTTCTGACCGCCTGGAGGGGTGGGATAGGGAGGGTGGGAAGGAGGGAGACGCAAGAGGGAAGAGAGATGGGAACATATGTATATGTATAACTGATTCACTTTGCTATAAAGCAGAAACTAACACACCATTGTAAAGCAATTATACCCCAATAAAGATGTTAAAAAAAAAGTACCGCTTCCGCCATTTTTAAGTGTCCAGTTATGTGGCCTAAAGCGCGTTCACATTGTGTGAACTGTCACCGTCCAGCTCGTGAATCCTCTCATCACCCGGACAGAAACTCTGCTGCTTCAGTAGTGACTCCACAGCCCCTGGGAGCCACCATCCCGTCTTCCGTCTCTATGAATTAACCACACCAGCTGCTTCCCACGAGAGGAATCATATAATATTTGTTCTTTGGTGTCTTGCTTATTTTACTTAGAATAACGTTTGCGAGAGTCTTCAGTGCGGTAACAGGTACCAGAATTTCATGCCTCTTTAGGCTGAACGACATTTCCTTGTATGTTTATACCTCATTTTGTTTATCTGTTCATCCACTGCTAGACACTTAAAACTCTCCCTTTTGCAGTTTGGAATAATGGATGCTGCTATGAACACGGGTGAACAGAGAGCCGGAGTCCGTGATTTCACCTCCTTCAGGTGCGCACCCAGAAGAGCAATTGCTGTATCACCAGGTACGTCTACGTTCCGAGTTTTGAGGAACCGTCACACTGTTTTCTAGAGCAGCTGCACCCTTTTCCATTCCCACCAGCAGTGCACAGGGTTACAGTGTCTGCATAGCCTTGCCAACACTTGTTATTTTCTGTGCTTCCGATAATATCCATTCTAATGCGTGTGAGGTGGCATCTCATTGTGGTTTTGACTTACATTTCCCTGTGACTAGGGACATCGAGCATCTTTTCACGTGCTTATTGGCCGTTTGTATAGCTTCTTTGGCGAAATATCTATTCAAATCCTTTGCCCATTTTTAAATTAAGACAGAAAACTTTAGACAATAAACCTTCTACTCCAGCCAAACGCCATAGGAAAAGCTGTCGCTCTGACCCCACTTCCCCTCACAAAGCCTCCGTTCTCTCCAGGCTGTGATGAAGCACCTGACCCTCTGCTGGGCTGGAATCAGACAAGACCAGGTGGGGCGCCAGGACATTCTTCCACTGCGTGGTCATGAGGCTCCCCAGTACGCCCATGGCATCAGTCCCTTAATCAAAAGAGTCTAAATTAATTCAAGGGAAAATAAAAAGGAAGGGGAAGGAAAGCAGCCTCGTAAGGGCTGCTCCGGACCCCGCAGAGCTATCTCTGATGCGACGCCAGCTCGGGAGCTGCAGCTCTGTCACCAAGTTCTCCACTCCCACCCGCTCGGGGCCTCGGAAACACCTCTGTCTGCAGCCCACCTTCGCCCCCGACAGACTGGTAAATGGAAACGCACCCGGCTGGGTAGCTATGGGGCAGGACCAGAGGTCCGTAATACCAGGCGTCCCTTTGGCCTGGAGTTGTGTCTCTTCAACTTGATTTTTCTGGGGAGAGACGCTGGTCAGAAAGGAGTTAAGGGTATGAAAACAAGGCTAGCCTCCTGAAAATCTGGGGGAGACTGGCCGTGCCCCATCACTCCGGCCCTCCATCCTGTTCCTGTGTGTCTTTGCTGTCACCTGGATACCCCAGTCCCCCTCCCCCATCCCCACAAGGCCACGCTAATCCCCCCAACTCCAAGACCCTCAGGATCCGCCTGTTCTTTCAACTTTTACCCCTTTTATTTACTTATTTTTTTAAAGTCTTTATTGAATTTGTTACAATATTGCTTCTGTTTTCTGTTTTGGTTTTTTGGCGCAAGGCACGTGGGGCGAGGCATGTGGGATCTTAGCTCCCCAACCAAGGATCGAACCTGCACCCCTTGCATTGGAAGGCAAAGTCTTAACCGCTGGACTGCCAGGGTAGTCCCTCTCACCTCTTTTAGAAAACAAAACAAAACACAACGCGACAACCTTGCTCCTAGCAGGGGCTCAAATGGGCAGGAAGAAGTCTACTAACAAACGTATTGTTCATCAGGTATTATAATTGGTAACGGCGTAACTCATGACTCAGAGAATAGCTCCTCAAAGGGAGCAAAGTTCTGGGGATGGCAGTGGTGCTGCAGAACCGACACTGGGCGCCCCCTAGGCTGGCTGGCGATGGAAGTCGTTGCCCGCACACGGCTGGTCTCCTCCATTTCACAACAATAGCAGTGTGGCGCTTTAAGATTTTAAAATGACTTCACGTGTGAAGTAGTCAGAGCCAGTATTAATATCCCCATTTCCCAGATGGGACTCCTGAGACTCAGAGAGGTTAAGTGCCTTGCTGAAGGTCACACAGCAGTGTGTGGCAGAGTGAGGCCTGGGAAACCAAGGCCTTCGTTTTCCACCTCCACGCAGCCTGCAATGCCCCCTCCTGCCTTCTTCTCCGGCTGGCTGGCTCCTGTTCCCCAGAGCTCCACGTGCGGTGCGGCTCTGGCTCGAGGAGCGCATGGCATGGCCCCTTCAAACTGGCTCTCGGGCTGGGGCTCCTACCCAGCCTGCCGTGCTCAGCACTCCCCCCACCATCATCCTTAACAGCCCAGAGTCCTGCCAGCCGCTAAGATGAACAGCCGGAAAGGTCAGGTGCCGCTTGGGTGATTACCCAGCTTCGGCGAAGTCCCGGGCCCAGGCGGGAAATCAGTTTTCTCAAGCAGGCCGTGCCGGCACTTGGGGTCGACACTGCCGTCTTGTAATCCAGATGCTCCTTGCTGGAGGCTTGGACGGGCAGCGCTCACACACGGGGCACAGCCGCGGTGCTTCGGGCAAGGGCTTCACGCCCTCCTCCGGGGGCTCACGCCTTGTCTGGAGCCTTCTTTAATTAACAGAAAGCCAGGTGACACTCTGTTCCCTTCCTCTGCATGATGGGGACGCTGGGAATTTGCAGAAAGTGAGGACGTGGTGTGACAGCCCATCTGCACCGCTAGGCTTGCGGTTTCGTTAAACCAACACCGTGCGCCAGGCACGCACTAAGTTAATACCTGCTTTGTGGATTTTAACTCACTTGATCCCCACCATGATCCTGTAAGTGTTGTTATACCCTTTTAAAAACGGGAAAATGGAGGCCTATGTAAGTTGCCTAGGAAACCAGGCTAAAGGAGGGGGAGTTGGGATTCACGCACGCCCAGGCTCCAGAGTCTGTCCTGTCCGTCCTTCCCCATCTCGGACGCTCTGCCCAGGCAGTGAGCAGGGCAGAGCCGCTGCTCGCTCCCCATCCGCCGGGGAGAAGCTTATATTCCTGCCTCAGTCTCCCCAAGGGTCCAAAGGGGACACCTGCCCTACTTACCGACCTCAGAGGCTGCTTAGCGGATCAGATGAGGCCACAGACGAAAATGTGTCTGTTACGACGAGAGCGCCATGAACACAGGTGCAACACATTCTCCGTCCGGCACCTTCAAAGGTGCAGCTCTGGGGACTCAGCAGGGCGGGGCCAGGGGGAGTGCACGATCGCAGGTAACTGGGGGGAGGCAGGTGGGCGAGAGGGGAGGGAGCTTCAAGTGAGGGCAACAGCGCTGTGGGTGCACAGAGGGGGCCCCGAACTGCTCTGGGGCAGAGGAGAGGGCGTGGGAAGCGCTGTGTTTGCACCCCTCTGTCCCAACACCCAGAGCAGCCGTCGGAGGTTAACACATTACAGATGAGGACACAGAGGCTGGGCGAGGCCAGGCGGGTGTGGGGCAGGCCCTCACCCAGGCCCCCCTGACCCCAAATGCCATGCTCCACCACTGACGATAACCTGGCAGGTGACGGGGACAGTGCGGACCACGCGAGCACCTGCTCCGTGGACGCCACTTGAAGCCCGTTCCTCTGTGAGCTGCCCCGTCACAGAGGCCCTCATTCCGTGAGCCTCTGTGTTAGGGCGACGAGACATGAAGGAATGGCCTGGTTTCTAGAGTCAAAGGAGGCTACGTCTGAGCCCAGGCCACCAGCGGCGTGGTATATGGGCAAGTTCCGAACCCTGCGGGCCTCACTCCTTACTTCTGTAAAATGGGTCTCACGTTATCCACCACACGGCTGCAGTGAGGAATGAGTGGGGTCATGCAAAGCGCCGGGCACCTGACCCCCGCCCGTCAAAACAGTTTCAGGAGCCCACCCACTTCGCTTTCACCTCCAGGAAGTGAAATTTAACAAAAACGGGCCACTGCTGCTGTAAGCCTCATTGTCCAAATCGCCTAACTCCTTTGAGAGGGGACCAAATCCCTGGTGCGTACCAGCAGACACTTTTGCATTAACGTTTCCAAAGCCAAGAGACAGGAAAGCCAGGGCTTGGACTGTGAGACAGGAGCTTCTGCTCCAAGCTGCTCACGATCTGAGGGCAGAAACCCACGTGGGGAGAGGGCCTGGGTCAGACTGTACAGAAGCTGCGTTTTCCTGGTCTGCGGCCTGGGGCACGAGATGGGGTCTCCAAGGCATCCCTGACGTGCCGGGAGCCTGAGCAACCGGGGGGCCTGGACCCGGGCTGCCTACTTGCAGCTGTCCCGGTTGGACCTAATGCCCTGTGACAAGGACACCCTGGGAAGCCAGGGGCGGATCCGCGTTCTGGTCCCCTAACTTCCTGGAGGGAGCGGCTGCCCTGGGGCCCCTGCCCTGTTCTCTGTGTGGACTTGCTGGGAGGCCCAGGTATTTTCACAGGAGGCCGCTCCTCCCCGGGCCCCTCCCAGCCCCCAGGACCCTTCCCTCCCTGCCACCTCGAGCTGCGTGTGGCTGCACCGCCTGACGAGCCAGGCCACTAAGGGCGGCGTCCAGGGGGTCAGGCTGTGGGTCCCGCCCCGCCTACTCCTGGGAGCCCCTGGGAGGTAACGGCTGGGTGGCTTCAGAGGTCTGGGACAGAAGCATGACGGTAAGTCAGCACCAGGTGTGAGGCCGTGGGGGGAGGTGCGCGGAGCCAGGGTCAGCCAGCCAGTCCGCACAAGCCAGTCCTTCCCGTGAGCCAGGCGGTGGAGGTGGATGGGATGTGGACCCGCGGGGACACCTGTCTAGGGGGGCAGGCGCAGCCCAGGAGCGCCGGCCTGTGGGTCCTCGAGGACAGAGCTCTTTGCACGGGGACGGGGTCAGAAGAGGTGTCTACTAAAGGGTGACACCGGAGCTGCCCTGAGAATAGGCGACAGAGCAAACGCAAGGTGCGGAGCTTGGGGGTACATCTGGGAAGTGGGGTGCTGAGGGGCTGCCAGGCGCCCCGGGTGGGCAGGGCCACCGGAGGGCCTTACGTGTCGGGCTCAGGGCGTCCCCGAGGGCTTCTGAAAGGGACTGCACCCTCGGACTCTAGGAGCTAGGCAGAGGATGGCCGGCCGCACGGCCACTGACTCACCGGCGCCCAGAGCCGTCCAGCCCCTCGGGAGTCTGCTCCCCCTTCTCCACCCCCATTGCTCTGCACGGCTCTGAGCAGCCCAGGTAACTCTCTGCAGACGGCGATCTGGACGGCACACGTTAAAGTGTCTCCCTGGACAGAGTCTCCACCGAGGATGACAAGTGGAGCACGGGGACAAGGGAGGACCCAAGCCGCCCGCCCAGCCCGCAGAGGACACGGGCTCGCGGAAGCGTCGGGGGGCCTAGGTGGCGGGTCTCCTGACTCGCAAACCGGCGCTCTGCCGCAACCCCCGAGGGCCCCTGGCCCCGCGGCCCTCCCCTTCCACGCAGGCCAAGACTGGCTGCTCAGAACACGTCAGCAGCAGTCAGACAACCTGCCAAAATATTTGTGACCCTCTGACGGCCGGAGGCGGGGCTGGAAGGAAGGCAGGCTGTGCTGCACACACTCGGGTGCCACACTGGCTCCTTGAGCCCGGCCGCACCTTGCTCCTGGGCCCATGGTTCACCGAGAAGCATCGCAGGTGCTCAGGGAGGAGGGGCGTGCCCAAGCGCGGGGCGCGCGGTTTGGAACAGGTTGCTGGCGTGACAACCTCGTATGTAGAAATGAAAACAGACCTGTAGCTTTCCGAACACAAAGCTCAGCAAGAAAGGTCGGTACAGTTCCCTCACCCGGGGCCAGGCAGCTGGATTCTCCCAGGGAGGGGCGGATGGCGGAGGAGGACCAGAGGCTAGGTTGCTTGGCTCCTGGGGTTTGCCTGGGGGCAATGGAACTCAGAAGATGCAAATAATGACTTTACAACAGGGCACTAATTTTTAGAGCACAGAAATGAGCAGCCCTCCCTCCCCATTTAACAGAGCCCACACAGCCCTGCCGGCCTGGCCTGAGTTTATCCCAGCCCTGAGCCCTCCTTGGGCCGACAGTGGAGATGCAGGCCCTGCAGGCCCAGGGTCTGGGCAGGAGGTCTCCTGGAACAGCCCTTGGGGGGCTCACATTTCAGAGTCCCTGCTGCCCCCCTAGGGCACCTGCTAGAGCTCACCTGGAGGACGTATCGTGCCACCCGCCACAGCCAGCTACCAAAACACTATGCTTCCTCCCCACTGTCCTCGCCTGCCCCCAGATCAGAAGCTCTGATGGGGGTGGAGAAGGGGGTATAGAAGGTTTCTCAAAGGCTCCTGGCCTGAGAAAGCAGCAGGACAGGAAGCCCCCTGGGGATGCCAACACCCTCCCCTCCCGCTACGCCACTCAGTTCATTAAGCTCCTACTTTGTCTGGCATGTGTGCTCCCGGATCCTTGGCCACCGCTGGCTTTTTACCATTTGAGGCTGAGTCAGGAGATAGATGGGCCCCAGGCTGAAGATAGATGTTCCCCCTGTGGACAGATACTCCAAGATGAAACGGAGGAGAAGCTAAGCCCTGCCCAGATAAGAGACCACACAGTTCTCATTCTCCAGGTGAAGGAGACCTTCCTGACCACACACGCGCAGAAAGGCTCCTTGGAGGCCTAAAAGGGAGGGATGTCAACCTACCCACAGGACCTCTGCGCTAGAATCTATCTTGGCTAAGAGACGCATGTGCACACGGGGGAGGACCCTGAGATAAACCAAATACGGACTCAGAACCAGACAAGGCAGGATGATTGGCCAAAGGAAACCCAACAGAAATGCCCCATATAAGGTATTTCATTCAAACCACCACGTGAGTCTAAGCACATGTACCCTTCCTCCTCCTAAGAAACACTTTCCTTGTTTCACTACTTTCCATTTCTTTGCGGAAATTTATTTTCTGCCCAGCTGTACAGGGCAGGGCCTTGTCACCGGCCACTGGTCCCTGGTGGTCTAGTGGCTAGGATTCAGCACTCTCACTGCTGCGGTCTGACCTCAGTCTCTGGCTGGGAGCAGAAATCCTGCTTCAGGCCGCGGCAGGCAGAGGCCACCTGAGGTCAAGGCCACAGACTTGGACTCGCCCAGGGCCACCCTCAAGGCTCTGTGCTCCCCTCAGTACCCGGCTGCTGCCATTAGCACCTGCCCAAACCACTCCTGGCCCCCCGCTGCCATTCCTGACTTGCCCCTAGGCCCCTGAAGCTCCTGGGGGGCTCTGAACCGCTGCCCCCAGGGACTCTGTGCCTGGGGGGGCCGTCACCCCACCGAGCTCCCTTTCTGGCCTCTGAGGTCAGCCTTGACTCTGGTGGTTCAGGCCCTGTTCTGGGATGCCAGGGCTTCAGGCATTTCAAAAATAAAGAACCAGGAGAAGCCTGTTTACACTCTTCTTGGTAAGAAAACACTCCACCAAGATGTCCAACACTCCACCAAGACCCAGGGGCTAAACAGCTTAACTGCCGTTTAGCCCCGCGGTTCTCAGCGGGATCCCTCTTTCGAAGGTGGCCGTGAACATCTTGTGGTTCTAAGCAAAGTGCTGTGTGCGTGTGCGTGGGTGCACTTTCCTGGGGAGAGTCCAAAGCTTTCATCAGATACAAAAAGAGGCTAGTGAACCCCAGAGAGCTAAGAACTGCCAATAGGCTGGATAACTCGAGAGAGGCAAGGACAGAAGTTTCCAGAAACAATGCAGCAGACCTCTCGGGCCTCCAGCCTGGACTTCTAAGTGACCAGATTCCTGGGTTTGGGATCCTTCGACTATTTGGTTTTATGGAGTGTTCACATACTTCCGAATGGCATGGCCGGCCAAGCCTGGACCCGTGCCTTTGGAAAACCACTAATGGAACAGTAAATAGTGGGAGAGGCCTAGCTTCATGCCAGAGCTCTCAGCCAGGGGGAGGCTGCTGTGTGGCCACAGGCTGGGGGTTGCTGGGTCCCCGGGAAATTTAATAGGTGGTGACAAGGCAAGGCCTGGTGACAAGAACTCAGCCCCTTCACGGGGGCCCGAGGTTTTGGGAGGCTCAGCTGGGGCCCTGGAGGACCACAGGCCGGGCAGCCGGCCACTGCTCAGCTGGGTCAAAGCTCAGCACAGCCCCTGGCCACAGACCCCGAAGGGCCTGCCCCGAGCCACAGGTCCCACCAGACGGCCTTTCTGCCCGGCAACCACAGACAGAAAACAAGCCTCTTCCTGGACAGACTTTGTGTCTTTAGACCTGGAAAGCGAACAGGACCAGCTCTGCTAGCAAGACGCCCAGGAGTGCCTAAGGTGCAAATATTTCCACATTGCTCGCGGGGTCCCTCTCTTCACCTCTTCCTGGTTGTTTCCACGCCAGATGGCTTGGAGAGCACACGCGTGTCACTGAAACATACACAACTCAGCACAGGCAGAACCACAGGGCAGAGCCCAGCACCCTGGATAAAATGTGTCCTACCTCCTAGAAGCTCTGTGTGTTCAACCAGGGTATTAGACTCAATGGCCAAGACTGTACAAAACGGACCATTCGTGCCCTTCCCGTGCCAGCTGCGCCCTCCACTGGCCAGGGCCAGCACACTCAAGCTCAGGGTCAGGGAGCCGACCACGGCTGGGCACCCAGGCTCCAGGGAGTCAGAACAGCACCTACTGACCGTGCGAGCTTGACAAATTACTCTCGAGCCCCCGTCTGTCCATCTGAAAAGTGGGGACCCTAAAACCTGACCCAGGCTTGTAAGGATTAAATAAGACAGAGCCCAGCATACTCTAAACTCTCAATAAAAGGCAGATCTGAGTATGAACGAGGGCTCCTGTGGCTGACATCCGGGGTCAGGAGTCCGAGGCTCAGGGATGCACGCAGAGGTCCTGCCCTATAAGATGTACGGGGAACCTCAGAGAGGAAGGGAGGCCAGCTCTGTGTCTCCTGGACACTTCCCGCGGAGCCTGCTCTGCAGGGGCTGGGGACGCGGCGGCGGGGGTGGGTGGGGGGCGGGGCACCGGCCCCTCTCCCTGTAACCACCACCCGCGGCCACCAGGGGTGCCGGATTCCCTCCGTCTTAGGAGTCGTGGAAAAATCTTTCCCTTTATTCAGCTAAAATAAGGCTGGAGATTTTCATATGAAAATTTCCCTAGGAAACTAAGAAAAAAAGAAAACAAGTACGAAACGCAAACATATGGATTTAGACAAGTTGACGGTGCGGAATCTGGATCCTGACTGAAGTCGTCTGGCTCAGACCAGCTTTGTAGCTGCAGCTTGTGACCAGGAACCCAGTTACAGATGGAAGACAGACCATTCCCACTCCTGCTGCGTTTCTCTGGGGGGGGCTCCCCCCGCCCCCCGCTCCTGGACCCTTTCTTGCTGGGCATCCCCCGTTCCCACTGCATCTCTACAACCCAGGGGACCCCACCCCCGGCTTTACAGTATTGCAAACAGTCCATATACAGCAGGGGGATGACCTCACTTCCAACAGGAGGGAAGCTAGCAGTTTCCCCCAGGCTGAATAAAATCTACTTATTTTACAGTTCAGTAAAGGGTCTAATATTTAAAGTTGTCCTGGGAGTGTGGCGTGCTTGGGTTCATTCCACCTCTGCCTTTGAAAAGTAAGCGTAAGGAATGAAGCCATGTTTTATTAGTTCCATTTACTTTTTCCAAGCCCTGAGATTCTGAAGCCTGTGTTTATATGGCTGTGTCTAGGTGTACCCTGGAGGTCAGGGAATGGCTCCTGAGCTCCCACCGGAGAGAAGCCACACGGGAGCAGGAAAAGGACAGCCCTGGACCCCACAGGACCAGCCATGCTTGGCTTTCTGCGACCTTGAGCAGGTTGGGGAGCTTCTTTCCCAGGTGAATTCAGAGAGGCAGACCCTGCCCGGAAGGTTGTTGGGACGTTAGAGAACCAGGACCCAATGAGGATTTAAACCTGAAGGAATAAGGGAAGCTAGCATCTCCTGAACTCGATGCTGGGCACTTGGGATGCATCGTCTCGCCGTGCAGTAGAGTGAGTGCTCCTGTCAGCTGCCACAGACTGGACACGGTGCCTGGCCCCAAACCGCACGGCCGGCGAGGCCAGAGGTGGGATCCGGACTGGGAGGCTCCAAAGCGCTTTCCACTCGCGCATGTCCAGAGTCACAGGCGGGCCGACAGCAGAACCGGGAAACGGCACGACCTTCCCTGGAGGAGCAGGTGCCAGGGGCCCAGGCCAGCTGGGGAGGGCCGACGTCCGGGGCCAGAGCCGGGAGCCATGGGCACATCACATCCCCGCTGCTGCGGGCCCGGCGGTGCCGGTTCGGGGGCCCTGCTCTCCTAGGGAGCCTGGGTTTCGGTGGGAGATGAAGCTGCAGCCTCCGCTTCAGGCTGCGAGGACAGCAAGGCACCTGAACGGCTCTTTCCTCTAGGGTGTGGGCCGGCGGCGTCTGGGGTTCGCAGGGGGGCTCTGCTGGGAGGTTAGCCCGAGTCAGTGGTCACCAAGGACCACTTCCTAGTGTGAAGCCCGCCCGGGAGCGAAAGCCAGATGGGCATAAAAGCAATCCGTGAGCGCAACCAGGCGGGGAGGGGCCAGCCCTGAGAATATTCCCCCAGCTAAAGGCAGAAGGTGAGCCGCCAAGTACAACCTGGGAGCCTCCTCCCACCTGGTGGCCCCAACTCTACTGCAGCCTCCGCACATCCAACAACGGAAAGACCTTCTTAAACACAAGCATCTTGGACACAAAATCACCCACAGACGGGTCCCCTCTGCAGGACAGAGGGGAGAGTGGGTTAGGGAGTAATGCACCGCATGCCCTGTGCACGGACACAGCGGTTTCTCAGAAATCCGCCACCACCGACGGACATACCCAAGGAGCCCACAGCTCGGCCGCTTTCTCTTCCCCGTGGCTGACAAGATCTGCTCGGAGGTGCCCAGACAGGTGGGCAGCCAGCAGGGCCCCGGGGCTTCCTGGATGGAACGGAAGGGGTTACGTTGCCAATTTTTCTAATGAGCACATAACTGGAAAAGAATTAGAAGAATTAAGTTCCTGTGCGTGAACAAAGGCTAATTATCAGATGAAAATAGTTAGATGGTAACTGAAAAGACTGTAAATAGACGGTTCCTCAGAAATAATCCACTTACTTACACTTTTTCTCTCTCATTAGCATCATGGAACGATTTATTATATAGGCCTGTGTTTGGGGATAACGCTGGCTTTAAACTGGTAAGAATTCTTCAGCACTTCAGAGAAAAGCATCACCTGGCTTTCTTCACTTTAGAGTTGGCTTTGGGAACCGGATACTACCGAGACCACATCTAAAAGCAAGACGGGGGAGGTGGGACTTCCCCGGCGGTCCAGTGGTTAAGACTGCGAACTCCCAATGCAGGGGGCAAGGGTTTGATCCATGGTGGGAGAACTAAGATCCCACATACCACGTGGCACGGCCAAAAAAAAAAGACTGGGGATGTGACCCGACGTGGGGGGGCCCAGAGCAGCTGCGGTGATGGAGACGCACTTGTCTGTCTTGTCCAACGTGGAGACCACAAACCACGTGGCCGCTTAGCACTTGATATGTGGCTACGGAGCCTGGAGAAGTGATTTTTAATTTTATTTAATTTTAATCAATTTAAATGCAGTGGCCCCATCTGGTTAGTGGCTAAGGCGCTGGGTGGCGCAGGTCGACAGGGCAGAGGCAAGTCTGCCTGACACCGAGGAGCCCAGAGTGGGTGTCCTTCAGAATTCCCTGTAAAAAGGGACTACCTTAGGACTCTGTTAGCCTGAAAAGAAACACCTTTCATTAAACCCCGGCTCACCCTCGAACTTCAAGCCTCCTCCTTCGCCTTCACATGCTTTCAAGGAGCAGGGTGCTTCTTCCTCACCTTCTCCCGACCACCCTAGCCTGGCGTCTGCCCGGTCACTGCATCAAAACGGCTCTTAAAGACGCCCACTCCACCCCACCCCGCCGCCACGGCCCTCTGGTTCTGAGACCCGGGGTGGCTTCCTGGGCGACCCTCCTCTCTTTGGGGTGAGACGGTCCCCGAGTCCTCTCCATCCCACACCTGTTCCCTGACGAACCTCTTCTACGACCCTGTCTTGCGTCAGTGCGAGAGGAATGCATATTGTCAGCCTCGGTCTGTCCCCTCAGCCCCCGGAGTCTCCACACACGTGTCCCAAACTGCGTCCAGGAATGATGGCCTGGCCCTGCATCACTCCACGTGCTTCTTCTTGGTCCCCCAGGGCAGACCCCTCAGATCCCGGCCCCCGCGCGGCCCTCACTTTCCACAGCATCCCTTCGTCCTCCCGACACGGCCTTGGTTCGGGGCCGCCCCCCCCCCCTGCTGTGCGGAGGGTCTCCGGTTGGCCTCCCTGCCAGAGCCCTCCCCCTGCGGCCCTCTCCACACCCTCCCGACCCCGCCCTACTCGAGACCTTGCACTTGTGCAGGAGGAGGTCACAAAGGCATGGGATTAGCGATGGCCCCAAAGGCTGAGGCTCCTCAGTGGGGTGCCCGTCCACCTCCCCATGCTGGGCCGCCTGCCTCCCCCTCGGCTACACGCTGTGCTCTGGTCGCCCCGTGGTTCCGTCTCTGTCCACCACCCTCCCCGGGGTAATCCTGGTCGTTCTTCAAAGCCAACTGTGGTGCCGCTTCCTCTGATTCTTGAGCCCCTCCGACTCCATCCCTTCCACTTGTTCCCAAAGCACTTCGTTCCCAAAGCTATTCCTCATCAAACTGGACCACTGTCAACTGTATCTGAGTCTTTCTTCCCCCACAAGATGTCAAGGCAAGGATGAGGCCTCCTTCACCTTTGGTTCCAGTACCTGGAGCAAAGGCTCTTCTGTAGAAAACGCTCATGTCGTGACGCTCATGTCGTGACCATGTCGTAACGTCAAACTTTAGCAAAAAGGGTTTTCTGAGGTTCTGTCTGTCGTACTCATCATGTGTAGGGCGACTGCCTGTCCCGGCCAGCCCAGGACCATCCCAGTTTGCTTCAGCTGCCCTGGTGTCCTCTTTGGTTAGGGCCCCTTTCGTTCCTGCAAGCACCCCTGTTCAAAGGATGAATTCTACAGTCGCCCTGATCATAAGGCCTGAGTTGCCATCATTCACGTGGAAATCTTAAAGAAGATCCATCTGTAAAGAGTTCAGAAATCTAACTGCCTAGAAGTGAGGGGCTGGGGAGGTGACCTCTCACCTCCACTCTGGTAACGAGGGTCCAGGATTCTGTGATTTGCAGGAATATTCTTCAGAGAAGCTGTAATGAAACTGCAGCCACTTTAATTTCCTCAGCGTGGGAATAGGGGGCAAAGCAGGCAGCTTTCTGATAAATGAGAAACGAGAGAGCCAGGATCTCCGTGCGCGCGTGCCAACCAGACGGAGCTGCCTGGAACAGAGAGGGGCGGGATGGGGGGACTCGGGCAGGGCAGGGACCGGTGGGCCAGGGCGGGGCCGGGTCGAGAACGGCACAGACACGTGCCTGGAAGGCGGGGCGGGAGGCTTGTTGTTATAAACCTGTCAAGGAGAAGGGTGAAGGTCCAAGCTGTGGGCAGTTAGGAGGCAACGGGGAACCTGCAGACGCGGTTACGGGGGCAGAGGAGGCCTAGGAAAGAAGCGCCTGGGGTGACTCTCGATGTCTGTCGGGTTAGACGGAGCATCACAGAGCCACACACGGCATCCGTCGTGTAAAAGGCCGCCCTCCTTCAGGCACAGGAAGGCTCACCACCTTCCTTTTTGCTCAAAATTGAGCCAGCTTGCCTCTCCTACTTAGAAACAAACAAACCACAAGACAGGAAGCCGTCCTGGATGCCACGAGGCCCTGCACGCGCTGCCCTCTCTCGCCGTCTCTTCCAGCTGGACGTCCCCTCCATCTCCCTCACCACCACCCAGCACGGCGTGTCCCGGCCCTGGCTCCCACCCCACAAACACTCCTGCCAGGCTCATCAGGGACCAGCACGGCCTGCATCCGGGGCCCGCCTGGGGCCTCCCCCCCCACGGCCTCTCCTGCCCGCAAGGATGTGGGGCTCTGCTCACAGGTGCTCTCCAAACACATGCCCTGGCTCCCACCCCCGTGTCTCCCGGTTCTCTGGGTCCCGCTCTGGCCCTTCAGTCCCTCCTCCGTCACCAGCTCGGCCCACGCTGGCCAAGTAGGAAATGCCGGTGTCCTGAGACTTCCTCTATAACTGTCCTCACTCTTCCTGGATAGCCGATGGCCTTTGCTCCCGTGCCTCAGTCACCGCCAGCGAGCTGATGACCCCCGTCTATATCTGCCTCACCCCCTCCTCTAAGCTTCAGATCCGAAAATCTAACTGCATCCTCAGAAACCGCATGGGGGGTGGCTCATGGCAGACACGGCCGAGCCCACAGGCCCAGAGACGAAGCCAAGGACGGGTGAGCTCCCCTGACTCTCCAACCGGGCCCTTCACACCCGCCCCCTCCCCCAACCCGGTCATCATGCTCCACGACGCCGCTCCTTGGACCCGTCCCCTCTGTCCGTCTCAGCAGCTCTTCCCTAAGTGTGTGGCCTCCTGGATGGCTCTGGCCCTCCTAGACGGCTGCTTGTGAGTTCTCGCAAGTACAGATCCAACAGTGCTTTCTGCATTCAGGGTGCCCGCTGTCCCGAGCGTAGAACCCAGGCTTCTCTCGTCCTGGCCCCTGACTCGTGGTCACGACCCGCCCTTTGCGTGCTCTGAGTCCCTGGGCTCTGTCCAACCCTGCAGCCTCCACCCAGGTGGTCCAGTCTCGTGGGCACCTCTGCCCCTTCCCCTTGGCCTCCGGTGTCCAGCCCAGACCTCACCTCCTCTGGGAAGCCCTCAGGAATCCCCTGACCAAGAGAGGAGTCTGTGGCCAGGACTTCCCATCACAGCCCTGACCTCCCTCAGGGGTACATGCCGGCTCTCCTCTGACGGCTGTGAGGCCACTGCCCTCCAATGCCTGGTTCCCCCGCATCCCAGGGCCTAGAGGAACATTGGTATCGTTGCACGAATAATGAACGGAGAGGATTCCAAACCTGAAGAAACTATACTCAGCGAAATAATCATTTTATACAAAAGACGTGTGCAGACCACCTTCCCCCCGCGTGCACCAGCTGCGGGCATGGAGCAGAACCAGGAACGTGTTTGGAAGCAATCGCTCCTCGGGACTTTGGGAAGGAGTGTCAGGCAGGGCGGGAAGAGCGCTCAGCAGGGTCACGAGACCCGGTCTCATTCATCCCCACGCCCAGGGGACACGTGCCGAGCAGCTGCTATGCTGGGCTCGCCGACCAGCGGGTGGTGGCCCGGCCCTGAGGGTGCCTGCAGTCCAACAGAGGAGGGGAAAGGGGACCAGGATCCAGAAGGGCCTTCAGGCCTCACAAGAACCTCGGGGGACACGCACAGGCCACGAGGCGAGTGGTGGACGTGGGGAGTGGCCGGGGGCCCCAGGAGGGGCCCCCGAGGATGAGACTTGAGCTAGCTCTGAAACACTGAGGGGTGCCCGCCGGGCGGGCCAGGAAGCTGTGGGCTCTCCAGGCAGAAGAAAAGCATGTCCTGAGGGGTGAAAACCCAGGAACGGGAAGTGACAGGACACTTGGGCCACCGCAGACGGTCCCACGAGGCTCGACGGAAGGCAGCTGGGGTGGGAGAGGTTTTCCAGGGATTGGGCCAGAGAGGTGGTGTAGGGTCAGGTGCTGGCTGGGTCCCCATCCCACCTGCCCCCTGGAATCAGATGGGCGAGCTTTTAAAAAAACACGTCAGTACCTGAGCCCCTGCCAGCGACATACGTGTTTAGTGCCCGGGTCAGGGAGGGGCTGATCTGCAGCATTTGTCCAAAGGTGAGAAGGGCCACCACAGCGACTTCAAGCTGCCTACGAGACATCCCCGAGGGCAGAGTCGGGGGATGCAGAAGCACACGGGTCGTGGTCCCCACAGACGCAGCCCGCCTGTGACCCCAGGAGCACGGTTCAGGAGAAGACGTAGTACGATCACTCCAAAGTGATGAATTCCGAGCATTTATGACCTTTGCTTTTAATGTAATTTATTTAACTCTAAGTTTATATAATGTAACGTTTAACCACGCACTGGCAGCATTCCTGAGCATTTAGTGATCTGCCGTCCCGGGCCGGTCAGGGGGCTCCTGGGCCCACCACTCCGCCCCAGGCCCACCAAGGGGAATCGCCAGGGGAGGCCCGGGCACCGGTGACCTTTAAACATTCTCCAGACGCTTCTAACATGCGTCTGGCCTGTGAGCCACGTTCAGGAGTCTGACGGTTAGGCTAAGGGGACACTGGGGCCTTGGGAGGGTTTTAAGACTCTCTTAATCACAACTGCATCAGGACTGTGTTTCTGAGAGAGAGCTCCGGCTGCAGAGTGGCATCTGCGTTGAGACTGGGGGCAGGCAGGGAGGCCCGTCAGGAGGTTGTGCAATATTCCAGGTAGAAGACAGCAGGGACTCACCTGAGGCTCCAGGGGAGGGGCGGGGGAGAGGGGCGGCGTGAGGGGACCACGGGGGCTGCCCTGGGCCCGGGGGGGCCTCTGGGGCAAGGTAAGGGGGACACATTCATTTTTGCTGGAGGAAATCATTTTCCGACAGCCTCTCTCTTTTCTGTGTCTGACCTCGGCGTGGAGGCTCATTTGCTGAGTAAGGGAGACGGGTAGGACGGCCTGGGTCCCCGTCCGCAGGGTGCACCACGTAAGCTGGGCAGGCAGCTCCCTGTCTCTAAGGGGGTGGCACTCCAGTGGCCCCCTCTGAGGCCTTGTCCAGCCCGGAGACTGACTGCGTCACACTGGCCTTTGCTCTCCTTTCCCCTTACATGACTCAGGTCACAACCTGTCCTGCTCTGGGATCCAGACAGCATCTTTGTCTGCCCTCAGCCCCTGGGAAGTGACCCCACCACAGGACCCAGCACGGCCTCGCCCCTCTCCCCTTCTAGTCCTCTTTGCCCAGCCGGTGGGCAGCCAGGCGGGGGGGTGGCCACGCCCTGACCCCTTTCCAGGTGGCATCAAGAGGGCTCTGGAGGCCCAACGGGACACAGCCAGGCCCTTTGAATGAGGGCTCCGACGATGGAGAAGTAAGAAACGTTTGCTAAGTCGGGGAGGGGGCTTTGCTCAGATGGCAGCGGGACCTCCCTGCGGGCGTCTGAAACGCGTCCGCTCCAGGGTTTCTCTGCCCGCTGCAAGGCCCCTCCTGAGCCCAGGAAGACGCTGAGGGGAGGCTGAGGTCTTCAGGGGGCAGCGGCCCAGGCTCCCTTCTCTGTCACCTGCTGCTCAGATGAGGAAAAGGGCCAGCCTGTCTCCAGGAAAGGAAAGCAGCTTGGGCGAGCACACAACAGGAGGAGGGTGGCCAGCGTGGGGGGCAAGGAGCACGAGAGGAGGGACTTGAAGTGAGAGATGGATTCGCCGGCCCCCCACCTTCCGCTGCCCTCCAGGCCGCCCGGCGGTGGGCTGTTGCCTCCTGGCTTCTCTGTGAAGCCGCGGGGCAGCGGGCAGTTGGCTGTATTTTTGGTTCCTTGTGTTTTGACGTGGTCTGAGTGCTGAGCTCTCCCCAGGAGGGCCTGGGAAGGCTGTGTTCCCTGTCCTGGCTCTGACACTGACTCCTTTCTTGGGATGATGGCTATTAGCACTGTCATTACAGAGGAGCGGCGACGATGCCCAGCGTATCCTGCTGTCTCACCGACCCGCCTTCCTCTCGTCTGGGGATCCAGGCCTTCTATATATAATCACGTGGGTTCATTCCGGAGTCGCGGCTGACCCCCCCTCAGTAGGACATGAAGACACCAAAGAGAAAGGGTGCGTTCCTCCCACCCGGCTGGTCCCTCATCGCCCGGGAGCCACCAGGACGCGAAGGACGGTGAGAGCAGGTGAAGGATCGAGTGTAGCCCCCAGACTGGCCATCCACCCTTCTCCCCAAGCCCCCGGGGGCCGCAGGGAGCAGGTGCCCGTGGTAACGGCCACGCTCATTTGCGGCTGACAAGCCAGGCACCCCTTTTACAGGGAGAGGCTGAGGGACAGGAGGTTAAACAACCTGTCTGGGTCACGGTTAGTTAGTGATGGGGCTGGGATGTGCGCCCCGATCGCACACCCGCTCTAGCAGACTCCGGGGTTCACCATCTGACCGTCAGCGACACTGCCTCCCCCCGCCCCACTCCACGCCCCCCCCCGCCCCGCCTCCCGAGGGCCTCCAGGAGCAGCCGAAGGGGCCAAGTACATGGATCTCAAGATGTTTAATGAGCGCTGCTCTAAGTCATTGCCCACGGATGCAAGTTCCTGTTCAACACTCACGGTTATGTCCTTATTTAACGAGGACGTAGAGCGTGGCCTGCGCACAATCGACCTGGGGTCGGCCACGTGAGGGCCCTTCCTCGTAGGGACGTGGCTGGTTTCGGCTCTCCCCCCTCCCACCCTGACGCGCACACACGGAACAGAAGCCGACAGAGCAGCCCAGGATTGAAAGGTGGAGTCTCCGTTTAGAGAAGGGGCTTGTAGCCTTTGCTGGGCTCTGGACACATGGGCAGTTCTGAGGATGCCTGTGGATCCCGGCTCAGGATAACATTTTAAAGTGGAAATAAAGCACGGCAAAGAAAACTGATTATGCTGAAGTACAGTTACCAAAAATAGTTAAAAGACGCATTTGCCATATAAAACTATATGTGGTTGTTTATGTGTTAAATAACAAAATCTAGTGGACCACCAGAATTTTGAAGTGATGAGGGAAAGACAAGCCTCTCGTGATATCTGCAACCCTCCTGACGTGACAGGAAAATACCTGTGGTTTTAAAGTGATGGACAGAGTCACAGAAACTGCAAATCCTACTGTGGGCCGCTGCCTGTGTTCACAGAGGAATAACACGACACCTCGCAGCAGGAGGTCTGTGAAGATCAAGATCCAATGATCTCCCATCCAAGTGTACGGACCCTCTGGAATTCCACCCCCAGACCTCTGGAGCCCCAGGTAAAGAGCTGGCCACTGGAGAAGGGGAGGGTTCGGGAAAGCAGCAGAGAGACAGCCCGTCTGCACTTGGGGGCACAGCTCACGTCCAGAGGGCCCTGTGGTCCCGGGCAGTCCTGGGAATCAGTCTCCCAGAATCTTCCCAGACGTTCCGATGCTCAAATAGAGCTGCTTCTGTTTTCTCCCAGGACACCCCCGAGCACTCCAGACTTTCTCAAGCACTCCAATAGCCACAGTCATCATTACTACTTTATTAGTAAAATTTCAGACGAGACGGGCTGCCAACTACTCTGCAGACCAGCTGATCTGGGTCCAGACCCTGGACGTGGGCAGGGGGTAGAGGCAGCAGCCTGGGGCGGGGGGCAGGGCTCAGCTCCGAACTGCAAGGCTGCCCGGTGGCAGGAGGGGTTCTCAGCGCTGGGCCAGGACTGAGCGTGTCCTGGAGGCCTTGCATCGAGAACCACGGCGGAGGGAGGGAGCCAGCTGCCCAGAGGCGTGCAAGGGAGGAGGGGACGCCAGGGCCCCCCAGGGGGTAGCATTGCTGGGAGCAGGGGGTCAGTGCTTGAAAGCAATTAGTCTGCAGGACATTGGAGCCAAGTGTCCCATCACCCATCTCACAACCCAACGCTCCAAAATCCTCCAACGGAGAAGCAAGACGGACACTGGGAGCATCTGCTCAGTTGCCTCAGCCTCCGGTCCAGGGGCCTCACTGAGAACCAGAGGCGAGCAGTGAACTTGAACCTGAAAAGACCCAGATGCCATTCACACCCTGCATACAGTTTCAGGAGCTTCAGGGCCCTTTGCTCTAAGCCCTTCCTGCCCCCAGCCATAGGGGACAAAACAGACTGGAAAATCGCGGGGCCATCTTGTAGCTGCGGGTCCCAGGCTGAAGGCTCATGGGAACGGGAGGCCGTGGTGGACCTGCCCGATGGTTGTGTGTTTGTTCTCCAGTGGTGGGTGCGGGGAGGGAAACACTGGGAATCAAACCCACCAATTTCCAGGCCGGGTTATGAAAGGGACAGGGGGCTTCATGTGCTCCAGTCCAAGAGTGACAGCAAGTGTCAGCGTCACACAGATGCTCTGCAGAGCAGAGACGGTACACGGCTCACACCCACGGCTGTGACGGGGCAGGTGCCAGGGATGCCCAGCCACTGGGCAGAGCGCTGAGCGTGGGCTGGGCCTGACTGGAGCATCGTCAGGTGCGGGCATCGTCAGGTGCGGGCATCGGGGACACGCCGGGGAAAGCATCGCGGCTGGCCGGGGGTGGGGGGCAGAGCCCAGCCTCACCTCCGGGCCGATCTAAGGTGTGACCTAGGGCAAGCTGTCACCTTCGAGGCCTGCTTTTCTCACCTGTCACATGCAGGACGGGCTGGACAGTCTCTGGGACCCACGCACCCTCGCGCTCCTACGACGCAGGCCAGGGAAAAGCCCTTCCTCCCATCTCCTTCACACGGCGCGCCCCTCACCTCAGCCCCTGTGCAAGTAAACTCCTCAGGGTTAAAAGCTTCTTCCCCTCGCGCTAACGTGTGGAAGAGGAAGCCGATAAAGGGATGGGAACAGCTGCTCGCGACTCCTCTAAAGGCTGCAAGCGCTGAATAAAGGCTCTTGATGGTCAGGCCCGACAGCTACCAGCACTGCTCCAGGGGCAAAGTGTACGGCGTGTCAGAGCACACGGAGGACGCACGGTAATTCAGCCGTCAGGACCCAGGAGATTGTACAGGGCGGGCACCTCTGCCTCCACACGTCCCCACCAGGCCAGCCTGCCCCCGATCTGCTTAAAGGGACGCCACCCGCCAAGAGAGGCCCCGGATGGAGGCCTCGGTTAAAAGCAGCACTTTGCAGAGATCCCACGGGAACAGGAATATTTCGTGACAGTCAGATGTAAATAACAAAAAGAGGAAAACAGTATTTTCCTGGCGTGGCCTCCTGGGGTTTCCCACCATTCTAGAGGTCGCCTAAATGCAACCACAAAAAGCTAAATTCTTCTAGTAAACACTGGACTGACCAAGAAGAGACCTGGGACTGACCGGAGGCCTGTTGGCCGGAAAAAGCAACCGAGCCAGCAGACAAAATCCAGGAACAGCTGGCACGCCCGTTGCGCGGCTCTAGTGGAGGCGGCGGTGGAATGTCCTGCCCGGTGGGGAGGGGTCTTCACCACGGGTTATTTAGTTATTTGGAATCAAAAGGGCAGGGTGGGCACAAGAAGCAGACCGAGTTTTCATCGGTTTATTCCTGTCGCTGAAACCTCCGAGGGTGATGTGCCCCTTGCCGCCTACCTTGGTTCGGCCCCGTACACACAGGTTGGCGTAAACGTGCCTGAGTCTGGTGGCCTGAAGGGTCTCGGCTAACAAAGACGGGTGCTTCTGTGGGGGTACATGCAGCCTGGGGCGTTCCGATAGAAAAGTGACTTTACAGGCCCGCAGGCGGACAGACCACGGGAGTTCTGAGCCTGTCCTCCCCCACCTGACACAAGGCACTGGGTCCTCTCCACCCATGGGGCCGGCACCCTCGGGACACCCAGAGCGCTCCCCGCAGGCTGGTTTCTACTTTCCCGACTGTGTTTCCCCCTCTAGAATCGTCCACCGGGCCTGGACCATTCACACATTCCACGGCGTCACTAACCCACCTGTGATCATTACCCGCGTTATTTCTACTTTCATCGTTATTACTGGAAGACACACCGAGTCCGGAGAAGGGCAGGTGATTTCAAGGAGCTCTGGCTGCACAGAAGTCGCAGCTCAGCGCAGCTGAGGACCGCCCTGCCCCACACCCGTCTCGGCTCAGGCCACGATGCCCAGCCAGTCCGGCACCCCAGCCCCTGAGCTCACAAGCTCGTCTGGAGGCCCCAGGGCGGCCTGTTTGCCCAGGTTTCCCACAGAGGAGGGCTGGCGAGCTTCTGCAGAGCTCTGCGGGCCCTGGGCCCTGTTCCTAGGGCGCGTGGAGAAGCAGGAAGGCAGGCACCCTTGTTTTGCCTCCTTCCTCCCGCACAGGGGCTGCGAGACCCCGGGCCAGCTGCGGTGTCTCCGCGAACCCACTGGCTCAGCTGTGACGTGGGGGACACGGCCTGCCTCGTGGGCGTGCGCTCAGGGCCACAGCGAGGCTGAGAGCACAGCGCTGGTGGTTGTATTTTTTCAGTAACTCCCAGCTGTCTCCCCGCAAACAGAATGGCAGTCTGAACAACACTGCTGGTAAACAATATAAAACCCTAATTCCCTCGAGTCGGGGCCTGCGGAGTGGGGCAGGGGGCGCCGGGTCGGGCCGCAGCTGCAGACAGCCATTCCTGGAGGCTGTCCGGAGGCTGTGAGTGGGTCAGTGCCCTGAGGTCAGCGCCAGACTCGTCTGCTTTCTGTCCCCGGGCTGTCCTCGCTCTGCGTGGGGCTCCCTGAGCCTTGGGCACATGCTGTCCCAGTGGCTCTGCTGAGAATCCCCCCAATTTGCCAGGACCAACTGGACCCACAGATAGAAGAGGGGACGGGGCTGAGGGGCACCGGCTGGCGGGGTCCCCGAGGCCACGTAATTCCTCCTTTTGTTGGCTGGGCCCCAGGACCCTCCTCAAGCATCACAGCAGCTGGGGAGCGGCCCCCCTAGTTATTACCGCGGGGTGCCAGGTGCAACGTCCACCAGCGCGCAGGGTGTGACCGTGGCGGCAGCAGGTGGCCCTGCGGAAAAGGCCAGAGGACGTCCTTGTGATCACTGTGGCCCGGCTCTCCAGGCGAGCGGGGGCGCGTGCCTGTGCGGGTACCGGGGCCGCCGTGGCCCCTCTGATGGGCAGGCCACGGGCGGGGATGCCTGGGACACAGTCTCCTAGCGGTGGCGCAGCCCAGGGGAGCGGATCCCCGGGGATCCCGGCTCTGTGCCCTGCGGCCGGGGTCGGCGCAGGCCTCCTTCCGTCTCCCCACAAGGGGACGGCAGGCTGGATGAGCCTGATGGAGTCAGGGGAGTCCTCTCCGGTGGCTCCCAGGGACACCCTTGGGTCGTTTATTTGCCCACCTGTCCCCATCTATTCATCCCTCCCACTTTCCCTGGAGAACCTGGGACACGCCAGGAGGGCAGGTGTGGGACCCTGCCCTCCCCAAGCTCGGGGGCATTTCGTAAGGACTTGGAGCAAGTATTCGAGGGAGGGCGTTTGTCCTCACACTGGGGCTCCGCCCTGACCAGTGCCGGGACCCCGGGGCCACGTGGCCTCGAGCTGTCCCCAGGCTTCCTCATCTGCTTCCCTGGTGCTCTGGTTCTTCTCGCACCCTCTCTGGGCTGGATGGACGTTTTACAAGCCTCCCAATCCGTGTGGCCCGGGCCGCCCCCTCCCACTTTGAAGCGTGTCAGCCTGGGGGTGACCGGCCGGCTCTGGGAGCACCAGGAGGCTGATGGCTCGGCACTGGTCAGGTCGCCAAGGGTCTCAGCTTAGCCAACTAAAAAAGTACTGAGGCAAGGACTCGGGTTAGTAATAATCACAACAACAACAGTCACAAGCGTCCTTATGGTGTGATACGTGTGGAGGACCAGGGGCCTCGACAAACCCAATGGTGACAGTTTGATATTGACGACACGTGGCCTGCTGAAAAAAAAACTCCCAAAGGAAACATCTGATCATCAAGGAAGAGCTTCCTGGATCACAGAACGTGACCTTTGCACGCCCACCCAACTCCTCACTTTGCAGACAGAAAGCGAAGCCTTCCTCGCTTATGACCGAGGCCTTCAGGTGCCCCAGGTGTGGGCGCCGGCCCCGAGGGCTCACCTCCACAGGAGCCACCCCTGCAGAGCCTGCCTTCCCTCCCCAGACCCTCCACCGACCCAGCCCGAGGGGCACACCTGGGGCCTGGAGGCGGGGCGGTGTGAGAGGTGAGCCTCAGACCGGCCTCCCTCAGCCGGTGATCCTGGAGGAGCCGCTTACCCTGTTTCCCTGTGTGAAAAGTGGGAGCATAGTCGTGTCCCAAACGTTTTGCAAAGATGAAGCACATACCGTCCCTGAAAGCACTTTCCTGCTGTCACTGCCTGATCCCCAGATGGCACTGCCAAAGCCCTAGGCTCTCCGGCAGGATTCCGTGTGGAACCACCCGGAGCTCCGAGTCCACTGTGACTGGATGTGTGCCTTGGAGGTGGAAGCTATGACCTCACCCTCGTGTGCCCTCCTGGCGGTGTGGCTAGTGGGCTCAGACAGATGCAGACAGGGATGCTTACGTGTCACCGCGGGCCAAGGGCCACCCGCAGTGCGCACTGCCCACCCTCCGTGCTCTCTGCCTCTCGGGGCACGGCTGGGGAGCCTGCTCTGGAGCGGACAGAGTGGGGAGGACAGACCATGGACGTGGGGACCGGCCGTGGGCGTGAGCTGGGGGCACCCAGCAGGTGGGAAAACCACCCGCGGCTGAATTCCCACCAGGGAACAAGCCCGGCCCCAGGGCAGCATGGCAGGGGCTGGGCTGCCCTGTGGGGAGAGGTGGAGGCTGGAAGCCTGGAGGGCCGTGTCCGGGTCCGTCGGCCTGTCTGGCCCACAGAGGTGTCGGGAGTTCCCGGTCACAGGACGACGCGCGGGGCTTGCAGGCACGGAGCGCTCAGGGTGGCTCCAGCGGGGGCCCCGAAC